>NC_079209.1:8974054-9714054 GCF_026745355.1 Beta vulgaris subsp. vulgaris
GATGAAGAGGTCACACATTGAGGTGCACTAAGGTGCAGACCTCCACATAGTTCGGGGCTTAAGCTCCTACTATTTTTACTTGCTTGCAAGCTTTTATAAAATATGTCCTCACACATAATACACACACTCCTATTCTCTGTGCAATACAAATTTAAATTCACTAATAATAATCACACTTACCAAAATGAGTTTATAAATGTTTTGATTTCAACTAAAAGTTGTAAAAATCATTCTAAAACTTTGGTATAGATGATTTGGAAGGCTTAGGACAGTAGCTACATGATTTTTGAGGTGCAATTAAACTTATGGAATCGTTCAAGCAATATAACTCCAATTTACATAATGAAATTTCGAAGTAACATGAGTAAAAGAAGGTTTCGGACTTCATAGAAGAAGGTCTCTTGGAAATATTAGATTAAATCTTGATAATATAAGTTATTAGATCACCAAACTACTATAAATCTCTAATTTTTTTAGAGGAATTGTCCCTTGAAAACCCTTTAGAAAACTAAGGTATAGTTCATCCCAAAAAAACGTGTTTTAAGTGGGTTTTCCCGCATTTGGTGTGATGGAAAAATGAGATAATAGATTTATGGAAATCTTCGCTAATGAAATAAAGTATCGCCTTGTCAAAATTCATTGCAAAAGTTTTAAAGCATATCTGCCACAAACCAACGAGCAATTCTTGTAAAAACCGCAAATAAAGGTTGTTTTTAGTACATTCTTAGTGTGAAAGTTTAACTACCAAAATAGGAAACTATTTAACCATTATCAAATACACATGTATCCTATTTATCATTATACAATCTACTACCCAACCAAGCCAACTTCATCCAAAACACAAGCACACACAAACCTTTACGATAAATCGATTAAACACACACTTAATTAGTTTTTAATGAAAGAAAAACACAACTTTCACTTGCTTTCTTAAACATGCAATGGTTACAACCTAATAAATACCAATATACAGTAGTCAATAATTATGCAACTCAAAAAATTTCATCCTCAAAATCGTTCTTAAAGAGAGTTCTCACAGTTCACACTAAACTAGTTCTCAAAGTGAATCGATTTTGTGTACCTTAACTTCCAAAGAGTGCAACTCGACTTTTTCTTCTCCTTAAGTTGTGATTCTGACTTTATTAGGATCATAAAATACAAATTACATTCACACAAGATTTAATAATAAAATACCCAAAGGAAGTATCTTAATTGACCTAAAACATTCAACATACTTACTTTTCTCTTAGCTGAATAAGATGGCCCTATTTCTTGAACTTCCTTGCCCCTAAAGCTCAAGTTTTTCCCTTTTCAGTATGCACCTACATCTATAGAGTAAGTATTAGGCCTTTCATGCAAGATTTAAGAGAGAGAAAATGAAAAAACGAAGTTGGAAATCAGCCCTTGCATGTACCACAGATCTGGCGTGGAAACAGGAAGAAAGAAGAAGAGTTTTGGGCGGCGGGATCATCTTGGCTTGTTGTGATGAAATTTTTATAAGGGTTAGGGAAACACGTGAGGAGGGTTTAGCTCGTGTGAATCATCAACCTACAAGGCTAGTTTGAGGTTTTTCCTCACACTTGGTCCAGCACAACAAATTCCTGCTCTTCTTTTTGTCCTCATAATAAATTATTATATGTTAGTGGTCTAAGGTCCTACAAAAATGTTTGTCCTACTCTAAACACCCTTTACATAAACTTCCTTGATTAACTTAGGTTCCCTTGGTTAAAACAAGTCCCAAAGTTCATCTTATTTATCGTACCCATTAGTATGCTTAATAGTCGCTTCTTGATTTCCCATCCTTCAATAACTTCACAAATTTGTATAATCACAAAACCTTAAATAAAAACATCCTTGACCCTAATACTCACTCAGTATAACCTAGTTGGTTATTTATTATTAATTAAGGATGTTATTCATATTTTATTATCACTTTTCATGCAACCATTAAACATAAGCAAAAATTATTCACATCACATTTTCACACATTACATGATTTATCATACGTATTAACCACGTAGATCACATTCTAATTATTTTTTTGCAACTTAGGTTACTTAATCACAGATTAAATTCTCGTCATTTACCAGATTTTACCATATTGCCAGCCTTCATTTTTTCTGTTTTCTTTTTGCTCCCAGTTTGCAGCCTTTCCTCCCTTCCTCTACTTTTGCCTTTTGAAACTATTATGCCTTCTGTATATCTACTTTCTTAAATGGATGTCCTCTCATCTTCTCTGTCCATTTTCTCTTATCTTCACTACTGCCTCTTTGATTACTTCTACAATTTCTTCAATTGCTTCATCTTCCTTTTTTCGAAAAAACTTTTTCTTTCACTCTCCTCCTCTTTTGCAAGTTTGGTCCTATAATCAATCCTCAACCCAAAGTATACACTTAAACTCCATTGCTTCAACTCATAATTTCTTCTTTCTAATATTATGATATATATAGTCTTTAATTTATTGTTGCAATTGACAGCCTGAAATAAAAGGTTAAATACTTATAACCTAAGATATCCTCATTTCCTTTTTCCTCGAATTACTCGCACTTGCGTCTTAATCTTATGAACTTACTCGCACTAGAATCCAGGGCTCACGTCACTCCCATCAATAAGTGTTTGATATTTGCATCCATACAGGACTTCATACGGAGCAATACTCGATTGGTAGCTATTATTATAGAAGAATTTCACGCATGCTAATTTATCTTTCCATAAACCCTTGAACTCCTATATATAAGCTTCCAACATACTAAACTCCATTTTTTAATAAGTGACACATTTCTCCTTTTTATGTGAGAGCTTTTTAGGAGAAGTGTGTCACTTATTAAAAAACAGAGGAAGTCTATTGCGATATTTAAATAACAAAATCTGTTTTCTCATGTAACTCCTCCCCTTAAACTTCATTCCCTCGAAAAGTATTTCTCATCATGATGCGGCACATTAGCTTTCGCTTCGACCCTTTCCACCAAAAAGTTATATCGTAAGTCATCTTGTCCTCTTCATGATGAATTGAGTACGCACTGTTATGCACGTCTCCGAATTATCTTCTTTTTGTTCAGCTCTAAATCATCGATACTCACTAATTTTCCATTTATTCATATTCTTCCATCACCATATACTTCAAAAATTAGTTGACTCATTTCTCTCTATCTTTAACCTCGGTTCCTTGATAAACTTATTTAGCTCAAATTTTCTCAAAAGGAATGTTTTAATCACCAAACATCTAGTTCTCCTTGCATATCTCCTTCCTAAATCACATTCAACTCCCATTGTATTACTCTTTGTATAACTCCTATGGTATCAAAATGATGAAATTATTTTCCTGGCGAGGTTTCTTGTTTAAAGTATCTACTACACTACCTGCCTTTCCATGTGGTACTAAATGTCTACATCATAATCCTTGAGCAACTCTACTTACCTTCGCTGTCTTACTTTCATCTTTTTCTAGATAAAGATATAATTTAAGTTTTAATGACCAATATAAACCTTTTAGGTTACCTAATTTAATAAAATCTCTACAATTTTAAGGCAAATTCCTCAACTTCCATTCTAGATCATGCACAAGGTAATTTTCATATGGGCTTTAACTACCTAGAGACATAGGTTGTCACTCGTTAATGTTACATCAATATACATGCCAACCCTTCTTGAGAAACATAGCTATATACTTCAAGTCCTTCTATCCTCGAAGCCAAAGCTAGAACTAGGGCAATGGTACGCGGTTAACCTTTTCTTAAACTCCTGGAAAGCTTCCTCATAGTTTTCTAACCACTTTAACTTCTTTCTTTCATTAATACTTCTTTGAGACGCCATCCTAATTCTTTGAACATATCAAAATATTATCTACGAAAATTTTCATAATTTAGTCTAATAACATTTAAAATATCACATCGTATTTACGAATGCTACTGGTGCATTACTAAGATCAATCGGTGTTTTCACAAACTCATAATGACCGTAACTCATCCTAAATGTCATCTTCGAAATACCTTCACTCGCTACATGCATCTAGTAATATCCCGATCTTAGACCTACCTACAAACACCCCATCTCCTTTTAGTTGATTTGAATAAATCATCTATTCGATATTACTAATTCTTATTCCTAATTGTAATCTTATTAATCTACTGATGATTTTTACTTTATTTCATTAATTCATTTCCTTGGGTGAATATATTGCAACGATTCTTCTAACTAGGTCATTAACTTGGGCATCTCTAAAATAGGGACAACCACCTTTTATAGTCGCAATGCTGGCAAATCCTCAGATAATGCATCTAGATAATCATCAACCACCAGAGCTCTTTCCATCCCCCATTAATGCCTTATGATTCTATATTGTATGAGTGATGTAACCAATACCTTCCGGTAACACATCTTCATTTATCACTTTGCTATGTTCTTCCGAGCTTGATGACACACCCTGCTATATAATACTATCTTTGCTTAGTGATTTCACCTAATAACATTTGATGATCGCTCGATACTTGCTCAGCCAAGACATCCTCAAAATTGTATTATAATACTCTAAATCGGAAAATATTAAATCCACCTGCAACTCTGACTTTTCAATCTCATTTTCGCAATCTCTAAATAATCATTTACAACAACTCGATCCTCTATCAGACATACAAGTTGTTGACATAGGGATATTTGGTCGTTACAGATCTCCTAATTGTCAAACAAAACCTAACTAAATCACTAATCTAGGTAAAGTGATAAGTAAGACTTCAAATCCTCATGGAATAACAAGAACACCAATGTTGCTAATCAAGTTAAGTCGAAGATTTAGCAAGATGTTTGGCTTAATAAACTAAGAACTAAAATTACTAATTAATTAGGACCTTAGGAAGGCGCTAAATTATTAGACAAGGAATCAATTGATAAAAAGATCGGGAGAAGGGGATAAAACCATCCAATCATGGTTTAGGCAATAAGAAGGGCGAAGTATAGGGAAAGAACCAAGCAACTAATTGAGGTTATTGACTCTTACCTAGTTCTAAGCCCTCTCTCAAGGGTGCATAAAACTACCTAGGTCACACATTTAAGCCACTCTCATGGTCTCAAACAAACATCCAAGGATAAGCACAATGTCAATATACAAAACTCTCACTTAAATCTCACTCTCGTGAGCAATTAGGCAAGATAATAGCATGAATGTTAACCTTCATCTCTTATCTCGATTTGATTAAAGCATCAATAAAACAAACATCAAAGTGGCCAACTAGAATGGCAAGCAAATAGTAATCATGTCATTAATCAATTAAGAAGCCTAATCAAACCCCTAATTTCATATTCAAACACCCATATCAATCATAGTTAGGGTTTCACCCAAAACCTAGCTAACAAACTACTCCATAAACACAAAAAGGAGAAATTTATAGAAATTAACAACTAATAACATGATACTAAATATTAATCTAACATTAAACTAAACAAAAATAAACCACAAATAATCAAACTAATAATGAACTAGAGGTGTCAAAAACTGGGCTGACCCACGGGTGAACCTGCATGCGGCCCAGACCCAACCTGTCCCAAGCCGAGAGTGTTCGGTTGGAAAGCCGACTCATTCCAACCCAGCGTCCACTCGTGCCCAGTTGAACCCGTGGAATTGGTAACCCAAACCTGAATTGGACCGACCCAGGTTGACCCGTGCCCAGTTGCACCCGTGAACAATGACCCAGACCCAACCTGTTTCCGAGCCAAAACTAACCCGCACCCAACCTCACCCGACAATGACCCACTCAAACCCACCCAATTGTGACCCAACCCAGTTGCGATCCAACCTAGTTAGCAACCGACCCAGTTGTGACCCAAACCAGTTATCACCAACCCATTTGTGACCCAACCCAATTATCACCGACTCAGTTGTGACCCAACCTAGTTATGACTCAACCCAGTTGTGACCCAACCCAATTACCACCGATCCAGTTGTGACCCAATCCAGTTGTGAACCAACCCAGTTATCACCCAACCCAATTACAAACCTACCCAACTAAACTCAAGCCAAAACTCTATGGGCATCACCTGTTTAATTGTGTCTCCCATACAACACACTTTAGGCGAAAGTTTCTACTTTTTGTTGCCGCAGATACGTCTTTGAACGTCACTTTTTTTGGTTTTCGTTGCCTATAGCTCCAACATTGAGCATCACTTTTCATTTTTCGTCACCCATAGCTCCACCCTTGAGCTACACTTTCTCATTTTTGTTGCCCATTTCACACGAAGAAGGCTTAACTATTGTCAAATTTATTAGTTACTTGCCACACCTAATTAGAATCCAATGACACTTGGGCATTATTTAGAAGATATGCATAATTCTTGGCATCACAAGCCTGATATATTTATAAAATTAAATGTTGATACATAGATAACAATCTCGACTACATTGTATACACATTAAAATGTTGATACATAAACCATATATGGATAGAAAATTGATAATTCATATCTATTGTTGTATTGCACAATAAGAATTATGTATTGTACAAAGTCATCATGTATCCCTTTATTTCTCTTGATAAGAGTCATCATATACTTGTATCCTTCCACAAATTATAACATCTTCTTCAATTGCACAAATTTCGTGCACATAAAACCAAATGTTTCTTAGTTGCGAATCTTAACACAACATGAGCACCATTAAATTGTTAGAAGTTAGAACAACGCATGCCATGTAATAGCAAACAGAAAACTAAGGGGAGATTATACATATACCTTGATAGCAAACAGAAATCTAATTTAGACTAACATTTTTACTTTATAATCTTAGTGACATAGCAGACTATTAGTAACCTCTGTTTTTATTAGACAAAAATCAATTAGAAACAGAGGTGACTTATTACTTATTAGGCACAAGTAATTTACAATGACCTCTTTTTTTAATAAGAGAACAATCTAAGAGTTAACGGTCCGATCCTTCATAAAGTAACTCATTTGCTAAACGACGCCCTAGATTTTCCTACTAACGCCCTAAATACAGTATTTTTATACTTTGTATTTTTTTTCTCTCTCCTCCCTTTAACCCCTCCTCCACCTTGTCATTCTCTTTTTTGGATACAAGGGGTGATGATTTTTTTACCCTCCCTCACCACTGCCTCACCACTCCCTCCACCTTGCCGCCACACCACCACCACCACCACCTTACCCCTGACAGACCACCACCGGCGCACCACCACCTCGTCCCCGACAGACACCACCCTCTTCTCTCTACCAATTTTTTTAAAAAATAAGAGGAGGCGTCCACCAAGGACGCCCCACCACCGGTGGAGGCGTCCTTGGCAGGCGCTCCACCACATGGTGAGGCGCCTGCCAAGGACGCTGCCACCGGTGGTGGGCGTCCTTGGTGGATGCCTCCCATTCTTTTTAAAAACTTGGCAGGCGCCTCACCATGTGGTGGAGCGCCTGCCAAGGACGCCTCCACCGGTGGTGGGGCGTCCTTGGGGGCGCCTCCCTTAAAAAAAATTCAGAAAAGTTTAAGAAAAACAGAGAGAAGAAGGTAATTTGTTCTGTAATTTTCAGTTAAATTCTGAAGAAAATTGATTACTTAGTTTGTAATTATTATTTTTGATGAGATTGATGATATATACCCATCTTGTAAAAGGGTCATGGATGTAGAAAAAGATGATAGAAAAGCAGTTAGTCTTTTGTCTTCCATGGATTTTAGGGCGTCGGTAATGATGAATCTGAAGCTTCTCTGTATGAGATAGAGAATGCAGATGAAAGTTTTAGAAAAAAATTTCAGAATGAAGTCCTTGGTGCAGATAGAGAGTGCAGATGAAACTAATCTGAAGCTTCTGTGTCATGAAGATGAAGTCATGAAGATGATGACAGAGAAGTTGATTTTTTTAGAGGAGAGAGAAAAGAAATGCAAGATATATACATACGGTATAAAAATACTGTATCTAGGGCGTTAGAAGGAAATTTTAGGGCGTCGTTTAGCAAAGCCCTAAAGTAATCATACCCATAACTATAACTTTTAGCTCCCTCATAACATTGCCTCTTGTGGAACCAATACAGTCAGCCAAAAACCCACAAATCAAAAAGTTCTTTCCTTTAGCTTAGTTTTTATGTTACCAACTATTAAAGTTAAACATGATTGATGTAATTATGACTAACTTTAAGTTAACTATACAAGCTATATCAAATGACTTATAATCGTAAACCAAAATAGCTGAAAATTGGCATTCAAACGAGCCTTTAACCAACTTCATTTTGCACTTCCAACGAATATGGTTTCTCATCTCACATCCAAAAAGTAAAGACAAAAAGTAAACTCCAAAATGAAAACACAAGGGTAAAAGTTATGCAAGCAAATTAAAGGCACAGGCAGCAGTAGGACACTAATATCATCCCAAGGAAGATGAAAGTTCCACCTAAAGCATAAATATTGTAAATATAGTGCCTAGATAACTAAAACAAGGCAATTCAAATCAAAACCACTAAATTTAACACCCATATGTATGCAGCAACATTAGACTAAAACATTTCAAACAATTATCGATCAAACTCCATTATTGCCCCCATAAGATATTGCCTTTGTATAAATGCAACTCCAATTCCGAAATCAAGATCTATCCATATTGACCCATAAGATATTGCCTTTGTAAGCATCAGGCATAATAATTCATATATCTAGCATAAATCCAGAATACTTGATGCATCTGAAGTATAATTAGACATAAAACGCATAATTCATTCATTTGATAGATAAGATTTTACATCATCAAAGTTACCAGAACACAACACTTCATTCCAGATTTCCAATTACATCCAACATTCTAAATCCCCAAAAATTACAGCATCAAAATTCCAAAATTAAACCTAACAATTAAGCTCGTTCTCCTCGAATCTGCCTAGCAAGTTGAATATCTTTAGGCATAATCGTAACTCTCTTAGCATGAATACAACATAAATCAGTATCCTCAAACAATCCAACAAGATAAGCTTCTTGAAGAGCAGCAACAACAGAGCTCTGAAATCGAAGATCAGTTTTAAATTGTTGCGCAATTTCTCTCATGAACCTCTGAAATGGAAGCTTTCTGATAAGAAGATGCCACAGTTCCTGGCCGGAATCTATGGGGTTTCTTAACTCATCCGGTCGCCGGAGTTGATTTTCGAGCAGCTTTTGTTGCTAGTTCTTTCTCGACGCTTTTCCTCCGGTTAATTATCGCATTGTTTGCTTTGTTCCCGCCATTGTTGTAAAGTTTAAGCTTTTTCGGGAGCTTTTGATTTTTTTTTTTTTTTGCGGTGAGATGTTTTGGAGTTTTGAAATGAGATGGAGAAGTTAGTGTAATAGGAGGAGGTTTTATGGAGAGTATTTGGATGGAAGAAAGTGGGCGGGAAATCCAAAATTTTTTAGGTGTTTTCGTGTTTGAGATGGACAACTAGGATCACTAGATGAGAGATATTATCTATGGTTCACAGTTGCTCTATAATGAAGACATTCTGATCCGTGTATGTGCATATATGACCAATAGGAATTGAGCTTTGTTTTCCTTGAAAAAATTAGTAGTAGTAATTAAAATTTTCATCATTTATCTCATTTATTTAACCAATATTTGCTCGTGTCAAATATTTATCAGTAAATTAATTAGGGAATGACAAAGATCCATATAACTAAACAAATAAATCAATCATATAAATATATACTTGAAATTTTTATTAAATCTGTACAAATTAATGAATGGAAATGTTAATCGGTAAATAGTTATACTAGTTATGTTGCTTATGGTCATTGTTATAAAACTATATTTATTGGAATATTACTTATACAACTATTACATACTCAGTTAAAGTTTTAATTATAGTCATGTACGTGAACTATATTATAACAATATACTTATATTGATGTCTGATTGTATCTATGAGGTTTAAGCCACTAGAGGAGATTAGGAGAGTAAAATCTGAAAGAGACGGAAAAATTGGGGGGGGGGGGTTAAAAAGGGTTTACATAGTAGGGAAGTCGGGTTACATTTTAGGTCTAATCTGAACCGTTAGATTTTGAGCGTGAATGGCTGAGATTTTAGAGAGTTGATTTTAGATTTCTAATTTTAAAGATTAAAGAATTGAATGGCTCAGATTTAATATTGTCTAAACAAGATCATTAATGTAAAAAATATTATGAATGATGTTTACTAACTGTTTTAATAATTCCTACTTATTGTAGAAGTTAAATGAATAATGATGTATTGATGTGAAACAGTGAAAGTATAAATTGTTAAGTATGAAATACATGAATGTATGATTATTCAAGTAATGAAATAGACGGATTTCTAGTATGCTTTGATTATTGTTAAAACCGTGTAATAACATCGATGATCAATCGTATGATCATTTGATGGTTTTGACTTTTGATTAATGTCAAAGACAATCAATCTTATGATCATTTCATTAATTAATTTTTGCCAATATTATGAACCTTAACTTAACGAAATTCAATCATGTTCATCCTCTACTAACATAGTGTTTGATTATGTATTATTTTCATATGACATATTGACATATTCGATTAAGTGACAAGTGATTAACGTTGATTCATTGTTACTTCATTACTTGTTGAGTTGTTCAACGAACGATGAAAGTCTAACTCTTTTGTTGCTATATAGTGACTGATTCGGACTTGAGAATGAGTAAGTCACTAACTAACAAAATGTTTAAGTTTAATAGTCTATTAACCCTAACACTACAAGTCTATAATCAATAATCCTTATGGCCGGTTGCTAGTTGTTACTTGTTACTTGTTAGATGTTAGTTGTTACTTGTTACTTGTTAGTATGTAGTTACTTGTTACTTGAATACGTATGCAATCATGAATAAGAATAACTAAATAAGTGAATAACTTATAGGCGATACTTAGGCAATAGGCCAATTACCAATAGCCAATACTGGTGAATGGGCCAATAATATAAGTATAACTTACAAGTCTTACTTTAGTAACATTTCAAATTAGTAATATAAGTATCAAACTATTAATGATTCAATGTATCATTAAAAAATTCACAATGACTCAATCACAATTCACAATATTAGTATAATTACTATAATATACCACTATAAAGTGTAATGACTCTAATCTATACCACAATATCATAAAATCACATGTTATAAGTTTATAACAATCTCGACCGAAATCAATACGCCACACGGCCACGGCGCCGCCGGTTTGATATTTAGTCGTTCCAAGAACCAAGTCCTACCGAGATTCGATTTATGCCGACCCAAGTCGAAATCCGATTTATTCTGACCCAAGTCATTCCGATAGTCGATTTCTTGAATGCTCAATTAATTCTGAAGGTCGATTTATTTTGATCCAATTCATTCCGATATCGATTTCTTCCGAACCAAGTAATTCCGGAAGCCGCATTATTCCGACCCAAGTTATTCCGATATCGATTTCTTCCGACCCAAGTAACCCGAAAGCCGATTTCTTCCGACCCAAGTAATTCTGAAAGCCGCATTATTCCGACCCAAGTTTAATGTAGGACTTAAGAGTATTTATACGACTATTAATGTAGGAGAAAAAACAAGAAAAGGAATAAAAAATAAAAATGGAATAAAAGAAAAGGGAAAAGAAAAAAAATAAAGGAAATGAGTTAAAAGGAGAAAAATGAAAATTGGAAAAAGAAAGAAAAGTCCAAATGAAAAACGTGAGGTGAAGTACAGTAACAAAGTGATAAAATCAGGAAAGAAAGAAAAAATAAAAGGAAAAGAAAATTCAAATGAAAAAACAAAACCCCCCAAATCCCAGCATCAGACACCTGCATCAATCATCAACATAAGATCCGTCGATTCCGCGGCATCATCATTCATTCTTAGTGCAAATCGTGGCCGTCGAAATTTTTTCAACTCAAATTTGCCTCTACTCCAATTTTCCTGTCTCAGAATCATTGATTTCCCTCAACGAATCAGAGCCTTCAATTGAAGACTTGTATTTGGACATAATATTTTTTTAACATGTGACGATCAAGTCAATTTGATTTTTTCATGGTTAAATCGTGCTGAAAAGGTGGTACCCAAATACATCATTGAAGACTTGCTCTCCACTATAGATTTTAGATCATGGAATGCCACTAAGGCCAATGTTATATAAATCCCATGTACAAACCAAATATTTCATAACTCATCTCTTCATCTTCATTCCATCAAAATGGCTCTCAATCATGCTGCTATCATGACCTTCTTTGTCATGACTTTAGTGGCGATTTCATCTGCCAGTGATTCCTATAGCCCTGCTACCGAATACAAGAAACCATCTTACTCTCCCGTTTACACCCCATCACCTGAATACACACCATCGCCAGTGTACAAGTCCCCAGAGTACTCACCGTCTCCAGTGTACAAGTCCCCAGAGTACTCACCATCTCCAGTGTACAAGTCCCCAGAGTACTCCCCAGAGTACTCACCATCTCCAGTATACAAGTCTCCAGAGTACTCACCATCCCCAGTATACAAGTCCCCAGAGTACTCACCATCCCCAGTATACAAGTCCCCAGAGTACTCACCATCTCCAGTATACAAATCTCCAGAATACTCTCCATCTCCTGAATACAAGCCCCAGTATACGAGGCACCAGTTTATAGCCCATCCCCTGTATACAAGTCACCAGTATACTCTCCATCTCCAGTATATGAGACACCAGTTTACAGTCCATCCCCTGTCTATAAGTCACCAGTATACACCCCATCTCCAGTATACAAGACACCAGTTTACAGCCCATCCCCTGTCTACGAATCACCTGTATACACCCCATCCCCAGTCTACAAGTCACCTGTATACACCCCATCTCCAGTATACAAGACACCAGTATACAGCCCATCCCCCGTCTACAAGTCACCAGTTTACAGCCCATCCCCCGTCTACAAGTCACCTGTATACACACCATCTCCAGTATACAAGACACCAGTTTACAGCCCATCCCCCGTCTACAAGGCACCAGTTTACAGCCCATCTCCAGTATACAAGTCACCAGTATACAGCCCATCACCCGTCTACAAGTCACCAGTTTACAGCCCATCACCGGTATACAAGTCACCCGTATACACCCCATCTCCAGTATACAAGGCACCAGTATACAGCCCATCCCCTGTCTACAAGTCACCAGTATACAGTCCATCCCCCATCTACAAGTCACCCGTATACAGCCCATCTCCAGTGTACAAGTCACCAGATTACAACCCATCTCCCGTGTACAAGTCACCTGAATACCCACCATGTGTAGCATACAAGTCACCAGATTATAGTCCATCTCCAGTGTACGAGTCACCAAAATACACCCCATCTCCTAAATACAGCCCATCTCCCGTGTACAAGTCACCAGTTTATACCCCATCTTCTGAATACAAGGCACCTGTATACAGTCCATCACCCATATACAAGTCACCAATATACACCCCATCTCCAGTATACAAGGCACCCGTTTATAGCCCATCGCCCGTGTACAAGTCACCAGTGTACTCTCCATCTCCAGTATACAAGGCTCCCGTTTACAGTCCATCCCCCGTGTACAAGTCACCAGTGTACACTCCATCTCCAGTATATAAGTCTCCAGTATACAGCCCATCACCCATCTACAAGTCACCTGTGTACACTCCATCTCCAGTATACAAGGCACCAGTTTATAGTCCATCCCCTATTTACAAGTCACCAGTATACTCCCCATCTCCAGTATACGAGGCACCAATTTACAGCCCATCCCCCGTGTATAAGTCACCTGTGTACACCCCATCTCCAGAATACAAGGCCCCAGTATACAGCCCATCCCCTGTTTACAAATCTCCAGTTTACACCCCATCTCCAGTGTACGTGTCGCCAGTATATAGCCCATCCCCTGTGTACAAGTCACCAGTATACACTCAATCTCCAGTATACAGTCCTTCCCCGGTATACAAGTCACCAGTGTACACTCAATCTCCTGAATATACCGCACCAGTATACAGCCCATCCCCTGTTTACAAGTCCCCTGTTTACACCGCATCTCCAGTATACACCCCATCTTCAGACTATAAGGCACCAGTTTACAGCCCATCTCCCGTATACAAGTCACAAGTTTATACCCCAACTTACGAGACTCCTACATATTCTCCAAGCCCTTCATACGGCTATTAAGAGAGTAAATTATATTGCTAAATGAATGTCTGATTTTGCATTATTTTAACGTATCTCCGGTTAAGGAGTTAACTTTTAAGTGATTAAGGTTCGTTTCTAATGTATTGCTTTATTCAAGATATTATATAATAATTCAAGATTATTCCTATATTTTTTTGAGTTTAGAGTTACCTTCCTTCTCTTAATTATTGAATATACACCTTGTGTCTTCCAAGCACTTTTTCAAATTTCAACTACTCACATTGCTCGAGAATAGCTGGAACAATGTAATTTTATGTTTGTCTCATACTAGTTAGTTCAAACACTTTTATTTTTGACATATTCTCATTATAATGAGTCTCATACTCTTATTTTTTTAAATTAAATATACCTAAGCCTCTTTTCGAATTACAAAAATACCCCATTAACTTAAATCTCATCTCCATTTTATAGTAAACAATGTTTGATAGTGACATGCCAACTTATATATTTAAATTACATATTCTAACAAGTTTTCATATGATCAAAACATACTAAATTAACGAGCCTCCAAAATCCTTTTGAAATCCATTTCAAAGTCCATTCTCAAACATATCTTGAAAATCCATTTCAACCCAGTTTTTAAAAGCATGCTAAAACCTTATTTTAAGCCCATAACTGGTTCATTTATTGAATTAAGTTAATGTTTTAGGTTAACTATCTCTAAATATTTAGATATATTTTTGATTCAATAATAATTCAATATAAAAGTCAGGAGACCATATGTGATTATTTCGTCGAGCTATTTGAGTGCAGCAAACAACCTACGAGTGCAGTACGCATCACGCATGCATGGATTATTGCATGAATCATACCATGCATCTAGGATAGCAATCTTGCAAATTTTATCTTAAATCATAAATCTTAAACCTATTAAAAGCAAGAAGCTAGCAAAATTCTTGTGAATAGTGTTACGAGTCTTGTTTCCTTGAAAATTACTGCTCATTAGGTTTTGAGGGGGTGATTTTACCATGTTGTCAACCTTCATTTTTTTCGGCTTTCTTTTTACTCCCAGTTTGCAGCTCTTCGTCCCTTTCTCTACTTTTGACTTTTGAAACTATTCTGTATTTATGTCCTCTTTATCTCTCCTTTCTTCAATGGATGTACTCTCTGTAAGTCCTATTGACTATCAATCGTAGAATAATAGCAAACAAATATAGAATATCAAATAAGAAAGCAGGAAAATCACACCAGAAACTTTTTACGTGGAAACCCAAGAACTGGGAAAAACCACGAATATGCACTAGGAATCGATGAACGTTCAAGAAGGATTACAAAAAGTGCTCAAGATCTCTCTCTATAGCCTTTTCTCTCTCTAAATGTGTTTTAATGATGAAGAATACATTAATCCCGTAATTAGGGCACCTATTTATACCCTTACTAAAGAAACCGCGTTTTCGGAACTCAAAACCGCGTCAATACAGCCCCGCCCGATCAGGTCGGGCGAGCCCGCCCGATCGGGCGGCTTAACGCCAGAATTCACTTCGCTCCCGGGCCCGATGTCATCGGGCGAGTATGCCCGATGTCATCGGGCGAGCCAGCGAGCCAAAAACCCTTCTCGTCAATGTTGGCCCGATCGGGCAAGAACACGCCCAGTCGTTGTTCGGTGTTCTGCCCGATCGGGCGAGTAGGCCCGAAGCCATCGGGCGAGACCTTAATTCACCAGCAGCTTGTGCATCGTTGCGCGCCCGATCGGGCGGCCTTGCCCGACTCGATCTGGCGATCCCCCCGAACCTTCAATTTTGACGCATTTCTTCGACGTAACCTTTCTCCACACCCCATTACACCTTCATGAGCTTCATATGCAAACATATACCCAACAATCTCCCACTTGGAGATAGGTGTAAGTGAAGAAAATACCATACCTTCATCATCTTTTCATTCATCTCAACTCCTAATACACCATCTTCGCCTTTAATCAACGAAGACCAACTAAGGTCCTGCACAACCTTAGTTTATCACAACTCACACTCTTAGTAAGCATATCTGCTGGATTCTTAGCACCCAACACTTTCTCCAGACTCAACTCATTCTCCTCCACTAAACTCCTGATATAGTGAAAACGCCTACGAATGTGTTTAGTCCTACAATGATACATGGGATTCTTAGCCAAATGCACTGCACTTTGACTATCACTATAAAGTATCACCTTTTCCTGTTTAATGCCCATCTCCTCAAGAAAACCAATCAACCATACCATCTCTTTCCTGCCTCCGACATAGCCACATACTCAGACTCTGTAGTAGACAAAGAGATACACTTCTGTAACTTAGACATCCAACTCACTGCAGTACCCCCACAGTAGAGACATATCCTGAAGTGCTTTTGCTTGTATCGATATCTCCACTGAGATCAGCATCAACATAACCCTCTAGCTTTACTCCTTTCTGCCAGAAACAAAGCCCCATACTTGAAGTACCCTTCAAATACCTTAGTAACCACTTTACAGCCTCCCAATGTTTTCACCTGGATTTGAAACAAACCTACTAACATTCCCACTGCAAAAGCAATGTCAGGTCGTGTGCACACCATGGCATACATCAAGCTTCCAACAGCTGAAGCATAGGGAACAGTGGCCATCCGCTCCTTTTCTGCTTCTGTAGTTGGTGAATGCTCCCTTGTCAATTGAGATCACTAGGAAGTGGTGAATTTCTTGGTTTAGCATCACCTACATTAAACCTCTTCAGCACCTTAAGAATATAATCCTCCTGAGACAACTTCAACATACCAGTAGACTTGTCCCTGAAAATCTTCATGCCTAAGATTTGTGTAGATTCACCTAAAGTCCTTCATCTCAAATACTTGTGACAGCTTTCCTTTCACTCCATTTATCACATCCATACTAGTACCAGCAATCAGCATATCATCAACATACAGAAGTAAATAAACATAGTCATTTTCATACCTCTGAAAGTAACAACAATGATCACTATCAGCTCTCTTGAACCCACTGCTACACATGAATGTGTCAAACTTTATGTACCACTGCCTAGGAGCCTGCTTCAGTCCATATAAGCTCCTCTTGAGCTTGCACACCAAGTTCTCCTTTCCTTGAACTTGAAAACCATCTGGTTGCTTCATGTAAATCTCCTCCTCCAGATCACCATGTAGAAACGCAGTCTTTACATCCATCTGTTCTAAGAACAAATTTTCAGCAGCAACAATAGCCAACAAGATACGAATAGTAGTTAACTTCACAACAGGAGCAAATATTTCATTATAATCTATACCCTCCTTTTGTAGGAACCCCTTTACTACTAGTCTCGCCTTATACCTGACACTTCCATCAGGCTCTTTCTTCAGTCTGAAGATCCACTTGTTGCTAAGTGCTCTCATACCTTTAGGTAATGCAGACAACTCCCATGTCTGATTCTTTTCCAGGGATTTCATCTCATCTTTCATGGCTAACTCCCACTTAGATGAATCTGTCGAATTTATTGCTTCCTTGTATGATTCTGGTTCACCTGCATCAGTTAGTAACAAATAATACATAGAAGGTGAATATCGAACAGGTGTTTTGGACACCCTTGCGGATTTTCTCAAGTCAACTTGAGAGACAATTCTTCCTGTACTAGAACTGGAGCCTCTTGGTTGTATGACAATTGTATCCTCTGAATTTCCAGGCTGTGAGATATCTGACTCCTCAGAATCAGACCCTAGGAGTGTGAACTTCATCTCTATGTTGCTCACCCAATTCTGGAACATAACATCCCTAACATCAATGCCACCTATCTCCACAATCTCTTCTCCTGAACTCCCACTCTTCAGTAATCTCAGATTGTCACCAAATACATCCTTATACAGTTAGTCTCATCAAATGTGACATCACAGTGTCTCAAAATCTTCCTACCTTTTGGTTCCCAACATCGATATCCATACTTCTCAGAACCATACCCAATAAAATAACATTTAACGGCTTTTGGGTCTAACTTGTCACGTTTTTCAGATTGAACATATGCAACACAACCAAATAGTTTAAGAAAAGTAAGATTTACCTCCTTTCCACTCCAAACCTCTTCTGGCAATTTGAACTCCAAAGGTACAGATGGTCCTCTGTTGATCAAATAAGCTGCTGTGCTAACTGAATCTGCCCAGAAAGTCTTAGGTAGCCCTGCATGCAACCTCATACATCTAGCCCTCTCAGTCAGTGTCCTGTTCATCCTCTCTGCAACTCCATTCTGTCGAGGTTTCCCTGGAACAGTCCTCTTCAGAATTATGTCGTTCTCCTTACAGAGTTTTGTGTACTCTGTCAACTCATACTCACCTCCATTATCAGACTTAATGCACTTAATCTTCCTACCAGTCTGATTTTCGACCTCAGCTTTCCACTTCTTGAAAGTTTCATGAAGTTCAGATTTCTTCTTCATGAAGTAGACCCACACTTTCCTGCTGTAGTCATCAATGAAAGTAACAAAATACCGTGAGCCTCCAAGGGATCTGACTGGTGAAGGACCCCACAAGTCAGTGTGCACCAATTCTAGCTTCTCAGTTTTCAACTCCTTCTTGGCTTTTGTGAAAGTCACCTTTTTCTGCTTGCCATAAACACAGCTCTCACAAAATTCCATGTCAACTGATTTCAACCCTGACAACTTGCCACTTGAAGCTAAAATCTTCATCCCCTTCTCACCCATATGACCAAGTCTAGTATGCCATAACTTAGTCTCATCTACCGTAGCTGCACCAATCATGTCTGTACACCCTGCAATAGTGTATAAGGTTCCCATCTTAGTACCTCTAGCCAAAATCATGGAACCTTTGGAAATCTTCCACTTTCCCTCACAGAACACAGTTTTGTAGCCACTTGAGTCCAGTTGACTCACAGAAATCAGATTCTTTGCTAGGCCTGGAATGTACCTAACATCATGCAGTTTTAAAGTTCCTCCATTCGTAGTCCTGACAATCACATCTCCCTTCCCCATTATATCCAAGGTCTTATCATCAGCAAGATGGACCTTTCCTAACTTCTTTGCCTTGAAGTCCCGAAATAGCTCCTTCATAGGTGAAGAATGAAATGATGCCCCCGTATCTAGGATCCACGACTCTATAGAACTATCAACACTCAAAACCAGAGCATCCTCAATCTCATTCGATGCAGAAAATATCGATGAGTTATCACTATCCTCCTGTTTCTCATTATGATCAGATTTTCCACCCTTCTTCTTGGGATGTGGACAATCCCTCTTTGGATCCTTCTCACCACAATTCCAACAGGTAAAATTTGTTCTGCCTTAGACTTACTTCGCCCCTTTGATTTGATCTCCCTTGTGAACTCTTCCCTTTTCCCTTTTGTTTTCCCCTCCCTCTACCCTCTGCACTGTAAGCTCCAGATGATTCTCCACTCTCTTTCCTTCGAATGCTCTCACTCAAAATAAGATCACGGACAACATCATAAACCAATTTCTCTTTACCAGAGGAATTACTCACAGCAGTAACAACAGTTTCCCAAGCAGTAGGTAAAGAGGACAACAAAATTAAAGCTTTCACTTCATCCTCAAAAGCAATATTAACAAACGATAACTGACTTATTATAGAATTAAATTCATTAATATGTTCAGCAGCAGAACTACCATTATTCATCTCTAAATCAAATAAACGGCGCATCAAATATACCTTATTCATAGCGAGGGCTTCTCATACATATCTGACAGAGCTTTGATCAGTCCAGCCGTTGTTTTGATGTCCTTGACATTGAAAGCCACAGTCCGAGCCAATGTCAATCTCACCACCGCTAGTGCCTGCCTATCCAGTACCTTCCATTTAGCCTCTTCCATGTCAGCAGGCTTATCAGACAAAGGTTGATACAAATTTTTCTGATATAAGATGTCTTCTATCTGCATCTTCCAATATCCAAAATCTGTCCCATCAAACTTTTCAATTCTAATCTTTGAATCCTCCATTGTTAATTATTCTAGATCTAGACAATAATCAAACCTAGCTCTGATACCACTTGTAAGTCCTATTGACTATCAATCGTAGAATAATAGCAAACAAATATAGAATATCAAATAAGAAAGCAGGAAAATCACACCAGAAACTTTTTACGTGGAAACCAAGAACTGGGAGAAAAACCACGAATATGCACTAGGAATCGATGAACGTTCAAGAAAGATTACAAAAAGTGCTCAAGATCTCTCTCTATAGCCTTTTCTCTCTCTAAATGTGTTTTAATGATGAAGAATACATTAATCCCGTAATTAGGGCACCTATTTATACCCTTACTAAAGAAACCGCGTTTTCGGAACTCAAAACCGCGTCAATACAGCCCCGCCCGATCAGGTCGGGCGAGCCCACCCGATCGGGCGGCTTAACGCCAGAATTCACTTCGCTCCCGGGCCCGATGTCATCGGGCGAGTATGCCCGATGTCATCGGGCGAGCCAGCGAGCCAAAAACCCTTCTCGTCAATGTTGGCCCGATCGGGCAAGAACACGCCCAGTCGTTGTTCGGTGTTCTGCCGATCGGGCGAGTAGGCCCGAAGCCATCGGGCGAGACCTTAATTCACCAGCAGCTTGTGCATCGTTGCGCGCCCGATCGGGCGGCCTTGCCCGACTCGATCGGGCGATCCCCCCGAACCTTCAATTTTGACGCATTTCTTCGACGTAACCTTTCTCCACACCCCATTACACCTTCATGAGCTTCATATGCAAACATATACCCAACACTCTCATATTCTCTGTCTTGTTTTACTACTTGTCTTCACTACTGCCTCTTTGATTACTTTTGCAATTTGTTCAATTGCTTCATCTTTCTTCTTTTTTAAAAACTTTTTCTTTCACTCTCCTCCTCTTCTGCAAGTTTGGTCCTATAATCATTCCTCAACCCAAAGTATACACTTAGAGGATGTTTGGTATGGAAAGTTTTGATGTAGGAAACGGATTCAAATAAGTGTTTCCATTTCTAATTGTTTGGTATGAGTGTTAAGTAACAAATACCGTTTCCAAGGAGAAACATAATCCCCCATTTGTTACCCTTATTAAACTAGTGGAAACAAATCACGTTTCCTTCCTCAATCATAATCCTCTCAATTTTTTTCATTCCACTAAGATACCAAACAACAATTTAAAGGTAATGGTTATTATTTCCATTTCCCCTCCTTATCCAAATCCTTTCCATTCCGTTTACGTTTTCCATACCAAACACCCTTTTAAACTCGATTGTTTCAACTCATAATGTCTTCTTTATGATATTATGATTATATATAGTCTCTTTAATTTCTTTCTGCCAACAATAAAATCCCTAAATATTTTATTCTTTTGCATTATCAAGTGTAATTCTAAGCTGCGGAAGAGTAGGAGTGAATTGGCCGAGAAACATTGAATTATTTATTTAGGAAAATTTTGGTGGTTTTTTATAATTATTTGAAGTTTGGAAGTAAATTTCTTTGGTGCTGATTGGAAGATTAAGGCTCCGTTTGGTAGGGCGTAAAACATTTTCAGTGTAAAATGATTTTCATGGAAAACAATTTACAATGGAAAACACAATTCCAAAATTAATTTTCCGTTGTTTGGTTTGTTGTAAGAAAAATGATGAAATGAAAGGAAAATAAAAGGGAAAGTAAGGAGGTAGTGAGAGGAATGTACAAGAGAGATAAGGAAAATAGTTTTCCCTTCATTTTGAAAGGAAAATGGTTTTCCATCATTGGGAGAGTAATTTTACCCCAAGGGAAAATGGTTTTACACTCTTTTGCTAACCAAACCATGTCAAACTGAAAATAGAGGAAAACAATTTTTCGGGAAAATATTTTACACCCTACAACGGAACCTAAGAGTAATAGGGAAGAAGTTAACTTTTTTTCTCATTTCTTTTTTTGGTTGGCCGTTTTGCTCTTGGGTTCAATCAAAAGAGAAGGCAACCGATTAGCAAAGACGACGAGTTTAGATGAGCAAAGAAGGGATGATGCCATTATAAATGAAATAGGAAGTAGCTGATGAGTATATGTAAAACATGTGATATGCACGTGATGTTTTTAGTCTATTTTGTCGGTTTTCTAGGATAATGTGTAATATTTTCTTAGGGATTATAACATTCTCTTGCTCTCCAATATATAAGGCACAAGGTAGGTCATTGTAGACACATTCACAAAATATATTCTACTAAAATATACAAGGTGGAGTCGTCATGAGCTATCAAACGATAACAACTTTCTTTGCTATAAAGAACACCAGATTACATCCTCTTCAGTTCATTAAAAGTTCACATGGTATTAAAGCTGAGAGAGGTAATTGAGAACCTGCAGGCGCATAAAAATTTTCAACTTTAGGTGTGTTTAAATAAATCAAGTTTCTAACTTTATACTTGGTGTAAGCAAGTTTGTTATCATAGTATGTTCTAGTTGTATTGTTAATATGATCTCTGTAATATCTGTCTGAAACTTGTTTATTTGCTAAAATAATTGTGGGTGATGGTGAAACTACAAAATAAGCATTAAAATTAATAGTCCTTTGTACCTTCACCCTTCTGATGGGCTAATCTCCTTGAAAATAGACCCTTAACTGACAGCTCGTTATAGAAATTTCTTTTGAAATAAAGAGAAAACTTGGCTTTGTCATTATTGCTATGAACAAACCAAGTGAAGACTAAGTGAGAGTGAGTTCAAGTGAGAAAGACAATTTATATGAGAAGTGAGAAAAAATCTAGGCCCTAGATTATAGAAATCCAATGGATTCCCCTTCTTTCATTGATCACGTATTCACATGCATTCCTCACTCACTTTCATCTCCCCTCCTTTTATCTCTCTATTCCCCTCTCTCTCACACCTCCCTCTCTCTCCTCAATCTCTATTATATAAGCCAATGGGTGAGCTACGGTGTCCTCCTGTAAGATTACTTCTATACCCTTCACTTATAAAAAAATGCCAATTATTAAATATTCAATTCCTTTTTTATCTACATCAAAAAATGTGCCCTCTCATTCTTAGAGTTTGATGATGGCCCTTGCAAACAATTTTTTGGTAATCATGGCATTATACATCAGAAATCTTGTGTCAAACGCCCACAACAAAATGCTCGAGCAGAAAGAAAACATAGCCACATCTTTGAAATCAGTAGAGCACTAAGATTCTAGACTGGTTTGCCATTATCCTACTAGGGGGGACTACATTCTTACTGTTGTTCAGCTCATCAATAGGTTGCCTACTCCTATTCTTCACAATATCACACCATATGAAGCTTTATTTGGCACTACACCCTCCTATGAGCATATCAAAAATTTTGGCTCCTTGCCTTTGCTAACCTAGCCTTCTCCACTGACAAAGTCTCTCCTAAAGGAGTTCCATTTGTCTTTCTTGGGTACCCCTCTACTCAAAAGGGCTACGAATTGTTGAACCTAACCACAATGAAACTCTTTGTGTCAAGAGATGTGAGATTTCATGAATCTATTTTTGCCTTGCTAAACACATCTGTTCAGTCTTATATGCATCCAATTGTAGATTCGAACCCATCCTCATCCACACCTTTCATGGATGACTTCACCTACATTAATACCACTAATCAAACTACCCCTCATCCTACACCACCTCTCTCCCCTCATCCTATTTCCACACCTCCTACTCCAAGAAAAAGCACTAGAACTCACCTTCCCCCCTCTTGGCAAGCACAGTGATCCTGTCACCAATTTTTCCACCACTCATCCACCACATATATATCCAACCTTGCATGCATAACTATCCCACCATCTTTTCACTACTTCCTTTCCACACTTACAATAACACAAGACTATATCTCCTTCAAAGCAACAATTCTTCATGCTCACTGGATTGTTGCCATGAACACTGAACTGGCTGCTCTAGAAAAAAATAAAACTTGGGAAGTTACGAATCTTTCTCTTGGTAAGATTGCCATTGGTTCTAAATGGATCTAAAAAACTAAATATATTCCTGATGGTTAAATTGAGAGACATAAATCCAGGTTGGAAATAATTGGTTGCAGACGAAAACCGAGTGAAGATTATGACAAAACCTCTGCCGCAGTAGGAAAAATGGCTAATATGAGGACTATACTAGCAATAGTTGCTATTGATGGCTGGTACACCATCCACATGGATGTTACAAATGCATTTATTCATGGAGATCTCATGGAGGATGTATATATATATATATGAAACTTCCACATGGTTCCACTCCTTTTGTTTATAGAATCACACCGAATTTCTTCCATCCTCTTCCCCTCCACTTGTCCGCAAACTGATCTTATATAGTCTTAAATAAGCCCCTCGCCTATGGTTTTCTGAGCTTTCCTCCACTCTCCTTACCCTTGGGTTCCATCAGTAAAAAGTATGATTATAGTTTATTTGTCAAATCCACCACTACATCTACTACTTTGATATTACTTTACGTGGATGACTGGTCGATCCTAAAAGTATTGTAACACCACGAAAATGCTCTATTTTCCAAAATACCTTTTCAATATAAAACTTAAAGAATTATCAAAGTATTATAGCCTGTGTGATAACATATCGGCTTATTCAAAATTTTACAGCAGAAAACATAATATATAAACTCTAGAAATAAAACTTAGTCAACAAAAAAGTCAACTCTAAAAGTCAAACCAACAAAAGTCAAAGTCAAAGTCAAAGTCAAATTCACCGACAATAGTCAAAGTCAACGACAAAAAGTATAAAGTCAGATAAAATATATAGTCAACACAAACTCTCCAATCCCGAACCCATGATTTCTAGAGACTGCTCACCAAATAGGTCATCACAAGATCAATAAGGCATAGTCATGATCAACACATACACACAAAGCACGTAATCAGCAAAGCTAAGTACTAAATAATAAATAAATAAACAATCCTAATAACATGATACTAATAAATATTAAGCAGAAATAAATAATAATATAATAACATCGCAGACTACTTTTACTGAACTAAACTCCATAATTAATAGATTAATTAATTTAGATGGAATAGTCAATTGAACGAGTTGTCTAAACCGAAACCAGTCTTCAATCTAGAGGACGAAGTACGGGCGCGACTCTGTACTCCCCTAACCACCTACGATATCGAGGAACCTTTAAAATAAAAATAGGACACAGTGATCAATATGGTCTCAAAAAAAGCCATGGGATACCACCATGTACTCCATCTCATACTTGTCCAACACTTCAGACGTGTTATTGCTATCCACGTTTCACTTTACATGATTAATAATTTGTTCAGGGCCTGTTCTCTTCGACATAAAACAACTGAACTGAACTGAATTGCAGTGAACTTATTGCAACTGAACTGAACTGAACTTATTGCAACTGAACTGAATTGAACTAAACTGAAATGAATTAAATTATAACTAAGAGAAATGATAATTGGAGTTGAACTGAACTGAACCGAATTGAACTGAATTGATTACAACTGAAATGAACTGAATAATTGAACTGAACTGAACTAATTGCAACTGAATTGAAAATAAGTTAGGGATAACAGACCCTCACTTGTTATGACTCACAAGTAGGACAAATAATATAATCATAAAACAATCATAAACTTTCGTTTTCATCTTAGGATTAGATAAGGTGATCAATAACTTAACAGCCCAAGAATAATTCCAACTTTTAATCCATAACCTTCCTTTATTCGTTGAACCAAGTCAACAACCAACCAACCTTTCATAGGTATAATAATCAACTTACCAAATAAGGCCCTCAGTGCTTATAAAGTAATTTAATAATCCAAAGGGAACAACATGATTCAATCATGATCCAAACCAACATAAATAATAATCCCTCACGTGAATTAATAAAATAGAGTTCTCAAATCCACATGCTTGCATCTATCTTCCATAGAAACATAATATTAATATCATAACCAACATGCTTCACACAACGACATAAAACATGCAAATCCAACTTAATTAAAAGAAATTACATATGAACTAAAAGTAGTTCCCTATACATGATACTACATAAAGATCATCCTTAGGACATGATGTTAATCCAATCAACACATAGGTATGTACGTATCTTGTGTAGACAAATCGAAAGACCACTTTCACAACCTTAAAAGTCGCCTAAAGAGAATTCTCCACCTAAAATAACCAATATAATCCACGATCAATAGTTAATAGATTTTCAGCAATAATAACATACTTTAAAGTGTTTTAAAATCTTTTCCATCATTAAAACTTAATTGTTAAAACCTCCTAGTGTAGTAATACTACACTAGTTGTTAAAAGGCCTTAAAAACTCATATTTAAGTCAAAACTCCATCATCAACATCCTTTTTAAATTTCCAACAAAATGTAGTATACTAAAATTCTTTTTAAACATACTTAAAATCATATACTCAATTTCATAAACCACTAGTGGAAAAATGAAGAAGGGCTGCGCTGAAAAAGGCATGTAGGGCTGCGCTTTTTGACAGCAGCCCTTCACTTTTTAGGTAGGGCTGCGCTACACAAGCGCAGCCCTTCCTACAAAAAAAAAATAATTTTTTTTTTGACATTTTTTTACTCATATATTAATCTCACATTTTCTGAATTTAACATTTGCATTAAACTTTAAAGTAAACCATCCAAATCCAGAAGAGAAGAAATTATAAATCTACAATGCAACTAAACCCAAATATACAGAAGAGAAGAAATTATAGATCTACAATGCAACTAAACCCAAAAAAAAAAAAAAAGAAACGAAAAGAAACAAAAACTAATATACAGAAGGGAAGAAATTATAGATTTGAAAATACAAGAACATTAATCAAAACAAAGATTAAGAAATTATAGATCTGAAAAGTCAAAAGCTACCTCCAAACATTGGCCTTATAATGTTTAAATACATAAAACAAAACCCTAATACATAATTAAGGAAATAAAAAAATTCGGAAATACTTGAAATGTCTATTTGGAGCCTTAAACGAACTCGGATGGCTTAAAAAGCCTATACGTCATAGAATAGCGATGAGTTTGACTCGTTGGCCCGTTCCGCTTCCGAAAAGGTATCACAATAGGCAATCGGACTCCGTCGGCATGATTAGTGCAAATCATTTCAGGGTTTTTGTCGCAATGTTTCTGGGAGTTTTTGATAGAGAAGAGAGGATGAGAGAGAAGGAGGAAAGGGAGGAGGGACACGAGAGAGAAGGAGGAAAAGGGAGGAGGACTTGAGAGAGGAGAGAGAAGGAGGGATAATATATTTGACGAAGCCGCTTAATATTTGAAGCCCGCGAATTTTTTATTTAAATTTTTTTTAAGAAGGGTTGCGCTTTTCTTCAAAAGCGCAGCCCTACATAACAGAAGGGCTGCGCCTTTGAAGAAAAGCGCAACCCTTCACTTAGTAGGGCTGCGCTTATAGAAAAGCGCAGCCCTTCTGAGTGTGAAAAGCGCAGCCCTACTAAGTGAAGGGCTGCGCTTTTTAAAAAAAGCGCAGCCCTTCTGTTATGTAGGGCTGCACTTTTTTAAAAAAAGCGCAGCCCTTCACTAGTAGGGCTGCGCTTTTAGGAAAAGCGCAACCCTTCCTGCGCAGCCCTTTCTTTTTTTTCCCCTAGTGAACTATAATATACTAATATGATTTTCCAACTCATAAAAACCTAAAAATTCATGCTGTGATAATTAAAATTCCAATTCAAACATAATAAGTAAATTAAATTTTAACTTCATGTCATCTCCCCTAAAATGCTTATGCTAGTGTGCAAAAACATGACGAGCACCATGTCTGTGCTATGCCTTTGGCAACACGATGGCCACAGCATGTAGTATAGCCTAAATAGCAAAAGCACATAAGCAAGGAAAGTTAATATCATTTCAACATTAACCCTAATTCAACATTTTGTACCTTAGTCTACACTTTAACATTAGTGTGCAAGTGTATATATTCAATACTTCAACCTAACTCAACATCTTAACCTAGTTTAAACTACAATATATTAATTCACATAAACATAACAACACAATGATGGCCAGCCCACAGTTCACATTCACATAATAAAGTAATAACATAAAGACTTAGGATGTAGATTATTACAAGATGCTCATCACTAATAATGGTCAATCTAGTACCATATCCCAAGTCAAGGCAACTCTGAAGGTGAGTGATGAACCAAACCCAAGAAGAGTTGTTTTCTCCCTCAACTGCAACCCAAGCAATTGGGAACATCTATTCATTGGCATCCCTCCCTACTGCAGACAAGATCTGACTACCAAGGAATATCTTTAAAAATGCAGCATCAATGTAGATGATCCTTGGCAAGACATATAGCACTCAAGCTATCACAATACACAGTCGCACGATCATGGTATAGACCCAAATCACTGACCAAACCACGTAACCATATACCCTCCTTTGCTGCAGCAGTCAAAGCCATGTACTCAGCCTCCATAGTAGACAAAGTCACTGAAGACTTCAAAGTAGCCTTCCAACTAACCACAAACCCTCCTAGAGTGTATACATACCCAGTCATCGATCTTCTAGTATCTATATCACCAGCATAGTCCGAATCAGAATATCCGGTCATCAAACACTCAGCATCATTCCCATAAATGAGACCCACATCTGCCGTTCCTTTCAAGTAGCGGAAAATTCGCTTCACTGCCTGCCAGTGTTCCTTCCTTGGTTAAGTCATAAACCTACTCACAACACTAACAGCATGTGCTAAATCTGGCCTAGTGCAAACCATAGCATACATCAGACTACCAACAACACTAGCATACGGAACCTTAGACATATACTCCTTTTCCTTATCAGATTGAAGAGAAAGCACAACAGAAAGACGAGCATTTGCAGCAGCAGGAGTATCAATAGATTTCACAATACTCATACCAAACCTGTCAAGTACCTTCAAGATATAACTTTTCTGAGAAAGGAAAAGTTTCTTTCGTCCATGATCCCTATATATCTCCATTCCTAGAATCTTCCTTGCTGCTCCCAAATCTTTCATGTCAAACTCCGAACTCAGAATCTTCTTCAAGTTCAACACGTCTGACTTCTTCTTTGCTGCAATAAGCATGTCATCAACATATAATAATAAATGAATATAAGAGCTGTCCTCCACCTTGCTATGATAAACACAACAATCATACAGACTCCTGTCAAATCCATGCTCAACCATGAAGTTGTCAAACCTCTTGTACCACTATCTAGGTGACTGCTTAAGTCCATACAAGGACTTCTTCAGCCTGCAAGCAAACTTCTCTTTTCCTGGAACAACGAACCTCTCTGGTTGACTCATCAGAATATCCTCCTCCAACTCCCCATGTAGGAAAGCTGTTTTCACATCTAACTGCTCAAGTTCTAGATCAAAATGTGCCACCATTGCTAATAACACTCTAATACAAGTATGACGAACCAATGACGAGAAAATCTCATTGTAGTCGACCCCTTCCCTTTGATTGAACCCTTTTGCAACTAGCCTAGCTTTGTATCTGACACTTTCACCCTCTGAAGTTCCCTCCTTCCTCTTAAAATCCCACTTGCAACCAACCACCTTACGACCCTGCAGTATCCTTACGAGTTCCCATGTCTGGTTCTTGTGAAGAGACTCCATCTCCTCACTCATAGCAACTAACCACTTAGATGATTCGTTACTAGAAACTGCTTCCCTGTAGGACATTGGCTCAGGTGACTCAAGATCATCAGCTACATGTAATGCATAACCAATCATCTCCTCTACACAGCAGTTTCGTCCAGAACATTCCGCCCCTCTATATGTTCAATCAGTCTCTGCATCTTCTTCCTAGGTCGTTTTTGAACTTCAACAACAGTTTCCTCATGATTAGGCTCAATATCAGCTGTTTCATCAACAACAGCTACACCCTCTATAGTCCCACAATGGGAGAATCACTAGACATCATATCCTTCCCCTGAATTCGAACCTGTGGCTGTGGAGTAGGTTCTGAAGCAACTACTTGCTCAGATCCTTCATCTGTGCTCTCATTAGTTTCACCTGTAGGTTTGTTAGCAGATACAAACATAGTGTTTTCATCAAAAGTAACAAATCTACTAAGTATAACACGCCCTTTTGATGGGGACCAAATCCTGTAACCCTTCACACCATCTCCATACCCCAAAAAACAACCCTTCTTAGCCCTTGGTTCAAGTTTACCTTCATTCACATGATAATAGACTGTACAACCAAAGACACGCAAACCAGAATACTCAGCACTTCTCCCAGACCATACCTCATAAGGTACCTTCAGTCAATACCTGTATGAGGACCACGGTTTATCAGTACATGCCGTTTTCACGGCTTCACTCCAGTACTTCCTAGTCAACCCTGCATTGAGAGCATGCATCGAACTCTCTCTAGAAAGTCTGTTCAACGCTCTGCAACACCATTCTCTGTGGTGTTTTCCTGACAGTGCGATGTCTCACTATCCCTACGTCCCTGCAAAACTCATTGAATTCATCATTAACAAATTCTAGACCATTATCCGTACGTAGCCTCTTAACCTTCTTGCCTGTCTGATTTTCCACTAAGACTTTCCATTGCACAAAAGTCTTAAAAGCCTCTCCGTTGTGCTTTAAACAATAAGCCAAATACCGGAGAATCATCAATAAAAGTCACAAAATAAGTGAATCTCCTATACCTTTACCCGAGCAGGCCCCCAGCAATCTGAGTGAATATAATCCAGCGTCGCCTTAGTTATGTGCACCCCTTCCCAAACTTAGTCTGTGTTGCTTACCCAACACACAGTGCTCACAAAACTCAAGGTTCTTCACCTTGTGGCCATCAAGAGGTTCATTTGGATAATATCTCATCCCGCGCTCACCCATAGCCCAAGTCGTCTGTGCCACAACTTAGTCATCTCTCAGACTCGTAGATGCAACATTAGCAGAACCAGTCAGAATAGTACCTTAAACATACAGAGTACCAACTTAGTGCCCTTAAGCACCAACCTCGAACCTTTCCACACACATAGTTCCCCATCTGAGCCAGAAAAAGTAAACCCTCCTTTATCTAAGACACCCAGAGATATCAGATTTTTCTTTAACTGTGGAACATGTCTAAGATTCACCAATGTACGAATCTCACCCCTTGTAGTCGTTATCTTAATGGAACCCTCCCAACAACCTTACAAGCAGCATCATTACCCATAGTAACATACCACCATCACGACTCATAAGAAGTAAACCATTCACGATGAGGACACATATGGTAAGAACACCCCGAATCTAAAATTCAACGATTAGATGGACTAGACACATTAACAACGGTTAGTGCTAAGTCTTCCTCGGAGTCATATTTCGTATCCTATTATGCAATGTTAGCATTGGAAGCTTTTGGATTCTTGGGACATTGATTCTTCCAATGGCCAGGTTCTTTACATAAGTGACAGACATTCCTAGGATTGGTTCCTTTACCCTTAGAATTTTTCTTCTTCTTAGGACCCTTCCCCTTAGCCGAGTTTACCAACCACCCAGCCCCCTGAATCTCCACCACTCTCAGTCGTTGCCGCCTTCTATGGCGCAACTCCCTAGTAAAAAGTGCTGACTTCACCTCCTCTAGGGTCACAGTCTCTCTCCCAACAACAAATGACTCAACAAAGTTCTCATATGAATGTGGAAGTGAAACAAGCAAAATCAAAGCAGCATCTTCATCCTCAATCTTAACATCTATATTACGCAAATCAAGTAAAATAGTATTAAGTTGATCTAAATGATCTCTTAGAGACGTACCTCCTTGCATACGCAAGGCAATAACCGTTGCTTCAAAAGCAACTTGTTGGTGAGTGACTTCGTCATGTAGAGACTCTCCAACTTCCCAAGACCGCCGCAGGTTTCATCTGCAACCTCGTGATCACATCGTCTGCCAGCACAGCAAAATCGTGGAGTGAGCTTCTCCTCCATCGCCTCCAATTCGGCCTCACTAGGGCCGCCGCGCTCCACTCTTGTCACTCTTGACAAGAGGTTTCCAGATGCCTTGTTCTTCAACAAAGCAGCATCTTTATCTGCCATAGCCCGAAAACTGTTCCTCCCGTAAACTTATCAATCTTTGAGTTCATCGTATTCATCTTCCCAAAACCCTAACGCTGATTTTAATCTCAAGCTCTAGATACCAAGTTTGTTGCAAGGAAACGATTAAACAAGCAATAAACTCAAGAAAGCGAATTAAGAACACACAAGATTTAACGAGGTTCACTATCAATTTGATAGCTACGTCCTCAAGGCAGGGGAAAACGATTGTTTCACTATGAACGAGATGATTACAATACAATAGGCAAGATTCAATTAATGATTCATTAATCTCAAAGACTCTCTCTAATCTCCTCTATTGTGTTTATTCTAATCTCTCTCTCTAATATTTGTGGTAAAGAACCCTAAATATGAAATAACATATTTATATGAAGTCAATACAAGTCGTAAGATATCGAGTAAAAACCCGATCGAAAATCGCCTTCGCGTGCAGGCCCGCGTCGCAACCCGTGTCGTACGTCGCACCTCGCGACCAAGCACGCAGCAGCGAGAAAAGCAAAGGTTGCGCGCTGCGTCGCACTCCGCGACTAGCATCGCACCCCGTGACCCTGCTCGTCACAACGAGCGAGCGAATGCTGGTTCTGGGCTCGCGACCATTGTGAGCTCATTTAACTTTTTAGGGGCTCGGCTCGGCTCGTGAGCTCGCCGAGCTTTGGGGAGCAGAGTTCGGCTCGAGCTCGTGACTAGAATTTGCGGCTCGAGCTCGGCTCGTGAGCTTGTTTAGGCTCGGCTCGTGAGCTCGTTTAGGCTCGGCTCGTGAGCTCGTTTAGGCTCGACTAATGAGCTCGGCTCCGCTTGGCTCAAAGTAGGTGAACTTGTTCACTCACCCATCATATGCTTTTATAACTTGATTTCCCTCTTAGCATTGCTAAGATTTCAATGTGGGACTCCATGGTTTGTTAAAGAAAAACAAACTCACTATCCCTATGCTTTATAACTTGGTTTCACTCTTAGTATTGCTAAGATTTCAATGTGGCACTCTATGTTTTGTTTAAGATAAACAAACTCATGGCTTGTATAACTTGGAATCCCTCTTAGCATTGCTAAAATTTCAATGTGGGACTTCATATTTTGTTAAAGAAAAAAACTCATTATACCCTTGTTTTGTTTACATATGCTTTTATAATAACTATGGAATCCCTCCTAGCATTGTCAAAATTTCAATGTGGGACTCCATGTTTTGCTAAAGGAAAAATTATCAAATATTTTAAGTATTAAATAATCAAATGTTTAAAAACATACTTCATTCCCTCTATGAAAAAAAATTAAGTATAGTTTTTGTTTTCCAACCAAGGAGATACAAAATTAATTTTTAAGTTGAAGTAAGGAGTAGTAGCTATTTATAAAGAAAATAAGGTTGATCCTTGTTTTCTTAACCAATGTGGGACTTTAGTGCCTAGTGAAATAGAGGTAAAGTTGGATCACAAATTAAAATATATAATTTGTAATCTAAATAAATTAAAATATAAATTTGTATTAAATTTTTTTAATATAAAATGTTTTTTTAATATAATTTTTTTTTTGTATAAAATAATAATCGAGCTGTTCACGAGTTTTACGAGCCGAGCTTTGCCTAGCTCGGCTCGGCTCGTTTAAGTCTTGAGCCGAGCCCGAGTTCGAGTCGAGCTTCAACGAGCCGAGCTTTGACCGAGTCGAGCCCGAGCTTTTCTGGCTCATTATCACCCCTAGTTGGGAGGATGTGCTGCAATGTGCATTATTTATGTCTCTTGTTTCTCATTTTGCAAATTACAATCAATTCAGTATCTTTTGGATATGTATCGCGTCTTTCGCCATATGTTTTCGGGGATGTTGCTTAATAATACTTCATCCGAGTAGAAATAGTTGCACAATTTTTATTTTGTACATTATTCACATCTTACACTTAGATTGTTTTTTGGTGATATATATTTTAGGAAAATATAGTCATGTGGGGTCTTGTTAGATTTGACTCGATGTAAATTTTTTAAAAATAAAATTTTTATCATTTTAACTTATTGATAATTAAAAATATTAATGGTTGAAATCATACATCGGCATGCGAGAAAGTTAGAAATGGTGCAATTACTTCTAAACGGAGGAAGTATTTCCCTTTCAACATTAATCATATCCATTAAAAACAATAGATGTATCTTTTCTTTTTAGTGTGACTTAAGAAAGCAATAAGATTAATTAATTTAGTTACTAATAATACTAATGAACTATTTCTTTAATTTCTAAAAAATTACCCATCTACTTGTGAACTATTCTTTACATTCCTTAAAGATGTAATAATGGTCAAACAAATAAAAATTAATAAAATTACTTAAAAATAGAAGGGGTGGGATTTAAAACAGTTACATTAGCTACAACTTCATTGATAATAATATATTCTATTAGTGTTTTTATTGATCATTTAAAAGTTTACAGTCAAAACTCAACCCCTCTTAATAGTTCGTCAAGATTCGCTACTAATAACATGATTTATAGTTGCCTCACGGCGAGGGATGACAATGGGTCCTGGACCCGACCCAGACCCGCTAGGACCCGACCCATTTATAAGGGTCTGGGTTCAAAAATTTTAGACCCAATGGGTCCGGGTCGGGTCTGGGTCCCGAAGAGCATGGGTCGGGTCTGGGTCCGGGTCCACATATGCTAGACCCAGACCCGCCCCATGGACCCATTTACATATTAATTTTTTTTTTTTTTTTTTACCTAAACTCTAAAATTTTGTGAGTTGTGATTTTGTGAACTCGTTAGTGTTGTAACTCCACTAAGACATGTCACTTTGTAAGTTGTAACATTTTAATATTTTACGAGTTAATTCTTCAAAAAAAATTTGGAGAATGCTTTGACCATGTATACAAGAACCTATATATATTAGTGCGAAATTTTTTTATTACATATATTCAAAAATGTGATGAAAACTTAAAACTAAGAAGGACCCATTTAGGACCCAGTAAGGACCCATGGACCCGCTAGACCCAGCAGATATGAGTCTGGGTCTGAAAAATCTAGACCCAAAAGGATCTGGGGCGGGTCTGGGTCTGTAAAAAATAAACGGGTCTGGGTCCAAGTAGACCCGACCCAAACCCGCCCCATTACCATCCCTACTCACGGCTCACACTCATGATTCTGCTTGGCTAGCTTATCCACGAACATAGTATTATTCCCATTGTTGTTGCCTACAACTATCTCAGTATTCTTTTCTTATTTTCATTTGTTTTTAAATGGTTATGTATATCTTTGACAATTACTTCCTTCGTCCCAAGATATAGTTTCTAATGCTATTTTTTCATGGGAATTAAGGTAAGTAGAATTTAAGAGGGATAGTAAAAAAAAAAATTTAATCTAAATGAATGTTGTATGGAAAAGGATGATTTTAGGAGAGAAAATGGAGAATAATTGGTGAAAGCGTATTAATTGTAACACTTTGGGTTGAATAAACAAAGCAAAAAACGCAATTTAAAAAGCAAATAAATGATGGGGACACGGTTTTTCTAGACATTACGAAAAAATGTAAGGATAAATATAGAAACGGAAGAACTATATTTTGGAACACCTGAAATGAAAATGAGAACTATATTTTGAAATGAATGGAGTAATATTTTCAACTGCATACTCATCGTAACTATTACAAAAAAATCTTGAAAAGCATGCATGTTAATAGGAAGTTAACAAAGTTATGACACATAACTATATATATTATAATAAATACTTTTTTAACAACCATCAAAGTTTTGAATATTTGACCACAAGAAGTATTCGGTACTTATCATAAGTTTCATTAGGGGTGAGCACAATCGGGTATCCGTTAGAATTTCATAGACCCAGATCCAGACCCGGACCCAGTGGGTATTAAAAATCTGAAGTTGGATTTGGAACTGGTCCAACTGGATCCTAAATTTTTGGACCTAGACCCAGAACCGGTGGTACCAGGTCCAGAATTGGGTACCCAGTTGTAAGTTTAACAACATACTAAGATGGGCCAATTAAGCTATAAGATTTTTTTTAAAATTAAATTGGCGTAAAGGCCTACTAAGTACTAACTTTTTACTTAACAACTATTATTCTATTACCAATTCTATATGAGTATATGAAAAAAAACCAATTCTAAGTTCCAGGTACCTGGACCTAGACACGCTCCAACCGGGTACCCAGAGCGGAACCGGGTACCCTTAAGGTACCGGGTCCGACAAAATTCTACCCAGAAATGAAACCAGATGCAACTGGGTCCATTTTCTTGGACCCAGACCCGGACCCAGTTGGACCGCGTCCGGGCCTGGGTCTGGATACCCGAAATTTCTACTCACCCCTAAGTTTCATATATTTTTAGAATAAATAGTTTTTTAACGACCATCAAAATTTGTATTGAGAGGACATCTATTATCATAATTTTTATAAAGAATTAGCTAATTGTGTAAGTGTACCAAAAACTCCATTAAAATAATTCGGTAGATGGATTAATTGACTGTTATGATTGCTCATTAACTTTTGCCATAGCAAATATCAAAATATACTGTGCCTAGAAATTGAAATAAGGATCATCACTAAGAACTTCTAATCTTGAAAATAATTAATCATTTCCTTTCGCGAGCTCTTCTTACAACATTTTCATTCCATCCTTTTTGACGCGCTCTATGCTCCCACATTGCAGTTATTTTCCTTTGTGCTTCTAAGGCTTCCTCGGCTCTTTCTCTAGCCTCCTCACAAGTTTCCATTCCTGAATTGCACTTATCTGCCTCCTTTTGGTATTGAGATGCGATCTTTTTAGCTTCTAGTAGAGCCATATCCGATTTTCGTTGATTTTCTAAGGCCTCAGCTTCTTTCTGTCTTAATTCGTCTGCCACAAGATCAGCGAAATGCTTTTCCATTTCTTCACTAACCTCGGGATCATGTTTCATACAATCTAAAAAGTATAATTAATTAGCCACATAATATAATTGGAAAAAACTTTATCTACCTAGTGGGTCAACAAGATAACAACCCACTACTAATAGAAATATATAAAGGAAATAGTGGAATCCAACTAATCAGTTCTAATAGTTTTTTAACTAGTCCTATATGCACGCGATGCGTGCAAAAACAAATAAAAAAGTCAATTGCATACTAATATATACGAAAAATTATTCTAAGTTCATTTTATATTTTTCTTCTGTTTTCTGAAAGCCAATAAATCAATGACGATGTCATAAAATTCATTGTATATTTTTTTTCTGTTTTTTGAAAGCTAATAAATCAATGATGATAAAAGATGATGAATTTGTATTTTATTACTTAAAGGTATAAAAGAAAATACCATTTTTGGTGTCCCCCTCCTCTTCCCTTATATAATAAAGATGCTCTGTTTCTAGTGGGTTAACTACCCACCGCGTAGATGTATCATTGCCCAGTATAACCTACCTTATTACTACGTGAACCACTTATTAAATCATGAACTTCATAATCTTAAAATACTAACCTGTAAATGACTGGTTTAATCCTGCAAAAGAAAAATATACAAATGTATCATGTCAAATTTGTACAATAACTTTTTTAACAAATACTTCTATATCACTTTTCATGACTTAATTAGGAGTAATCTTAAGCATTGTCCGTGAAAAGAATCTAGGTAGAATAGTGGCTTTCGTATTCTGGAAGATAAGGAGATTCCCCATATTTTAGGTCATTATTGAAACAAGAAGCAGGATGCATGTGAACAATTGAATATCCCTCAAAAAGTGAAATAAGCAAAGAAGAAATGCCATTAAAGACATGACCCAAACTATAACAATCAAAGTGACCATATATATCCTTTTGAAATAACATACTCATGCACCTAAAAAGAAAAAGATATACATTTCATAAGTTGTAACAAAGAACAATTAATTTACCTCCCTCGAAGAAAAAAGAGTAATAATTTATTTTTAAAAAAAATTGGTAAGATAAATTGTCATACCAGACTAAAACCTTGCATATGTGAATCTATTTCGAGTTATAAAGTTCTATACACTATTAAACTTATAGGGGAAAGGTAAAGGATATTCCTACCCTTGAAGTATCCGTACTAGAAATTGAACCTCCAACCTTATTAAAAGGGACCATTCCAGCCAGTAAGCTAATAGCTTAAGAACAATGAATATATATATGGTGGAACTCCATAGTAAACTCAAATGTAACATAATGATGAAAATACATAAAGGTTGGAAATACCATTAGAAAGAATTTAATAACAAAAAATCATGTTAATACAAAACATTGTAGGTCAATCCTACCATAGCCATATTAAGATATTACCAATAATACATTACTCCTAGCCAGTGGCGATTAATAAAAAAAACATTTCATTGAGAATAAATTATTAGGGTTTTAAACATGATTATGATGATTTACCTTGAGGGAGGGAGAGGAAAGGGTAAGAGGATGAACAATCACAAAGGCAAGGAGGGCAAGAAGAGGAAGAGTGAGTGAAAGCGGCAAGGCCTTGCCAATAAAGTGGGGGACCCACGATGTATCCAATGACACACATCCCAAGAATTCCCATTGCCATTTTCACCACTTTTGGGCTGAATATACCATTCCCTCTCTTTTGATGTCCCATTTCTCTGATACTTTTAACCAATCATAATACTTGATCTTCTTCTTCTTATTTGCTAAATGTTATGTTACTGATAAGTATACAGAATTTTGCTATCAAGAGCTTTTTTAACTCTTTGGATTTGTTTTAGCCTATAACCATTGCGTTTTTTTCTTTATGTTTTTACTTTTGTTTTTTATCAATGAATTTGGGTTCATGGCAAATAACTTAGTCAAATGCACAAGCTAACAAGAAGCCTAATCTTGTGCCAAATTTTTTTAATGTGTCTCTTCCTGAGTCTTCCATCCCCGAAGGATCTTTAGGTAAGTTTATTACATATATAATCCATCAAACTTTTTTTAAAAAATGAATTGTTATGAAACAATAGGTATCTAATTTTTTTTTTATAACAACTTAATGAAAGAAATACTCAAAAATACTTTTTTTTATTTCAAAATAGTTGCATATTTCAATATAATGCTTGACATTGAAAAACTCTAATCAATAATAACTTCACTTCTGTATTTTATAAGAATTTTATAGAGTTCATATTTCAATATAAACATATATAAAAATCTCATAGCATTTACATGATAAATTTTAATCTGTTCTTGTTTATCGAGAAAAAAACTGATGTCAAATTGGGTATGTGAATATTATAAAAGTCTACATCTTCTTCACAAAAATCCTAGACATTTGTCCGGGTTCCAATACTAGTAGTATGTGTATATATATATATAGATGATGAGAGTATAGCATGCCACGTAGGATTGTCATGTCATTGTTACTTATTTTTATTCTACTTAGAAAGGAGCTCTGCGTACATATAGTTAGGACTTTATGCGGAAGTGTAATAGCAAGTTTTGTCTCCAACCGCCCCCATCTTCTCCCCTACCTCTTCTTCCTCAAATAGGGACTGTCGTGGATAATTTCATTCATGGTAAGCCTCTTTTCCTTTCTTATTTTCAGTTTTAATTTTATTTTTTTGCTTTGTTGAATAAATTAGTCTCTCTTTATGAGAGTTTCTCGAACCATGCTATAGAGGTTTAGTCTATGTTGTGGAGATTTCCTTCTCTCTTATGGGAGTTGTGAGTCTGATTTGTTTGTTTTTAGGTATGAAAATTTGTTTTCATTGGTTGAAATTCGAGACTATCAGCATGAATGTACTGGGAACTCGGATATGGTCAACATGGCTCGATCAAGAATACTCTTCCCCAAACTATGTCAGAATGATAAACCTACTCTGACTCCCTGTTTGATTCATCAAATACAAGGAGCTCCTGTATTGCTCAATTTGGTCCCATTTTAGTTTCTCATAATATTAATTTGATTTGATCTTGTTTTTGTTTAATACATATTATAGATGTCGTCGTTTGACATTCAAATAATGAAGTTTCTCTTTTAAAAAAAGTAAATAATATAAATGAATAAATCTATGGATCAAAACTAAAGCAATGACAAACACAAACTTGACGTGAAAACCTCTTCCTTAACAAGTAGAGGAAAAACCACCAATCATTTCACTAATCATTCAAAGAACATTAGCTAAACCCTAAACTCATAAATCTTGTAAATTACAATTTCTCTCAAGAACTCAAACTAGCAACCTAAGAGTCTTTATAATCTCTACCTGTATTTGATGAGTATACAAAATAATGATTCCAATCACCCCTTTATATATATCCCAAGTAGAATTACCATATAACAAGATCTAATCTGACTAGACATAATCATACTAATAATTTTCTATCTTCATAATACAATTATCAATCTATTAAGAAATAAATAATTTATAAAGAATCCTAGTATAACAAGACAAATAAGGCGAAAAAGAGAAATCCTAGTATAACAAGACAAATAAGACAAATAATATTTTGCCTACACAAACACTATCCGTATTTCTTTGGATGCATCTAACAGTTTTAGGTTTATCATCCCTCGCAGATCACCATTATGCACATATTCTTACTCTCCAAACAACAAACTTCTGATGATGTTTAAAATAAAGAAGAGGAAAAAGGCTTGAAACTTTGCTTTGTTCATCACAAGCTTTTGGGATCAAAGGAAGAGCAGTTCACAAGTGTTTCCTTCCAATTAACTCAAGCCACTCCAACATATGCCCTTCACAATGGATTCGTATGCATTGCCCTAGAATTAAAAGATTGACATAATACTTCGTCAACCATTGGCTTTTTATAACGTTCAAGTTTATAGTATTGTAAAACACGAATACATATGGCGTAGAGCTGTCAATATCTAACTCGACTGAACCTGAATCGAACACAAACAACCCGAATTCAACCCAATTGTCATAATTTGACAAATAATTAACCTGAAATCAAACCCAGATCATCAACCCGAATTGCTAACTCTGAATATGCGCTTAATATCATCATCCATAAGTTAAATCAGTGTGGAAAACTCGTCATTAGAGGACCTCACATCATTCGCTTTGTTATGCAGGTATGCACACCAAATTCAGTTAAGTGTACCAGATAGCAGCTGGAGAATGCTTCTTCAGGCTGAAGAAAGGCCAAAAAAAGATACTAAAAATTCGCCAACGAATAATCAGCCAAATTACTGAAAACACTCTCATGTCATTGAAACATCAATTTCATAGAAAATACCGTTCAGATCAGTGCCACTCAGGTCATCCATTTGATAACCCAGAATTTCCAAGACCCACATCATTTCTGCATTAAGAGGATGATCGCTCTGTCCATTAAAAAATGTGGTAATCTCCCCCTGTTGCTGAATATAACTCCAACCTGGGAGTTTTTTAAGTCCAAGTGCCTTCATTTGGATCCATACATCATTCACTCCTTCCCATCTATTCATTGAAGCAAAATTGTGAGCTAATTGCACATAATTTTCAGCACAAACAGGTTTGAGCATCATGATATTTCTTGCAACAATTTCTCCAAGTTTAGCATCACCCTTCATCCGACATGCATCAAGAAGTATGCCTAAAACATCTATCGTAGGATTGGAGAACTTTGTCTTTATAAATTCATACGCCTCTCCAAGCCTCCCAGCTCGACAGAGCAGATCAACAATGCAAGCACGGTGCTCCAATTCTGGTTTAATTCCAAAATCTTCAGTCATAGATTTGAATAAGTTGAGACCTTCAGATACCAACCCATTGTGGCTGCAAGAGAAGAGGACAGAAAGGAGGATAACATGGTTGGGTTGAATCCCCGAGAGTAAAAAATCTGAATACAACTTTAAAGCCATTCCCCCTTTTCCATGACTGCCATATCCTGTGATAATTGTGCTCCAAGAGACAATATCGTGCTTTGGCATCTGATTAAACCACTTGTGAGCTGTTTTTAGGTCACCACATTTGGAATACATGTCAACTAGAGCTGTATCAACCATGATGCTTGGCTGAGAAAAGCTTCTAATGACAAAATTGTGAATCCATTTCCCTTGTTGGAGTGCCCCACTAGAAGCACAAGCTTGCAGCAGGGAAACAATGGTAATAGATTCAGGTTGTTGGAGCATTGATCTCATCTCATTAAGCAAGCACAAAGCCTTCCATAAATCACCATTCTGGGCATATGCTGCAACAATAGCATTCCATGAAACTATGTCTTTCTCAGTCATATTGTCGAATATGGCATAACTTTGCCTTAAAAGACCACTCTTTCCATACATAGTAATAAGTGAATTTTGAACAGGAATATCTACACTTATTCTTTGACGAAGTAGGTACCCATGTACTGATGTACCAAGAAGAATTGAACTAATTTTTGCACAAGCAGCAAGAACAGTAGCTATTGTGGAAGTAGAGGGTGTAATACACACATCCAGCATATGTCGAAAGGTCATCAACGCGTTATATGCACTATCATTCTGTACAAAGCAAGCTATCATTGATGTCCAGAGAATTACATCCTTCTCCGGAACACTTTCAAATATTCTGAACGCGCTGCAGACGTTTCCATATTTAGAGTACAAGACCACTAGTGAAGTTGCCAAATGTGCATCCACTTTCACTCCACAGGTTATAATCTGCCCATGAATCAGTCTTCCCAGATTAACATCAGTTCGCAAAGTCTCTGGGGCCATCAATAGAGTCCCGAATGTCTGTTGATCAGGGCTAATACCTTCACTCCTCATCTTCTTCAAAAGTTGCAAAATTTCCTTAAAGTTCCCTATTTGAACGTAACCCGAAATCAATGAATTACATGAAACAATATCCTTCTCACACATTGCTTCGAATAAGTCCCTTGCAGCTTCAACTCTCCCACATTTACCATAAAAGTTAAGCATACAGTTAACCAAATTAAGATCAGAACTTAAACCAAACTGAATTACACTAGCATGTAAACACTCCAACAGTGAAATCTCACTAACCCCAGATAAGATATTTAACATAGTAACAGAGCTAGGTTGAATTCCCTCATACCGCATCAAGTTATACATATTAATAGCCCTCTCCACATTTCCATAACGCGTGTAACACCCTATCATAGCAGTCCAAGGAACTACATTTCTCTCAGGCATTAAATCAAACACATTCTGTGCACTCTTGATCCGACCAAATTTTGCGTAGAAATTGATCAAAGAAGACGAAATGTAAGAATCTGAAAAATACCCATCAATGATTACACGTTGATGTAGCGAAATCCCAAGTAAAAATCTGTTGAGGTAAGTGCAGGATTTGAGAAGAGAAGGGTAAGTGTGAGCATCAGGAGTAGTGTTGCTATTGACCATAGAAAAAAAGGTGGAGAGTACATTACGGTGAAAACCCTCCGAAGAGAGGCGGTTTATGGTTGAATTATAGGACTTAGTGGTGCTGATGGTGGTGTTACTGGTGGTGGATGGTGGTCTCCGTATGTGAGCTTTAAGCTTGGTCATGAGTCATGAGCAGGGAAGGTACGTTCACCAATTCCAATTTGAGCACCATTTATGTGAGTATTAAGAAAATGAAAAAAGTGTTGTGACATAAATGAAGCAGAAAGATTATAGAGTGAAAATAACAAAGAAGTGATTCCTTCCTTCCAAAGTTTTGTATTGTTATAAGAGATATACTCCCTCTGTTTTTTTTTATCTTTCTCACTTTCCATTTACACATCTTCCAATGCACATTTTTGAACTTAAATATCTTTCATCATATATTAGTAAAAATTATAACGATTGAATATTAATAATGTACTAATTGAGACGAATCAAACAAGATCCCACATGACTATATTTTTTCTTATAAATTGAAAAAAATTGAGAAGATTCTCTCTAAGTATGAATAGTGTCAAGATTCTAAGTGAGAACAATAAAAAAAAACAGAGGGAGTATTATAAGTCAACATGTGTACATTATCCTAGTACGTGAGTTTAGGAAAAAACTTACCATGCATTAAATACATGTCATTCAATTTTTGACTTTATAACACTACTACTTGAATGCCCATATTTAATGGGGTATTAGTTGTCTCGTTCAGAATCTTGTTGGGAAAAACCCACTAAAAGAAATCCATAATTAGGGAAAGGACTAAAGGAGTACAACTACTATGTATCCTTATATGCTTAAAATTAACTACCTCATTAAAAAACCTTGTCAAGAAAAATCCGATGAGATAAAAATCTGATCGAAGAGAAAAAGAGTGCAGTGCATATAATACTCCCCCTGAATCTAGCATATATTGCGAATATGTCGCATTACAATTTTTCTCAATGTTTTAATTATTATTTTCGTTTTTGATATTTCTATTATTATTGTTATTATTATTAATATCTCAATTATTTTCGTATTATGATTAATAATAACAATATTATCATTTATGATAATAATTATTATTATTATTATTATTTTTATTATTTTTATTATTATCATTTTAATTATAGTTTATTTAATTATTATAATTATAATTACAATTATTGTAATTATTATATTAATATATTATTATATTATTACTATTGTTATTATTATTATTAATATTATTGTTGTTGTTATTATTATTATTATTATTATTATTATTATTATTATTATTATTATTTTTTATTATTATTATTATTATTATTATTATTATTATTATTATTATTATTATTATTATTATTATTATTATGTACACCACCAACAACAACAATTCAAATAAAATAACTAGTATTTTAACCCGGACGATGCCCCGGGTCAGTTATAATTATCAGATATATTATTCTTTAAATTTCATGCTTAATTATATTATATTTTCTTAATTATTTATCTAGTGCGAAATTGAAAGATAGACGTTATGTCATGATAAATTATTTTCAAAACAAACTTCTAAGGAATTGGGGATAAAAATAACAATTTCAATGGAATTAGGGTAAGAAAATGTATTACTTAATAAAAGGGTTAGAGATCAAAAAAGCTTTGTCTATGTCTTTGTGATTACATATAATTATGAGACTTTATTATGTTTTACTTTAAAACAGTAAACATTAAATTTGTAGTGTATTAGTGGTTGAACTCCACATTTTATTTCAAAGGTCATGTGTTCAAATCCTAGTAACTACATATTGTTACTATTTTCAAATGATGTTATTAACATGTGTATTAGAAGCTTGAGCAGAGTGCCACGTGACACCATTTCTTTCATAGGAACGCCTTTTAATATATTTGTATAAATAGTAACAATAAAAATAATAATAATAATAATAATAATAATAATAATGATAATAATAATAATAATTAGTATTGATATTATTATAGTAATAATTATTAATTATTATCAATTGCTACTGTTATAAAAAATTTAATATACATGTCAGTTCAGCTCGTTTTAGTTCAGCTCCGTTCAGTCTCCCCCAATCCAAAATAACAGAGTCTTATCCATATTTATACATATTATATGCTCGCATGATGATCTTTTTTGGGGGTTTCTATAAGATACCCTTGTGTTTTAACGCTTTTTATATAGTACCCCTAATGTTTTTTTTCTTTTAACTTATACCCCTGAACTTTATATTTTTTCTATGGTACCCAAGCATTCAATCAGTATCAAGTTTATTTTCCTTTTATTTTCTTATTTTCAATTCTTTATAATTTTCGAATCTTAGATGCCTGACCAGATAGGTTCTGATGTTTGACATCTTCGTCCAACCATAGGTTTTTACTCCAACTTATGGTCAGAAACTTGGAGCTTCCATGTCGCAGTAGGCTGGATCGGGCATTACAAACACTTTGGGTGTTTTACAAACAATGTTGAATTGGTGAATACCATCAATTAGAGTATGGAGGGACCATGTGCGAGAGCAACTACCTTGCAATATATGTATGTATATATATATATATATATAATATATATATATATAATATATATATTAATATATATAATATATAATATATATATAATATATATATATAATATATATATTATATATATATATATGAATACCATCAATTAGAGTATGGAGGGACCATGTGCGAGAGCAACTACCTTGCAATATATGTATGTATGTATGTATGTATATATATATACATACATACATACATACATACATACATACATACATACATATATTGCAAGGTAGTTGCTCTCGCACATGGGAAATTTCCTCGGGTACCCCTGAGGTTTGACGTAATTCTCAAATTACCCCTCACATTTGGGAAATTCCCCAGATACCCCCGAACTTTGACTTTGTGCTCAAAATGCCCTTACTATTGACGGAACCTCAACGCCGTTAGGGTTTCTTACTCTTTTTCCTCTCCATCTTCATCTCTTCTCCCAGAATCCTCCATTAATGGCACCTTAAACCTTCAATTTTCTCCCTCTCTCCTTCCACCTACATGCCTTTATCTCTCCTCCCATCTTCATCTTCTTCATCTCTTTTCATATTCATGTCTCCCATAAATCCTTTTTCAATCCTTCTTAAACCCCTTTTCTCTATCTTCTTCATCTCTCTCTCCTAAACTTCACATCCCCTTCAACTTCATTCCTCGTTGTTCTCAGAATAACATTCAAGCACAAACCCAGAAAACCCAACCCCCGCAACACCGAGAAGAAGAAAATAAAACCTAGGCCAATTTTCTATGACTACATCCATGAAAATAGTGTATAAAATCCATTTCTAAAACCCAGAAATTCTCATGGCAGCTTCAATAATAAGAACAACAACCATCATTAATTTGGGGAAAATTAACAAGGAGTTAAAAAATGGGGAAAATTCAAAAGATGAAGATGGGAAGGAGAGGTAGAGGCATGTAGGTGGAAGAAGATGGAGAAAATTGAAAGTTTAAGGTGTCATTAATGGAGGATTGTGGGAGAAGAGATGAAGAAGATGAAGACGGAGAGGAAAAAGAGTAAGAACCCCTAACGGCGTTAGGGTTCCGTCAATAGTAAGGGCATTTTGAGCACAAAGTCAAAGTTCGGGGGTATCTGGGGAATTTCCCAAATGTGATGGGTAATTTGAGAATTATGTCAAACCTCAGGGGTACCTGAGGAAATTTCCCAAATATTATTTCGTAAAGAACCGGATTACAATGAGTTGAAGGTCTTTATTGTCTATGTTTTGCATATAATCATAAGTCAAAGCAAGAAAAATTTGCCCTTCGGAGTCGGAGGTGTTTATTTGTGGGGTATTCCAACACTAAGAAGGGATGGAAATTGTATGACCTTGCCACGGGGGATTTTTTCTACTCTAGAGATGTCCAATTTTTTGAATATATATTCCCTTTCTCTACCTTAGTCTCCACTTCCTCTAATCCTAATTCTTCCCTACACATTCTAGCCCACTTCCCATAACTTCTGCCCCTGATTTCCTTGATGAGCCTGCCAGCCCCATCCAACATAATAAGTTCACTTTCTCGTCATCTCCTTCTACTGCTCCTGCTGAGCCACTAAATCTTATTGTTGAACCACTAAATATCATCATCCAAAAGGCTTCAGCGCTCTCGCTGTGGGGAGGAATTGACATTGGGCGAGGGGGACTAAAGATTTTGCATCCGGAAGATACAATTATTTTTTTTCCCCCGAAGATTGGATATCTACAGAACATTAAAATGGCCCTAATTGCATTCCAACTGGCCTCCGATTTATAAGCAAACTTCTATAAGATGTCTTTGATAGGATTTAATGTTTCTCCAACATGGCTTCAAGAAACTGACGCAACATTACACTAATAAACTGGTTCGTTAGCCTTCACATATTTGGGATTGCCGATTGGTGGATCAACTTCTCAAATCAACCTATGGGATCCCATCATTGCAAGAACGGAATAAAAGGTTATCTTCTTGGAAGAGTAGTACCCTCTCATTTGGAGGAAGAGCAACACTCATTAAAGCCTCTGTCACTAGCCTCCTTCTCTACTACATGTCTCTCTTCCCTATTCCAACAGAGGTAATTGACAAGATCACAAAGATTCAAAGAAGAGTTTTTTGGGGTGGAAACTTGGAAAACAAATGTGACCCCCTTCTTGCTTGGAAGTACCTTGAACTTCCTAAACATCTTGGTGAGCTGAACTTTGGAAACCTTCATCGCAAAAATGTGGCGCTTTTGTTTAAGTCAATGTGGCGCTATTTTTAGGAGCCCAACTTCCTATGGCATGAGGTAATTAGTCACAAGTATGGATATAATTCCTCACAATCCATCTACAATCTCTCCCCTCCAAGTTGCGGTGGGCCTTGAAATAAGTCCATATGCTCCACAATCTTCAATGATGACACTGCAAGAACTTTTGTCTCCAATATGGTGAGGAAAAAAATTGATGCTGGCACAAAAACTCTTTTTTGGCACGACTTATGGGTAGGCGAATTTCCCTTAAACATTATGTGCCATTGCTTGTTTCTCATTATCCAATGCCCCAATGCTTTGGCGGCATCATGCGGCTTTTGGGATGGAAATTCTTGGCAGTGGATCCTATCATGGAGGAGGGCCTTGAGACCCCGAGATCTCCAGGAAAGTGCTACTCTCAATTCTATTCTAGGGAGGGTTATTCTTCTTGCTAGCGGTGAAGATAACCTGATACGAAAGCCGGATAAATCCAGATCATTCTCGGTCAAATCATGTACCCAAGAACTAGCCAAAACCCAATCCCATTACCATCTTGATGTTGTAGTAAGAGGTATGTGGCGAGGGCTTGTTCCTATTCGAATTGAAATATTAGCTTGGCTTGCAATTCTTGGCAAACTAAATACAAAAAAGAAACTTGCACTATTGGGTGTCATTCCTTTAAAGGAGTCAAATTGTGTGTTGTCTAGGTCTTGGCAAGAATGTTGCAACCATCTTTTACTTCACCGTGACCTTTCATGGAAATTATGCACCTGGTGGTGTCACCTTTGGCATTTTGATCGGGTCGCGCCTTATTCCTTGAGGCAAGCCTTTGATCAATGGTATTACCCGAACAAAGGTGCATTCCTTAAGAAGGTGTGGTCTGCTAGTTTCTTAATCATCCTTTGTACAATTTGGAAAGAGAGGAATGCAAGGATTTTCGAAAACTCATCATGCTCCCTGTGTCAATTGCAAGACTTATTTCTATTAAGAATGAGTTAGTGGATTAAAGTTTGGGGAGACCCATTTCCTTATAGTTCAGAGGAAATCCTTCGGTATCCATCTTGCCTTCTCAGGTCCTCCTCTGAAGGCTCTTTAAATCCTGCTCCTCCAAATCTCAGTTTGATGGCTTCCAAATGATCTTCTCAAATGAAATGCAAATGCATAGATGGATCCATTGCACTCACGAGCTGACATTGGGGCATTCTCTGTCATACCCCGGGGTCATTCATTTGCCTCTTCTCTTCCCCAATTACATCCATGGAAATAAATTGGGCTGAGGTGCTACCAATACATCGTGCAATTAAAATACACATGAGAAGTACCCGCGTATCTTGTCTGAAATTTTGTATTGAATCAGACTCAGCTAATTAACGTCGTTAAATGGTGCAACGGGAGCTCGGGTAGTCCTTGAAATTTGAGCTTTATCCTAAACTACATCAGGACCTTATTAACATTGAATGGCTCTATGGAGGTTAAGCACAAAGGAAAAAAATCAAATTTCGTGGCAGATTCCATGGCAAAACAAGGACTGCGTAGAAAGGATGAATTTCTCGCATGGGTTCAATAGTTGTGCAAGCTCGAAGTAGTTCCACTCTTCCCCCAAGTCCTTGTTTGTATGTTTTGCTTGAGAACTAATGTATTTCTTTGATAGAGTGTGAGGGCCTCCTCTTGTTAGAGTGTGTTCTATCACTATAAAAGTTCCTCTCCTTATGGAGGGGATACCTTTCCTTGAGTTGATACTCTCTATCTATTGAGTGTTAATGAAATACAAAACCAAATTATCAAAAAAAAAAAAATCTGAAATGCCCTCAATATAAAAATAACATCTATCTTTTACTTCGGTAGTTGTTTGGCTGATAGGAAGTGGGGAAATGAAAATTTGGAATTCCAACAAAATGTAGGAATTGATTTACCTAACCTCCCCTTGGTCACTCACAATTCCTATATAAATTCCTATGAATTACAACTTCCTTTATGATTACCAAACAATTAGACTAATTCCGAGAAATTTCATAAAAGAATTAAATTCCCATAAATTGTCAATTCCTATAGAAAAATAATTTCCATTCCAACCAAACAAACACGAATTACAATAATGCTAGCAAAAAGGAACGAAAATCTCAAAGGCCCAAAGTTTTGTTAATCGAAGGCTAACTTATATGGATACTAGCCTTCATATGCACGCGATGCGTGCGTTAATTCAAAATTTGTTATTCCATTAGATACTCCATTCGTACTTTATTTATGGTTAAACTTAAATGTGAAAAATTCAACAGTTAGATGAATTTAGATATATTCGCTAATGTAAAAAAATAAAAAGGTTGTGAGTGATTGTTAACATTAATTTTTTGTGAATGAATATTGGACAGAAAGAACAAAAATAATGAGTTAGTTTAAATGAATTAAAGAATATCAAAGGTAGTGAATGTTCAGACTTTTCATGTGCACGTTTTGTATGCCATCTTTTTTTATAATGTATAAATATTTTGTCCATTTAATTTTTGATTGAAGTATTTGATGCATATACCATTTTAAACTTGTTTTAAATGGCAAGTTGGAATGAGAATTTTTAAATGATTTGCTTTTGTAATTTTTTTCATTCCATTAATTAGATCATTAAGGATATTTTAGTCACTTCAAAAGAGGACACCACACCTCCTCCCTTGGCTTATACTACCTCCGTTCTTTTTTAGTTGCAACGTTTGACAAATTACACTATTCATGTTCTCTTATTTGACCACATTTATTGATTTATATGTTAAACAAAATATAGTCATGTGGGGTCTTGTTTGATTTGTTTCGATGTAAGCTTTCATAATATCAAATTATTTTTAAAATTTTTACTTACGTACAATTAGAGATAAAACGATTTGAAATTGTACATTGGCAAGCGTGAAAGTCAAAACGTTGCAACTAAATAAAAACAGAGGTAGTATAATAGAGATGTATAGAATCTCTCTAGATATGTTACTATTCTGTATATATCATGTCCCATTATAAATTTGTAATTCTATCAATAAGTACTATCAAATTTCCAAAAAAAAAAAAGAACTACTATCAAAAATACTTCTCCACATAATCCCAATTCTGAGGGTCATCCTATTTTAGTTTTTAAAATTAAAATTGAGCATGCGTCTTATTGGAAAACAATCCAAATGCTTTAGCTAATTATTTCTCTTTCCCTTTCGCTTCAATCAACAACAATAATAAATTATATCTAATTGTGGCAAATGACTTGGTAACCAATTAATGCACCACGACTAGATGAACTCAATTTAGTAACTTCAGATCCCATTTTAATCTTCCACAAACATGCGTCTCCATGAGAATGTGGTAATACAGAAATTTGCTCAGATCATAACGTAAGCTTAATCTTTTAAGTAAAGCATATATTTTTTTGACACAGAATTATAATCAATCACTTGAATTGAGACAATGAAACTCAATAAGTCAACTCCCTAATTCATGGTGATCTATTTCTTTTGTTCTTCAAATAACCATCAGTTTTTTAATAAAAATTTCAGGCCAAATAACATCTAGAATAAGTATTGAAGAAAAATAAAATATTATGAGACAAGATCAAGTCAAATTCGTTATCAAAAAATTACAATGAACCAAATCCAGCAATCGCAACATAGCTTCTTATATTTGCTGAGTCAAACCGCTATTGATCCGTAGGTCTATCATTGTGACATAGTTTGGTGAAGAACATTCTTGATTAAATAATATTGACGGGTCCTAGTTTCTACTACCTTTATATTGATAGTTTTAAACTTCGACCAATAAAATTAATTTTTCATACCCTTTTTTAAACTTTCACGTGGAAAGAGAATAAAATCAATCTCCAAAATCCTATAAAAGGAGAGAAAAATCCCAAAAATTCAGTAGAAAACTCTAAAAAAAAAGTGAATGGAGGGATTATTAGTAACAAAAGCAATAAGACTAGAGGAAAAAAAACCGTGAGCTTACCACCATCGAAGGACTGATGGTAGTTCGGTCTAGAAGAAAAGGATTAGGGTTCTCTTAGGAGAGAGACCATATCACTTCATTAAGCATTGAATACGTAATTAAAAATTATTTATTTAGTATAGATTTATGAAAGAATCATGTGATGTTCGATCATATTCTCTCCAGACTCTACTTGATTTATAGTTAAATTATTTTTTGCATTGAAATTTTACTTATTAATACATCACTTATTTTATATTTTTTTATGTGAAATTTGTCAAAACAGACCTTTTACATATTACTTTTTGCGTGAAACAACATAATAATTTTCTGGCAACTTAAGACCTTAAATGTAAAAATATTTGTGAGAAACAACCTTAGCTTTCTTTCAAGCATTGATTCACTTGAGTGACTCACAAGTCACATGAAAGGCACGTGACTCGAGTTTTTTTTTCCCTCCATTTCTCCTCCCTTAACATACAAGTGACATACAAAATGTTCTTTATTTCTTATAATATATGCAGTTACACTGTTGAAAAGAAATTATATAGTATGATTTTTTCACCATATACCTGTGACAAATTAAAAAACTCACCTTATACCCCCAATATTTCAATTATTTAACATATACCCTGATTTTCCAAAAACGTTCACCAAATGTCCTTTTTCTAACGAATTTTAACTCGCCATTGCGCGTTTGCATCATTTACAATTTTGCAGATATTAACCTATTAACCCCTCCCTCCATCCTAACCCATAACCTTAATGCCCTAATTAACCTGGTCCCGTAACCCTAACCAACACCACCTCCCCCCTTCCCCCACCCACACCACCTGCCTCCCCCACCCCATTCCCCCCAGCCCCACCCATATTTCGGACGAAGCCTCCACCCGCCCTACCCTCGCATGCCGCTGCCCCCCAACCCTTCCCCCCACCCACCAGCCCTTGCACCCCTTCCTTTCTTCCCTCCCTCACCCCCAGACCCCTACACCCCTTTAGTCAACTCCTCTGATCCTTCCTTATTGTCCGATCATCAAACCAACTCTCCTCGAGGCGTCAAAGACAACCTCTCAGAGTTCTCCCAAACCCTAACCCACCAATTTTGGGGAGTCACCTCCTTTTCCGCAGGTCTCCGATCACGATTCGCAAACAAATAATTCCGACGGTATCGCCTCGTTTCTCGCTCCTCCAATCGTGGTTTAGGAGTTTTTGAAGATCATTTCTGCTGGTGGTTAGGGGCCAAGGGGGGTGGAGGGAAGGGTGGGGGTTGTGGCCTGCGGGGGGTAGGGGTGAGTTGGGGTGGGGGATGTGGTGGTAATTAGGGTTAGGGTATTAGGGTTAAGAGGCTAGGTTAATTATGTCATTAGGGTTAGGGTGTAATAACCCGCACTTTCGCACTGGTATCTAATCACACTTAAGATTTACTGATCACAATCCACACTTAATAAACCTCGGTTTAAATATTTACTCGCAGCAGAACATAACCTTTTTACAAATCGATCATGTGGGTTATCGACCCTTAATACAACACCCTTGATTCAATTCCAAAATACATAATCACTCAGGAAAGATCACAACATATGTTACAAATGGATATCTAGTTATCCTTAATTAGATCCATCAAATAGCCGTTCGAGACATAATAATTTTCTCATTCATCTATCATGCATATACCAAGCTTCATACTATCCCTGCAAAATTACTGGCAATGAACTCTGCCCCCACCAAGACAGGTTCCAAGAACAAAATCAGTGAAGCTGAGTACACACTATCGAACCAGAAATCCATTTTAGTGGCTTAAAATATATTAGTCATTCATCACTTTATATTCAATGTATTCAAATAGCTCAATATTGAGATAGCAAAACATACACATTACAAAATAAGATCAGATGAAAATACATACTACTTAACAAAGTCACAAATATTCTAAAGTAAAATAGACACTTTTATATATTTCAATCCATAAAACACTTGGCTAGTTATCATATATACAAATCTTTCCAAAGTCATACCAAATCCAATGACGTAACCAATAATAATTCAAAAAAAATAAATTTAAGAGTGTATCTCCTAGTATAACATCCTTTTGTACATACAATTATCTCATAAATACCCTCTACATAAATCATTATATCCTCACCAATATTTGTAGAGTTGGTAAGACTTATTCCCAGGACATGTCCCCTCATTTCATATAACACGCATATCAAGAGGTGTTCATCATCAACAATGCAACATCTTCCCCATCATACATGTAATTAATTAGAATACTTAATTTCATAGTTACTCAAACCCATATACGTTTTCTCATAACCAAAATTCATAATCCTTAAAGTGTATAATCATATATAATCAAGATCTCAATCCACATAATACAATGTCTTTCGCACTTACAAATTCAATATAAAACTTATATCGCAGATCCTTTAACAATTATTTTATACCTAAAATAATAACTCAAACACCTTTGATCAAAATTCTGTTGTTTTGCTAAATCTTTCAAACAACTATGATTTAGATCAAAATCAATTTGATACAAGAATGCTAAATCGACATTCCCTAGGTTGATAAATTGAAAATATTGTTGTGAACAACTTACATAAATAAAGATGTATAAGATTCTAGCTCAATTACTAATAGCAACAGTTACTAAAAACATCGTATTACAACACATACAAAAGCCTTATAAACTTAGTTCGAAGACAAGTTTATATAACCATGTCACGAGTTTATAATCTCAAGAAGTTCTCGTGCCTCTCGGCTACGCAACTCAACGATAATTCAAAATATAACTTCATTTTATAAAACTTTTTACAACTCATAATCACAAGTTCAGCTATCAAAACTTGTCAAATACACATAATCATATAAAATACCAATTTCGAGTTCGAAAGTGCAAGGACATGTGTGTACCTCTTTTATTCTCCCAAATAACACTCGATTCCATAATAATCTTCAAGAGTCCAATATATCCAAATTCATGATCAATCTTTAATAATCACCTCATAACAATAATAACAATAATTAACATTCATCCCAACTATAATTCAGATAAATGAATTGACTGGCTCATACTTTCTAAACTCTTTTATGAACTAACTACAATCCTTACAAGCTAACTTCAATCCTTAATAATAGGAATAATTAGCTATCAATCTAAACCAATCTCACAACATCAATCTCTAACTCTAATTAATCCCAATTCATAGAGAACTTTATCAATAAAAAAAATATATAAATAAGATTTTATACGTTAACTCAAAAAGGATTAATACATATTATAATCTTCAATCCATAAAATAAAGACGCAAGATTATATCTTTACTTTGCCACAAATTGATTTGTAATTATATCAACATTTTAGACTCAACCATTAACAAAATTTATTGAATTAAACCCAATGGAATCTGCATATGCACTAGTGGAGAAAAACGCAAGGGCTGCATTTTTGACCAGCATCCCTTGCCGTAGCAGCTCTTCGGCAAAAGTGAAAGGTAGCGGTTATCGGCCTAAACCACACCTTTTTTTTTTACAAATTAAGGGTTGTGGTTTTAATGAAAACCACAACCCTTCTGACCCTTTTTTTTTTTTGCATTTTAAGTCCTAAATGATCCCCAAACAATTATATATATATGTAAAAGTATCATTTTCTATTGCAAATTATGTTTTTTATTACAGATATAAGAAATTTATAAAAATATAGAAAATTACAAAATATAGTAAATGAATTTACAAAAAATATAGAAAATTACAAATATAGTAAATGAATTTACAAAAAATATAGAAAATTACAAAATATAGTAAATGAATTCTAAGGAATTGAACTGAACTGAACTGAAATGAATAGTGATATGTGAGAGTAAAAGTATTGTCAAGAGCTGAACTGAACTGAACTGGTCTGAACTAAACCGAATTGAACTGAACTGAATTGAACTGAACTGAACTGAAAATAAGCTGGGGAGAACAGGCCCTAAATACACTTACATCATAAATGTACTCACTCCATCCCCTCTTTTTAAGTGTCCATACTCCATATACCATCTTAGCAACTTCATATAACAATCAGTTGAAATCTGAAAGAAAAAAGGGGAATAAATAAAAGAAACAGGAAACAAATTTTAATAAAAAAACAGACATCTACAGCAACGATTATGATTCCTATTACCAATGAGAACTTAGAATAATAGTAAATTAAACCTTTTAATAAATCTAGATAGGCCATTAGCAGAGCCTGACTGCTATAAGATCGATCGCTTTTCCAGCCTTGAAACAAGGAGGATAGACATAATGAAGTTTGGGAGCAGGAACAACAACCTTGAGTTTCATAACAGAAGCTCTATCTACACATGAGAAAATGAGGGATGATGAAAGAACAGATATCAGTCTATCATAATTCAGACATTAACTTCTCCCCACCTCTAGTTATCTCCAACATAGAAGTGCTATAAAGGCAAATACTACCATGTAGCGGCTGAAAAGGCAACCACAACCATCAAAGGATAAGAGTTAACATGACAGCGAATAAATTCGTCTTCCGGCCAAAATTACATGTTTACATCAAACATAATAGCAGTTGGCCACTAAATCCTTCTTCTAAAGAGAGAATATGCATTTCATAGATAAAGACATCCCTTCAACCAGATATATAGGTCTAAACAACCTCAGGTTCACAAGATCAAACTCCCATGTGATAACAGAAAAAGGCACAAAAAGCAAAGGAACTAACGGGACAATCAAATTAGATTAATTTCTAGGTTCTGATCAGAGGTCCCAAACATAACTCACCATATAAGCAAATGCAAATCCAAGCCTATAGTATGAGGAAGGTAAGATTCCCATGAACTAGAAGTGCCTAAACACTTTATAGGACAATAAAGTAATTGTGAAATGTGTCAAGAACTTTATCATATGAATTCTTGATAGTAGGGCGCAGCCTCATACACCAAATGATAGCCAACGGGCTCACCGCTCATGATTGATTCTGAAAAAGTTAAAAACCTTCTAGAGACTTTCTCTATGTAATCCCCCACAATTTTAAAGAATTTTCATAAATATATTAAAGTATTTATGTAGTTATATTTAAATCCAAATGAGTTTAGAAATGATTTGACTTTTAAAAAGGGTTGACTATTTTAAAAGTCCAATGAAATTATTTTTCATAGCTTAATAAAATTTAAAAATATTTTAATTAAGCATGTTTTAATAAGAGTTTCAAATATTAAAAGTATATTGAAAAGGAAGTTAATGGAATCGAAAGCCCAAAAAGTGATAAAAAGGGAAAGAGTCATTTGATGACTAAAGTTTAATAGCCCATCTTATAGTTCATCAAGTTTCATTAATTAAAATCTCTTTTCCTAAGCCCACAAGTAAAAGCCTTTATATAAATATCCTAAAAACCCAAAATATTTTCACCCTACACATTATTCTTCTCATCACGTACTTTCTCTCTCTACTCGACATTCTCTCTCCTCTTGGTTGTGCGCCATTCTTGATTTTTCTCTCAAAAGTTCGTTTCTTCTTCTTCAAGTAACGTTTCTTGTTCAACAAGAAACGTCACAAATCTTTTCAAGAGCCAAAATATGCTGCCGCCGTCCCTCCTTGCTGCTGCTGTCCGGCCCTTTTTCTCCATTGTTGTGGTTGTTTTCTTTCTTCCTCTCTAAGATTCCATTAAAGTACTAGTTTTATATGTTTTTATTATTATTTACATTTTTGCAATTAAATTACTGTTTTTATGCACATTAATTTTCGGTATCATGAATATTATTATAATAAATTTCAGATTTATTATGTTAAGTTTATTTTTAGTTTTTATCATGAAATTTATAGTTTTTAGGGTTTTTAATTCTAGAAACTAAATATTTAGTATAAATCATGAGATTTATTAGTAATAATTTTATATATGTAATATATTTTCAGAAGATTTATTAAATATTATAAGTGCTGTAATTTCAGAAAATAAGTATTTTAGAGAGTTTTAAAGGATTTTTAATCACTAGAATAGTTGTACTATACTAGGGATATAAAAATAACGAAAGTTTGGTACTAAAAACGATTTTAAAACACGTTTAAGGGGTTTTGATCGTTTTAAAGTTGCTGTAATTTTTAGTTCGAGATATTAATTTCATTACTTTATTTTCTAGGCGGAGATTTCGTTGTAGGAGACTTTTAACGAGTTAAAAGTGGCCTACCGATTGGTATAATAAGGTACGTACATCGTCTACGTGCTATGTGATTTAGAAGCATGCTCTAAGAGTATTTTATTTATTAGTATCATGTATAGGACTCTATTTGTTCATATATATGATTACTGGAATTATTTTTCATGTTATATGCCTGTGTGCAATGTGATCTAGAAGTGATTATGATTATAAATGTTTGTATGGAAGGTTGATGCAAGCATGATAAGTCAAGTTTATTTATTAATTCGTGAGTGATTAATATAAGTTAAAGTGAATCATGCCTTACATGTATTCTTTGAGTATTATTTATTATCTTATAAGGACCGTGGACCTTATTTGGTAATTTACAAGTTCTACCTATATAAAGGTAATGTTTATTGTTGGCTAGGTTCAACAAGTAAGTTAGAAAAGAATAAAAAGGAGTTAAAGGAGTCTTGGTTGATAAGTTGTGATCACTTGTTAATCCAAGATAAAAAAATTCTGTTTGACTGTTTGGTTATTAATTATGTGTTACTTGCTTGTTTGTGTCAACACAAGTAATAAGATGTAATTAATGTAAAGTGCAACGAGAATAAGTTATAGACTTTAGACTGGTGCACGTCTAGAGTTGGACACTAAGGGTTGGAGTACATGGTGGTAGCCCATGGCTTTTCTAGGAATGGATTGATCACCATCCCTCTTTAGTTCAAAGGTTCCTCATATAGCAGGTCATTTTTGGAATATGTGGTAGCTCCCGTATTTCATATTTTTAGATAAGTCAACTCGTCCAATAACTATTCCATTTAAAGAAAGAAATAATGTTTAGAGTCTAGTTCAGTAAGAGTTGTCTGCAGATTATTATATGCTTATATTATTATTTATTCCTGCATGTTATTTTTGTAGTATCATGTTTAGGATTATTTATGTCTGATATTTAGTACTCAGCTTTGCTGATTACGTGCTTGTTTGTGTGTGTGATCATGGCTTTGCCTATTGATCCTGTGATGATCCTTCTGGTGAGCAGAGTCGAGAAAGCATTGACATTACAGGTTCGCAGATGCATTTCATTGGGAATCTGGAATGAAGAGACTCATCGTATTACTAGGATAATTTAAGTTGCTTTCGTAGGAACATGTGTTTTCAGACATTAGTTTTTAAGTTGGTGTGTTTTAGTTTCAGATATTGTTATTGATTTCATAAGTTTTAATAAAGTTTTTTTTTTAGTAAGTTGTTTTCCACTGCAAAATTCTGAGTAAGCCGAAACGTTATCACACAGGCGATAATGGCTGGGTAATTCTCTAAGGTTTATTATAAAAGTATTTTCTAGAAAGAGAGAATTATCGGGGTGTTACACTCTAAGTTTCTTTCTCGGTGCGATAGCATTGTCGCCATGGCCAGAAAAACGGCGGGAAAAGCTCAAGGAGGGAACGTTGGTAAACATAATGATAAAGATAAGGGACCCTCTATCAGATTCTTAAGCCTTGAAAACTCATTCAATGAATGAGATTTTAGGGATAGAGGCGATTGATTTTGGATTGGGAGTTGGCGAAGTTCACACCCCGAAACCGTCAATTCAGTAGATTAAGCAGAGATTGGAGGTTCGGCACAACTTTAATGAGTGATGACAGTCGATTCATAAGAGTGTGGAGTCGTAGAAAAAACAATTGAATCAAATTGAAGGTATGTCCCTTGTTCCAATTCTTCAGGAATTGAATGATGAAATTGATTTGAATGATGATAATGATATTGAAGATGATATTGGAGATAGAATAGTGAATAATAATGTGCATAATACTGAAAGTAGATCTGGAATTAATGGAATAGTAAATAGAGAGGAGATTAAAATTTCTTTTGAAGATATTGAAGAGGATGTTGATTTTTGAAATTCATCACTGATTTGCTATGTTGTGGGTTCCAATCCTCCGATTCAAGTTATATAGGGATTTTTGAGGCGTATATGGAAGGGATATAATGTTGATAAAGTTGCAGTAGTGAAGAAGGGTATCTTTTTGGTGTGTTTAAGGTTCTCACTGGACATTATTTCCTTGATAAAAAAACCAATGGTGTTAAAACCCTGGACACTAGATATCAATTTTGAGAAAGATGATATTAAAACGTTGCCAATTTGGGTTCAGAACAAACTGGGCGTCAAATATTGGGGTGAGAAAACTTTGCACAGACTTGTAGCTCAATCTGGTGATCCTATAAAAAGGGATAAGGCTACAAGGAATAAGGATAAGATCCAATATGCAAGAATTCTTGTAGAAGTTAGAATTGAGCAAGATTTTCCTGATCACATATATACTTCATCAATGAATATGAAGAAAGAATTGAAGTTCCAGTCATGTATGAGTGGAAGCCTAGTAAGTTTAGTGCTTGTAAGGCTACGTGACATGATGTTAAGGAATGTAGGAAGAAGGTGAAGCAGGTATGGATTTTCAAGAACACTGCAGACGTGACAATTCATGTACAGACTGAGAAAATAATTGGTTCTACTACATCTGATCCTGATGGTTTCCACAAAGCAATAAAAAAATCAGGGTAAGGGTTTCAAATGTGAAGCCTATTCATACAGGGAATACATTCATTTCATTGCAAGAGAATACTGGGAGCAAGGAAGATGATATAGGATTTAAGGAAATTGAGATGAGGCAGGAAGCTGCTCAGAAGGCCAGTACTAGTCAGGGCAAGGGGGACCCTCCCTTCATCAATGGATAAAATATTGTGCTGCAATGTCCAAGGGATTAGCAATATTCAAAAATAGAAAGATGTGAAAGCTTTTATTCACAGATTTCCTATAGGTATTGTTAGTCTCTTGGGAACAAAAAAAAAGGCTACAAACTTAGGTAGGCTTTATCAAAGGATGTTTAGAGGCTGGTGTTTCACTTCAAATGTTACGTATCATGATGGTGGTAGGGTAATACTTGCCTGGTAACCAGGAAGTTTTGATGTGAATATTGTTAGAGGAACTAGTCAGTTGATACATTGCTACATTCAACCAAAGAGTGCTTTGCAGGGTTTTCATTGCACGTTTGTATATGCTTTTAATAAACGGAGTAGAAGGATAGAATTATGGGATGATATGAGAAGCTTGAAAACATTAGAACCGCGGTTGTTGTGTGGAGACTTCAATAGTGTGATGAATTTAGATGATAGGATTGGATCACTTGTGAGACATGGTGAAACGATGGACATCAGGGAATGTATGAGGGATTGTGATGTTGAGGATATTAAATCCACTGGTAACATGTACACCTGGAACAATAAATAGCATGGTATGGCTAAAGTCTTTTCCAAACTAGCTTAGATAGGGTCCTTCAAAATTCCAGATGGCAAGAGGTGTATAGTACAGCTGAAGTTTGTTTTCAAATTGAAGGAGAATTTGATCATTCTCCTTCACTTATTACTATACATCAGAGTGAAAGGAAGGGTGGGAAGCCTTTCAGATACTTTACTATGTAGAGGAATGCAACACAGTATAAGGAGTTAATAAGGGATGCTTGGAGTAATAATTTTTAGGGCACAAAGATGTTCACAGTTTTGAAGAAGCTGAAGAATTTCAAAGTGGTTATGAATTAAAAAGCTCAATAAGTAGGGATTCAATGATTTACAAGCATCAGAATTGAAAGCTTACAGAAGAATCATTGAATTGGAAGAACAAATGCATCAGAATCATGTTGACCCCAGCACCCTTAGCCCACACCCACCTGCCCACCTCTCCACACCCCTGCCCACCCACCTACCCACTTCCCCACACCCCTGCCCACCTTCCCACACTCCTGGCCACGCACCTGCCCACCCACAGACCACCTCCCATACCCAGCCCACCCACATACCACCTCCCACACCCTACCACACCCTACCCTTGCCCACCCACCTGCCTACCCACAGACCACCTCCCACACCCCTACCCACCCACCTGCCCACCTCTCACACCTCTCTTGCCACCTCCCACACCCTATGCCTACCTTCATAACCCCTTCCCTACCCACATACCACCTCCCACACCAAAATGCAATAAAAACATAACCAAAATGCAATAAAAAATAAATTGTAAATGAGTTTAAAATATATTGAAATAATGTATAAAGTGTACATAGAATTCATAAAGTGTACATATATTAGGAAAATAATATCGCAGAATAATTCTCCCAAAATATTCATAAGAAATCGTCACAGAGGTAAGTTGCAAACTTATCCCGAACTTCATTTAATTCCTCCATGGTGAAGCGGTTCAAACTTCAATTCTTATATACCTTGCAAAAAAAACCAAGCAAGGAATAAAACACATACTATAAGAATTCAATAATTTGCCGTGGTTAATAGTTCTAAAAATTACATCTACACACTATTTACATTATACCTTATATATTAATATTTATAAACAAAATTGGAGTTAAATGACTCAAAATCTAATACTTGGACGCGAAAAGGCCAAAATAGGCCTAAAATCACATTTACGTTCCCGAAATTCGACCAACAACTAATGTAAGCCAAAAAATCTAAACAATAGTTATATTATACCTCATATTAACATATTCAGAAAGAATTAGGGGTTAAATGACTCGAGAAATACAAATTGGACCCGAATCGGCGAAAATAGGCCTAAAATCATGTTTACGTTCCCCAAATTCGACAAACAACAAATGAAGCCTAAAAATCTACACACTAGATTATACCTTATATTATCATGTTCAAAAATAACTTGGGGTTAAATGACTCAAAATCTAATAATTGGACGCGAAAAGGCCAAAATAGGTTTTAAATGACCTTTGTTGCGAATATGTGCTACTTTGGTTTCTAAAGCAATTAACTATTTGGATTCAACGAAATCAACAAGTATTTGAAGGCATTCACAAACTACCTGAGCAAATAGTTGATTCAATTTTAGTTAGTGTAGCTTGTAGAGTTAAGGATGATTTGAAAAATCTCTTGTATAGATAGGTGGCTTTTTATTCTGGTTGTTTTTATTTGGCAAGGTTTTTGCTATAGGGTAGCACATGAAGAGTCTAACTTATTAACCCTTCCTAGAATGTGGGTTAAGTTGGATACTGATGCTGTTGATTCCCTTTAGTCTGTTGCATTAATGTTTGTATCCTCTTTTTTTCGGTTTTCAATAATAACTTTGAATTTCCAAAAAAAAAAGCAATTAATTATTACCCATCGATCTAATCTAAACTAACATAATATATATACTAATAAGTTACATATTGTTTGAAGATCATCGATGTTAGTGCAATGGTTGACGATATCGAATATGAACCTCATCACGTAATAACCACGTGCAAGTCCATCATCTTGCTGCGGACACTTTAAATTTCACCAAAACATGCATTATCCAAAGATATTCATGTTATATGTTTATAAGTATGTAGCGAAAAATGATGTTTCTATATATATGGACAAGCAAATTACTCATATTAGCTCGACTGATATCCAAACAGGAGCTTTTGCTATTGCAAGTCTTCGTCCAATAGTTTTCTTCATCACACTACATCAATACATCATTATAAGATCGTGGAATATTAATAAGTACGTATATATTTAGTTTCGATTAGGCTACCTATTTAACAATAATTTGAGTAGTAGGGACCGTGGTGGTTGTCGACGCAATGAATCGAAGTGGTACACTTGGTTAGTTGACAAAGATATCGCAACCAGTGTTTAATGAGCGCTACAAGGACAAGGAAATATAGTATTAGTCATAGAACAATTAGAACTTAATTATCGAATAAGTAGAAGTAAAGCGGATTTAACAAACATACCTTTTAAAATACGGGACAAGGATGATCTGAAAAACTCCTAAATGAAATGATGCTTTGAAACACATTTCGATTTCACTTCGACTTTATTTTTCAAGTAATTATCATCTCGTAATATGTTTGGACATAACAAACCAAACATATTTTGGCCACTTGATCCAATCAATTCATTGCATAATAACCTGAGAAATGATATTGATTACTAGTAAACTTACTTATTATGGAACTTGAATTGAAAACTAATTAACCATACACTTATTATGTATTACCTCATGAAAGTTTGTATCATGGAAACACATAACTCTTCCCCGACCACATAAGAATTATTTGATATCGACCTTAGAAATGAAGGTCGATGACTCCTCAAGGTAGTGGGATTGTTGCGTCCCCAAAACAACCTTTATTGCACTATCGTCGGTTAAATCACTAGCGCAGTCATGCAACAAAAAGCATGGAATAGTGAGGCCTTGCAACACCTCTGGATCGAGAATAAATGGGTTCTTTCCACATGAAAGATGTGCCTTCACCTTCTTATCAGATGAACCGGCCTTCTTTGCCTTCCTGACATGTGAATCGACCTTTCCCGAAACCTAGTAATTAGTTAAAGGTAAAGATATTACTAACTATATATCACAGGAAATAGAAAATCAAAAGACGCATATATACATATATATATATATATATATATATACATATACATATATATATATATATATATATATATATATGTATATATATATATATACTATATGTATATATATATATATATATATGTATATATATATATATATATATATATATATATATATATATATATATATATATATATATATGTATATGTATATGTATATATATGTATATGTATATATATATATGTATATGTATATGTATATATATATACATATGTATATGTATATATATATACATATGTATATGTATATATATATATATATGTATATGTTAATCATTGAACCTCATCTGAAAACTGCACCAATGAATACGAACATAGAACATAATTGTCAACAACATGGCTCGGCAAATGTAGATCATCTTCTGGCTGCGGAAGCGGAAGAGGTAACTCTTCAAAACCAGTGACGATTTCATTGATGGTGACCACATAGTGGTTATCATCCACTAACTGGTTATGCAAGCGTACTCGGTCACTCGGGGGTTATGCATGGTCATACGCTACCAAAATGAATCGATATGTCCTTTAGGAGTAAACTCACCGGATGCCTCTTTTTCCTTCAAGGCAATCTACATAAGGATAAGAGAGAATTGCTCGTGAATATAAAAGTTATATTATACCTTATATAACCATGATAAAAAAGAAATTCGGGTCAAAGGACTCAAAATCTAAGAATTGCATACGAAATGGCCGAAATAGGCCTAAAATCACACTTACGTTCCCAAATTCGACCAACATTAAATTGAAGGTAAAAATCTACACACTACTTATATTATACCTTAACTAGTCATAGTAAAAAAAAAAAATTGGGGTTAAATGACTCAAAAGTCAAGAATTGGACGCGAAATGGCCAAAATAGGCCTAAAATCACATTTACGTTCCTAAAATTCATATTCTACTTACAATGGCGTTGGCTATCTGTTGTGTTTCGGGATCAGGCAAGACTCTTTTTCCCTTTGCATCAATCCCATGCATTGAACACCATCAATTGATGACTCTATCAGGTTGCCGAGCCTATGTGGCTGTGGTGGTTGAGCTAGTGACTGTTGCCGTTGTTGACCCCATTGTGGGGCAATGAGCGAACATCCACTTCTCTCTCGCCTCATTGTACGAATGCGCACCCAAATAATGATAATACTTCATAACTTTTACGCTTGCACCACTTTTCTCACGTCTTGCCTAAAATACAATTTACAAACAAAGGTTAATACAAAAAAATTGGAGCTAAGTGTAGTTAAATATAAGTATAATATTCTTATAATAGCTTGTAGGGTAGTGTTTTTGGCAACAAATTCTTCCCACTCTATAGGTTTAATATTCTTCCAAATCTGAAATGGTAATTTAGAAGGCTTGGCTGATGCTTCCAGTGAAGCGTGAGAACCGGATGGCGTTTGTACGCTGTAGATTTTCTTCTTCTTTGTACCTACAACTTTCCTTCACTTAGTGATCCACCCAAACACTAACTTAGACTTGAAATCTCTGAATCTCTCGGCAACCGCGGATAGAAATAGGCTCTTCTTTGCTTCATCATCTTCGATATTGAAAAGATTCTACAACAAAACGCATTTCACGTATTAGTTTCCGCCATTGTTGTAATATATATGATATCATTAATATTACACTTATGTATAACTAAATAATGAACAAAGTAAACGTTATTGTACGTGAATTTTACCATAGTATCCTCCTATAGACACTTCTTCAAGCCCTCGAGTACCTCTTTCCATGAGTGCACAATGAAAAGTTTCTGCATGCAAAGGCCAATATGCATGCCATACTTAATTATGCCGCCACTTTCCACAAGGTTGCCCCAAATGATCGTACTCCAAAGTCATTAGGGTGTGTTTCCCTAGCGACTTTGTATGTCCCCTTCCTTTTATTTTTTTTGTCCCGTCGAATTCCTACCAATTCTTGAACTTCGTGAACATACCTCTTCACGGCGAGGTCGGTCTTGCACGTAACCTTTTCCCATGAGAGCATTTTCATCCGCTAGGATCTCAAGCCTAGTAATGAGGTAACCCTCAAGATCCCGATCCATGATATCACCTTTATCTTGTTCCTTTCTCTCATCAGATGACTAATCCTCGGTTTCTGCACACCTCTGGCCATCCACATACCTCCCACACCCCACACCCCTACCCACCTCCCCACCTTCCTGCACAGACCACCTCTCACACCCGTACCCATCCCCCTCCCCACCACACCCCTCCCTACCACACCTTCCCCCGTCCCTAGACGGGAAAAGGCCGAAATTGGTCTAAAATCACATTTGATAAGTTCACGAAATTTGACCAATAATTAATGCAAACCTAAAAAAAATACACTAGTTATATAATACCTCATATTATCATGTTCAAAAAGAATTTGGGGTTAAATGACATAAAAAGTACAAATTGGACGGGAAAAGGCCGAAATAGTCCTAATATCACATTTACGTTCCCGAAATTCGACCAACAACTAATGCAAACCTAAAAATTTTCACACTAGTTATATAATACCTCATATATCATGTTCGAAAAGAATTTATGGTTAAATGACTCGAAAAGTACAAATTGGACGGGAAAGGCCGAAACGGGCCTAAAATCACATTTACGTTCCCGAAGTTCGACCAACAACTAATGAAAACCTAAAAGTCTACACATTATTTATATAATGCCTCATATTATCATGTTCAAATTGAATTTGGGGTTAAATATGAATCGAAAAGAACAAATTGGACGGGAAAAGCCGAAATAGGCCTAAAATCACATTTATGTTCCCGAAAATCGACCAACAACTAATGCAAACCTAAAAATCTACACACTATTTATATAATACCTCATATTATCATTTTCAAAATTAATTTGGGATTGAATGACTCGAAAAGTACAAATTGAACGGGAAAGGCCGAAATAGGCCTAAAATCACATTTACATTCCCGAAATTCGACCAACTACTAATCCAAACCTTAAAATCTACACACTAGTTATATAATACCTCACATTATCATGTTGTTAAAGAATTTAGGGTTAAATGACTCGAAAAGTACAAATTGAACAGGAAAAGGCCGAAAAAGGCCTAAAATTACATGACAACTTTATCTAACTCATCAACAAATTAAATCAAACAAAAAATAAAACATGCAAAGAAATTAAACTACTTAATACCTCTTAACTCAAGTGACGAGAAATGAAGAGAGAAGAGATAGTTGGAACTTTATTTGCCTTGCTTAGTCTATTTTCCTACAATTAACAAAATCAACGTTGCACTTTTAATCACATAATCAATTAAGAAAACTAAAATTTAACCTACCTCCTACCCTCCCCCACACCCTGCCCACCCTCCCCAGCATCCCTAGCCCATACACACCCTCCACACCCTTGCCCTTCCTCCCCAGCCCTCCCCCATCCCTGGCAACCCCCGCCCACCCTCTACTCATACTCTAGTCTTACTCCATCCATCATTATTAGCGTCTCATCTTAACTGTTTTTACTCTCCTCCAATATCTCTCATTAGCTACTCTTAAGTCCTAACTCCTAACTCATGTGATGAAAAAAACACACTTCTTTCACTATATCACCTCTGTTCTCTCTTCTTTGAGAGTCTAATAATTCACTTAACCCAACTAGAGCAACTACAAACCTACCAAAATTAGTTCCCACTACATTATAGTAAAAACAACTAACACGCTTAGCTTGGAACCGAACAATTTGCATTAATGTTTTTGAAAAGTAAAAAAAATGAAAAAGAGGGAAATTACAAGAAAAGGAGGAGTGGAGAGACTAAAGGTGGTGCTGCGTCGTGGTGGTGTTGCGTGGTGGTGGAGCATGCAACTAGAAACTCATAGATAGAGGAGGTTAAACACCCTTAGCTTAGAGAGAAAAATAGAAGAGAAAACTGGTGTGGCGTAGGTGGTGGTGCTTCGTCGTCGGTTGAGAAGAGAAAACCTGTGGTGCATCGTCGGTGGTTGAATTAGGGCTCCGGTGAGTAAGTAGGTGAGAGTGAGAGGGAGTAAGTGAGTGAGTGAGTGAGAGCGAGGGAAATTCGTGCTATGTGTAGTTTTAGGTGCGCTTATTTTTAGTCAAGGGAAGGGCTGCATTTAGCCCTTCACCACAACCCTTTCAAAGTGAAGGGCTGCGACTTTTAGGCTAAACGCAATGAAGGGCTGCTAGCGTCAAAACATCACAGCCCTTCGTTTCAGAAGGGTTGCGGTTAATTGGGAAACCGCAGCCCTTCGTATCCAAAGGGATGCGTTTTCTGGTTAACTGCAACCCTTCATACTTAAGGGTTGCATTTTCTAAAACACGCAACCCTTAAAGCGCAGCCCTTCCAGTTTTTTCCTCTAGTGTATGGTTCTTGTGTTTTCAAAGACATAATTGACAACAAAATCCATAAATCACTAAAAAAAATGCGAAGATGCATTAAACAATGATCAAGCATCAGATAATGTAGCTTCTAGAAACTACTATTTGAAAATGGAAATTGATTCCTTTAAGCCAGATAAGGTGTTAGGAGGAGGACGACATCGAAACTATAAGAGTGAAACTCATATTGGAAAGTGGATATCAAAGGCATCCAATTGCCATTAATTTACATCTCTTAATTACATTGACAATGTGCAAAAATAAGACTAACCCCTCAATAAGATTGTCAAGATGCATCCTTCAACCCACAGTTCGATTTAGACCTGCTAATTGGACATAAGATTTTCACAATGCGAACTTATTGCACACACAACAAAAGCCCTAATGATGCATAATGCCAAGCTATAAAATTTACAGACATTATGCTAAAATCCACGATGCAGCTCCTAAACTCACATTTACATATATATACGACGAGAGGCCCTCAAATTGATTAAGAAATGGCAAAAACTTTAGAGTAGACCATCATTACGTGCAATTTTGCAAATTTAGAGTCACAGGAAGGGTTGCGATTAATTGGTAAACCGCAGCCCTTCCAGTTTTTTCCTCTAGTGTATGGTTCTTGCGTTTTCAAAGACATAACTGATAACAAAATCCACAAATCACTAAAAAAACTCGAAGATGCATTAAACAATGATCAAGCATCAGATAATGTAGCTTTCAAAAACTACTATTTGAAAATTGAAATTGATTCCTTTGAGCCAAATAAGGTGTAAGGAGGAGGACAACACCGAAACCATACGAGTGAAACCCATACTGGAAAGTGGACACCAAAGGCATCCAATTGCCATTAATTCACATCTCTTAATTACATTGACATTGTGCAAAAATAAGACTAATCCCTCAATAAGATTGTCAAAATGCATCCCTCTACCCACAATTCGATTTACACCTGCTAATTGGACATGAGATTTTCACAATGCAAACTTATTGCACAAACAACAAAAGCCCTAATGATGCATAATGCCAAGCTATAAAATTTACAGACATTATGCTAAAATCCACGATGCATCTCCTAAACTCACATTCGTTAAACATATACGACGAGAGGCCCTCAAATTGATTAAGAAATGGCAAAAACTTTAGAGTAGACCATCATTGCGTGTAATTTTGCAAATTTAGAGTCACAGGAAGGGTTGCGGTTAATTGGGAAACCGCAACCCTTCGTATCCAAAGGGCTGCGTTTTCTGGTTAACCGCAACCCTTCATACTTAAGGGTTGCGTTTTCTAAAACACGCAGCCCTTAAAGCGCAACCCTTCCAGTTTTTTCCTCTAGTGTATGGTTCTTGCGTTTTCAAAGATATAATTGACAACAAAATCCATAAATCACTAAAAAAACTCGAAAATACGTTAAACAATGATCAAGCATCAGATAATGTAGCTTCCAGAAACTACTATTTGAAAATTGAAATTGATTCCTTTAAGCCAGATAAGGTGTGAGGAGGAGGACGACACCGAAATTATAAAGAGTGAAACCCATACTGGAAAGTGGACACCAAAGGCATCCAATTGCCATTAATTCATATCTCTTAATTACATTGACATTGTGCAAAAACAAGACTAACCCCTCAATAAGATTGTCAATATGCATCCCTCAACCCACAGTTCGATTCCTGCTAATTGGACATAAGATTTTCACAATGCAAACCTATTGCACAAACAACAAAAGCCCTTATGATGCATAATGCCAAGCTATAAAATTTACAGACATTATGCTAAAATCCACGATGCAGCTCCTTAACTCACATTCGTTAAACATATACGATGAAAGGCCCTCAAATTGATTAAGAAATGGCAAAAACTTTAGAGTAGATCATCATTGCATGCAATTTTGCAAATTTAGAGTCACAGTCTCGAGTATAATTTAAGTATAATACATTTACACCTCAAAGAGTAGACATCTACACTTACAACATATAACACTCGAAATCCATATCCGAAGTAATATAAAATACTTAATCATAATCTTAAAACCAATTGAGAGAGAGGTTAGAAAGTGGGTAATACCAAGAAGAGAAACAGCTCGGTGGCGGTAACACTATTTTCTATAAGCAACAACAGACGCAGAGGAGGGAAGAGCACAACCACGACAACTTCAAATCGACCAACTATAGGAGAAACCGAAGAAGAATAGAGGAAAAACCGAAGAAGGAAGAGGAAATTGCCTCTTTTAATCTGCAATAACAACAATAAAATCAACAACAATAACAATACAAGTATGAAAAATTAGATTAAAGAGCAAACAAGAAGCATGAAATTGAAGACGACACGAGGGTTAGGGTTTCAACGTGGAGAGAGAATTGAGACAACAAAGGAGAGAGAGAAAAGGGAGAGAACAAAGGAGAGAGATGAGGGGACGCAGAGCTTGCGGCGATGCTTCGGTGGTGCGGGATGATACGAGGAGAGAGGGAGAGATGAGGGGGCGAACGAGAGGAGATGGGAGGGGTAGAGAGAGAGAGAGAGGCTCTCAATTCTCAGCTACGCGGGTAATACGAGGGGAAAAGGAAGCGAGTTTAGGGTAAATAGATTTTTTAAAAGGCCCAAGGGATGCGGTTAGCCCAAAAACACAGCCCTTCGTATATACAAAGGGCTGCGTTTTTGGGCTAACCGCAGCCATTCACTAGAAGTGATCATGGGTCGGGCTGGGCTGCGCCTAAAAAAAAATTGCCCATTGGTCGGGCCGGGTCGGGCGAAAATTTTGTGCCCAAAACTCGCTATTCGGGCCAAAATGAGCGGGCTTTTCAGGCCAAAAATGACTTTACTAAAAAGTCATTTTTTGCTTGCCCAAAGACCGGCCCAAAGCAAAAAAAAAAACGGACGGACCGCGGGCCAATGAATTCTGCCCAAACTCACCCAAAAATCAAGTCGGGCCGGGCTGGAGTTGATCAGCTCTATCCTTCACTTAACGGGCTGCGATTTTTGGGCTAACCGCACCCCTTCACTCTTAAGGGCTGCGTTTTTAAAAAAAAAATGCAGCCCTTGTATATAATTTCCACTAGTGATGGGTTCTTCAAATTAAAGGGGAAAGGATGAAGATGGATTTAACTTATACCTCCTATAATATGAATATTTCCAATTTGAAAAAGTTCAAGATGAGACCTGAGACAATAAAGAGCAACAACACGCATCAGTAACACATAAAAAGTACAGTAGCAACACCATACTTGTAAAGGCCATAGCTCATAGCTTGGAACTCTGATTAAAGAAAATTTTGAGCCTAAATTCAATAAATCGAAAATATCTACAACTTTGATGAAGAAACAAAGAACAAAATTGGATTTCATGTTGTAGATAATTGAGGCAACAGATTGACGAAAACAAAGGAGAGACAAAACTTAAGGGTTTTGGGTCTTCAATTCTTGGTGATGAATAAGAAGAAATTGAGAATTTGTATCTAGAAATATGATGAAGCATTGGAATTTGTTTAGAGCTCAAGGGTTTCAACTTTTTTGGTTGTTTTCCTCTATACTTGACACGAATAAGAGAGGAGAAGAAATAAGAGTTTGAAACTCTTATAACATTTGACACCTCAACAAATATACAATTGTTTTTTTTTTTTCTAAAATCAAAATACTAATCCTAAAAGCATATAATAAATATGTCATTTTAGAATATAAAATACAGTCCTCTTTTTGTCATAAAACCATAAACTTTATTGACAAGATCTATCAAACTATGCTAAAATTTTATTTTTAAGTTAAGATAGATAATTAACGTCTAATTAAACCTGTTTAAAAATATAGGCTATTACATAAGAGATTAGGGTGGAGGGAGGGGTTAATTAGGCTAATAGTGGCAAAGTCATAAATAATGGCAATGACGAGTTAACCAGTAACAACCCACTACTAACCACATCTAAACCAATCATAGCTAAACCTAATAAGTTGCAGATCTTTAATGTTTTAAAACTTTTTGCAAATACTTATATGAAGATAAGTAATTGAAATTTTGTACTTTAAAGGAAAACCTTAACTTTAATACCACCTGATTATATAATTTCCTTTCTTATTAGTGGCTTAGGGACCCCACGTACATGTTCTACTATCTCCCTTATATGAGATTAACTCCTCTTGTATTAGGCACAAATATTTTGCAACGGTTCCTCTAGTCTTAATCCTTTTACATAGATAGGTGAGCACTTTGCCTCAACAATTTCCTTTCTTATCTCTAATAATTCTCCAAATATTTCTTAATCCAAAGTCACACATGACTAATGAATGAAGGTGCTTAAAATTCTATTAGACAAATTTCATTAGCTAATAAATCACATTGATAATCACACGCAGATACCTGAATATATATCAAAATAGAATACTTGTTTTATAAAGAAATTTTTATAAAAGAAAATATTTACCACACACATTTATTAATAATTCCTAAGTAACATATCAATCGCATAAGTTACGCTTAATAATTCACATTTTACTTTCTATATTTTTTTAATTAAGTCGAGTTGTTACATAACGTCCGTTAAAGAAAGGGCATTTGGTGAACAACGCCTTCATATAGAGAAGCTACGTGAATAATGCCTACTTAATTATAATCTTAGCTACTTAGGGAGCGTTTGGTTCACCAAATGGAAATGGAAAGGGTTTAAGAAGCAAAAAAGAGGTGAATTGAAAGCCAAACCCTTAGATTTAGTAGTTTGTTGTTTCAAAATATCTAGGGTATCAGTCATAATAATAATAATAATAATAATAATAATAATAATAATAATAATAATAATAATAATAATAATAATAATAATAATAATAATAATAATAATAAATAATAATAGTAATAATAATAAATTAATAATTATAATAGTAATAAATAATAGTAATAATAATAAAATAATAGTAAATAGTAAATAATAATAAATAATAACAATAATAAAATAATAAAGTAATAAAATAAATTAATAATAATAAATAATAATAATTAAATGATAATAATAAAAAATAATAACAATAAAAAATAATAAAGTAATAATAATAATAATATTAATAATAATAATAATAATAAAGTAATAATAATAATAATAATAGGTACTTGAGAGTAGAGAGATATTTCAAGACCTGCAAGCTACTCATATGCTTCAGCTTAATGATTTCTCAATTAAGAAACTGTATTTGCTAATGCAGGGTGAGCATGATCATGTAAATTGAAAGAGAATTGTTTGTAATAATAAAGCTAGTCCTAAAGCTTTATTTGTTACTTGGCTTATTCTTCATGGTAGATTGGCTATCAATGATAGGTTATTTTCTTGGGGGATTACAGATGATGATTTCTGCCCACTATGTACTGCAGCTAGTGAGAGTATCTCCCACCTGTTCTTTGATTGTCCCTTCTCTAGGGATATTTGGCATGCATGCTAGCAGCACTTGAAAGTTGTGGTGACTCTAAGGAACTTGTCAGATCGATGAAATCCATGTTGTTGCTCTGAAGAGTAAGAGGAGAGGAGCTAAAGCTCAGTTATACTGCATGATGTTTGCTAAAGCTATGTATCAGATATGGCTACAAAGAAATGCAAAAGTCTACGAGGCCTTATGCTTGATACACTAGTAGAGAAATGATGATTTGCGTCGGACCTGGGAGCCCTATTTGCGTCGGACATAGGTCCGACGGCACAGGTCTCGACGCAAATTACGAGTAGATAATCTGCGTCGGATGGGAGTCCGACGCAAATTGTAACCCATTTGCGTCGGACTTGTTGTGTTGTCCGACGCACGTGTAGCCCCCAACTCTATTTTTTCAACCAGAAAATGAAGATTTGCGACGGATGGGGCTCAGTATACGACGCAAATTTGAATTCTTTAACAAAAAAAAGTAATTTTGTTGAACTGAACCAAACAAACAAATACAATAGATACTAAACCAAAATAACAGATCTGAGAATAACAATAAAACAAATAGAACAGAAATTGAAAAAAGAAGCGAAAACAAATTCAATAACAGAAGTGAACACAACTAGAATAGATACAACAAGATGGATATACCCACACCAACAATCCAACATCATCAATTCTAAAAGGCGAAAATACGAATGTACAGCAGAAGTTAACAAGATACAAGATAGATACCCACACAAATTAAATAACAGAAGCGAATACAATTCCAAATTCGAATAAATATGTACATAATGAAGAATAAAAAACAACAAAGAAATTGAGAAAAGAAGCGTGCAGATCTGAAAAAATGTAGAAATACATCGATGAAATTGAAGCAACAATTCGCTAATCCAAAAAAAAATACTCTAAAAATCCTAAGAAACGAATCTCTCAACAGCTAATGTAATACAACAACTAAAAATCCTAAAAACCTGAGAATGAGCGAAAAAAATATGTCGATGACATCTGACTCTGTGTACACAGATCTGAAAATAACTCTTTGTGTAGACAAATCTGAAAACAACAACAAAATTGTTGATGAACATAACCAGCAACGGAGGGGTTGTGTAGAAAATTTTATCGAACAAAACAACGAACGTACAACAACAATCGCGACGATGAGGAGAGAGAAAAGAGTGCGACGAGGACGAACGAACGAACGGAAGTGAAACTGAGGAGACGGAAGAATTAGGAGGGAGAGAGGAGATTAAAGTTTTTACGAGGGAGGGAGCGGGATCTAGGGTTAGAGACGTAACTGAAACTGATGAGAGAATGAACGGAAATGAAGTGAGAAAATGGAGGGAGTGAAGGCTGAGAGTGAACAGACGAAATGGAGTGAGAAAGTGAGGGAGTGGGCGGGATCTAGGGTTAGAGACGCAAAGAGTTTAAGTGGGCTTTTTATATGTTGGGAGCCTATCTGTGTCGCACTCCAGCCCATGCGACACAATATCAATTTTTTTTATTTTAAGCACAACACATCTGCGTCGCATGGATCTCTTCATCCGACGCAAATCAACTTTTTGCAACTCACCTTCATGACGTGCGACGCAGATAGGGCCTCGACATTTTTGTGAGCAGTTGTTTTGCGTCGCACTCTAGCTCCCATGCGACGCAAATTAGGTTTTTGCGTCGTTTTCATTGTAGTGCGACGCACTTGGGGGGACGCAAATCGTCCTTTTCCTACTAATGATAGTGTAACTAACTTTAGGCAGATTTGCTTTAGGGTTGCTAGTAGATGTAATGATTGTACTAGGCAACTCCTCCTTTGGTAGTTTTTGTTTTTGCTGTTCCTAAGCTAGGTAGTAGTGCCTGCAGGGCTTGAATTTTGGTTTGTTGCTCCCATGCCCTTCCTAGAAGGTAAGGGGGGCACCTTCCTTTATTCATGTCCCTTGGTGATGTTATGATGTATGTCATTTTCTTTTTTTTGGTTATTAATAACAACTTTGAATTGCCAAATATAATAATAATAATAATAATAATAATAATAATAATAATAATAATAATAATAATAATAATAATAATAATAATAATAATAATAATAATAATAATGTATCAAGGAAAGGATAAATGAAACGTTGGGATACGATGGAGAATGGATTTAGAAGAGTTTGGGGATAGGGGTAGGATAAATGAAATTATGAAATTAAGAAAACAAACAACAAGTAATGTGTTGTGCATGTACATGTTATGTTTTATGCACATGTTATGTTTTGATGATGAAAATTAATATAATATGTTGTAGCATGAAAGTATGTAACAGTTGCAACAGATGCATGAAGAAAGAAATTGATGAACGAAGACTTTGAAGAAAAGAAGAATCAAGAATGAAGTTCGAGTTTATAATTTCTTAGAATAGTAACTTTAGATTCAAATATAATATGCTTAGTAATATGCAATGTGCTCAATATAGAAATATAAAGTTAATATAATTATTATCTTCTTTGAGCTAAGAAAGTAAATAATTATATTAAAATTATATTTCTATATAAAAAGGAAATAAGTTTTCTAAATCAGAAATCAAAAGGGATTAGGAAAATAAGTTTTTGATAAAACCGAGTTAAGAAAAAGATTTTAATAAAAATAAGATTTTTTATTAAAACAGAATTTTATAAAACGTGTTTTAAGGAAAAAGATTTTACAAAAATCACGTTTCCTTAAAACGTTGTTAAAAAGATTTTTTATAAAACCAGATTTTCCAAAACGTGTTTGTAAAGAGTTTCATAAAATCAGATTTTGTTTTGGAAAATATCTTTTGAGTTGAATAGAAAATCTGTTATGGAAAACATATCTTTTTAAAGATAAAGAGGAAAAAGATAAAGATTGTTTTTCTAAAAGAGAATTAAATCCCTTGAATTAAGGAAATTGGAAGATATCCTTGGAAGGATATTCGTCCAGTCCATACTCTATAAAAGGGATTCATAATTCACTTTTAGATCTTACGTTTTCAGAGAGATAAATCGAGTCTAATCAAAAAGCTGAAAACTATTTCCTTGGCACTGAGCATAGCACTGAGCTGTTAGGTTTAAGTTACTATTTCACAATTGTAATTGTCCTCTATTTGCTTGACTAAGAAGCACATCATTGAGGATCGTTCTTTTTGTAACTTTTACATTATTGAGAGTGTCAACACTTAGAGTTAAGTGTTGGGAGTCATTACTAGGGTTAGTAGTGAGGGGAATCGTATTGTATCAAGAGTTTGATATTATAGGATTCAAAGAAATAAAAGAGTTTTTGTTTCTTGTGGACGTAGATCTCAGAGGTGAGATTGAACCACGTTATATCTTGTGTCAAATCTAATATTCTTTAAGTTTATTATTCGCAAAAACGCAAAATAGCAATTTTCGAGTGTTCAGCTCAGAGCCTGGCACTGAGCTGTGAAAGGATTTTTGCGAAAATCGATTAGATTTCGTCACTCAATTCAACCCCCCCTTCTTGAGTGTTCCCTTAGGTTACAACAAGTGGTATCAGAGCCAGGTTATTCTCGTAAGACTCACATCTAGAGAATAGAAACCATGAACACACAAGATGACTTTCGCGACAAGTATTCCAGGTGTCCAATTTTCAACGGGAAAGATTATGGATGGTGGAAGACTAGGATGAGGATCTACATTCAAGGTTCTGACTTTCAATGCTGGAGAATCATAAAGACTGGACCTCTTCCTATTCAAAACAAAGATGATGAAGGAAACCTGATCGACAAGGAGGAAGATGAGTACAATTCTGTTGACTAGGAAAGGCCGAAAAGAATTTCAAAGCATGAGTATTCTCCAATCTGGAATTGGACCTGATGAATATTCAAGAATCTCGGCGTGCACCACTGCTAAGGAAATTTGGGACACATTGGAATTGGCCCATGAAGGTACAAACGAGGTAAAACAGTCTAGGATAGATTTACTAGTCCAGAATATGAATTGTTCACAATGAATAAGGACGAATCTATTAAAGATATGTTTACCAGATTCACACTAATAACTAATGAACTAAGATCCTTAGGAAAAATCTATTCTTCTGAAGATTTAGTTAGAAAAGTGTTAAGAAGTTTGACTAATAAATGGCTTCCCAAAATCACTGCTATTCAAGAGGCTAAAGATCTAACAAAACTCTCACTAGAACAACTAATTGGTTCTTTAATGACCCATGAACTTGTTTTAGATCCTAAATCAAATGAACCAAAGAATAAAGGGTTGGCCTTAAAAACTGAAGTAGAAACGGATGATAGTGAAAGTGATGAAGAAGTAGCGTCTCTAACTAGAAAGTTTCAAAATTTCTTAAAAGAGAACAGGAGCAACAACTTCAGGAGAAGTGGAAACTTCAAAGGTAAAGGCACTACTTCTAACCCTAAGAAAAGTGCTACTAACTCTGGTTGTTTCAAGTGTGGTGAGTTCGATCACAGGATTAAAGAATGTCCTTTGTGGATGAAGAAAAGCCTAGAGAAAAACGGAGCAGTCAAGAAGGAGTACAAGAAAGCCATGATCGCAGCAGTCTGGGGAGACTCGGATTCTGACGAGGATCAGTGCCAGGCTCAGAGCCACAAGCAAAATTATGTCTAATGCTGTACAGACAACTCTGAAGACGGCACTGAGCATGACGACTCACATCTATGCTTGATGGCTAAAAGTTCGAACCCTCTTGAAGAGGAAGAAGACAGTGAGGTAAGTCTAACTTCTTTAAAACCTTCAATTCATCTTCTTTCCAAAAGTAAGCTTGTCATATTGCTTGAAAACGTAATTGATGATTGTCAAAACATGAATGATAATTTTGATAACATGAAAAGGGAAATAAAAAATTTGACTAGGCTAAAAATTGGATTAGAAACAGAATATAAGGAATTACTTAAGGAAAATAAAACTCTGATGAAAAGAATTGACGAGAAAGACTTAGAGATAAACACACTAAAACAAGAAAAGACTCTAGTTGATAATCTCGTAAATAACTCAGTGCCAGTCACTGAGTTCCAAGCTGAAAAATCTAGTCTTGAGGAACAAATTGAAAAATTAAATCACGAGTTGAATGATCTTAAGAACTCAAGACAACAATCTAGAATTGTTCCACTAATGCTGCCTAGTGATGCAAATAAGAGAAGAGTTGGATAAAGTTAAAAGAGACTTAGAGACTTCCCGAAAAAGAAGTATGATTTAAATACCTCAGTTGAATTTTTGGAAACAACTTTCTATTGCTCGAAAGATGCACGAAAAATGGACTAATGGGATGAATGCTCTAAATTACTTAACTTGCACCACAAACAACATGAACAAAACTGGATTAGGATATACTGACCAGCAACTCAGTGCCAGGCTCAGTGCCAGAACCTTCGAAAGAGACTTTCGAAAGAGAAAATACGTGGGCCTTCCTGAATATCTAATTTGCAATTTTTGTGGTAATAATGGTCATCTAATTGACGACTGCAACAAAAAGAAAAATCGAATTGCAAAGAATGTCAAACACGTTACTCAAATCTGGGTTAAAAGACATACTAGATGCTCAACGTAAGAAAAAGGGACCCAAGCAAATATGGGTTCCTAAAACAAACAAGTAATCATGTAGAAAAAGGAAGCCCTTGAATTTATTTGTACTGAAGACCAAATAACTGATATTTTCACTAAACCACTTGCTCGTGAAAGATTTAAAAACTTAGATTAGCTTTGGGATTGATTTCTGGTACTTAGTTGATTTATGTGCTTATTTGACCCCTTTACATGCTTAAGAGTTCGAAAGATTATATCTACACTAAGTCATTTTTATTTAATCCAAGACTCCTGAAAAGGCTATTGATGCTGTCCTGATAACTGACACCTAAGTTGCTTTAGAAAAATTCCATGAAAAACTCCAACAAAAGTATCATGTTTTCGAAAATATCCATTTGATGTTGCTTTGATAAAACTAAAATATTTTCAAAATTTGTTTTTCAAAATTTTTTTTCGAAAATTATGCAAGGCATTAGAACTAGAAGGGCTTAGTGGACTCCAACCTAAAAACACCTTCCCCATCATTTCAAAATAACTGGTCCCCCTCCCTCTCATCAAACCCTAAAAAATCTCCACATTCTCTCTCCTTCCTCACCTCCAAACCCTAACCATGGGAAGGAAGACCACCAGGCGGTTCCCCAAGAAACCCACCGCCGCTGCCACTTCTTCTCCAGATCCACCGTTATCACCGCACCGCCTCTCCCAAAATCACCGACCAAAACCCCACCTCTAAAAAAAAAAATATACCTCCGGCTCAGAAAACTATCAAACCACAAAAACCTCCGGTCAAGAAAAATCCGGCCCAGAAAAAACCGAAAAAACTCCACCTGAAAAGAATCCGGCCCCGAAATTAAAAAAAAAAAAAAAAAAAAAAAAAAAACCCGTTCCAAAACCCGCCACAAGATCGGCTCAAGAAAAACCGTCCGCGACTTCTCCTTGCCGACCTACGCGATCTCCGACCACTTCCGCTGCTACACCTCCTGACGCCTCTCACTCTCGCAAACGGAAAGGGGTGAGTTCCGGTCAGCTTATCTCCTCTAAACAACCAGGAGTTTCGGAATATGAAAGTTCTCCAAGGGTTCTATATGGTCGGATCTTTCCCACACAGTGGTTAGGTAATTCTGTCGTTAAGTTTCTTTTAGAATCTCAGCCAAACACAAAATCCTTCGAAACTTGATTACTAAATCTATTCTTCCCAGGATTGAAAATAGAGGAGAGTGCCTAATAATGGATCAGGTACTTATATGGTTGTTAACTAACGAGATACCGATTAGCCTTCCACATCTTATATTTCACCATATGAAAAACTTGTCCATCACCCCTCTTTATTATCTGTATGGACTGTGGCTCACCAAGATATTTCATGTTGTTGATGATTATGTAATGAGTGAATATACTGAGTCGTATGGATTTATGTGTTATGGGTGATGAGTTACTAAAAAAGGACTGTTAGGGGTTCACGCCAAGGGAGGTGTGTGTGGATGCTTAAAGATGGTGGAAGAAGTGTGTGACATGAAGAAACAGATGCACAACGACATCGCCAACCTATGTCTAAACCATAAACACTTTTCCTTTTATCCTAGTCCTACTATGTACTTTTGTCTATGCCTTGTAGTTTTTGGACAAATTTTTTGTTAAAACTGTTTTTGATACTTTTGGATGTTATTTGGGATTATTCTGAAGATTGTGAATTGGTGTTTGTTGTAGCACCAGCATCACTAGCTTAAATAGTTGAGCTATTGGGTTATTTTAAACTTTTCTGATTGTGTGAATGATTTTTTGTCTTTTTGCACTTTTTGAGAATGACAAAAGGGGGAAAAGAAGGTATATAATATTGACTTTGTGTCTTGATGATATCCTAGGTTGAGCTAATGTGAATTGAATATAAATGAGCATGTGGGACAAAAGTGAATAATTGAATGCTATTACTATGATGTACGGATAGGTTCTATAAAGGGTGAACAATCCATGCATTGTTTGAGGGGGAATAAAAGTCAATATGCATACTTTAAGGGGGAACAAATGTTTATTTAACAATATTATATTCATGGTTTGTCATCATCAAAAAGGGGGAAATTGTTGTGCATGTACATGTTATGTTTTATGCACATGTTATGTTTTGATGATGAAAATTAATATAATATGTTGTAGCATGAAAGTATGTAACAGTTGCAACAGATGCATGAAGAAAGAAATTGATGAACGAAGACTTTGAAGAAAAGAAGAATCAAGAATGAAGTTCGAGTTTATAATTTCTTAGAATAGTAACTTTAGATTCAAATTATATATGCTTAGTAATATGCAATGTGCTCAATATAGAAATATAAAGTTAATATAATTTATCTTCTTTGAGCTAAGAAAGTAAATAATTATATTAAAATATATTTCTATATAAAAGGAAATAAGTTTTCTAAATCAGAAATCAAAAGGGATTAGGAAAATAAGTTTTTGATAAAACCGAGTTAAGAAAAAGATTTTAATAAAAATAAGATTTTTTATTAAAACAGAATTTTATAAAACTGTTTTAAGGAAAAAGATTTTACAAAAATCACGTTTCCTTAAAACGTTGTTAAAAAGATTTTTTATAAAACCAGATTTTCCAAAACGTGTTTGTAAAGAGTTTCATAAAATCAGATTTTGTTTTGGAAAATATCTTTTGAGTTGAATAGAAAATCTGTTATGGAAAACATATCTTTTTAAAGATAAAGAGGAAAAAGATAAAGATTGTTTTCTAAAAGAGAATTAAATCCCTTGAATTAAGGAAATTGGAAGATATCCTTGGAAGGATATTCGTCCAGTCCATACTCTATAAAAGGGATTCATAATTCACTTTTAGATCTTACGTTTTCAGAGAGATAAATCGAGTCTAATCAAAAAGCTGAAAACTATTTCCTTGGCACTGAGCATAGCACTGAGCTGTTAGGTTTAAGTTACTATTTCACAATTGTAATTGTCCTCTATTTGCTTGACTAAGAAGCACATCATTGAGGATCGTTCTTTTTGTAACTTTTACATTATTGAGATGTCAACACTTAGAGTTAAGTGTTGGGAGTCATTACTAGGGTTAGTAGTGAGGGGAATCGTATTGTATCAAGAGTTTGATATTATAGGATTCAAAGAAATAAAAGAGTTTTTGTTTCTTGTGGACGTAGATCTCAGAGGTGAGATTGAACCACGTTATATCTTGTGTCAAATCTAATATCTTTTAAGTTTATTATTCGCAAAAACGCAAAATAGCAATTTTCGAGTGTTCAGCTCAGAGCCTGGCACTGAGCTGTGAAAGGATTTTTGCGAAAATCGATTAGATTTCGTCACTCAATTCAACCCCCCCTTCTTGAGTGTTCCCTTAGGTTACAACATAATGGAATCAACTCACTTGATTCCTTTACCCTATCCTGAAAACTTCTAACCAAACTTCCCCTTATAGTTATTCATACGACCTAAGGCTGCATTAGAATCAGTGTGTATCAGTTCCTTAAACATTTATGAAGTTTGTTCGATAAAATTCATTCCTCTTTAGTTTTATTCCAATTTTGTCTAACAAATTATATAATAATCCCTTTGATTATTTTGTATCAGTTAAGGTAAAGAATTTTAATCAATAAAAATAATATCAGTTGAATAAAAATAAGGTAAGATGAATAGAATCATATTAAATTTAAATTTAAACTTAATTTAACTTTTTCTTTCTAAAATAAGACAAAATAAGATGAATAAAATTGTTCCACGATATTACGTTTAAGAGCAATCTTCCCAGTGTGTTCCACGATAAACTAGCTTACTTTGTACCACGTAATATTCATCTTTTTTCCAACATGATACAAACTAGCTTACTTTAGCTCTTGTGGTCATGTCTTCGGCTCAATAGAAAATATCTCTATAATCATCGTAAATTTAATATGGCATAACTAATAAATCCTTTTCAACTAATTAAAATATTTCAAAGGTTATTCAAAATTTTCATAGATCCTCGAATAAATCTCCTATTTTTTCCAAAGTTTATAGAAAAATCTATACAAATATATTAAAAGGTGTGCGTGACAATGTATACACGCCACGTGGCACCTCTGTTACTCCACTAGAATTGTCCAATGTGTACATAAGTCATGTCAATTAACAAAAGTAAAATTAGCTTGCAACAAAATTTGAACCCGTAACCTCTTGCTATTATACATGAATTACCATGTCAACCAACATTTAATCATGTTTTAAATATCCACATTATTATGTTTGTACCTTTTAAATGTTGAGTTGTCCTTAATATATTTTAGTGGGAATGGAAAATATATCAAACAATACCAAGTCGGGACAACGTCCGGGTCCAAATACTAGTTGTATTATTACATGACGCAATAAGAAATCATTTACCTCCTTGCAAGATTAAGTTAGTTCTTCATTTTCTCCCGAAATGGGATATATGTTGGAACCACAGGTTAAAAAAGGAAAAAGAAAACATTAGCGTTAAAGGCATTCAAATATTTGAAGTATATCAAAGTATCAAACGATAGAAACAAGACATGAGATAGCTTATTAATAAGTTCAAGAAAAATGGTACAAAGTCAAGCGAGAGCAGCGATACATGTTACGTAATCCGACTAAGGGCCAAAAACGGAGAATGAAAGAGAGACGTATGGAAATACTCTAAGCAAAGCACATGCATGATTCATGAACAATCACAATTAATTATGCTTCTGTAACTAATTATCTTGGAACTGTAGCTGCTCTGCTACAATTATACAAATATCAACTCAAGTCTACCAGCAAGTTGTAGCAAAAAATAAGAAGCGAAAAAGAAAGAGTTATGAAACAAAGTTCATATAAGAACCTTTTTATATAAGAACATGAAAATATTGAAATAGTAATTTATTTTATCCATTTTAAATATATTGCATGATAATCCTTTTACTGAAAGTGCATCTCATTTGAAAGATTAGCTCCACAAGAAAAATAAAATGGTTACAATTTAACTGAATTACATAGATAGTGATTGAAAATGATTAATACTAGTCTTATATGCACGCAACATGTGCAAAAACAAAAATAAAAATAAAGCTAAATTGTGCTACTCGTAGTATCCAATAGCCTCATATAACATGTAACAAAAATTGTTCCAAAAGTTCCTTTAATTTTTTTTTGACATAATCACATTTAGCAAACAGCTAAATACTGCAACACTACAATTTTGAAGTAAATTAAGAGTGTTGGTTGTGTACCCTAAATATATTTTGAAGGTAGTTGGTAAATTTGGAAGAATCTGTTGTGCAGTTTGTTATTTCAATGTTTTTCTTTTGTTTTTTCTGTAAAAAAATGAAAATATTGGAGAGTTGTAATTGTTTTTGTTAGTTTACGAAATAATTGTAAAAGAGGGTAGACACCATTCTGCTCATCTCTTATATTATATATATATTATATATATATATATATATATATATATATATATATATATATATATATATATATATATATAATTAAGCAAGATTCGGCAAGAACCACACTTTAGAATGAGAACTAAGAACCAATATGAGCTGCCTTTAGATCATCAAAATCGGATGACCTACATTATTCCCGTGTCATTAGTTACATTTTCATAATTATATAACTTTTCAAACTGGCTCCCAAATTTATTTACTTTTACAGAAGTTTCATTTACTTTTGGACCAGTTTTGTTTACTTTTACTAGCTTTTCCTTTACTTTTAATATTAAATTAACTATAAATTTGTCCAAAACGGTTTCTTTACAAATTAGATTGAAATGTTTTATAGTCATTAATATGCTTTTTTTCCATAGAAGTTAATATAACAAGTATAAGAAGTTGCATGTTGGATTATTTACTTTTCAATCAATTGATTTACTTTAATGTTCTTTTGCTTTACTTTTAAGGGGCGAAATTGGTTCTCCTTCTCATTATAGACTTGATTCTCACTGGAACGAACCTGGTTCTATCTATATATCTATATAAACTTGGATACATAAATCCTATGTGTCACCCTCACAATTAATTCGCCAAATGTCATATTCTCATGCCTTCTCATAATCCATATGCCACGTGTATAACTGGAGGAAATTTATTGCTTATGTGTCGTTTGCATATTACTTCAAGGCGTAAGCCATAATATTTAAAGCTAGGAAAGAGGATGAAGTAAATCAATTACAATCCTCTCTATTAGGAAAGAGTATTATCATCATCCTTAAATCAAACAAATAGACATATAAAAGATTTATGTACAAGAATTAAAGAAATTTGATTTGAAGATTTATTTGTTATCATCCTTAATTCATTTGCTCGATTAATACAAAAATCATAATATTACACGTGCTGAGTTCATGTCCATCCGTCTCAAATGATCAGAAAATATTGTTATACTATTTGCTGAGTTCATTGCTGCATCAATACAAAAATCATAATACGTTAATCCATTGCACCGATTAATATAATGTCACTTAATGTAAATACATAATTTTTGACTATTTTAAATAGATAAATCGTGTAGAAAATGAAATGAAAGACTTTGAAAGGAAAAATAAGATTAACAACTTAGTTATATAAAATTAGGATATAATTTTTTGGACCATGTTTTTTAAAACATTTCATTAGGCAAATATATATAGATAATTTGACCAAATCAAATTTGTATGCTGACCTAGAATGAAATTATGATATCTATACTATTTTTAAGGAAAGTTTAGAAAATATTTTTTCCAAGTATTGAAACAATAAAGTGTCACTACTTCAAGCAAACATTATTTTAAAAGTATGAGTAATTGATATATTTATCTAAAAGAAAAAATTATTTTAGCCACGTGAAGATAATAGAGAATTTTTTTTAAAAAAAAATATATAACTTGAGCAAAGAAAATGAAATATTTCCAAAATTATATTACATCTTTAATTATTAGTTATTACCATAATATATGTTGTATGATATAACAAGGATATAACACTATTATATTACCTTTGCGAGCACTAAAAAGTTTTTCATATAACATTGTTAGTAAATACTCCAGGATCGTTGACATTAACAATATAACGAGGATATAACATGAGTGTCATAAGTCATAGTTCAGCACATGGGTTGCAAGCTAATTCTCGAGTATTCTAAATAAAAGATCATAAAATTTAAATCACCAGCTAATATTTTTATTTTTAGCTAAAATTTTTACAATTGTTGAAATTTGAAATTCAAAATTGAAAAAGGACTTTGGATTTTTATTGGAAATAATCCCAGTTATCTATCTATGTTTTTCAAAAATTTGTTAAAAACCAAAATCATATGTCACCATTTATTTATTTTTCATGTTTTTCAATAAAACACTATTAAGAAGCGCAATCAAATCACTACGATTTCTTGCTAAAAATTAGCAATTACATCATATTATGCATAAATCTTTTCATAACTGAAAATTATATTATATGTTTATATCAAAACAACTTGCAATACTAGATAGTATATTTATATGAGTTATGAAAATCGTGTAGTTGATATTCATTGTATAATATAATCCATACATCTTTAAAGCATAAATGTATAATGTATGGGTCATAAGATAATTTTAATTATTCTCAATACAAGAATATTGATTGAACACAAGTAATCATTACAACAACAAACACTTCTCCCTAAAATTGTAACTATTCAACGTACCAGGTTTTAATTATTCTTAACACAAAATTATAAAATTTAAATCACAAGTTATTAGTTTTACCATATATATAGAATTGTTCTAATGTAGTTCTCAAAGTCTTAAAGCACAGACGGTATAGTCAATAACATTGATGGAAACATGTAAAAAGTATTTTATATTGCCAGTTTAAAAGTGTGAGCAAAATTTCATACAAGGCCATTTTTACAAAAAGTATAACTATATAACATACGGGTCATAGCCACATTTAATACTCTCAATACAAGATCATAAAATTTAAAACACATGTTATTAGTTTTAAAATTCAGATAGAACTATCTCATGAATTCTTAAAATCTAAAAGCATTTATTATAGTCATTGAAATTGATAATAATATGTTAAAATTATTTCATACCAATTCAAAAGTGTTGAACAAATTTTTTTCTTTATATAAGTAAATAATCATGAATTCAACCATTGATTTCTTATAGCTGACCACTCATACTTTAGAAAACCTGTATATATGGGAATAACAAATTAAAATTTACTTTTTCAAACTTATATGTATGTTTCATTTTTTATATTATTAACTTTTATATTATATTTTTTTTATAGATTAACGGGTTAAATACTTCCATCATGATTTTAGGAGAGATAATATAAAATCTTAAATTTATTAAAACAAAAACTTCCCTTGTAAGTGGCACAAGTCTAAAACCGATTTTAAAATGTATTCTTAATAAACGATATGATTATAAAACTTTAAATTACGAGCTAATATTCAAACTATAATTTTGCGAGACCATCCTAAAATATTAAATTTATAAAACAAAAAACTTCCGTGCATGTTGATGTGTTTTCTGTTTCATTTACGTATTTATCAAGTTATTTTTCACAATTATTAGATTTTCAAATTTTAAATGTTGTAGCAACTATCGTGATATATAATTTTACATTTTATAATATTTCAACTTTAAATTGGATTCTAATAATTATGAATTAGCCAAATTGGAATAAATACACTACTTAATAAACAAAATGCAACCCATAGATTATGCACGAGACCAAATCATATTTATATAAAACCCGCCATGCATTTTGCACAGGTTAAAAGCTATTTTATATATATATATATTATATTATATATATATATATATATTATATATATTATAATTATATATATATATATATATATATATATATATATATATATATATATATATGTGGTGATAATGGTGAGAAGAATAGATGTGCATCTTTAAACTGAATGTGCACATTATTTAACCGAATATGCATATTTTGATTTCCGAACTGTAAGTACATCTTTTTACGAAAAAGTTGCACATTTAGTTCAAGAAAAATACACATGATAAAAAAAGTAAATTTAGTTGAAAAAACATGGAAAAGAATTACTCATCCTTCTCATTTTAAGTATCTTTTCATTTGACCCTGAATCGATCTATAGCCCATATCCATTTTATCCAAAACTCAGACCGTAATTTGCCAAATATAATTGACCATTTAATAAAAAATGCTGGCAAATTGGATGAATAATATAGCAGACAAATTAAAGTGAGCAGGATTACTTCATAAAAAGAGTTTACAAGTAATTTGTTTGTTTTTTTTCATCATTCTCACTTTTCTGTTGGTGTCTTCCAATGAATTTTTTTGAAGTTAAATATCTTTCATTACAGATTAGTAAAAATTATAGCGATTGAATATTAATAAAGGACTAATTAGACTAATTAAACAAAACTCCACATGACTATATTTTTTCTCACAAATTGAAAAAAAATTAAGAAGATTCTCTTTGAGTATGAACAGTGACAAGATTTCAAGTGAGAAAGATAAAAAAACCAAAGAGAGTATATACGTCGTCTGCTTTTTTTACTCGTTACGTTGTTGTTTTCACTAGTTTTTAGGAGATGTCCCTTTCAATCTTCTTTGGTGTATTTTTTGACTCATTTAACATTATGTTGAAACCCATTAAATGCATACTTGTGAGTGTCCCACATTGGAGAAAGAGGAGAGAGTAAACCACTTTAATTATAAGATTAGGAGTTACTCCTATCACCAATTGGTTTTAGGATGGAGCCTTCTAGCTTGTAAGTAGGCTAAACTCTCCTCCTCCTTATTGGTTACCCAGGCCCATTTTCATATAATCTAAAATCTAACATGCTATTACAGCTCGAATTGTAGGTCTCTTCTAAACTGGGCCTCTAATCAAGCAAGTGGGTAAGGGTTTACCTCGATAGGATGTCCAACCCCTAAGAGGATTATTTCTGATTACCTTTCCAGTTAGTTCTAAATTCTAAAGACACCCACAAGTGAAGGGGTGTGTTGAAAACCATTAAATGTCCACTTGTGAGTGTCCCACATTGGAGAAAGAGGAGAGAATAAACCACTTAATAAGATTAGGAGTTAGTTTTGGGTGGAAAAAGAGATAAACAAATATAATAGTATTTTTTTTGGTGGAAAATAGAGAAATAAATATAATAATATTACTTTTTGATGGGCCAAGTTTCCTAATAAGAAAAGCTGAAACAATGTAGCAAGTATAAAAAAAATCATTTAACAAAAATATAGCATGTAAAAAAAGCGGAGGTAGTATTTAATCAACCTTCAAAAAAGTACTCCCTCTATTTTTTTTATCTTTCTAACTTTTCTATGCGCATCTTCTAATGCACATCTTTGAACTTAAATATCTTTCATTATGTATTAGTAAAAATTATAATGATTGAATATTAATAATGTACTAATTGAAACGAATCAAATAAGACCCCACATAACTGAAAAAAATTGAGAAGATTTCTAAGTATGAATAATGTCAAGATTTTAAGTGAGAACGATAAAAAAAAAACAAACAGAATATATATTTGATCATACATAATGCTTGGCTAACGGCTAAGAAAACGACTATCTTAGAAGTTTAAAGTTTTCCACGTAAACAATTAGGCCTATAGCCATTGGTGAAACTGGTAGCTCAATGCCAGCTGGAAAATTGGCCAATCACCATGTATTTGATCTTGTTCACATCAAAATCATTCATATTTTCTTTCGTTTGAACTTTCATCAGATAATTTCGAGAAAACGAGTTAAAAGAATTCAATAAATATCTCAAGTTGAATTTGTTTGAAAAAAAAATAATATCTCAGATTACTTTAAAACTTAAAAGCCTTCAACTCATATCTTTCTTTCCATTAATATCTTAGTTTGACATTGTCAAATGATTAACTATATTAGTTATTGATTTACTACATCAGATTTTCAACATATAGTACAAAATAGTTTGGTTAACCATGAGCTATGTCAAACAGAAAAATATAGAAAGAGATATAAGAACAACTTTCAAGTATTTGTGACCAAATATTTAGCTCCTACTCCAATATCATATCGTCCTCTACATATAAAGGAGACTTACTTGAGGGAATAACGGTAAATCTTAAATGTGTCTCATGAAATTTGATTCTTAGATTTTAGAGATATAAGATGGAAAGCATTGTCACTACTCCACCACTTTACCCTACGGTCCTCTTATATAATGCTAAAATCTAAGGGCTCGTTCGTTATCGTTTTTTGTTTTCATTTTTTTTTTTTAAACTAAAAACCAAAAACAGGAAACCAGAAAAAAATAATTTTTACTTTTTAGTTGTCATTTTTCAAAATCATCATGTTCTTAATAAATTTGACTAATTTTTATTCATTATATATAGGACTTATATCATATGACTTTGAAAATTAAAATATCAAAAAATTGAAAACTACAATAATACCGAACGACCCTTAAACAATATATTTTCTTTTCTTTGTATTTTATGTCTTTTCGTATCTTTTCTCTCCTTATATTATTATATTAATTATATAATGAAGATAAAAACATACGAAAATTTTCTTATCTTTTCCATTCAATTCTCATAAGGGAAAGAGTAATTAGTAAATTGTATTAGGGTCGTGTAGGGTAGGAAAATTGATAAATCATTAATAGTTAGTGGTCCTTCTATTCACTAACAATGAGTAAAAGATTATAAAGTAATTTTATAATTATAAAAAACGAAAATACTAAATGTAGTAAAGTGTAAACATAGTTTTACCACAATGAAGACACGTTTCATATATTTCTTTTATGTTTTTTATAAACGTAAAATAATTTCAAATATTCTCTTCACTAATAAAACAATTTGGAATACTATACAATTTTCTTTACACAAAAAACCAATAAGACACAAGGTTAGTTTTGAAAGATCTACCAGAGAACCTTAAGACCACTATCTTACCACCTGTGACACTATTATTATTCACTTTGATATCATTAACTTGTAATTATTCATCGCATGGTACTGAATTGCGTGTCAGGTAGACACTAGTTCATTCATCTGAGATATAATCACCAAAACTATGATGCTATCCTAAAAAACAAAGACACTGTTATCTGAAACAAAAATTAGAATTACGACACCAGTACTAGTACTAGATACGTGTTTTTCCTGTTCGGGTCTTTTACATAAAATAACTTTGTTATTAGAATTACTTTTTCAATTAACTTTTACCCCAAGTTTTGTTTGTATTCACCTTTTTGCCACAGTTAGTGGTCAATCTGCCTAATAACTATTAGCATGTTATAGTATCTCCATAGGGTTGGGGATAGGGGCTCATCGAGCGAGCCGAGCTCGAATAGTATTAGGCTCGGCTCGAGCTCGTTTAACTTTTCATGGACTCGGCTCGTGAGCTCGTCAAGCTTGGGGGAGCCGAGTTCGTGATTAGAATGTGTGGCTCGAGCTCGTTTAGGCTCGTGAGCTCGTTAATACTAAAGCAATACTTAGGCGACAGACCCACTCATATAGGTCAAGTACAAAGTAGGTGAGCTTGTTCACTCACCCATCATAAGCTTTTATAACTTGGTTTCCCTCTTAGCATTGCTAAAATTTCAATGTGGGACTCCATGGTTTGTTAAAGAAAAACAAACTCATTATACCATTATAACTTTTTCCCTCTTAGTATTGCTAAGATTTCAATGTGGGACTCCATGTTTTGTTTAAGATAAACAAACTCAGTCTAAATATGCTTTTATAACTTGGAATCCCTCTTAGCATTGCTAAAATTTCAATGTTGGACTCCATGTTTTGTTAAAAAAAAAAACTCACCTTACATATGCTTTTATAACTTGGTTGTCCTTTTAACTTCACTAAAATTTCAATATGGGACTTCATGTTTTATGAAAAAAAATAATCATATTTGTACCAATCATACTCTTAAGTGCATTTATCATATTTGTACCAATAATACTCTTAAGTGCATTTAAATAAACAATTATCATGCTTCAAAAAAAAAACAATTATCAAATACTTTAAGTATTAAATAATCAAATATTTAAAAATATACTTCATTCCCTTTGTGAAGAAAATAAAAGTATAGTTTTTGTTTTCCAACCAAGGAGATACAAAATTAAACTTTAAGTTGAAATAAGGAGTAGTAGCTATTTATAAAGAAAATAAGGTTGATCCTTGTTTTCTTAACCAATGTGGGACTTTAGTGCCTAGTAGAGTAGAGGTGAAGTTGGATCACAAATTAAAATATATAATTCGTAATCCAAATTAAAATATAAATTTGTATTAAATTTTTTTAATAATTTTTTTTTTATTATAAAATAATAATCGAGCTGTTCACGAGCTTTATGAGTCGAGCTTTGCCTAGCTCAGCTCGGCTCGTTTAAGTCTCGAGTCGAGCCCGAGTTCGAGCCGAGCTTCAACGAGCCGAGCTTTGACCGAGCTTTGACCGAGCCGAGCCCGAGCTACTCGCGAACTTGTCAAGCTCATTATCACCCCTAGTTGGGGGTTCAATGAAAATTAAAAACCCAAATTTTTTTTTATAGAATATCAATGCATTAGTTTTTTTAAACTTTCCAGTACTAGAACTTTTACAGTTCTCATGAGTAGGGATGACGACAACGAGCCGGATCTGGACCGGTTCTTGGTGGTACCAGATCCAGATCCATTTTTCGAGCCTAGACCCAGATCCGGACCAGATCCTACAGATCTTAAAAGGCAATACACAGATCCGGATCCACTAGATCCACGGTTCTATGGATCTGACTATTTCCCAAAAAAGTCGTACAAACAATTGCCAATATTTTATCACTAAATGATATAATTATTATAACATTCATCAAACTACAATATAGCAACATCGCAACATTTAAAATATTCAATCTTGTATGAGAATGAGATAAACAATAGCTTTAAGTTACTAATTAAAAATTAAAATATTCAAACTACAAAAACGAATCTGCGGGTCAGATCTGGTCTTCTCCATAAGATCCAGATCCAGATCCGTTTTTTTTGTGTAGGATCAGGATCCGACCTAGATCCCCAGGGTCCAAAATGCTAAGATCAGTAACCTTCAAAACGGATCTGGATCCACGGATCTGGGACGGGTCCAAGATCCATTGCCATCTCTACTCACGAGTAAAGCTTCCCTTCCCCCAAAAATCCTCTTCCTTGTAAAATTCCCCAATGGGGGTTCGACTGCCGCTTGAGCTGCCTCGGAGCCCTGTTGGTGGTCTTCGAGCTCCCCACATACGTCGTTTCCCTTTCTTGTTTTATGCGTTTCTCTTTAGGTTTTTGTTCGTCTCACCATCTTCGTTACGTCATATGGAGAATTGGGAGAAGAACCCAAGAATTCTAAGTGCAGCGTCGCACCAGTTGGTCGGCAGCAGTGGAATCTTGGGTCGCGTGCCGCCAAGCTAAAGGTTTTACAAGTGGCGGCTCCGATGGAAAGTGTAAGTTTTGGGCCCGGTTTATGTTTTTGTTTGATGTGATGTTGTCTTAGTCGCTTTGTATTTGTCTTGCTGGGTAGATATGGGTTTCTATGAAAAGGAATGAGTTAGGAAATCAAATCAAAAGTACAGTTCATCCTAGCATTTACCAAACTTGGATAGGTATAACTTTAGTTTTTTTTTCAGCTGGCGAAGAACATAAGTGTTTATCCTTGTTTCGAGGTTCAGTTAGAACCCCATCGGTCGTTGTTCAATCTTCTTCTGTAAGGATTGCAGGCTTTGATCTTCGTATCAGGTGGTTGGGTGATAAATTAAAGAAATTGATATGACCCTATGTTCATGTGATGGCTTTGAGATTCACCACAGTTAAAATATGCATCTCGTGGGAGGCTCTTCAATCTAATTTGGGACAAGTTTCAACCTCCTTAAATTCTGATTGTTTGCCTCTTAAGGAGAAACCAATGATACCCTATGTGCAGGGAACAAAGTCATCACGAAAGAAAGTCACTTCCTTGGTAGTTCCATCTTTAGAACCCCATGAAGATTTCTCATCTCAAATTAAAGGCCTTTGTGGTTTTACAAGAACAACAATGCGTCTTTGAATATCATTGTGGTTGTTAGTCTGATCTCGACAATATCTAATAAATATCAACAATTCGTTAGCTGCAAGAGACAAAGGTCATCTCCATCAACAAGTGCAGTATCGTATGCGATTTCCATCATATCCTCTTGATAGAACTTCAGACTAATAAAGTAACATGATGCATGGTTTGTAATGTCTAGTTGTTTTTACTTTCACTGGGTTGTAAGAGCTAGTCGAGCTCATTTTTAATGTTTATGTAGTTTCTGTTTATCGTTTAGATGCTCTTTCTATTGCTTGAATTTCCATTTTCAATTAATGCAAAATTTTGTGGTGTGAAAAAAAAAGAACTTTCACAGTTCTGTATGACTCAAAGGTTCTACTAATGGTGAATGATGCGCTTTTTATTTGAAAAAACTGTAATATATATATATATGCTTTTGGGTGTAGAGATAAAATTTTAATTTATTAACTAATGCAACAACTAGTTAACACCAGAAAACTAATCAGTTTTTCTAAGAAGGGTCCTAATAGCTAATATTTGAGAGACAATATCTAACAATACACAGGTTTTATGACGACTATAATAGCTACTTTTGCTGAATATGTAAGTAAATGAAAGTCAGCCCTCTAACAATGTACTATCGTCGTTTTTAAAAAATGTTACACTTTGACATTTTATACTATTCACAAATTTCACTTTGACCATCACTTGTGATTTATACGTAAATAGAAATATAGTCATATGCGATCTTATTAGATTCGTCCTAATATGTATTTTATTAATATGTACTTTTTATAATTTTCATAAATACAAAACTAGATACATTAGTCCTCAAAGTTTTGGAGGGCGTATAAGAGGAAAGAGCTATGACTCATGAGTAGCTAATTTAGGCAACCATATTCGTATTGGGTGTGGGAGGGCTAGTACTTTGCATGTATATATATCACAGGACCAACTCAACCAAAGGATTAACCTGATGGCTGAAGTCCAATAAATAGTTTTATACTCAATCAATATCTAAAAAAAAATTATCTACTCTGTTTTTATATTCCTTTAATTTATTTCATCTTATTGGATATTTAGATTACAATATTTTTATTGTATTCCATCTGAAAATTTAACAAGTTTTTATTCTTTTCAAAGATACTTCATTGCTTCTAAATAATTGGAACATGTTGACTTTCATGTTTGGCAACACATAAGTTTGATTATTAATATATTTAAACACTTCATCTACAATTTGAAAATATACATGGAGACTAATCTAATAACATTATACATAATAATTATTTTTATATATGAGTAAAATAAGGTGGTTAAAGTTAGTATATGCATGCTTCATGAAAATTCAAACTATTGCATTTATCAAGATTATGAATAGATATGCTTTTAAAACAAGCACATATATATAATATAGTTTTCACTTTGTCGGACGCGACATAAGTCCTTTGTTTTATAATTGGCATATCATCTCATGCCCATTTGGCGCTGAAACCAAAACCCGTACCCAAATTTGTGCCACCTAGGGGCTCGTTTATTATCGTGATTACTATCAGTATAGCCAAGTTTAAGTTTATAATTCTACTTATATCATATGATTCTAAAATCATAAAATCAAAAATTGAAAACTAGCAGACCAAATGGGCCCTAGGTTAACTGATTAATTAATGATATTTACAAATCTCTATTATATAAGTGAAAGGGAGCAATGGTGTCCCCTTATGAATTTACATATTCACCCGTCGACATCAAGACTCAAGAGTATTACATTCCTATTACTACACCCTCCAACAGTAAATAAAAAGACAGGAAAAGCATAAACTTACCAAAAAAAAAGTTCAATCAAATTAAACTAAAACCAATCAACTCATATAATCGTCAATACGCATAAACTTATCAATAAAAAAATTCAATCAAATTAAATATACATCCCAATCAACTAAAAAAACTCTATTATCTCTATTATATAAGTGGTGGGGGGGGGGGGGGAGGAAGATAGTGTCCCCCTTATAGAAAGTCTTATATACCCTTAATGAATTTATATTGCCATATGTATTAACTAATGTTTTTTTCTTCCTACTTGCCACATATCTTTATTATATAAGTGAATGAGGGAGGAAAATGGTCCTCTTACAAAAAGTCTGATATAACCTTAATGAATTTATATTGCCATATATATTAAATAATATCTTCTTTTTCCTATTTGTCATATATATTGAATCAGTTTACAATGGAATTGATTTTGAAATTTTTATTAAATATCAAATTAAGGAATGAAATCCTCTTCTTACATATGTGTGACAAAATCTGATCAAAATTAAATTGACAATACAACTTGATTGATCAGAAGAAAAAATTTAAAACTTGAATTTCATATTAGTAACTATACTAATAATATTTTAAAACCTAAATGTTGATTATTATTCGGTAATCTCTATTATATAAATCAAACTCTTCCACTTTATTAATAGGCAACGATTGAACCTGATACACAAACTTTCTTTTGCCTTATATTTCCTTCTCTCAATTTTATATTTGAATAATGATGAACAAATAACTCAAAAAAGCAACGAAACATTTATTTAAGAAAAATATATTTAAAAAATTAAAAATAATTATAAGTGTTTGTTCGAATCACATTTTTTGTAACACTAATGAATAATAATTCAGAAAAAAAATGTTAATAGGACATGCACACATAGCGTGCAAAAAATGCTAGTATTGAATAAGTTAACGTACAATGGAATTGAATCTGAAATTTCAATCAAATATTAAATTAAAGGAGAATGATTTCCTCTTCTTACATATGTGTAAAAATCTCTGATAATATAACTTGGTTTACACAATCAGATGAAAAATAATTTTTCTTTCATATTAATAATTATACTGATGATATTTACAAACCTAGATGTTTATTATTATTCGGTAATCTCTATTATATAAATCAAACTCTTTCACTTTATTAATGTTCAACGATTGTACCTGATAAACAAATTCTGCCACTTTATTCGAGCACAAGCTTTTTTCTAATTTATATTTCCTTCTCTCAATACTATTTTTGAATAATATAATGATGAAAATAACTAAATAAACCAATAAAATATTATTTTTTAAAAACATATTAAAAGTTATAAATAATTATAAATGTCTGTTCTAATCAATTTTTTTTGTAGAACTGATGAATAACTAATTGAAAAAACATTGATATAACATGCACGCATAGCTTGTAAAAAATGCTAGTTAGTGAATATTTAATGGCATAGCTTAACTTCTATACCATTTACCTTCATCTGCACGACTGCACCCTTTCTACAAGGGGGTTGCTAAATGCAACTTTCATTTACCATGTACAACCCATCTAAATTCCAAAATTACCCTTATTCACTCACAACTCATTTCTCCCTCTTCCTCTCCTCTCTCATCACCCTCTTCCTCTTCGAAGATTTCTGGTTCACGAAATTTCACAAATTCGTCCACCATTATACCCCAAATTCGTTTCCAAGCTCTTCAATCTTTTCAAAAATATTGGAAAATTGATAAATTACTAGATCTTATACACATTTCGGGTTCAACATCAAGCGAATAAGTTTTTTGAATTTCGTCCAACTTTCTTTCAAAATTTCGAAGGGAATACTGGTATTTCGTGCAAGGTGCACGAAACGGATCCAATTGTTTCGTGCAGATTGCACGAAACAGAATCATCTGTTTCGTGTAGTCCACACGAAACAGAATCAATTGTTTCGTGTAATCTACACGAAACAGAATCATCTGTTTCGTGTAGTCTACATGAAACAGACATTTCGAAAAAAAATTGACAACTTGAATCTGCGAAAAAAAATTCACAACCTGCATCATAATTACGAAAAAAAATTCACAACTTACATCAAATTGAAATTCGATTGGGTCAAAATTATGGTCCATTGAATATCAAATTAAAATTTGTAGATCTTCGATGAAGTTTTTTATATCTAACAGTTAGAGAGGAGGAGAGAATATTTTTAGGGAGAGAAAGGGGTTTTTAGAAAGAATATGATAATAAGGGTTTTTTGGGTTTTTTTAAAGCTGCGTTAGTAAAGTGAGGCTGCGTTTAGCAACCATGTTCTACAAACCACTTACATGTACTGATGTACATAGCACATTTGTCTCGTTGCTAATTTATATGATCAACTTAATCACATTGGAAGCCTTGCTTCTCGCGGAAAAAGAATATAATTTTGCATTATCAGTAACTACAACATCAGAGTTTGTTTTGATGTCCAAGCAATTGATTTGCTCTCTGAATGTTTTGACCACACGTTTATTATTAGCTCTACTTTAATCCTTGCTTTAAAATTGGTAGTATTACAAAGCTAGCTAGATCAAAGTAGATTATATAAATTTAGAGTGATGTCAGCGGCCATTTAATAAGGGCTATGCACACGTCTACGTTGATGGTATAATGTATGAGTTTTTCTTTTTTTCATTATTAAAGTTGCATATATAGTTAGTAGCTTTGACGTATAACATAATGTCAAATATTTTCTCTACAAACCAAATTTCTGGTTTGCTATGACGATGACCACTCCACTAAGCTCAAGCCGCCTAATCCGCTTGAATTTTTTTTCTCCTTTGTGTACAACATTTGCATGCATGTGTTATATCTCCGGCCTATATATAGGACTCACATCCTTACAAAATCTACAAAAACATTTAAACCTCTCTTATTTCCTAACAAGCTTTTCTTAGCTTTCACCAACAACATTATCGTTTCGACTCAAAATTAGCAAGACAATATGAAGGCCTTTAAGGTTTTAATTGTCTTAGCCCTTCTTATGGCCCTTTTTATCACTCTTTCTTATGCACAACCCAAAAACAACGACGAGAAAGCCGCTAAGAAAGGCCAGGATTTTGAAACAATTGATTCCTATCAAGGGTCGAGTCGTTTTCTGAATTCAAAGAAACACCATTACTATATGAATCCATATAAATCACGCGGTGGTTATAACGCGCGTGCCCATTTGACATGCGATAGATTTCCAAGAGTTTGTCGCGTCAAAGGAAGCCCAGGTCCCGATTGCTGCTGGAAGAAGTGTGTTAATGTAAAATCTGATAAACTTAATTGTGGAATGTGTGGGCGAAGGTGTAGATACCCTGAGACTTGTTGCAATGGGAGGTGTGTTAACCCATTTTATGATAAGAAGAACTGTGGAGGTTGCCACAACAAGTGCAAGAGAGGGAGCTTTTGCTACCGTGGCATGTGCAGCTATGCTTAGATACAAGCATATACTGATATACATGAAGAATACAGCATATTAGCGAATGGATGTCCATAATGTTCTAAGTTGAAAAGTATTTAATTAATTTCTGAAATTTTCTTATGACAAATAAATGAGGTAGCTATCCCAACTAAGCTAGGATGGTGCATGGAAGTTCTAGCAAATTAAAATTTGCTTATTCTTTTCATTTGTATTTATTGTATTGTTATGATAAGAAGAAATGTATACTAATATTGTATCAAGTTATCAAAGATAGTATTGTTTTGAAGATACTCATAATAATCTCATTAAGGGATGTGAATCATGTGATACTTAATTGATGTTCTTAATTGATGATAAGAGTAACGAGTACAAACAACTCTATAGTGGTAAGTTCAAATCCTGATTTTTTTTGGGGATTATAGTTAAAATAATAGTAGATTGGGGCCCTATTAAAAAAATGTCGTTGTTTTAAGCGGATACATGACTTCTGCTATCTGAGTGTGTGTGCTATGATTTGACGTTGTGAAAGTACTAAAAAGTATAAATATGCTAGACGTACATGCTAAAGGTGAAAGTTTAGGGTCTTAATAAAGAATATCTATACTCTAAGTTTAGGAATAATTGTGAATAATATTTGAAACCAAGCTCAACACGTTTTCATGTCACACATAGTTAACTGTGTCACTCTATATTTAAAGGCCCTTAATTTCTTTTTTAATATAAGCGGAATAAATTATATAATAGTAGTGAATCCTCAATAATTAATGGCACAAAATTTAATGTGATCATGAGTTTGCTGAACTTGTTGGCAAATCACTATGAATAACAAACCGCGCGTAAAATTCCTAGTTGTTTGTCTAATTTGTCGAATAGTCCAAGGGATGTTGGTGAAGGTATGACAGAATGTAGAAGATGGCAGAAGATTTGATTTGTTATTGATTACGTGAAAACAATCTCCCTGTTATATTAATAAGGAGGCACATACAAAAAGATAGGAAAACTTCCTAAAAGATAGGAATATAAGTTAAGGAAAACAATCCTAACAAATCATAACAAATCAACCCTAGAATATCTCAACACCCCCCCTCAAGTTGGAGCATGGGGTGCAAAAATGCCCAACTTGGACATCAGAACATCGAATTGAGACTTGCCAAGTGCCTTGGTGAAAATGTCGGCCAATTGAGAGGAAGTAGGAACATAAGATGGAGCAATCAATCCATCCTTGATGGCATCCCGAACAAAATGACAATCAACTTCAATGTGCCAGGTGCGTTCATGAAACATCGGATCATTGGCAATATGAATAGCCGACTGGCTGTCACAGAAAAGAGCAATAGCCTGAGGATGATGAACAACAAGACTCAAAAGAATCCCTTTGAGCCACTTAAGCTCACAAGTAATAGCCATCATAGATCGATACTCGGCCTCCGCAGAAGACAAAGAAACAGTGTGTTGTTTCTTAGTTTTCTAGGAAATAGGGGAATTACCCAGGAAGACAAGCCAACCAGACAATGAGTGTCGTGTAATAGGCCATGCAACCCAATCAGAGTCACACCAACCCTGTAGAGAAAGATCGCTATCAGCACGAAGAAGAATACCCTGCCCAGGGGTACCCTTCAGATAGCGAACAATACGAACTGCGGCCTCCTAGTGAGCCACATGAGGGGCCTGGAGAAACTGAGATAGGATGTGCACATAATAGGCGAGATCAGGGCGAGTAACAACCAGATAGATGAGACGACCAACAAGTCGACGATAGCGCTCAGGGTCATCAAACAAGGGACTCTCATCATGTGCGAGACGATGATTTTGCTCCATAGGAAAACCACACGGCTTGGCGCCCAGCAAACCAACCTCAGAAAGAATATCAAGAGTATATTTGCGCTGACAAAGAAAGAGCCCAAACGAGCTTCGAGCAACCTCAATGCCTAGAAAATATTCAGAGCCCCCAAGTCCTTCATTTTAAAACAATCACTGAGATACGCTTTGAACAGAGATAAGGCAGCGGAATCATTCCCAGAAATAATAAGATCATCAACGTAAACCAACACATTGATCTGAATGGAGCCACGAGTAAAGGTGAACAAAGAGTAATCAGAGTACGATTGCAAGAATCCATACCCTTTCAAAGCCGTGACCAATTTCGGAAACCAACATCGAGGAGCCTGTTTAAACCCATATAAAGATTTACGCAAGCGACAAACAAGATTATGATCAGAACGAGCAAAACTAGGAGGAAGCTTCATATAAACCTCCTCATCAAGATCCCCATGTAAAAAAGCATTATGTACATCCATCTGGTGAAGCTCCTAATTTTTGGAAGCAACAATAGCAAGGAAAGCCCGAACGGTAGTCATCTTGGCCACTGGAGCAAAAGTCTCGGTATAATCAATGCCTGTATGCTGAGGATTGCCAAAGACAACCAAACGAGACTTGAGACGTTAAATACGTCCATCTGAATGATATTTGATGCGATAAACCCACTGACTATCCAAAGCATGTTTTCCCGAGGGAAGGGGCTCAAGGGTCCAAGTGCCATTGTCCTCAAGAGCCTGAATCTCCTGTTGCATGGAGGCCCGCCAGCCGTCATGTTTCATAGCCTCTTTGAAATAACGTGGTTCCTGTTCAGATATAAGAGCTGCAAGAAACTTCTGGTAATTCACAAAATAATTGGCACAATTTACATAGTGAGTCAAGGGATAAGGAGTACCTGAAGGATGAGAGGAAGGGAGAGAAGGAGATGACGAACTTATACCGGGAGCAGTGATGGCATTGGTAATGTAGTCACGAAGGCGAGTGCAGGGAATTTTGTCACGAAGCCCATGACCTAAGGCCGTAGGAGGAGGAGAAACCGGAGTAGAGGTGGGAGGAGTGTAGACTGCGGTAGTAGGCGGCGAATGGACAGCAGAAGCAGGCCCAAGAGAGATGGGCGTGTGAGGAGTGGGGGATGGACCGGATGCGGAAGACGAAGCTGGGCCAGAAGGGGGACACATGCGAGAATTTGTAGCAGGGGGTTTGTGGGTTGGGCCGAAGAAGAGGGTGAGGGAGAAGAAGGAAATGAGGCGTCGGGGATGGGCTGAGCAGGAGGAGTGTTAGGGAGCTCATTTTGTGGTTGGGCCGAAGGGATATCAGAAGGATTTTCGGGTGGCTGGACAGAAGATGATAGTTGGGGCAAATTTTGTGGGGCGTCATAGTCGTCAAAATCATAGTGAATGTAGGGGGTGTCAGGAAACATTTCTTGTGGAGCTATGTTAACATCTTTTGGAGACAAAAAGGGAAAAGTAGCCTCAAAGAACTTAACATCTCTAGATACAAAAAATTCACGAGTGTCAAGATCATACAACTTCCACCCCTTTTTTGCCAAAAGAATAACCCAGAAAAGACATTTACGGCTACGACTAGCAAATTTATCCCCCTTGTTTTTTGATTATGAGCGAAAGCAAGACAACCAAAGACACGAATAGCATCATAGGCAGGAATTCGACCAAATAAGCATTCAAAAGGAGACTTGCCATTGAGTAATAAAGACGGAGTGCGATTAATGAGATAAGCAGCAGCAAGAACAGATTCCCCCCAAAAATAGATAGGTAAGTGTGCTTGAAAACATAAGGCACGAGCTACATTTAGAATATGTTGATATTTATGTTCTACCCTCCCATTTTGATACCCACACAAGAAGTTTGAAAAAGAATGCAAGTGGCAGAAAAAATACTCAAGTAATGAATTCAGTTCCGTTATCACTTTGGACAATTTTAATAGTTTGAGAAAATTGGCGATCAACCATAGCAACAAAGGACATAAAAACAGTAAACACCTTCAATTTATCAATCAAAAGATATGTCCATACAACTCGAGAATCGTCATCAACAATTGTTGCAAAGAGGAGGGAGTAGTTTTACGACTTTTTCAGAGGGATGACCCATGCGACAATGCCAGAGCTCCAAAAACGAAGTGGCAGATGGAAAAGAGACATGATTGATGGAATCAGTGCCGGTAAAGTAGTATAAGTCGTCCTTCCTAATCTCCTTTCCAATCAGCGCCTTCATGGGGTCCTGTATGACACACATAGAAGAAGTAAATTGAACATCACACTGTAATCATCGCTAAGTTGCGACACAGAAAGTAAATTGCAGTTCAAATTGGGTACAAAAAGAACATTCTTAAGAGTGATATGAGACGTTAAGCAAACCGAACCAACCATGGTGGAAACAACAGAAGTACCATTGGGAAGGCCAACCGGACAGTTAAAATATTTTACATCAAATAACCAAGAATCATTACCAGTAACATGATGAGTAGCACCAGTATCTATAATCCACAAAGTGTTATCAAACGTACCATTAAATCGGTTAGAAGACACAGGAGCCTTACCAAATAGGCCCGCAAGAGCCTTCCACTGGTCGGGGCTGAAGAGAGGAGCTGCGGAGCTTCTCCCTGGTACGGTGGAGGCAGCACCCGAGCTGCTGGAGGCAACCACGATAGACCCGGCAGCTACGGCGTTGGCGCGAGCAGGAGGTTTGTCGCGTCCAACACCCTTATTTCGGTCAGGAGGATACCCATGTAACTCGTAACAGTGAGAGGCCCCATGGCCCTTCTTTTTACAATGAGTGCAAGTAAGGTGAGCCCAACAGGAAGAGGTATCATGGCCTTGCTTGTGCACTGCCCACATATGGGCCGAGAGGACCCACGGCCAGCAGGTGGGGGGCCGCGAACAGAAAAGCCGAGAGCTTCGATAGGCTTATCAAGAGGGGCGGTTTGGGAGGCTCGAACCCATTCATCTTGTATGGCAAGATGATAGGCCCGATAAAGGGTCGGCAAGGGTCCCATGGATAAAATATTAGAGCGCAAATTAGCATAAAATTCAGAATTCAAGCCCATCAAAAACTCATGCAATCTGGAGGTTTCACGACGTTGATGATGAAGATCACCAGCAGTACATTTAGCACAACAAGAACATGTGATAAGAGGTTCAAGGAGAGAATGCTCCTCCCATAAAGCATTCAATTGACCGAAATATGTGGAAATAGACATGGTACGGGTTTGTTCACAACGGGCAATAGATGATTTTATTTGTTGTATGCGAGGTCCATTAACAATAGAAAAACGTTGACGAAGATGATCCCATAAACGTTTAGGATCATGAAATTTATTTAATGTACTTTTTACCTCAGGAGTAATGGTGTTTGTGATCCAGGGCACGAGCATGGTTTGAATGGTACGCCAATCATTATCGGTGCAAGGAGGAAGAGGCGCAGAGATAGTGCCATCAACAAAGCCGAATTTACGCCGTGCAACCAACGCTAACTGAATATCAGAAGCCTAATCCGCATAATTATCATGACGAAGTCGGGTAGGAGTAAGAAAATCACCAGGCCGATCTTGAGGGCCGAGGAAAAATGGGGAAGAAGCATCGATTTTGGGCGGTGGTGGCAGAGGGGCATCCTCGCCAGCCATGCCGAAGGGTTTTTTTAAAAAAATTTAGGTTTTGATGATGGCTTGCATAACCTGCTGTGATACCATGACATAATGTAGAAGATGGTAGAAGATTTGATTTGTTATTGATTACGTGAATACAATCTCCCTGTTATATTAATAGGGAGGCACATACAAAAAGATAGGAAAACTTCCTAAAAGATAGGAATACAAGTTAAGGAAAATAATCCTAACAAATCCTAACAAATCAACCCTAGAATATCTCAACAAGGTATTAGCAAGGAACACCCAGGTGACCTTGCAAGCTTATAGCAACATGAATGCCGTATTGGTCGCTCGTTTAACCCATCCTCATAAAGAACTAGGCCTAACAACCCTTTGGAAAGAGTTAAAAGGACCAAGAAACCCTCGATTATCCGAGGCGGTGTTGTGGCCACACAGGAGATTGTGGATCAATTCGGCAACCGGAATCGAGGTCGATCCGTGGGAAGTAGGAAACGAGGAGGAGGTGCTATTGACGCTCCTAGCAAAACCAAGCTTGCCTAGAGGGATGAATATCTTATTTTAGAATGTGAGAGGGATTGGGAGACCCTCCTTTAAACCCAAGTTTAGGCTATTGGTGCAACAACATAATCCGGCTCTAGTAATTCTTGTGGAGACATATGGGTGGGTCGGGCGAAAATCCCGTGAGATCATAAGGGAGTTGAAGTTTGATGCATGGCATTTCGTGGAACCTCATGGCTTCATAGGAGGCATCCTACTCTTATGGAAGTCTCCGATTCTCGACTTCCAAGTCATAGGCGATGGGATGCAAGGAGCATATGGTGTTATTGAGGTACATTCGAATCAAACTTCTTTTATTTTATCTTCTATATATGCTAGTAGAGGTCATGGAAAAGAAAGGAATTGTGGCAGGATTTAACTAATTTTGCTTCTCATGTTGATAAACCATGGCTTGTTGTGGGAGATTTTAATGAAGTTATATCTCAAAATGACAAGTTGGGGGTCGTCCAATATATAGATCTAGAGCGGATTTATATGGTAGTATTATCACTAGTGGAAAAAACCTTATATGTCACTTAGTAACAAATGCGGTTTTTGTAAAACCGCATCCAAAAATTAACTAAAAAATGTGAGGGAAATTTGGCAAACAAAATTGCAAGCAAAACATAAACAAAAGAAACAGCTATAATAAAACATAAAGGACTATAATTTGTTTCTACAGATAATGTCAATTCATTTTATGATCTATCTTGTACTTTAGGTTGCATCCATCAGAAATTTCATATTTTATTCCATTATTTTACTTTGCACACAACAATACAAGCGTTACCGCTTTCGATTCTACTATAACAGCTAGCCGTTAGTTTGACCGAATATGGCTAGGTTATTATACTGCGATTTATCCAAAACATAGGCAGTAACTCAGCTCGCTAATTAAATTTAACTAGTTGACTGCTTGATGAAATAGTCAAATAAAACGATATAATAAATAAGTGATTCATACAAAAAGAGTTGACAAGAATATAAATTATCATCCCTTCAATAAAAATATCTTAAGTACCATAAAGTGCTAGGGTAACGACTAAGAACAGGACTAAAAAGTTTAAAGTTTTCCACTTAAGTAATTAGGTGAATAGCCCCTAGCTCTTGTTCAAACTTTTATCTACTACTTTCCTAGACTATTTGGAAGCTTTTTGCAATAGTTATATATGCACTCTTTTTCAAACAAGAAAAAAATTGTACGCCAATTTTAACCCTGTTTGAATAACAAAAACTCCTACATTATGTCCTAATCTTCTTCAAAGCATTCTCAATATTTCTGCCATTTTAAAGATTACCTTATTTTTGCACCTTTGTTAATATATTTTGTTAGTGAGATGTTTATCTCCTTAGATTTATTATTAAAATGTGAAATATTAGCTTTAACCGATTCCATATTGTTTTATAGCACGTTAAAACTGATCAGATTTGCTTTAAACACGAAAATGAGGTTGGAATGTGTTTCCACCAATGTTATTGATTAATTGATAATGACGTAAGGGGCATCATTGCGATGCGTATACAATCACAAGAGTGCTATAGAAATTTTAGAAACATGAGATACAATATAGATTTTCAAAAAATACAAAATACAGTTAACGTAGAAGTCTATAAGACTTGGATGAAAAAAATTAGGCAAATAGCCAAAGGCAAAACTGGTAGCGCAGCTCAATCCAAGAGGGAAAGCTCCTAGCATCAACCTTGTTCATACCGAAAGTCATTGATATTTCCTTTCTTTTTCAATACATAATGTCATGAAATCGAGTGGAAGAACTTGAATTCAATAAATATCTAGTTAAAACGCTTACATATCTTGTAGTTTACCACTCGAAGATGAATTTGAGCTCATTGTTATTATGCCTATTTCACTTTTTCATAATTTAGGGATCATTTGGGAAGAAAGTGTATGGGAATTTGAGGAAGTAAGAGAGAATTTGGGAAGAAAATTTTTGTGTTCAGTTTAAGGAGGAAATGAAAGCACATGCTTTTTTTTTTTTTTGTTTAAGTAAAGAAATGAAGGTTAAAAAAAAGAAAACAAGAAAGGTGAGAAAATCTGGTGAGAAGTCTGAGCAGCGACCTCACTTATAGTACGGATTGTATCCAGATCCATACTTTAGAGTGTTCTAGCTATAAGCCATAATTAGGAGTGTTTGATGCTACTGTGCTATAGTTCATGGTGGTCAATTTTTCATTCTTTCATGAATAACATTTTTATATTAGTTAAAATCTTTTTCTTTCTTTTACATAAATAACTGTTTGGTTAATGTTGACTCTTGTCACCCAAAAGATATAGAATAGTCTGCCTATTATGTTTTTGGAAACATGGTGTTCCTCCATATATAGTAGTCTACATTCTCTAGTTAAACAATCTTTTATACTTTTTTATGCGAGGTAAAACATCATACTTTAGTTTAAAAACAATACTTGATTTGTACGTATATATTTATTAAAGTAAAAAAAACCTACGAATCGTTTCATGTATTACTGATCAATAAGTTAGTTTTCTACTCCTATCCCCTCGTTTCCTAAAGATCTTTTCTCTTTCCGTTTAAGTGCGTTTCCAAAAGATCGTCCTTCTTTTACTTTATTCCTTATTTGGAATTTTTTTTCCCTTTTTTACCCTCTCATGTCCCTATCATATGGTCTACAATTATATTATTAATTCAATTTTACTCCCTTTCTCTCTCCTATTTTAACCCCTTTTATTTGTTTATTTATTTTAATCCCTTTCTCTCTCCTACTTTACCCACCTCACACCCCATACAAATGGATCCTCCTTGATATATGTAGGAACAGTAACAAGGAAGATATTTAGAAAACGGAGGGAGTATGTATTAACTTCTAATCTTATGATTGGTGCCATAGGATAGATAAATCATATTTTTCAATAAATTAAATAGAAATAATATATGTAGCGAGAGAGATATATATAAGGATTAGAGACTACATACTCTATATACTTCTTCCATTTCGTTTTGAATGAAACAAATGAATATTTTGTATCTCATAAATAATACCCATTTGTTGCATTTAAAAAAAAAAAAAGAGGAAGTATCATTTTCCAATTATCACGTGTCCCATGCAAAGTCACGGGGTTGATTCAATTTCTCGTCATAAGAGTTTTTGGTTAATTGAATTAGAGCCTTGTAATTAAATTCACAAAGCCATTCTCATAAAACTACAACTTCCAAAGTACTTCATCTTTTTTATTTAATTGTTACAGTTCACTTTGAGGGGAAAATCAAGAAAATTGTGCAAAAAATAAAGAATAAGTACAAAAAAAGCTTTGTTTTGGGAAATGTAAAAAAACATTAAAATAATATAGGAGAGAAAAAAATAGTGTAGGTGGGATGATTTTAGGTGGATTAATAAAATAAGTGGTGGGTATTTGATGTAGAAAAATGCAAAAGTTGATGTAGTAAGTTATCATATAAGGAAAAAGTGAAAGTGTAACGACTAAATAAAAACTAAAAAAGTGTAAATTATAAAAAAAGAAAAGAAAAGAAGAGTATTAACTTGTAGAGTTTCACGAAGGCTAAAAAAATATAATAATTATGAAAAGAAAATCTTCGTGGAACTAGAGCTTGAGGTTAACTTTTAGAGGGCGATGTAACAATTTGAAAAAGCTGAAAAATAGCTTTTGAGGTAAAGATTATACTTCCTCCGTTCCGTTTTAAATGAAACGTTTGCTTTTTCACGCAACCCAACGCGCTTCTTTAGTCATTAATATCTTTAGTTGTGTAAACGTAAAACATATAAAAAAGTTATAATTTGATAGTATGCATCGAGACGAATCTAACAAGATCCCACTTGACTATGTTTTTCTTTATATAATAGTGATAAATTGGAGTTAAGATTGATCAGTGAATAGTGTCATTTCATCCAATGTTTCATTTAAAACAGAACGGATGAAGTATTATATTTAATTTACTAATGCGACAACTAAATTTGTCGAACATTAACTATTTTTGAAAATGTTTTTACAACTAACCTTTGTACAATAGTCAATTAATAGCTAACCATATGTGCAACAGTTATAAGCTAACCATATGTACAAATTACAATACCAAGTAGTATTTGGTCTAGTGGTAAGGAGAGCACCCTTCCAATCTCAAGGTTGAGGGTTCAATCCCCACTAGAGACACTTTGAGGGTAGAGATTCTTCTTACCCTTTTCCCTTACTCTCAAGTGCCTGGCCCATTAAGATCCGAGCAGGCTACGGGCCACTTCTTCTTACCAAGAAAAAATAAAAAAATTTACAAATTACAGTAGTTATATGCTAGTCTTAGGTGTGTAACGTGGTGATGACTAATAACTAATTTTGGCAAATAGATGTCAGTTGTTGTTAGGGCTGTTCAAAGTGCGGTCTGGACCGCACCAAACCGCAACCCAAACCGTTTTTTCGCGGTTTGGGTTGGTTTGCGGTTTTAAAATTGCGGTTTGGGTTATGATTTCAAGCAAACCGTGGTTTGCGGTTTGGGTTGGGTTTTAATTTTTGTAAACCAAAACCACACCGCAAACCGCAATGTTACATATTTTTAAAAAAAATAAAATTAAATACGCTTATGAAGGTGACATACAAGTATAAAATTGAAAAAAGAAGTTTGAGGTAAAAAACTTTAACACTTTTGATAAATCATTATATATGTTTAATTATGAATCCAACTTCATATCTATTTGGACTCTTATTAACAATTTTTTTTTATCTTAGATTACAAAAGTAATGTCGCAGAGGAAAAAATGGTTAAACTGCAACCCAAACCACACCAAACCGTTTTGCGCGGTTTGGGTTGGGTTGGTTTGGGAAAAATTGCGGTGCGGTTTGGGTTGGAAAATTTTCAAACCGTATATTTGCGGTTTGGGTTGGGTTACATCCCAAACCGCACCAACCCAAACCGCGAACACCCCTAGTTGTTGTAACTTGTAAGCCAAATCATTTTAGATATGTACGGTTAAGGCTATGTTTTTTGGGGCACAAATTAAGTTCAATCCAGCTAGTTTTTTTCTCAATATTTTAATTTAATTCAGTTCAATTGGGCTTACTTCACTTCAATTCAGTTAAGTTCAAAAGAATAGGGCTTAACAGATTAGAAAACTCAATATATGATGCTGAATATTTTTTTTTTTGGGTGCCAAGTTTTTAGGCAGCAACATGCAACAAATCGAGCTCCTTCACCACCATATGGAGGAAAATATGAAGCAACATTTGATTTTTTCTTAGGGGATGCAGATGGCTTTAGGCCCAGCGGATGGGCCTTCCTCTGCACCTGGGTTTTTTTATAGCTAATCTTGGAAAAAATAATTGGGCCATTCCAAAAGTTAGGATCCCTTTGGATGGATCGTGGGACAAGCATACTCACATGGTGCAGCTTGGGTGGCTAAGGTGTTAAGAGCATACTTCATATCACAAGGGCCATTTCTTCTTCGCACCATCAGCTCTCGTTACTGAAGCTAAAGCTTGCCTAGTAGTTTTGATATGGGCAAAGGGTGCATATTTCTCTCGTCTACTATTATACACGGATTCCCACAATTTGATTCAGCAGTTAATATCCAAGCGCACGACGAATACTATCTCCAATCATCATACTATTGCTAACATCCGCGAAGTCGCTCGTAGTTTCCTTTGGCGTCGGGTCATTAAGGTAAGTAGATAAGAAGTTATCCCTGCGCATGACCTGACAACTCTATGTCGTAGAACTAGAATCCCTATTAGCAACTACTATTGTTGGAGTATATAGTTTTAGTTATTGTAGTTAGTTAGGTTATTAGATGGAATCCTAGTATTAGTTTTATTACTAATTGTAATTAGTATAAATAAGATAGCTTGTAATATTTCTACTTACTTTTATCAGGATAATACAATGTAGTCTCGAGTTTTTCTTTTCTATTATCCTTCTCTCACCTTTCTTCCTCTCTCTACTGTTTCTTCAGTTTCTTCCTCTAAACTCCATTAATGGAGTTTAACCACAAAAGTTAACATGGTATCAGAGCTTCCAGATTCAATCCTGGATCTTCTTCGCTTCAATTGAGTCTCGTTTTCTAAGAATTTCTCAAAAAAAATTTGGTTCGTTCTTTTTCTTCTCTTCGTTCTGTTTCAGCTCGATTTTTCTCAGAATCTTCAGTTCTTTGTCAATTCTTTTGCGATTTCTTGTTCAATTTCTTGCGGTGGATTGTTCGTTAATCAATTGATGCGATTTCTTGTTCAATTTATTTATCGTTCATCAAATTGATTCAATCAGTTTCAATAAATTTCTTTTGTATTTCTTTTTAATTTCTTCTCATTTGTTCGCGTTGCTACACTGAACTGGGTTTCTTCTTCCACAATTGGAGGTTGAAATTCGCTCAACTAAGTTTCTGGGTTTGATTGTCTTCTTTTGTAAATTTACACATTCATTGAGAATCTTAATTTCGAAGATTGAACATTCTCAATCTCGAAGATGTAGCATCTGGGTTTGATTGCAGTTTCCAAATTCATGGCTTGAATTTCAGGAAATTTCTTCGTCATTTTCTTCTGAAAATTCTCATTGATTGATTTGATTTAATGAGGTATTTGAGTTTCTGAATTTCTAGTATTTTTTTCTTGATTTCTCGTTGCATATTGTAGTTGTGGGTGAAATTGTGGCTGAATGTTGCGACTTGCGAGTAATGGTTGGTGGCGTTGCAACCACAATTACTTGATCTGATTGTTGGAACCTTCTCTAATTTATTTGTGTTTATTGTTCTGGAAATTATTAGTGTACATTGGAAGCAATTTTCTGAATGTTGAAGTTCCTTTTGGATGAAATTAGGTGAATAATTCATTAGTGGAAAAATGAAGAAGGGCTGTGCTGAAATAGGCTTGTAGGGCTGCGCTTTTTGACAACAGTCCTTTCAATAACAGCCCTTCACTTTTTAAGTAGGGCTGCGCTAGACAAGCGCAGCCCTTCACAAGGAAGGGCTGTGCTTTTTAGGTAAAAGCGCAACCCTTAAAGCTTAGAAGGGCTGCGCTTTTTAGGTAAAAGCGCAGCCCTTCTAAGGTAGAAGGGTTGCGCTTTTACCTAAAAAGCGCAACCCTTCCTACCAAAAAAAAAATTTTTTTTTTCGATATTTTATTACTATTAATCTCACATTTTCTGAATTTTAACATTTGCATTAAACTATAAAGTAAACCATCCAAATCCAGAAGAGAAGAAATTACAGAAGAGAAGAAATTATAGATCTACAATGCAACTAAACCCAAATATACAGAAGAGAAGAAATTATAGATCTACAATGCAACTAAACCCAAACAAAAAAAAAGAATGAAACAAAAAGGAACAAACACTTATATACAGAAGAGAAGAAATTATAGATCTGAAAATACAAGAACATTAATCAAAACAAAGATTAAGAAATTTTAGATCTGAAAATACAAGAACTACCTCCAAACATTAACCTAATAATGTTTAAATACATAAAACAAAACCCTAATATATAATTAAGGAAAAAAAATTCTGAAAAACTTAAAATGCCTATTTGGAGGCTTAAACGAACTCGGATGGCTTAAAAAGCCTAAACATCACAGCATAGCGGTGAGTTTAACTCGTTGGCCCGTTCCGCTTCGGAAAAGGTATCACAATAGGCAATCGGACTCCGTCGGCATGATTCGTCCAAATCATTTCATGCTTTTGTCGCAACTTTTCTGGGAGTTTTTGAGAGAGAAGAGAGGAGGAGGAAAGGGAGAAGGGACGTGAGAGAAGGAGGAAAAGGGAGGAGGGACGTGAGAGAGGAGAGAGAATAAGGGATAATATATTTGACGAATCCCGCTTAATATTTGAAGCCCGCGAACTTTTTTATTTCAAATTTTTTTAAGAAGGGCTGCGCTTTTCTTCAAAAGCGCAGCCCTACATAGCAGAAGGGCTGCGCTTTTAGGAAAAGCGCAGCCCTTCTTACCTACAAAAAGGTTGCGCTTTTCCTAAAAGCGCAACCCTACTAAGTGAAGGTCTGCGCTTTTCTTCAAAAGCGCAACCCTTCTGCTATGTAGGGCTGCGCTTTTTTAAAAAAGCGCAGCCCTTCACTAGTAGGGCTGCGCTTTTCCTAAAAGCGCAACCCTTCCTGCGCAACCCTTTCTTTTTTTCCCCTAGTGATTGCAGGAATTATTTGTTAAATTTGGGGTTGCTGTTATTCTGATTGTTGTTGTTGTTGTTGTTGTTGTTGTTGTTGTTGTTGTTGTTGTTGTTGTTGTCTGGTTCAACAATATCAAATTTGGTTGGTTGATGACTTGATGTTATTGTGCTGGGTTTCCTTTTATTTTCTTCTACTTCTCTGAAATTCTTTTTTTCATCATTTGAATTCAGCCTATCTACTGAATTGTTTCTCTAAATTTTCTCTGTGATCCCTGTTGAGTGATCATTTCTCTGTTTTGTTCAAAGATCCATTGTGATCTCTTTTTGCTCAAAGCCTACCTTGTTAGGTTCTAAATTTGATAGTGTTATGACTTTAACCTCCCACCCATAGTAGTGATTTCTTTGTTTTCGCCCATAGAGGCATGTTTTGTGACCCATAGTTGGTCATTTTCGCACATAAAGGCTTCTTTCAAAGACCCATAGTTGGTCATTTTCCCATTGTTGGCTTCTTTCTTTGCCTATAGTGGCTTATTACCCATAGAGGCTTATTTTGTACCCATAGAGGCCTGTGTTGTGATCCATTGTGATCTTATTTTGACCCGTATATGGTCCTTTTTCTTCATGATCCATTTTGATCATTTTCATAAATCCATAGAGGTTTGGTTTGATGAGACCCATTGTGGCTCATTCTTTGAAGACCCAAGTGGTCATTTTCTTTCTCATTTCTCATATTCCTACTCACCTTTGTGATAAGTTGTTTCTTTTTTGTTTGGTGTGTCGTGGTGTATTGGTATCGTTGAGCTAGTTGTAGTACCTGGTGGTATATGGTGTAGCCGTGTAGCATCTGAAGCCAATTTCCTTTCATTTCCATGTTCATATTGATGCAAGTTAACATTTCCTCTTCTTTGTTCAATGGTTATGGTTTCCCTGTTGTGAGTCTTGTTTTTTTTGGTGAGCTACTGTGGAGCTGCTGGTTTGCTATGACAACAGCGCATATGTTTCTTTCAGCACAGTAAGTTTGCACCATTGTATGTTCATCACAAGAAGACAACAATTGCAACTATTGGGTTCCTACACTACTTGTTCATGGTTGGTTCTGATGGTGTTGTTGTTCAAATGGACTACAAGTGATGCAAAGCTGGACGTCTTCATCCTCTCCTGCAGTATATACTTCATGAGTTCAAACTGGAAATGTTTTTTCAACCATTATCAATTTGAGGGGGGATGTTGGAGTATATAGTTTTAGTTATTGTAGTTAGTTAGGTTATTAGATGGAATCCTAGTATTAGTTTTATTACTAATTGTAATTAGTATAAATAAGATAGGTTGTAATATTTCTACTTACTTTTATCAAGATAATACAATGTAGTCTCTAGTTTTTCTCTTCTATTATCCTTCTCTCACCTCTCTTCCTCTCTCTACTGTTTCTTGAGTTTCTTCCTCTAAACTCCATTAATGGAGTTTAACCACAACAGTTAACAACTAGTTTTTATGTTTCCTTGTAAAAAAAACAAATGCTATCCCATGTAACTTCATCGGCAACCCTCCTGCAAACCAAGTTACATAGAGCACATTTATCACGTTGCTAATGTATATCATCCACCTAATGACATAAAAGAAAGCCTTGCTTGTCGGGGGAAAAAGAATTGATCATTATCATTAGCCACAGAATTATAATTTAATTGATGTCCAAGAAATTGATTTGCTATGATTCTTAATGTTTTGAGTACAAATTTACACTCCTCATTTAGCTCCACTTTTTCCTAAACCTTGCTTGCTTTATTTGCTAGATCAAAGTAGATTGTATGATTATAGAATTATGACAGCAAATTTCGGAAAGAGCTATGTGCTCTTTGGTCCCACTGCAATATCCATATATTTTAATACATGGTATGTTAGATTAATCTGGTAACTATAATGGTTAATAGATTTGCATATTTTTTAGTTAGCAACTTTGACGTATAACATAAGGTCAAATATTTCTTCCACAAGCCAAATTTCTGGTTTGCTATGACTAAGACCACTCCACTAAGCTCAAGCCGCCTAATCCGCTTGAAATTTTTTACCTTTGCGTACAACTTTTGCATGCATGAGTTACATCTCTCGTCTATATATACATCTCACATTCTTGCAAAATTTACAAATCAAACATTATTCTACTATCTCATATTTTCCAGCACATTTTTCTTCCCTTCCACTAACAACATATGCTATCCATTCTACTCAACATCAGCAAGACAATATGAAGAACTTTAACGTTTTAATTGTCTTAACTCTTCTCCTGGCCCTTTTCATCACTCTTTCTTATGCACAACCCAAAAACAACGACAAGAAAGCCGCTAAGAAAGGCCAGGATTTAGAAACAGTCGACTCCTATCAAGGGTCGAGTCGTTTTCTGAATTCAAAGAAACACCATTACTATATGAATCCATATAAATCACGCGGTGGTTACAACGCGCGTGCCCATTTGACATGCGATAGATTTCCTAGAGTTTGTCGCGTCAAAGGAAGCCCAGGTCCCGATTGCTGCTGGAAGAAGTGTGTTAATGTAAAATCTGATAAACTTAATTGTGGAATGTGTGGGCGAAGGTGTAGATACCCTGAGACTTGTTGCAATGGGAGGTGTGTTCATACTTGGTATGACAGGAAGAATTGTGGAGGTTGCCATAACAGGTGTAAGAGAGGGAGCTTTTGCTACCGAGGCATGTGCAGCTATGCTTAGATACATACAAGCCAATGCATGAATATTGGGGTTAAACTATTATACAACATATTAACTACCATTTCATTAAAGATGCATAGTATACAAGCAAATTATTAATGTTCATAATTTTCTATGGTGATAACTAATTAATTAATGTGTGAAATTGCTTCGGACAAATGAAGGAGGTAGATATCCTAGCTAGCTAGGATGGTGGAAGTTTTAGCAAATTAAGATTGTGCTTATTCTTTTCATTTGTATTTATAAATATATATAATCATTTGTAACAAGAAGTAATACAATTAAGATTGCGCTTATTCTTTTCATTTGTATTTAATATATAATTAGTTACTCCCTCCGTCTCATAATATATTGCTTGATTCCTTTTTTTTTACGTGAATTAAGGTAAATAGAATATAAGAGGAAAGTAAAGACTTTTTATTAATGAAATAAATATAGTGTGGAAAAGGCGATTTTAGAAGAGAGAATGGAGAATAATTGGTGAAAGAGCATTAAATGTAACCCTTGGGTTGAATAAACAAAGCAGAAAAACTAATTTCAAGAAGCAAACAAATGATGATTACCCGATTTTTCTAGGCAAATCACAAAAAAATATGTAATTAAATATAGAACCAAACACTATATTTTGGGACACCTAAAATGGAAATGAAGCACTATATTATGAGATGAAGGGAGTATAATAAGAAGTAATGAGTATAATTTTTGCGTGTTTGGATCATCTAGAGTTGTAAAATAACTCTACAAGGTAGAGTTTGAGCAATGTCAACCATTGAATAAAAAATCAATGGCACATATATTCTCTTTCCAAAATTTCCCCTATTTTTTCTCATCAAAATTCACCCCTTACTCTTTCCCTCCCACGATCTCACTAATATGAACCCTTGATTTTAAAATATATGACTCAAATACAACTTTATTTTTTAGTGTTTTACTAAAACTCTAGAGAATCTGGATTTTTGTTCATACTTGATAAAACAATGATAATGGATAATTGTGTCGAATCTGGGATCGACGCTACAACTAAAGATGCAAATTGCTGATAATTTATCTAAGACGGTTTGTACTTCGACGCAAATTATGGGCCATTGCGAGTGGCGGCTTTACCTCATACCACGCTGGTGCAGGTGCACCAGCGATAAAAAAAAATAAATTTTTTTTAAAAAAATCACGCACGCAGTCCGCACTCCGCATACGTTCTTTTCTCTCACTCACAAATTCACAATCGCAGACTTACCTTTCTCTCTCATAAAACCTCAAACCTTCTCGCTGGTGGCTTGACTGGCTTCGTCCGGCGGCCTCACCGGTGGCGCCTTCGTGGTCGATTCGTGGTGGCTTCGTCCTTCGTGGGCGATTCGTGGCTTCATTGGTGGGCGATTCGTGGCTTCAAGTGGTCGGAATTTGTGGCTTCAAGTGGTCGGAAATCGGAATTCGTTCCTTGGTGAACGACGGTGGCCGGACAACTTCCAAGAATCGTGAATCTGCTCTAGGTACATCTTAATCTACTCAATTTGCTTGATTTCTTGTTTTATTTATAGATTAGGGTTTATCAATTTCATGAGAAATGAAAAATAAATTGCAATTTCAGTTGTGATAGGTGTTTACATATCATATTATGTAATGTGGAATTGTTATAAATGTTGATTTTATTGTTGTATTTTGATTTGTGTGTTATAGGTGTTTGATAATTGAAATTACATTATATTCAAATCGAGTGTTATCACTTTATTGTTGATTTTGTTGATAATAATTTATGGCTTATGACAAATTGACATATGTTTCATTTGGTGAGATACATCAAATTTAGTTCAATTGTTACTTGATTTTCAGATTTGATAATGAAGAGAAAACGTACTCCAAACAAAATGTTGAATGATTGTTTGATTACTTATTTAGAGAATGATTTGTTTTTGAATGTTAGCATGAATGATATTGTAAATCGATATCAAAACATGAAAACTCGCCGTGAGCAATTGTAATCATTTTTACTAGTATTTGGTTGTATTTTGTAGTATACTTTGGATTTTTGGTTTTTTCAAGTACTATTTGGTTGTATTTTGTATAATTATTGGTTATATATTTATTTTCTTTTCGATTGAAATTTAGTTTGGAGTATTTTTATTAAAAATTATTTTGATTTAGTGAACGGTAATTAATGGTGAACCACCATTAGAAAATTCCTGGATCCGCCACTGATTGCCATCAGTTCGTGGCCATCATCTGGCGGAAATGATGTTGGAATGGCAAGCAACGGCTGGCTTGAAAGATCTCCCCACTGTGCGTTTACTGCAAATGGCCATATTGAAGCACCACACATCAAAAGCAAATCTACAACTTGAATAGTGTAAAACTCAAACACACCAAAACTGAGAAGTGAGAGAGTGCGAGGATGAAAGATTTGGAGGAAAATTTAAGTATTAGCATCTGAAAGAAAACCATTGAATCATTTACTAAAGGAGAATGAAACCGAATAGTTTACATCACTTCGTGTGGATCAGCCGACGCAAATCATGGCCCAAAAACGCTTTTGGTCCATCAGCATTTGCCTCTCATGCATATTTGTAACCGAAGGAAATTTGTTGTCCGCCCATATGTGGTACTGATTTGTGTTCAATACTGAAAGAATATAATCCCTTGGATTATTCTCATTATCATAATTAACTTATATACATTGTAAGTGCAAGAGACACTCAAGAGGGGGGTGAATTGAGTGTTTGTCCGAATGTTGCAACTTTTTCGATTATTGTAAGAACAATAAAGAAACAGTTCTCTAGCAGCGGAAATAAAAGCAATGAATAAACAACACAAGGATTTAACGAGGTTCGACTTCAAACAAGTCTATGTCCTCCACTCACTCACTCTTTTATTAACCAACTTAGAATAACAAAAGAATTACACTCAATCACTTATGCACCTATGCACAAGATGATTCCCCAACTTCCACCTATGGAAGTTCAACTCAACCACCAACTATGATGGTTCAAATAAAATTGATCCCTGATCAACTTCCCCAGCAACCTGAACTCACATGATGCTCAAATACAACAAGTTTTTCTCTCACGAGCAAAACAGCCTAATATGCTTAGAATGAGAGTAGTTTTAGATCTATGTGGTAAATAGGTTTGAATATTTGAGAGAGAATACTATTGCTAAGAGAATACTCAAAAATTATCGTGCAAAAGCTTAAGGTTTGAATGCTAGCAGAACTTCTTAAATAAGCCTTTGGTAAGTAAGTGTTACATGATATTATGAGAGTATACTATCCTCGGAAGTATGGAAATTATTCCAAGGAAATATACTCAGTATAATATCATATACACACTTACCATACTTAAGAAATCTTGCTCGCATAACAAACCATGCATCCGTGTATTTTGAAAATCAATTTTACGCGAAAGAAACTTTCCTAAAATACGAATGCATGAAGTAAATCTTAGAGGACTTGTTCAGATCTGTTCCCAGATTGTTCCAATCAACCAAGTTTTACTTGTAGTTGTGTATGACAAGTATCCGATGTTTCTTGTCATCCACAACTATCTTATCTCTCTAGTTTCAAACCTTTATAGTGCATTAAAACCTTTATACCACTTACATTGCATCTAAGGCCTAAAAGCTACAACTTGATCTTGGTCTTCATGCAATTCTTCAAGACTTGGCTTCACTAGCTTCGTCTTTCTATCCATTGAACTCGTACTTTGGCACCTCACATGTAAACAGAAACATGCATGCAATATAATAGTTCAATGTGGTTTGTCATCATTCAAAACTCAAAATAGGGAACATAACAAATTCCCCCTTTTTATGATGACAAACCCTGAAGTTCCCCCTGCAAATAATATCATTAGTTTTGGGAACTTTTTCAAACAAATTGAATTCTTAAGATAAGAACTCAAAGCACTGGTCTCGTACGGTTCCTGCAGATTAAGCATCATTTACAAGTACACCAGTTCACAACTAACTGACAGCAGTTTAAGAAAGAGTTTCTAAGTACCATAGGCAAATACTGATTAGACTCAGAGCTCTTAGACTTAAACATGCATCCGCAAGAAGAACATCAGTAGTGTTCAGACTTATTTCTAAGTCATTAGGGTGAAAAGAAGTAAAGTGCTTTGAATACACTCAAATCCAAACCACTTCTGTCTGTCACCACTAACAAGGCACTCAGCCTTGTTCTAGTTGCTGCAACACACACAAGTTATAGCACCAGATCTACTTCCCCCTAAGATTAGGTGGAAAAGATAACAAACTTCGCACCTGCTTCCCCCTTTTGGCATCATCAAAATAAATCAAGGGTACAATCAAAGGAACTAAAAAAGCAGTAGATAACTACAATTCAAGCCAAATAGGCAGCTCAAACACATTCTAGGGATGCTGATGCTACCAAAGTTCCTGAAAGTACCAAAAGCTACTTGTCCTAATTAAGAGTTATTACAGACCAGTAGTAGACCAAATTACAGAAGATCAATTGTTTTTGTAATTTGGGAAGGGGGGTAACCAGATAGAAAGTTTAAGAAAGAGGGGTTAGCAGCAAAAATAATAAGAAGAAAAGAAAATAAATCAATCAGCTCCAGAGTCATTTTCAGTCCCATCATCTTCTTCATCCTCAATGTTCTCTGAAGCATCTTCTTCATGTTCTTCTTCCTCCTCTTCTTCTTGCTCTCCTCCTCTCTTCTGCTCTCCTCTTCATCATCTTCATCACAGCAGCATGGATGACTCATCCTTTTCCTCAGAATCCTCTCTCCCTGAATACCAGCCTTGTCAAGGCGAACCTCAACTCTCCTGTAGGATTCTTGAAGAGCAGTGCAAAGTTGAGTAACACTATTCAGCATATTCTGCATCATCTGGTTCTGGTCACTCAACTGTTTCACCAAGGCATAAGTAGCCTGAACTGATTCCGTACTGGTCCCTTCACCAATAGCACACCCTTTGCTTCACTTTTCATTTTAGAACACCACCTGCATATGACATCCCTTCTGACCTATAATCTGATTTGTAAGGTGAGACATGGTGCCATAGTCTCCCACCATACGAATTTTCCAATGAGTGAATACCAAGATCAGCCATCCTCCATAGGGCAGTGCATGCTTGGCCTTTTCCACACAGCAGATCATGTGACCCAAATCATAGCAGGGAGATTGACTGGAATATGTTCCATGAGACAGTAAATAAGAACACTATCCATCAACCGAACACTCATGCGCCCTTGTGCTCTGGGAAACACAATCTTTGAGGCTATGGTATGAAAGATCCTCATGATTGGCTCCCTTAGATGGCCAATGGTGTACCCCTGCTTAGGGTCAGGAGGACCAGTGAACAACCTGGTCTGGATCTGTTCTGCTGTGAGGCCTTTAACTGTGGGCCAGTTCTCCCTTGAGTACTCATCCAGTCCCTTGTGTGGGACTTTGAGAATTTCAGCCAAACTCTTCTCAGATAAATTAATGGGAGTGCCCTTAACAAAAGCAAAGTAGGACCCATCGTCCTTAGTATGCAGGTGTTCATAAAATTCCTCAACCAAAGGCATAAACACATCAAGTTCTTTGGCAAATAACACAGACCATTTCTGAAAATCTAGGGCTTCCTTAACCTCATGCAAGAATTTCTGATTAACCCAACTCTTTGCAACAGAAAAACCAACCAGTATAGACCTATCCCTCAAATCATACAAAGGCGTAGGAGTGATAGACTTACTTTTCTTGGGTTTAGAACCCTCAGCAGCAGCAGTAGCAGACACCTTCCTCTTTTTGTCAGCAGGGAACCGGTCTGATTCTGGTTCCTGCTCCATGTTCTCCTTGCCTTTGGAAGATTCAACACCCTTTCTAGCAAACGTCTTTATCCTAGGGCCCTTGCTAGCACCAGCCTTAACCCCTTCCTTCTTAGAAACTTCCCCCTCAACATCAACATCTGCCTTCTTTTTTAATTTCTCCACTGGTTTGGGTGAATTGTAGGGGTAGAGATTTTGGACTTGGTGGTTTTGACTGGCGTTTTGAGGGAATGGGTTTGGTAACCGTCTTCTCAACAGACTTAACCGCTTTTGATGGCGGTTTCTTGGCGGCAACCTTCTTTTCCTTTTCAACTACAACATCCTCCTTCTCAACTTCTTCTTCCTCCAACTCCTGATTTTCCGGTTCCGACTCACTTTCAAATTCTGACTCCTCTATCTTCTCCGACTCCTCTGGCTTAGACTCCTCAACCGGTTTTGGAGAGGGAGCCTTTGATTTTGGTGTGACAGGCTTTTTGGGAGTGGTGGTCTTTGTAATTTTGGGAGTAGTGGGTTTGGTGGTTTTGGCGGTTGATGTTGAAGTAACTGCTTTTGTGGTGGTAGATTTTGTGGTGATTTTCGGTGTTGTTGATTTTGTAGTGGTGGATTTTGCTGCTGGCTTCTTTGAAGACCTCCGTATCAGAGGTACTTCTTCCTCTTTTTCAACCTCTTCCTACAACGGATCAACCACTTCCTTTGCTTGCTTTTTTCAATTTCAGGAGATTCTTCAACCTCCTTTTCGACCAACCTTGAACTCCTTCTTTTTGACATGATGAGACTGAATTTACTCTGTTGTGAGCACTTGAGAACAAGAAAAAGAAACTTGAACAATTTGTGTTTCAAGAATTCGAGAAAGAAAGGAGTAGAAGAAAGTAGGGTTTGATCGAAAGAAAGTAACGCAACTAAAGAAAACAAAATCAGGAAAATATGTGATCAAATAATAAGAGAGAAATAAGGAAAGTATGATCACATGCAAGAATATATATAAGATGGTAAGAAGAAAAAATCAAACGGATATATCCGTTCTTCGCAAACTGCAGTTGCCTTAATTACAACCGTCACTTCATTTATTTTCCTAATTTGAAATTTGAAAAATAAACCAAGTATTCAGAGAATAACCGCCTCAAGAATCTGGTTCCCAAGTGGTCTGCAACTGGTCTGTGCCAACTTACCTTTTTAAGACTTATGCTTAAGTATCCATATACTAAGATGATCAGTTCAGCATCGCATAAGAACTTTGTAAGCCCTAAAAAGCAAAAGAAAAATATAAAAGAAAAAGAATATATACACAAATTGACATCATTTGACTGCCAAAGGGACAAGTCAAGACCTAAGAGCTCATTGTCTAATCTTAATCATACCCAACAAGGTACGAAGCTTGATGAACACTTCTCTGCTCAAAGGTTTTGTAAATATGTCAGCTAGTTGATCTTCTGACCTGCAAAACTCCAACTCAACATTACCTTTTTCAACATTGTCCCTTAGAAAATGATGCCTATATCTCAATATGCTTGGTTTTAGAATGCTGGACAGGTTTTTCGAAATATTGATTGCACTTGTGTTATCACATAAAATAGGAACACTTCCGAAACAGACCCCAAAATCCTTTAGCTGTGACTTTATCCACAAGAGTTGAGCACACACAAAGTAGCAGCAATGTACTCAGATTCAACTGTGGATAGAGCTACAGAATTTTGTTTCTTAGATCCCCATGAAATGAGACAAGAACCTAAGAAGTGGGCCATTCCAGAAGTATCTCTTCCTGTCCACAATAAAACCAGCAAAGTCAGCATCTGTGATCCAATGAGGCTCATGCTGCTGCCCTTTGGATACCACAAACACAAATCATCAGTACCATTGAGATATCTAAGAATCCTTTTAACAGCCTTTAGGTGAGATTCTTTAGGGTTGCTTTGAAATCTCGCACACACACCCTACTGAAAACACTATATCTGGCCTACTGGCTGTTAAGTAAAGCAATGAGCCAATCATACCTCTGTATAGCGTGCCCTCAACATCCTTTCCCTTCTCATCAAGGCTCAATTTTGTAGAAGTTGGAATAGGTGTTTCATAGGACTTGCTATCTTGCAGACCATACCTCTTCAGCAGCTCCTTGAGGTATTTCTGTTGATGGATCATGATTCCATCTTTGTTTGCTTGATTTGAAGACCAAGGAAGAATCCAAGCTCTCCCATCATACTCATCTCAAATTCGCTCTTCATCAAATCTGCAAACTCTTTACACAAATCAGGATTAGTAGCTCCAAACAAAATATCATCAACATATATTTGGACCACTAACAGATCAGTCCCCTTTCTTTCAAGAATAGTGTCTTGTCAACTGATCCTCTCTTATAACCATTTTCTAAAAGAAAACTGGAAAGTCTCTCATACCAAGCTCTGGAGCTTGTTTGAGACCATAGAGAGCTTTATCGAGTTTAAAAACATGATTTGGCAAATCACTATCCTCAAAGCCAGGGGGCTGCTTTACATAAACATCTTCTTTCAAATAGCCATTAAGAAAGGCTTCTTAACGTCCATTTGAAAGAGTTTAAAATTCATTTGAGCAGCAAAGCAATTAATATCCTGATAGCTTCAAGCCTGGCTACTGGAGCAAAGGTTTCATCATAATCAATTCCTTCCTTTGATTAAACCCTTGAACCACCAGCCTAGCTTTGTTTCTGACTATAATTCCTGAATCGTCCAATTTGTTCCTGAACACCCATTTAGTTCCAATAACAGACATATATTCTCCGTCCTGGGTTCAAGATGCCATACTTGATTTCTCTCAAACTGATTGAGTTCATCTTGCATGGCTAGAACCCAATCTGGATCCGTTAAAGCAACCTTATAGTCAGTAGGTTCAACATTTGATAAGAAGGAATAGAATGCACAAAAGTTTTGCAAAGTAGATTCCTTGTCTGCACCCCTTGTTAATGTCACTAATGATTAGATCAGTGGGGTGAGAGGACTTGTACTTAAAAGATTTGTTATATCAATGTTTCATTTGTGCCTTCTAATGTTGAACCTGTTCCTGTACTGGTTCCCCCTGTCTCATTGTTGTTTTGAGCAGGTGAACCAGTTTCCATAGTGGTCTCATTTGCATCATCTTCATGTGGATGAGCATCTGAGTCACTATCTCCTTCCCTTACCTCTTGAGCTACCTGATTCTGTGCTGGACCAGACTCTTCCTCTCTATGAGAGTTGTGTGGAGCCTGGTTCAGCACCTCTTCATCCTTAGCTCCCTGTAAAGTTCAGCATACCAATTTCGAACTCATCAACATCTTCAACCTGCACATGCTTGCTGAACATGTTAGTCTCATCAAACAGACATGGATACTTTCTTCAACACACAAGGTTCTTTTATTGAAAACTTTGTATGCCTTGCTGTGTGAAGAGTATCCAACGAAAACAGCCTCATCACTCCTAGGGTCAAACTTGTCCAAACTTGATTTACCATTGTTGTGTACAAAACATTTGCACCCAAAAATACGTAAATGTGTAATTAATGTTTGGTTTTCTTCCCCTAAGGAGCTCATAAGGTGTTTTCTTTAGTAAAGGTCTCAACATTACTCTGTTCAAATATAACACGCAGTACTCACAGCCTCAGCCCAGAAGTTTCGAGGAAGACCACTCTCTAGAAGCATTGTTCTTGCCATTTCTTCTAGAGTGCGATTTTTCCTTTCAACCACTCCATTTTGTTGTGGAGTTCTAGGAGCTGAAAAATTGTGAGATACACCATGATCATTACAGTAGGTTACGAAGCTGACATTGTCAAATTCAGAACCATGATCAGACCGGATAGAGACCAGTTGATGACTAATCTTGTTTTGGACTTATTTTACCAGAACTTCAAAAAGCTTGTCTAAGTGAAACGAGAATAATCATCAACTAACACAAACACATAACTATGAACATTTCGACTTTGCAACGCGCATGGGCCCACACAAGTCCATGTGTACAAGTTCGAAAGGTCTAGTTGTGCTTACAAACTTCTTTGGCTGAAAAGAGGACTTGACATGTTTACATTTAGCACATTCATGACAAATATGATCTGCAGCAAACTTGATGTTGGGTAAACCTGTCACCAAGTCTTGAGATCTCAGTTTATTTAATAAAGAAAAACTCACATGTCCAAGTCTCTTATGCCACAGCCAATGATCATCCTTTATAACACTAAGACAAGTGGCACTGGTCTTTGGAATCTGACTTAAAAATGTTATGTAAACATTGTTATGTCGAAATCCCTTGCAGAGCAGTTCCCTTGTTTCAGTGTTGACTATATGACAAAGATTGGTTTCAAATTCAACATGGTTTCCTTTGTCACATAGTTGAGAAATGCTCAAAAGGTTATGTTTCAAACCTTCTACCACTAGTAGAAAAAGGACGATTTGCGTCCCCTCATTTGCGTCGCACAGAAACGGAAACGACGCACAGTTAGGATTTGCGTCGCATGTGGGAAGCTGTGCGACGCAAATCACAAAAATCTCTCCAGCAGGTGCGCGGTATATGCGTCGCACCCTCCTAACATGTGACGCAAATTAACATTGTGCGTCGCATGTGAGGAGAGTGCGACGCATATACCGCGTACTTGCTGGAGAGATTATTAGACCAATGTGCGTCGCACCTACGAAGCATGCGATGCACATTACTAATGTGCGTCGCACCTACGGAGCATGCGACGCACATCACTTCTAAATGTAAAGCATATAACTAGCGCTTAACATTTCTCAAACCCTATTTCTAAAACGCGTCCCTCTTTCTCTCTCATTTCGTCCCTCTCAACCAGCGTCTCCCTCTCAAACCCTAAAATTTCTCTCTCTCAAACCCTCTCTTAACCGCCGCTTCTTCTCTCACGCACATCACGGTGGTAAAAAACTTTAACCCATTCATCTGCTTCATGCCGCTCCTTCTCTCACGCACATCACGGTGGTCAAAAACTCTCTTTCTCTCTCCTCGTCGCCGCTATTGTTGCTGTTGTGTTGTATCGTTGCTGTTCGTCGTTCTTTTGTTGTTGTTCGTTGCTGTTTATCATTCGAAACTCAAGAACAGCGAAGGGAAATTGAAGAAGAACAAATTGTTGCTGTTTATCATTTGAAACTCCTCGTCACCGCTATTGTTGTTGTTGTTGTTCATTGCTATTGTTGCTGTTTATCGTTGTTGTTCATTGTTCTATCGTTGCTGTTTTCCAGAGTTTCTTTTGTTGTATTTGAAAAGTTTTTGAGAGATTTGTTTGTTGTTTTAGAGAATTTGTAATTCTTATTAATTTTTTTTGGGATGAGGTGCAGATCTAAACCTTCCTTTAATCTATTCTGTTTTGGATTTGTAGATCTACATGTTTAGTTGTTTTTGTCAATTTCACTATCTAAGATCATCATAAATTTCCTCCACTTTTGTTTTGTTATGATGATATAAAATACAATGATTAAAATTATTAGTATTGTTCATTTTCTGGTACAGGGATGGATATTTTTGGTTAATTGTTGTAATTGTTCGTATTTTGGAAATCTGATTTTTAAAAAAATTCGACCAGCAGTAGGCGTTTAAACTACAGGTTCATAAAATTAATTCTTTAAAAAAAATTATTTTTTTAAAAAAAAAAATTGCAATTTGCGTCGCACGTAGTCCTAGGTGCGACGCAAATCACTCATCTGCGTCGCACCAGAGGCAATGTGCGACGCACATTAAGCTATGTGTTGGGCTGGCAAGATCCACTTGCGTCGTATCGTATAAAGGTGCGACGCAAATAGTTGAACCATTTGCGTCGTTTCCGCATACGACGCAGATCGTTTCCAAGTCATTTGCGTCGAGGGCTTTGGCGTCGCACCATAGTCCGACGCAAATAGGCGCCTCACATCCGACGCAAATTGCCTTTTCTGTACTAGTGTACATAGTAAACATCATTAATCGCTTGAGAAAGTGTCTTACCAACTTTACCTATACCTTTAATCAAACCTTTGCTATTATCTCCAAAGGTGACACTTCCTCCTTCATAGGCTACGAGTGAGAGAAATTGACTTTTATCTCATGACATGTGTCTCGAGCAACCACTGTCCAAATACCAGTATGATCTTGCTCTCACTCTAACCTGCACAAACAAATCAAGGTTTAGTTTTAGGAACCCAGACTTTCTTGGGCTCCTTGTCCTTGGCAACTGGTTTGACTCTGTCCTTTCTAACCCAGATTTGTTTTACATTGGTCTTCTTAGTTTTATCATGTTTTCCATTGTTAGACCAATTGTGTGTGTGACCCTTCTGATATTGAACATTGTGAACATGAGACTGGTTTCTTTTGTCATGTTTTTGCTTAGTCCAGCAAGAATTAATAACATGACCATTCTTATCGCAGTAGGTACACACGTGCATATCCTTTGCAAACACGTACTTACCTCTCTTGAATTCAGAAATCCAAGTCTCATCTCTTCCCAACTTTGGTGGCTGTTGGGAGCTGGTTCCAGAGTACCCTAATCCAAACCTCTGAGGATTACCAGGTTGTGAGGTCAAAATGTTTAAGGTACTCTGAGCATCGAGCAGCCTGTTCATCTGTCTCAAGCAATCACTCAAATCCTGTTCCTTGGTTTCAAGTTTCTTAAGTTGAGCTTCATTAAATTCTGCAGCAATGGCAAGATCCAACTTTGCCCTATGGAGCTCATCCTTAAGTTTTGAAACCAGTTCAAGATCTGTTTCAGAAGTGGTCGCAATGTTCTTGCCTTTTCTTAGTTCGTATATTTCAGATTGAAGATCACAGATCTTACCTCATATTCCAAACATAAGTCTTCAACATTAACACTAGGACCACTTGTGCTAGCAAAAGAAGCTTTCAAATCCACGTACTCATTGAACAATTCTTCCACATCATCAATCAGATAATTATGAGCCATAATTAAATCAGAATGTTCTAAACTAGAGCTTTTCTCTTTGAGTAACTCGAAGTTTATACCTTCAACTTCAGTCTCCTTGAGTTTACTAAATCCTCTATCATTGTTTTGATAAAAAGTTTTTGAAAAATCTGATTGAGGTCTTAGCATCTCAAGCTCAATATTCTTCTGATCCAAACTTATTTCAAGCTCTGAAATTTTTTCTTTCAGTTCTGTACAAATAAGTTCAAGCTCAGCAGACCGGCTCTCACTTAGGTCTAAGTTTCGAGTCACTTCTCTCAACTTCTTTTTGTTAGCTTTATAAGCAGCATTACCTTTAACATCTTGTTCTATAGCAGAATCAATAAAATCCAGTAACTCATCTATATCACAATATCTCATTTGTTCTTGCATATTAGAAATAGTTACATGTTCCTTGTCGGAGGAGCTGCTTCCTGCCATGAGGCACATGTGTCCTTTCCTTCCCAAACTGGTCTGCTTCTGGTCTATGTCTCCAATCAGAGCGACCACACACATTAGGGCTTCATCTTCCTCGCTTTCACCACCTGAATTAGAATCACCCCAGGCGGCTAGCATAGCCCTCTTAGTCATTTTCTTCTCTTTCTGTCCTCCTTTATCATTTTCCATGCTGGACAATCCTTGATCATGTGTCCAGTTTCTCCACATTTGAAGCAACCAGTGCTGGAACCGGTCTTCTTCAAGTTGCCCTTGTTCTTCCAAGACTTCCCCTTGAACTGCGTTCTGAGACTTCTCTCAAACCTCTTAGCCATGAGACCAATATCATCAAGATCATCATCATTTTCCTCACCCTTCAAAGCTAACCCACGACTTTTTGTTGTGCTTTCCTCTTTTGACTCCACCAACATCTCATGAGTCATTAATGACCCAATAAGTTGTTCTATGGACAAGGTCGTTAGATCCTTAGCCTCCTGAATAGCAGTCACCTTGGGCAGCCATTTACCTGTCAAACTTCTCAAGATCTCAATATCAGCAATACCTTGTTGAAGAAGAGACATTGCCTTTGCATTTTTCTCGAAGGTCTTCAGATCTATAGTAGTGTACTCACTCTCCTTCTTCTCTGTTCCATCTGAATTGTTAGCCACCTTCCTTGGTCCATTCTTGATGATCATCCAGCACTCATAGTCTGTGCCAATGATCAGATTTCTCATGCAATTCTTCCACCAAGGATAGTTAGTTCCATTGAACTTTGGTAGCCTTGATCCTCCGGGTCCACTGGTCATTTCTTGAGTAGTCATTATGTCCTCCTTCTCTAGGTGTTACCCTTTCAAGAAGTTAGGCTCTGATACCAATTGTAAGTGCAAGAGACACTCAAGAGGGGGGGTGAATTGAGTGTTTGTCCGAATGTTGAACTTTTTCGATTATGTAAGAACATAAAGAAACAGTTCTCTAGCAGCGGAAATAAAAGCAATGAATAAACAACACAAGGATTTAACGAGGTTCGACTTCAAATAAGTCTACGTCCTCCACTCACTCACTCTTTTATTAATCAACTCAGAATAACAAAAGAATTACACTCAATCACTTATGCACCTATGCACAAGATGATTCCCCAACTTCCACCTATGGAAGTTCGACTCAACCACCAACTATGATGGTTCAAATGAAATTGATCCCTGATCAACTTCCCCAGCAACCTGAACTCACATGATGCTCAAATACAACAAGTTTTTCTCTCACGAGCAAAACAGCCTAATATGCTTAGAATGAGAGTAGTTTTAGATCTATGTGGTATTAGGGTTTATGCTAGGTTTGAATATTGAGAGAGATACTTTTGCTAGAGAAACTCAAAAATTCGTGCAAAAGCTTAAGGTTTGAATGCTAGCAGAACTTCTTAAATAAGCCTTTGGTAAGTAAGTGTTACATGATATTATGAGAGTATCTATTCCTCGGAAGTATGGAAATTATTCCAAGGAAAATATACTCAGTATAATATCATATACACACTTACCATACTTAAGAAATCTTGCTCGCATAACAAACCATGCATCCGTGTATTTTGAAAATCAATTTTACGCGGAAAAGAAACTTTCCTAAAATACGAATGCATGAAGTAAATCTTAGAGGACTGGTTCAGATCTGTTCCCAGATGTTGTCCAATCAACCAAGTTTTACTTGTAGTTGTGTATGACAAGTATCCGATGTTTCTTGTCATCCACAACTACTCATCTCTCTAGTTTCAAACCTTTATAGTGCATTAAAACCTTTATACCACTTACATTGCATCTAAGACCTAAAAGCTACAACTTGATCTTGGTCTTCATGCAATTCTTCAATACTTTGCTTCACTAGCTTCGTTTTTCTATCCATTGAACTCGTACTTTGGCACCTACACATGTAAACAGAAACATGCATGCAATATAATAGTTCAATGTGGTTTGTCATCATTCAAAACTCAAAATTAGGGAACATAACATACATAACACTAGGAGTCAATCTAAGCTATACATAAGGAAACTAACATATAGTTACCTAAATACAAGGATTACAAGCTAACCTAGAATATTGACATAATATTTACATATATTATTCTAACACACCCCCTCAGTCGAAGCGGGAGGTGGAGGGACACTGAGACTGTCCCGAAAATCTTCAAATAAAATCAATGGAAGACCTTTGGTGAAGATATCAGCAATCTGATGTCGATAGGGAACATGTAAAACTTTAGCTTACCCACGAGCTACCTTTTCCCGAACAAAGTGAATGTCGTGGGCAAGTTAAAGTTTTACATGTTCCCTCTCGACATCAGATTGCTGATATCTTCACCAAAGGTCTTCCATTGATTTTATTTGAAGATTTTCGAGACAGTCTCGGTGTCCGGTCCACCTCCTACTTCGACTAAGGGGGTGTGTTAGAATAATATATGTAAATATTATGTCAATATTCTAGGTTAGCTTGTAATCCTTGTATTTAGGTAACTATATGTTAGTTTCCTTATGTATAGCCTAGATTGATTCCTAGTCTTATGTATATAAGCTAAGTATGATAATGAGAATAATCCAAGGGATTATATTCTTTCAATTAGAGCTATCAGTCGTAAATTTTCGAACGTATACTAAGTTTTTGATTAATTTGGGAGCATGAAGAACATTTTTCAAAGCTAATGGGGGGTTAGGAGATGACAAGGTAGTATGACCATAACCAAGAATCGGAATTGACTGACCATTACCAACTAGCATGCCACGAGAATGACTTAACTGAAAATAAGAAGAGAGGTTACCTAGCCCGGAAGTCATATGAGACGTTGCCCCCGTGTCCATGTACCAATTTGCATCGAGAGGCGAGAGACCAAGAGTGTACATTGCGGCCTCGATATCAGTGGTCGTAGGCTGTCCAGAATCTGCAACATAGGCCTGAAGCTGTGTGCCCAACACCCCTGGGCCTGGATGAAGCCAACCTAGAATATTGACATACTATTTACATATATTATTCTAACAAATACTCCAGTCAAACCGTCGCAAATTACTTATAAATTGCGTCATTTCCTTCGCCTAACCGATAAATATGATTTGCTCCTGAGCCACTGCATCCGTTTTTTAAATGTTCGATGCAAATCATAGAACGCAAATTAGCATTTTTCTACTAGTAACTCACAGAAAGACACTTTTGGGTAAGAGGTTGGAGACACATAAACTTATGCCCAAAAGAGAAGGAATTTTAGCTCTTTTCTAGAAGCGTGAAAGTTTTTGTGTGTGTGTGTGTGTGTGTGTATATATATATATATATATATATATATATATATATATATATATATATATAAACAACTAAGGAGGATCCCAAAATTTGGGCCATCCTAAAGCATCCTTGCGGATGATTACAACAAAAGGAAAATCATGAACATCAGGGAAAATCGTAAGATTGTTCGTTGTATGACCTCGATGAGCTATCCAATACACAGCAGAATTTCCCTCTCGGAACACTTGATGAGCTATCCAATTGCTTATATCTTTACTTGCATCTAAAATGAGAGATTTCATTGTCTAGGCTAGGAATTTGCAAAATGTGTTTAATAGATTAAATAATAGTCAACTTATCCCTCTCGAATGCACCAAGATTCCGTCACAAGAATAGAAACCAACGAATTAATAGCGCTAGCACCACACAACAAGACTTTTCGTTTTTAGACACGAATGAAAAATCCAAAGGAGACGTGACCATTAAGAAGCTTGAAACCATCAAAATATAATTTACAAAAATTAGGAGGAGGAGGAAGCCAACTAAGCCGGACCCTAATCTTTAGATCTACCTAGAGACAAAAACATACCTTATTTCCAGGATGCAAAGAGCTTAAAATCAATTTCAACCACAGAGAACCCATTAAGTCTAATTTTATGCACATTAGCTAAGGAACAAGACTCTTGTAAGAAAAGCACCCCACTGAAGGAATGAACCACAAAGTAGTAACAAAAATTTCAATTTGATAGATCGAAAACCAAGATTTTAACTTTAAGAGGTGATCCACCACTAGGGGAAAAAAGGAAGGGCTGCGCTGGAAGGGTTGCTTTTTCTTCAAAACGCAGCCCTTCTTTATTGTAGGACAGCGGTTTTAAATAAAACGCAACCCTTCTTTCTTGTAGGGATGCAGTTTTCTTTAAAACCGCAGCCCTTTACAAAAAGGGCTGCGCTTGACTAAAAAACGCAGCCTTTCTTACAGTTAGAAGGCCTGTGTTTTTTAGTCAAGCGCAGTCCTTTTAAATGAAGGGTCGCGCTTGACTAAAAAACGCAGCCCTTCTAACTGTAAGAAGGGCTGCATTTTTCAGACAAGCGCAACCCTTTATGGGATCTTTTTTTGTTTTATTTGAAAAGAAGCGCGCATTGGGCTTAAAATGTTAAGCGGACTAGGGTTTATTTCTCCCTCCCTCCCTCCCTCCCTCCCTCATTCTCTCTCTCCTCTCTCACGCGTTCGCCCTGCCTCTCTCTCAGTCTCTCTCCTCTCTCAGAGTTCGCCCTGCCTCTCTCTCCTCCCTTCACTTATTCTCTCTCTCTCACCAAAGCCCATAGCCCCTAAATATTCGCCGTCGATTCATCTTCTCGCCGTCAATTTCATCATCTTCGTCATCGGGATGTGAATCTGCAAATGGACCAACTTCGCCATCGAGGATGTGAATCTGCAAATGGACCACGTCGAGGATGTGAATATGCAAATGGACCAACATTGCTCATTTTGTTCTCTGCAAATTGCTTACAACTTCAAGTAGGAAAAGAAAAAACCTTAAATTACTTTGTTTTTTCATAGTAATTTGGGGATTAATATTGTTATACTGATAAAACCCTTATTTTTTAGTTTATGAATTTCTTAAGAATTTGATCTATTTATACTTCCTTTGATGTGAAGCATGGATTAATATGTCTTTTGGTCGGTGAAAATCTTTGTATAAGAATATTTCCTTCTATGTGTTCGATGAAATGTGTAACACCCCAGAATTTCAAAGCGAAAAGAAAGAAATTATAATAATAGTATTATAGGACGATGGCGGAAACATCGTCTTCTGGGAATGTCACTACTACAAGAAATGCATTTAAATATCTAAGTGATAAAACCAACATAAATAAATAGTATAAATAAATTAAATTGATAGCCAAAAAGAAAACTAACTCTTAAATTAATAAAAGAGTAGGCCTAAAACATCTAACATTTTAATGCTCACATCTCAACCCGAGCCCAAAACCAAATAAGATTGTCATCAACATATCCTGCAAAAATATAACAACAAAATCCACAATCAGTGGGGTAACTAACAGCTCTCCCAGCTCAATTAGGATCCATGTAGAAGTTATCAAGCGTTAATAAATAAGCCCAATCAACATAAAAGATCAAACTGAACCAAACAACAGCAAACAACAACTAAAGTTTAACATGGTTAAAAAAGTACATCATGATTAATAAACTTAATATAGACATACAAGATAAAAAAACATAAGCCACCAAAATAATATAAATAGCTTTTGAGAAAGAGCAGAACGCCAGTGGATCGCAACCCACTTCCTAAGGTTTGTCAGATCGAAATCTCCAGACAGCCTATGGGCTTACGTTCCCTACTGCCTGTGTCTAAGAATGGCCAAACTCCCGATGCAGGATAGTACCCAGCTCAGTACTTCCCAACCTCTCGGACGACAACAATTAACCCAGGTAATACCCCTAAATCGCAACCTAGGTGGTTGGCATGTTCTTCACCGGGGACTACATCTATCCCACCGGATATCTTAATCTCATAAAATATTTCACAATTAAATACTAATATCATATTATTCATCAAATATAAATAATAAGGATGCCCTTAGCCTTACACCAAAATCAGCAGAAACTAGGATCGCAATCCAAAGTCTCAATTCAACGATATTTATTCTTCTCAAAGTAATAGTAATATAATACTAATAAAAATCATTTACCCAACTAAAAGAATAAATCTTTCTTCAAACATAAATATACACCAAAAACACAGTATAAACAATACTCCAACTACTACACTCTCGTTGTCTGAGTTTGGGTACAAAGTTAATTACAATGTTAGTCATAATACCCCTGGTACATAACTCTTGGCGAAACGGTACTAAAGACAGTATTATTCTCCCTCGAGTACTGTAACGTCGATAACTTAGATATTGATTTATAAAACTACAATATTATTATAATCCCAAAATCATACAAACAACCAAACCATCATCAAATAATTAAAACACTCATAATATAAATATATGTCAATAATAATAAAAAAATAATAATAATAAACTCATGTAAGCATGCATATAGCAATAAGAGTAAATCATCATACCTGCATACATTGACACATAAGTATACATAACTATAACACCAAAACTTATACATCTGATACGCCACATATACTTGAATCATATCTAATCATTCAAACAACCCAACATCTTACAACACCATAACTACTAAGATGTAAATAAAAACCGTAAGCTTGCCACACTACCATGCTAATACGGAAGAAGCATCACTCTTAAGTTTGTGGCAGATAATAACAACAGATAACAAGCCATGACATGAATCTTCCTCAAGCGACTTACACCAGCAGGCAACAGTATTCATACTCTCATATTATAATCATTTTGATCATACTTAAGCAAACCAACATAATAGCGTATAACAACATGATTTACAATGTCTACTAACCAATATGTAAACCATAAAGATATAATAAAACAAAAATTCTAACCATTAAACTCTAGCAAGGATAACAAAATAGTAGAATTAGTTTCCTTCCACATAACTATCACTCATAAACATTTAAGTATAACAAGTATAACATCAATAATATGAAACTTTAGCAACCCACAAATCTTAACATAAAAATCAACACAACTAAGACATTAAGAACTAAATAATTCCTAAACGAATTCTAATCGCACTAGGTTCGCCATTAGTTACCTTTGAAGACCTCCAATTGCTTGCATTTTCATTATGTACTGTTCTGTTCTGATCTCGATTCCCGTCAATGTGTAGCTCTGATTTAAAATCGCTCCGGTATTAATGAAGGACCAGATGTCCTAAATATGCTGTCCAAATTTCAGGGCGATCCAACGGTTAGATCGTCAGCAATGATCAAATTCGTGAAGGTGCGATAGGAAAACAAAACTGGGTGACCCGTCTGATTGAAACAGAAAACTGCGACCAATTCTTCCAGTATCTTCAAAAACGAATGACACCACAAGTAAGATCTCTCCGAGTAGATGAATTTCAACTATTCACACGTCGAATTCCGATAAAAGACGAAAGAGATATGGGGTAAACAAAATGAGTGTGCAGAAATGGCCGAAAATGCGAGAAGGGAGAAGGACTCTTTGTTTTTCTTTGTAAGGCTGGCGTGAAGGGAGTGTGCAGCAAAAATAATGTGATGGTTCATATCATAAAGCAAAGGTTTAATTGCATTAAGATGGGTTAATGGGGGATGGCTCTTCACCTTTTGGTGGTTACAAAGAGGGATAGATAGAAGATGCTAATACTAATACTTCTCCTCTAAATTATGGACAACATAAGAAGGATATGGGTTTGCAAAAGAATTCTTTATGTTGGTCGACCCATATTATATACAACACTTGAAAACTAAAATCACACGCTACTTAAATTTATAGAATTACTATCTATATGATAAAATAAATACGCACATCATATACACTTTAAATTAATAATCACAACAACATAACACAATATAAATAGTTATACACTTTAAAAAAATAGTTTTTAAATAATAAATTATTTTCTTTTAATAGAAAATATCATTTTAATGTAAACAACACCAAAAATAATGAGTGAAAATTACGTGGTGTTACAAAATGTCTCACTTGTTGATGTCGAATTTTTCAGCTGGGTTTTGTTTTATTGTTTGTAAGCATTGATGTTTTCCATCTAAATTTTAGTTGTCTGTACTTTCTGCTTCGATTTGACTGTTCTAGGTGCTTGGAGTAAATTGGAGATTAGGTTATGATGTATTCTTTGTTATTTGCACTTTTTTGAGGATGTTAGTACTTTGTCGTGCCTTTTTTTTTTCTTTTTCTGTCTGCACTACTGTTAAATCTGCAAATGGAAATGTGTGTGATTATTGGAGCTGTTGATGTTTAGATGCATAACTTGTGATTTGCTTGTTCTAATAATTCGATATTCTGGGTTTGTTCAGTTGAACTTGGATAGACATTTCCCCCCTGGTTTTCTACATTATTTTTAGCTATTTTGTCTTGTAATTTGCTTGTTCTAACAATGGTTGTTTCTTATTTTGTGTAGGTCAAGAAGTTGAAGGAATTAAAAGCTTTCGATTTCATTTCAAGATTTAATTTATTTTCATTTTTTTAGTTTAGATGCGATTTCGTTTTTTAAGGTTATAAATTAATTATATGATTTATTGTTGTTGTAATCTAAAGTTCATTATATGATTTGTCAAGATTTAGTTTTTATCATTCCTAATTTTTCTTTTTGTAATTTATTTGTTACTTAAAATATGTACTGTTTACAATATCATTTTGGAAATGATTTTGTGTCAATTTGACATAAAAAATGCAAAAAAAAATATTTTTTTTATTTTTTTATATTTTTTTCGGGTCCAAAAGGGCTGCGTTTTTGGACTAAAAACGTAGCCCTTCACTTGAAGAAGGGTTGCGTTTTTAGTCCAAACTTCTAGCTACGAAGGGCTGCGTTTGTGTGTAAAACCGCAGCCCTGCTTACAAAGTGAAGGGCTGCTATGGAAAGGGCTGCTGTCAAAATACGCAGCCCTAAGGGCCTTATTTAGCGCAACCCTTCTTTATTTTTCCACTAGTGCACAAAAGAGGAACCATTCAAATTAGTTGGGTGGGTGAGGGGGACCCAATACATATGACTAAAACACATCAATAGCAAAAGGACAATTAGAGAAAATATGAGAGGCGTCCTCCGAGTAATAATTACAAAAAATTATTGTGTAGATTATGGAGATCGTAAAAGGAAGAAGGAATGAAGCAACAAGGCATATAATCCTAGGATTCATGGCCTGCTCCTGCAAGAATCATGGCCTACACCCACAACCATGGAGCGATGAAGATTCGAAGATCTTGCCAACCCACAGGGGCAGCCTGCGCCCGTTGGATTCGTCGTTGCAACCCGCGCTTTCCTCCCCGCGCTTGTGTGATGTGTCACAGCAACTAGGTTGAGTTATGAAGCCCAATAACATAGGTTTAGCATGGTGTTTGTTGCTTAATGTTTATTTTTTCTTATGCTATTTGGTTTGCTTAGTTAATTAGGATTGCCAATTAATTGTTACCCTAGTATAAATATGTTTGAGGCCGTTAATACAATGTTAGGCCATGTAAAGCATAAGAGAGAGTTTATTCTTGAATCTAGAGAGACTAGATAACCTAGAGAGTGTCTAGAGAGATTAAAGAATTCTCATTGTATCTTCATCATATTCAAATTCCTAGTGCAGTGTTCGTGATTTTATCCTTATTCTAGGGTTTCTACGTTAAATCTTCTTGTCTTCTTTATTGTTTTTATTTCTTTATTTCTCCGTATATTATATTTTGATTGCTTGATTTGTCAGAGCTAGGATGAATAGTTGAATAGGCATATTGGATGTCTGAAAGGCGAGGATTGATAAATTCAATGGTAAGGGTTTTCGTTTCTAGAAGATGTACATTGAGGATTATCTGTGCCAAAAAAAAAAAAACCCATACCAACCTTTGTTGGAAAAGAAGCCTGTTACAATGAAAGATGAAGATTGGGTAACTTTAATTTGGATTGGAAAGCTCTAGGTGTGGTTCATTGACATTAGCAAAAAGTGTAGCTTTTAATATCAAGAATGTGAAAATGACGACAGGGTTGATCAAGACTCTTCCAAACACGTAAGAGAAGCCTTTTGCTGTGAATAAGGTATATCTAATGCCTCATTTGTTTGAACTTGATATGATTGATGGTAAATCTGCTAGTCAATTTATTAAGGAATTTAGTAAAATTATTAGTCAATTGGCTTATGTGAAAATTACCTTTGATGATGATGCAAAAGATTTGATTTTGTTATACTCTTTTCCAAACGAGTGGGAGACTGTTGTTGCTACTATTAGTAATTCCACAGGGAAGGAAGCACTAAAGTTAGATGATATTAGAGATTTGGTGGTAAGTGAAAGTACCTGGTGTAAGGATTCCGGGCATATAGCATTATGGGTAGAGGGGGGCAAAATGAGATATCTAAGTTGGGGAATGTCCAAGGGAAAGAGCAGTGGAAGAGTCGGTAAGGCGGAAGCTGAGTGTTGGGGATATGACGAGAAAAGTCACTACAAAAGCAATGAAAAGAGTGCAAAGACACTAAAAAGGGGAAGAAAAGGAGGATTAACAGAGTATGTTTTTGATGCCTTCGTGGTCAATAGTGTAGAGAGCTCAACTGGTTCATGGATCTTGGATTCGGGTTTTTCAACTCATTATTCGCTCTATAAAGACTTGTTTCAAAATCTAAAATTTGAGAAACTTGGGAGAGTGTACCTTGCAGATGATAGACCATTAGAAGTTGAAGGTAATGGAGATTTGAGCATGAAGCTTGCAAGTGGGGACATGTTTGAGTTGGATGATGTCAAGTTTATCCCTAATTAGAAGTAAATTTTGATATCAATTGGTCAACTTGGCAAGTCCGGCTACAAGGTAGTGTTTAGGGGTGGTTCTTGGAAAGTTGTTAAGGGTATTATGGTAGTAGCTCGAGGTACAAGAAGTAAAATGATGTACACCATGGGTAACACAACAAAGATAGTTAAGGAAGGGATGAAGAAAACTTCACAAAGAGTGTTGTTCGGTCAAAATTCTGTATACAGTAAACCTATGAGGAATAACTGTAGTGGTAAAGTTGGTGTCTCTTCGGCAAGAGTGAACATGTAGAACGAACAAGCTGAAGGAGGCATACGTGAGTGTGGTGCGTGAGAAATCGAGCTTAGAGAAGGATGTTTTGTTCGGGTGGGAGCATTGTTGGGATACTTGTAGAACTATGAAGATTCCTTATGGTTCATGTTGTGATGATAAAGATTGGGGGTCGAGTGAGATCTCAGTGTTACTTCCTTTGTGAGAAGAAGCGGTTCTGCACAGGTGATGTATGAAAATTGATGATGACAAGTTGAGAGTGTGAATACATATTTATTGGGGGAGTGTTCTTTACTTTGACAGTTCTTTAGGTGGGAGATTGTTGGATAGATTGTGGAGATTGTAAAAGGAAAAAGGAATGAAGTAATAAGATTCATGGCATATTCTCACAACCATGGTGTGATGAAGATTCGAAGATCAAGGCAACTCGTAGGGGCAGCCCGCGCCCGTGAAATTTGTTGATGCTAGCTCGTGTCGCGCTCGCGTGATGTGTCGCAACAGCTAGGCTAAGTTGTGGAGCCTAATAGTGTGGGTTTAGCGTGGTGTTTGTTGCTTAATGTTTATTTTCTTACTTCTTCTACTTGGTTTTCTTAGTTAATCAGGATTCCCAATTAATTGTTACCTTAGTGTAAATATGTTTGAGGTTGTTTATTCAATGTCAAGCCATGCCAAGAATAAGAAAGAGTTTACTATACAGTCTAGAGTAATTAGAGAACTTAGAGAGAGGTTAAAGAGTCGAGAGAGATCAAATAATTCTCCTTGTATCATCATCTCATATTCAAAGTTTGAGTGCAGTGTTCGTGGTTTTCTCTCTATTCAAGGGTTTCCATGCTAAATCTTATTGTATTATTTATTGTTTTTATTTCTTTATTTCTCTGTATATTATATTTCGATTACTTCATTTATTAGCATCTACCATACGTGTTCCTAACAAAAAGACACTCCATAGGAAGAAAAATATGACTCAATTCCAATATTTTCTTCGTACAAGAAGACCATTTTGGCAAATTTTCCAAAGTAAAAATTTTACTAAAGGGGAAACTTTCAACTTCCAAATTCAATGAAAGACTGTAGGCTCAGACGTAAAAGAATTTAAAACATGAAGTAACTCTGCTCCTGATTTAATAGAATAATCTCCATCTAACGAGTGGCCTCAAAAAAAATGAGGAATTTGATTACTAGAAATAAATAAATTAGCCATTGTAGTAGTAACAACTGAAGGGATAAATTGGGCATGAAGCTAAGAGATTTATCCCATTGACATCCTGATTAATAAAATAATTAAATTTCATAATTTTAGAACCACTAACAATAGGACAATACCAAATATAGCAGTTGTAACTTTACTACTAATAATCGAACATCCAATATTTTTTTCCTAATAATAAAGACTCCTCCATTTGCAGTATGCTAGGAAAGTTAGCAGAAACTGCTCTTGAAATATTTTGAGTACATTGGAAAGCGGATCTATGAAAATTAACTAGCTAACTGATATAGGACAATACTTATCTAAAATATTATTTAATTGTGTGACAACTGTCCTCAGTATCTTTAGCAAATACCACAGTATCATCTGCAAATGTTCAAAACGAGATTTTGACTCTCGATTGACCTAGTTTAGCACCTAAAGATTTTGTGCCCATTGAACTTGCTTGGTGCAGTTTGTGAGCTAAGATCTCTGCACATAAAATAAAATATAGGGAGATAAATGATCTCCTTGACGAATTCCTCTTGAAGGAACAAAAGTTTCACCAGGATTATCATTAACCAAAATTGAAAAACAGACCGTGGTAATACATTGTGTTAAGCATTCAATCCAACAATAACAAAAAGTAATTTCTCAAGAGTAATAAGAAGTTCCACTCTAGACGATCACACTCCTTTTCCATATCTACATTCATAGCACCCAACCTTCAAAACCTTTTTTATTTTTACGTGAATGAAAAACCTCATGTGCAAGCAATACATATCTTGAATAACCTTTTTTAGGAACAAAAACTCCCTACAAAGGATGAAATATCTTACCCTAAACAACTTTTAACCTATTTGCTACAATTTTAGAAATAATCTTATAAATCGTAGGCCAAAGACTAATCGGTCGAAAATGAATAGGATTAGAAGGATTATCAATAATTTTTGGAATCAATGAAATAGATGTATGGTTAATCTCCTTTAGAATCTTGTCTAGATAGAAAAAGGCTCTAACTGCTCTAAACCCCATCTACTAGCTAACAACTAATATTTTTGAAAATGGTAGATTTTCATCTGACCAAGAGCTTTATTTGGTGCTAGATCAAAAGTAGCAATCCTACCTTCCTCAAAAGTTACATATATACATAAATATAAGTTATCCGCATGTGAAACAATTTCATCCAACAATTCAAAGTCGGTATTGGCATCAAAAGAACATAATGGATTTGCTAAAAAACGTTGCATTAACGCACTAGTAATACATTCTTCAATACGTTTAGGGTGGGTAATTAGATTATTTTGAGGATCTTGGATTATATTAATTATATTCTGATTTCTCCTGATGGAGGCACTCGTGTGATAATACTTAGTATTCGCATCACTAAACTTAATATGGTTCAATTTTGCTTTAACCTTCCAATGCAAAACTTAAAAATTCAGTTTGTTTTGCCAAACACTTATTTTGAGAAGTTAGATGTGGGAAATTCTCATTATATACTAAATCACTTTGGATAAACTGTAGCTTTTCTTCCGTAGTCCTAATTTGTCTAAAAATGTTTTCAAAACGAGTTATTGACTGTCGTTTTGCTTTTTCTTTAAGAAGCTTACACCTTCTAGTGAAACAATACATATGAGATCCTTGAAATTGAGTACACCAAGTTTTTTTTATCAAGCAATTAAAATCTTTTCGAATTATACATAATTTAATAAATCTAAAAGGAGGAGCTCTCCTACACTTACTTAAATTTAAAGAAATTAAAACTTGATAATGGTCAGACGAAGTGAAGTTACGGTGACGAACTTTAAGTTTTGGTAATAGACTTAACCAATCAAGACTACGTTCCTTTATCTAAACGTTCTAGAATGTTATAAGGGCCATGTGGTTTTCTCCGCTAAGTATAAAAATTGTCTTCAAATGGTAGTTCTACACACTCAACTGAATCGAAAAACATATTCATATAGGACAATAGAGGAAATCTAAATTCAGATTCCCCCAACTTATCAATATCAACACTAAGCTCATTAAAATCACCCAATATAGTAAATGAACTACTTAACGAACTAAGATAAGAAATCAAATCTTCCTGAAAAAATGTTTAAGGACATGACTAGGAGGAGCATAGAGAAAAATAGCAACAAAACTAAAATTCATAGATAAAATACTTTATTACATGCCATAAATCTATTAGATTTATGAAAAACTATAACACAATATAAGGATTACTAGCATTGTCTTTCTACATCAATGAAATCCCACCGGCCATACCAAAAGTAGGGAGGAAGTAATGCCTAACACTTCCCTCAAAGGGAGGGGATTTACCTTTCACACATCATTATATGAACATTATTATAGTTACAAAAGTCTTTTACCTCCTCCATAGCAAGGTGTCTTATACACCCTCTTATGTTCCAAAATCTGATGTGCGTAACAAATAGGAATGTGGAAGTCTTACCCCTCTTCATACTTAAAGAACCCGAGTCATCCTCATTGCAAGTTTCCTTCTCTTGGAAGAGCTTGAAGAGGAGTCATGCTCCATAAGATTATCCCCTTTAACCCCACTCCCTCTATTATTTACTCCATAATGGAAGTCCTAGAGTTAATGAAGTGGAAAGAATTCTCAGGTTGAGATAAATAACCCTCCAACATCTCATCATCAAGCTGGTCTTCCATAATATAAGTGCCATCATCAACACTAGAATAATCACCATGATATTCAAATGATTACTCTTCCTCAGGAAAATTTATATTTGCTGCTAGTAGATAAGAATCATGAAATAAATTCTGGTTACTCTAGGCATTGGTAAGATGATCTCATAATTAACTAAAGGGGAAGGGGTAGTAGCCTAGGAGCACTAAAAGGCACAAGAGATTTCTTAACATTAGAGAGCAAATCTTTATCGGTTCAACAAGAGAAAATGCCTGAGTAACATCCCTGAATTCAGGCTCATCAGAGAAGGAATCCACAACTTGATCACCAGGGTTATAGAGCATAATACCTTTACCTTTCACATTTGAATTTGGGAGAGAAAGAGAAAAGCATGTTTAATAGGCACATCAGCATTAACTTCTTTAAAAACAATACCCTTAAATAGCAGTAACACTTTTGAACCAACAAATACTTTATCACTTGAGAAATTTTTATTCATAACATAAGATTTTAAACCAGAGACAATAATAGAAGGTCCCTGTTAAAACGCGTCTAGGCCTAGCCTCCACTACATTTTCTTGCTCAGTTGTGGTGGGAGGCTTGTCTTGCCCATTAACACTTTCAAGGAATTCAGCTAACCATTTTCTTAGGATTTTTGAGCAATATCACTTTTACTTCCCTCTGAGGAGGGTATATAATGAGCAATTATCAATATATGGTCTTCACATCCACAAAATGAGCAGCATGAAGAAAAATCTTCATACCAAATCACATAGCCAGAGTACACACCCCTTGAACGAGTGATTTCGGTATACTCTAATAGAGGCTCATTATTGTCAACTTTAATACATACACGTGCAAAAATGAATTTTGTGCCTCAATATGATCTAGAATCTAGCTTAATAAGAGAACACACATTATTAAAAGCTAACATATTGGCCTCATAATCAAAATTCAAGGTTTTAGCAGGAAATCTAGGTATCCTAACCCATAGGTTTACCCATTTTTTCTCCTACCACAGGGATCACAATGAGCTACTCATGGATAGATGACAAACAACTCTCCTTGTACATGCCAAGGCCTTTCTAACCATACCAAATAAAGAGCACCATGATTAGAAAAACACATGATTGTCTAACTGTTACCCATTTCCATAAAATCCACATCAACTTTACAGAATTTCCAATCTACATTACTTTTAGAAATAATAGTACGTATACCAAAAAAGACTTAGTGAAATCATTTATATATTTTTTTACTTGTGGCAAATCATCTAAGATAATAGGTTCAAAAAAACAAGGAGGACTAGGAGGATCACTTACAGACAAATAAACAGACTCAGAAACAGGAACAATAACACGAACAACTCTAAGAGAAGAACTATCATGAGACGTAAAACGAATAGTAGGACGACCTTTCCTAGCATACCCATCAAGAATAGCATCCTTAGATGATTTATGAATCGTCATTTTTGAGGAAAAAAATAACTACAACTAACTTCATAAAGAATCAGAAATATTGAACTAAAAGTAGAGAGAATAAACTGAAGAACTAACAGAAGTAAATGAAAGTGAAGTGATAAATTACCAGAAATTGACGACTTCTAAAGAACAAAAAATTAGGGCTAATTTTGAAAAAATAGGGATAAAAATGAACCATACTAAAGACATCTCCTATTGCATTAAATGCAATAACTGAATTGATGAAGTAAAATCCAACACCAGCAAGCAATCTCTGCTTTCGATGAAATACAGACGCCACACCAGAGGGTAAATTATGACCTTAAATCCAAATAAATTTGATTCACCAACACACGAGTGAACCTTTAATTGACTTTCCCATCTATGAACTGTAAAGAAAGAAAGAGAAAGCATGTGTTTCCGTTGGTGAAGTCATTGTGTGGGTTGAGCAATCTCCTAGGTAATTGGTGTAAGTGATATGATTCGTTTATGTTGGCTAACGAATTCACAAGAAGCTCCTATAATAGTTATGAGTACTCCAAAGAGCTAGTAAGTGGTTCCTTCATTTACCTTTTGTAGCTTCTTTATGTTGATAATATATTGGTTGCTTGCAATCATTTGATTGAGGTCCACAATTTGAAGAAGTTGTTAAATACTGAGTTTGTTATGAAGAATCTTAGTGAAACCAATAAGATACTTGGGATATAAATTTTGAGAGATCGGTCTAAGGAGGCGTTGCACCTTAGCGAAATAACGTACATTGAGAAGGCTCTTGAGAAGATCTTAATAAACATTGCAGAGCCCTTTTATAATCCTCTCGTTCTCACTACAAGCTCTCAAAGGAGCTTTGTCCTCAATCAGAAGAAGAAGGAAGTGTTGTGGCTCACATGCTTATATTAGTGCTAATGAAGTGTGATGTATGACATGGTATATTTTAGGCTAGGCAATACTCAAGTCGTGAGCATGGTGAGCCTTTATATGTCAAGGCCTGAGAAAGGGCATTGGGATGGTTTGAAATGGCTTCTAAGGTGCTTGACAGGTACATCACATGTTTGCTTAGAATTTGGCCAAAATACAAATGGTGTGATTTGGCATTGTGATTCAGACCATGGTGGAGACTTGGATGATCGAAAATCAACTTCGGGGTGTGTATTTACCTTGGGAGGTACGACCATGAGTTAAAAATCTTTGCTACAAGATGTGGTAATTCTTTCAACTACGGAAGCTGAGTTTATCACAATTACTGAGGTATCCAAGGAGGCAAAGTGGATTAAATGTTTGGTTGGGAGATTAGCTCGTCCATATTTTGTGATAGTAAAAGTGTCATTCACTTGCTTAAGAACCAAAACATGTTCTACTGAAGGACGAAGCATATTCTAGTGAATTATAATTTTATCGGGAATGTCATTGATAAGAAGCAGTACATATTGATAATGATTCGTACCGAGGAGAACTTCTCCAATATGTTGACAAAGACCTTACAAACCAGTAACTTCACTTTGTGTGTGAACTTAGTCGGTCTCTCCTCTTGTTTGTTGTAGGCTCCAATGGGGCCAAACTATGAAGTTGTTTGGTGTTTTTTTGTAATTTTGGAGGTGTTGGAGAAATGCAAGTAAGGTGGAGAATTGTTATATGGTGTCTTGGATTTCTTGAGGAAGAAGAAGGAGATAGTCGAAGAGGAGTAGCGTGCGCGGCACAATCAATCCATGCTGGTTGTCTTGTTCGTTTTAGTCGCCAGGGCGGGTGTGATGAAGGCCCGGACGGGGAGAATCCCCCACCTTGGCCTTTGCAATTTGACTTCGAGGCAGCGACTTCTAGATTTTTGCCCTGGTCGGGCATGGGTGTAGCCCATGCGAGAGGTCGAGCCTGGTCAGATGGACCTTAGCCCGATCGGGCGGTTTGGTCCTATTTCCGCGTTTATCCGAATTATTCGGATTATTAAGTAGTTATTTGGTTTTATTTTGGGTCCCTTTGTAAACTTTAGGAAGTCATACATAAGGCTTACTAAAGTCATTTGAAAGCCCTAAGATTCAAATTAGCCCCAAAATTGAATTCTTACTCTCCTCCTCCTCTTTTTATTTTTTTTCTCCATTGTAATTCCTCTATAGAGGCTAAAAAAACTCCAAGATTGTTACTTTTGGGGATGTAGGTCAAGATTGATTGAACTATGCTAATTCTTTGTGTTTCTCTTTGTTGAAGTTAATTAGTAAACACTGAGTCCTCATAAATTACATTTATTGTTAACAATTCTAAAAGAACGAAGGAATTATACAATATCGCGCGTATGGCACCTTGCCCTTGAACATGGATGATCTTCTTCTTTTTCTCTCTCTCGTATGCTCTTTGTTTTGAATGATTTATGAACTTCCAACAACACTATCCTTTGCTATACTAATTGTAGTCAATACTTTGGCTTTTTGTGTATACAATTCTTCAGATTATTTCATAATATTATGATTTAATAGATTCTTTTTGGATAAATATTACTATCAATGGTGGAGGGAGTATTAGTCCTGGTTGTTCACAGGACCAATCATTCTGTGGAAAAATAAACTATCCTAAAAGAAAACTAAAGGGTCGTTTGGTTCAAGATATGAAATGGAAAGGGAATGGATACAAATAGAGGAAGAAAATAGTAACAAAAATGGTTATCTTTATTGAGTGTTTGGTTCAAGCCAAGGAATGAAAATGAAGGTTAACCATTAACTTCAAGTAATGGATTTTGTTACTTGAGGGGGAAGGGAGGTAACAAATTGGGGAATCCATTACCATCAAGTAATGGTAAGGGATTGATGAGGGGTTGAACCAAACAAGAAGAAAGGAAATTGGTAATTGATTTCGTTTCTTGAAACCCAAAAATAGTGAACCAAACGACCCTTATGTCTGCTTCCATTACTGGCTACTTTTCTATCTTCGATCCTCCTGATCCTGCTTCTTGCTCTTCCTTCTCTCCTTCTCCTCCACTTTTCAAGTTGCTCTTTTTTTGGCAATTACTTATGCCTATTTCATTTTTGGGTAAAAATTAATTTTTATGAAATATTAAATTAAATGAAAGATTATCTCTTTAAATTTTGTTTATTGTTTTTTTTTCTAGTATTTATTTTGAATTTGGAGTCATTTGAATGTTGATTGATTTGGGGATTAAGTTGGAGCGGAGGAAATTATTTTTTGAACTTATTACTTCATGAAAGACCCTTTCTTGGTGTGAAGGAAATTACTTCACGCCGGAACTGTCCCTATTTGGAATGAATATAGTGTACACAGTTCTTTCTATCAATGAGCTTTACATAAAATATTTGTGTAGCATCCTTTCCAATTTAGTCATACTTGTCAATTAATTTTACTTTTATCCAATACGTCTTAGTATAGTGATCCTGGATATCTCATATAATGTAAAATTAGATTGATATAGCTTAGTCACATAGGGTGTTGGAGTGGCATAAATTTTGGTGATATTGGATGCAAACAATGGGTGTTGGAGTTCATTGATCTTGGACGTGATATGAGGTGAGGTGTTTGGCTTTCGTCAATAAGTGAAGTTTATGTAGTCGGAATTAATGGAAGAAAAGCAAGCGCGATTGCTAAAACGAACAGATAGATTTACAAGCGATAAATTTGTATAAACTCCGGAATCCACCAGAAAAGAGTTAAACTCTCAAATATTATTATCAGAATAAAAGTTGTCTCTTAAAATGACTAAAAACATTTAAATAGTGGAAACAAACCCCTAATACAAAAAGTAGACAAAAATATTATTTTTGGACCCTAAACGAACTCGGATGCTTAAAAAGCCTCTAGGTCACGGCTTAGCGATGAGTTGGACTCATTGGCCTGTTTTTCTTTTCGAAAAGGTATTTCATCAAGCATTCTGACACTGAGACCCTAACTAGTAGAAACCATTTCAGGCTTTTTCGATGATGAACTTATTCGTCGAACAATGCAGCTAACCTTCCTATGTCAGAAATTATTATTGCTTTTTACGAGTTTGTAATTATAGGTTAGAAAAACATTTATAATATTGAAGAAGAGAGTTGTAGACTTGTAGAGTTGTGGTTGTAGTTGTAAATTTTTAATCTATCAAAGCTAATTTGGAAATTAAGTTCGAGTAGAGGGTAAATTAAGACCATATTTAGTTATTATGCTAGTATGTGGTTGTTTACAGTTTAGCTGGTTAAGATTGATTATATGTGCAGTTGTGGAAGATGTGGTTGTTTAGTTGTTATGGTAGTTAATGTAAATTGGAGAAACTTGGTTTAAAGAGCAACTAGCTACTCATAAGTCATTGGTTGTATTGCGGAATTTAATATAGTGTGACCAATCATTTACAAATCTCTGGATCCGTCACTAACTACTATAATTATTAATGATCATTGGCGTGCATTATCAAACAAACATACACAAAAATAAAAAAATTGGTCCACGTATCATCTCAACCTAACCATTGAGCAATTCAATTACAAAATAGCTACTATTATATCATATGATATATACTATACTTTTCTAATAGATTGTACATATAGGAATAAGAAATGGGACCAAAAATGTTGTTTTCTTTTTTGCTGCACACTAATACCATGAACTATGAAGGCATAATACGCTAATGCTAGTAAATATTCATAATTTTACTAGAAAACTCTATTCTCATTGGTTTGGACACCATGTGTAACTGGTGCTTTTGCTCTTACTTTCTTCAAGTACCATATGCCCGCTCCAATGCCTATTCCTCCTGCAATTGAAGCTCCTGTCACCGTTCCTATCACACCACCCATATAAAGAAAGTTTAATTAGTTTCTTTTCAAATTTGATTAGATTATAGATTATACTAATAGAACTCGAGTTAGCATTTTTTGACACGATAAAACAATAAGACACGAATGCTTGACATGAAACTACCTACTGAAAGAAATTGGAACCAAATATAACCCAATTTGACATATGTCATATGTGTCATACTATACAATGACGAACTTATTTTTCCATAATTGTGGTAAATCAATGAACAACGCAAACAAACTGAGCATAAATACGGCCTATTTTTCCGAATTGGCGACCCTAATCTAGTCTGAATTTACCAAGAAATAAAGTTACCTGCAACTGCTCTTCCATGTCCACTGTGTGTTTTAACTTGATGATCTGTCATTAACGCAATGAAGGGACTCATGCTTAGTAATAATGATGTATGGAAACAATGTAAAAAGTGGTAATAAATAGTCTAATGTTGTTCTCAAACTTGAGCTTTCACTCCGGACTTTAACAAGTCGAGTAAATTAGCTAAATTAGGCTGAGAGAGGCCTGGGGGCTGTGGATACACAAATATATAAGCTCAAAACAAAAGTAAAATCAATAATAACGCCATAAAATTAACAAAATATCTCCTCTATTTCACAATAAGTGAAATATAAAGAAAGTGGGAAGTTACGAAGGAATTTAGAGACATGAAGTTGGGACCGCAATAAAGTAGAGTGTAGAAATATTGAAGTTGTGGTCCCCTCTTACTTTTTGGTGGTATATTTGTAATAAGAGTGAATATTTTTTTACCATTTAAAACTTGGTTTCACTTATTGTGATTATTGCAAATAAGGAAATTGTTTCACTTATTGTGAAACAGAGGAAGTAAAAACTTGTAAAGATCTGAAATGTGGATAAAACCTATTAATTCTTATGATGTCTGCCCAAGCGTAATTGGATTATGAAATGATAAAATAACATTGACCCAAGGTTCTGGCAAACTCCGATCATTGACCCAACTTCCAGCATTCACCATGTCATGTACAAGGTACGTGATATTTTAAACCCCACAAAATTCATGATATGGTCAATGCCAGAACCTTGGGTCAATGATCGGAATCTGGAATAAGGTTTGTTCTCGAAAAAAAAAATTGTTTTACATTTGCTTTCGCAATAAAAAAAAATATTATATAAGGTGGTTTTCACAAATTTCATGTTTTGTAAGGTGATTTTTGAAAAAAAAAATCTAAAGATTATAGATATTTGACTTAATATTAGGTAATTATAATTTTATCCATGAGTCTAGTGAGGTCATTTTCGTAACTCACTCTCCCATTGTATCGTTGCTTATCTCTATTATATAAGTCAAGGGGGAGTAATGGTCCCCCTTTAAATTTACATATTCACCCCTCTACAACATAAAAGTTAAAACCATTACACACATACACTAAAATTCAATCAAATGTCTATTAAACCCAATCAACTCATATAATTGTCAATCACATAAATTTGCCAATAAAAAAAATTCAATCAAATTAAATTTAAAACCAATCAATTAAAAAAAATCATAATCAAGAACTTATAAAAAATTAATACCACATACAATAAAAAAAAGGCATTCTCATTACAAGGACAACTCATATAAAAAATTAATCACAAATACAAACTCCAAAAAAAAATCAGTTTTTTATTACTTAGATATGCAATTTTATCACTTGTAGTTACTTTGAAAATGTTTTTAGATAATATTTGTAAGTACTTAAATACTTCTTACTCACCAAATGAAGGTGAACGTAAATACGTACTTTAGTAATTTTATCTTTCATTTTTTTTATACCGATGAATGGTTAAGCCTAAAATGTCACCGCATGCATAGCGTGGCAGAAAAGGCTAGTTAAATTCTAGCCAAACAAGCGTATAGAGCGAGATATTTCAGCTAGATTCTCTTTAGTTATATGGTACCTTCACTCATAAGTTAGTCTAGATAGGAGTGTTAAACAAACATGGCATTTTCGACTTTTTCTTTTTACAAGTAATAGACATACCTTTACAATAAGTAGTAACATTCTTTTCCTCGCACAAGCATAAGAAGTCCTGGTTTGCAGTATCAAACCCACAAGTACCACCACCCTTGGCACCGTCTTGGCAGCGAAGGCAGCTCGACGTAACAGGGATATCAAAGTCGACCCTCACGCCATACTCAGGCACCTGATCATAGGGTCGAGAGGTGCCGAGGCCGCCAACGCCGTTCCAATGAACACTAGTGTAAGTAGCGCAATGCTTGAGCATCATCCTTAAGGAATCGGTGGCCTTGGGGTAGTAGGAGCAACAAGAGAGGTCTCTTAAGGCCTTATTATTGGGTGCACATTGCGGGAAATGCCGGCATAAGTAACTTGCGGGATCGCATGTTGTGTCACAACGGTCAGGAAATCTCTCGCAAAACATCGGCCTGATACATTGTATATACAAAATCTTTTAAGGAATATAATTACAAATATTCAGTAAACTCTTGTTCACATTATTTAATCATGTGGTGGGAAAGGATGAGGTTGTCTAAGGCCTAAGGGGATGTGCAAGATGATTCGTAACACAGATTCTTTCAAAGGGTTTAGAAATCTGAAATCAATTGTTTGTTTTAGTTTCATTGTCAAAATATATGATCTCCATTTTCTAAAAATGATTGTTCTATGTATACTTCCTTCGTTATGAAATAAATGAAACGTTCGTTCTCTCTTTTATATGAGAGTTTCCTGAGAGAAGTGTTTTATTTATTTCAAAACGAATGAAGTATATCTTTTATAAATTGTGCATACTGTCTTCACCAAAAAATTGTGCATAACGTTGTTATACACATTGGGGGGTAATTTTTATAATTAGTACTAGGCCCCATAATAAAAATTTAACACGGCATGAGAAGGTTATAATAACTTAAGAAAATAAAAAATAAAAATCCATTAAAAATCTAACACAACATCAAAACATGATAGTGATCAATACTGTGTACACTAGACATACTATTTATTTACAATTAGATTCAAATTTGGAGCGTATAAAAAAGTTTAATTAGCAAGTGAATACCTAGGCTCCATGATGACCTTATCTGGGCTGCAGTTGAAGAAGAGATACTCATTCTGGTTGGAGAGAGACAAGTGGGTGCTACTATCCAGGCTAAAAGGCCTAGTGGGGCGAAACCGGTCCTCATCCTTGCACGCCCACATAAGCGGGTCTAAGACCAAAATGTGGGAATCCAAATAGCTGATCGCCTTAACCGGGTACCTTCCTGAGGGGGTCCGGAGCTGGAGGACGTCTCCAAAACATACCAAGATGTGGCGGTAGTATGGGCTACCGCAACCATCGTCGATCGTTAAAGGGTAGTTTATCGGAATCCCTCCGCAGGAGGTCCTGCAAAGGGAGGATTGGGAGGAGGTTAACGTGACAAAGGTTAAGATGATGAGTATAATAGAGAAAATGTAGGTTGTGAAGGTGTTGGGGTGACACATTTTTTGAAATTTTTGAGAGGTAGGACTAGGGAGAATTTTGGTTAGTTGGTTTTAATGTAATGAATTAAGAAAATATGAAAGTATGGGTGTTGGATTTTGAGACAAAATCGATGGTGGAAGTAAAGAATCTTGTAATTAGTAGTATGCTTAATTTGGTAGTAGTACCTAGCTAGCATGTGTTTTTTTCTGCTTTACTTTTCTTTTTGCATGCACTTTCTGGTCGTTTATGATCTTTATTCCTGAGAGACTTACTGCATAACATAATACATTATGTCTGTTACCAACTCTTGTTGGTTTTGCTTTCTTTGATTTGTGCTAGAAGAGAGCACATAGCTTTATAAAGTAAGGAGCAATATCTATTTAGTATGGAAGAGGGGGAAAAGCGGGAGGAGTAAGAGTGGGTGGCATTGCATGGGAATGGATCCATGATCTGATCCAAACAGGGTTGAACTCTGCGTCTCTGCCAATTTCTAAGGATTCGGGTTTAGAATCTTGACATCCAATGTGTCTGGGTTGGATCCGAGTTTGGGTGTTAAAAGTTGGATCTTGGTTTGATATATTTAGAACTAAACCTACCCCTAAATACCCATTTTCTCCTTTATGCATATACATACATACATACATATATATATATATATATATATATATATATATATATATATTGAGCAAAATATGTAATGAGCAATGAAATTTTTTTCCCTAACATTTGAATTTTAGTTTTTTCTGTGGTCATTGAGTGAAGTGACTAAAGTATTCAAACCTTAATCTTCTCATTTCATCCATTGCTGACCAGGATTCAAGCCAACTTGTTTTGGATGGTTTAATTTTGAATGTTTTGTAGAAAAATCAAACTATTATTTGAAATTTTATCATTATATTTTAATAGCTAGAAAATAGGTGTAACAAAACGAGTTAAGTTAAAATAAATAATGGAAATTATAATATTATTAAGTTTGAGAACCATTTTGGTCCCAGGACCCGTCAGACTAATTGGATTTTGGTAAGGGTCCAAATATTTTAGACCTTGTGGGTCTAAGGGCGGGTCTGGGTCCAAATCATAATTTGCGAGTTTGGGTCTAACTAAACCCGGCCTAGATCTGACCCATGCCAATCCCTAGTGAAAATATGTTCTACTTTGGATTAGTTCATGAAGGAGATAGATACAAATAGCATAAAGATATAAAATATAAGAATAAGAACTAACATCTAAAAATTTAAGGATATTGATAGAAACACAAAAATAGGATTTCATTGATTATAGAAAGCCAGAAGCCACTTACAAATATATCATAAAAATCCTAAAATTTTAATACAAATACATAACACATTAGAACTAATTGCATCGCAGATTCGATCAACAATAACCTTAGTAAAAAACTTTATTTGAAGCAATACAATATGTGGATTAGCACTAATACGGCTTAAGATCCACTATTGATGTATAGTCGATTGGGTGAAAATACTTATGTGTTCCTTTGATTACATATAGAGTTACAGTATAATCTCTCCGTCTCATGTATAATCTCTCTGTATCATGTATAGTATTTCAATTTTATTTGAGTGTCCCAAAATATAGTGTCTGATTCTATATTTAGTTTCATAGTTTTTTTGTGATTTGCCTAGAAAAACTAACTGTGTCATTATCATTTATTTGCTTACTGAAATTACTTGTTTGCTTTGTTTATCAAAACCAATGGTTACATTTAATGCTCTTTCACCAATTATTATCCATACTATCTCCTAAAATCACCTTTTTTCATACAACATTTATTTAGATAAATAGAAAGTTTTTACTTTCCTTTCGGATTATATTTACTTTGACATCCGTAAAAAATGGAATCAAGCAGTAATGTAATGCGACGCATGGAGTATGTTATATGATTGACAATGAAATTCTTAACGAGAAACTCGCAATCATTGCTAGGAAATTACACAGGGACGCAATCATAAACAACCTTTTATATGACACTTTTTGTCAAAAACAACCTTTTTTTGTCAAGGCAAACATTAAACAAAATTTTTTTATCACATTGAACCCGCTAATGGAATTCCATCATTTATCTTGCTTCTGGCATTGACTCGGTTAATGATCCATATTACAATCTTTTTTATTTTTTTTACCCACCAACGGCCTTAAAAGATCAAGAAAGATAGTGTTTATAAGGAGCACATAATGAGGAAAAAGTATTTCCAATGCTGAAAAATTGGAGTGAAATGATGTGGGTGGGATTATTTTCAATCATCAACCAAGTCAATGTCGGAGAAATAAGGTAAATGTCAGAGTGACGTCACCTGGGTTAATGTGACATAAAAATTTGGGTTTAAGGTTATTCTTAGCAAAAAAAAAATTAAAAAGGGTTTTTTACAAAAAAGTGGCGTATAAACGGTTGATCTGATAAATTTTCCTTGTGTTTTTCAGATGAAGTTTTTTTCTCGGGCGCTTGTCTGCTACCAAGAGAAATAATTAGAGTAAGCGACTCAACTTCGGTGGATATTCGTGCTCTCGTATATCTATAATATATAAAATAGAAATACGATTTACAATTATGACCTTACAACATCCACATTCATGAGGCTCCCATTAATTTTTCTCTCCTCACCTCATTAGTCACTACTCCACATTATTTTGCACCAACTTCATCACCTACCCATCTCATTTCATAATTTCATACCTACATTCGTTAACCTCCCCATTTACCTTCTCTCTACTTTTCCATACACCACCACTTTTTCTCTCTCCTACTTTCCGTACCCACAATATCAATAAAATAATTTAATTGATCACATTAAGATTTATAAAATACTTAGTATTAGATAAAAATGAGAGAAGTGTTGAAAATATATCAAGATTGGTTTTTATTTATAGAGGATGAAAAAATATACATGTATATTTTTTTTATTTATTACATTTAAAGGCTGTTTAATTTTTCGAAAACGATAATATTACTGTTGAAAAAGAACAAGCAATTGACAAATGGCAAAACGAGAGTGGCAAGGAGTTTGGCTCTTGTCATTAGCTGCCATTTGTCACGATGTGATTGGTGCGTGTCGTTTTTTTATAATAAAACATCAACTCATCGCTGGCGTGGCAGATTTCATCCCAATTTTGCTTTCCATTTGGCGTGTTGTGCTTTTTCCGAGTTATGGGAAGGTTCCCCAATAAATGTTGTTCCACTTTTTAAGGAACCAACCAACATCAATTGAACCAACCAACATCAATCGGAAGGTCCACTTTACCTATTTTTGGGCTTTAGGGAACCTAAAATCCCACTGATATGGCTGCTCTTAGCATCTATATTAGAGCATTGTTAATGATTCCAAAGAAAGTTTTATCATTCTCTCTCCTCTTTTCTCTCTCCTCCACATCATTCTCACAAACTATTTCCAATTTCCCTCTTAACAATGAACTCAAAGATAATGGTTTGTCACTCTCTCTCATCATTTTTGTCTACCCCGCCACATTTTCTCTCTGTTCAAATAATTTTATGAAGTTGTATTAATTAATGTAAAATCATTTACGCTAATTAATTGTAATTAAATATTATAATTATTAATTTGTAAGTACTAAATTTTATTATATAATAATTATTGATGACTAATTTATAATTGTAATCTAATTAATTTTATTTTTTTAAAAAATTAATTAATATTAGTTGATAAATAGTACAAAAAATACACCCATTCAAAACATATTACATAAATCAAATGAAAAGAAGACATGGAAATTAAAACAAAATTGACAAAATTTCATTATTTTAGTTCTCATTCCTACCGAACCTTTCCCATATATGGTCGATCAAATATTTTTCAAAAATAAATGAGTTTGTTGATCTTCGATTTGTGCTATGTGCCGCAAAAAGGATGTCCACTATTCACTTGTTATGATATTCAAAGTGACCTTCTTGTTCTTCGTTGTTTCTCTGAGCAGAACCACGTTGAGATCTGCCTAAACTCTGATGGATCCATGTAATTTTGATAGGTTTCTCATTCATCTTCAGCTATCATGTTGTGCATGATTATGCAACCCAACATAATCTTATGAAGTATGTTCACATCCCAAGCAAGGGATGACATCCGAATAATAGCACATCGATCTTGTAGCACTCCAAATGCTCGTTCCACGTATTTCTTTGATTCTTATTGATGTCTTGCAAAAAGTCTGTCTTTATGAGATTATGGACTCGTGATGGACTTCACACAAGTAAGGTAATATCCTTTGTGTATTGATGGCCATTTACAACAAGATTAACAGTTGGAGCTCGACCTTCTAAAATATCTTCAAACACAAGAGATTTATGAAGCACGTTATGATAGTTGCAACTTCCCGGCATTCCAAAAAAAGAATGTCAAATCCATAAGTCCCTATGAGCTATAGCTTCAAGTATAAGTGTAGCTACCCCCCCCCCCTTCCTTATTATTGTCCTCTCCATGATGTTGGACAATTCTTCCACTCCCAATGCATACAATCGATGTTACCAATCATGGCAGGAAATCCACATTCTTCTCTAAATCGTAACAGCCTCCTTAGATCGGCCTCATTGTCGTCTTAAGTACACATTACTGAATTGGTTGATGACGCGATCAATGAATCTCTGAAGTGACAATCTTATCGTATAATCACTTATATGTATGTACTCATCGCAAGCGTCAGAAGCACACACACAAGCTAACTGTCGTATTGTTGCGGTACACTTTTGCAGCGGCGACAAGCTTAAACGACCGGTGCAATCCCTCTTTTGTTGGAACCACTCGTTATTCCCCGCAACTTCATTCAGGATACGCTTAAAAGCATGCTTTTGCATACGAAATCTACTTCGAAACGACCTACTTGAGTAAACGGGATTTTCTGCAAAATAGTCATTGTATAATCTTAAATGACCTTCTTCTGTACCCCTATCAGCCCGAGGTCGAGTACGTCCATCCGGTCTCATTTTAGGAGTGACTGCCAACACAAGGAATGGGAGATAATTATGAGTGACATTGTCGATCATGTCATCTACTTCATTGTTCTCGAATTCCTCATTTCCTGTTCTAAATATTGAAAGAAGAAGAGGAAGTTGAACTTATATTAAATGTATAGGAATTCATCTTAGATTTTTAAGAAATTTGATTTTGGTGGGGGAGGTTGTTGTAAAGAATTATAGAACTTTTATCTTATTTATATATACTAATGGAGGAGCATAGAGATTTATTTTAAAGTAGGATGTGTATCATCACATGCCTTCTCTGAAAAAGGAGTAGGTAATGATGTCTCTTCAAAGATAGTAACACATGGGTTCTATGAAAAGTAGTATGGGATAATAGCGATGTCTTTTTAGAGAAACGCATGAATTATCTGAAAAGTAGTATGGGATAGTAGAGGTGTCTCTTTAGAGACAGTTTACATGGATTCTCTGAAAATAGTATTGGATCATAGAGATGTCTCATCAGAGACAGTATCACATGAGTTCTCTGAAAAGGAGTAAAGGATCATACATAAAGGTGTCTCTTCAGAGACAATATCACATGGGTTCTCTAAAAAGAAGTAAGGGATCATAGATAATGGACAAAATACTTAAAACTTTTATTACAGATCAGAAACTGACATTACAACAAAAATATAAAACATTAATACTCAAACACTCGAATTAAACTAAAACATAGTACATTAACACTCAAACATACAACATTACGTAATTAATAACACTCACACCTAAAACATACTATATAGACACTAAAATCCTAAACACATAACGCTAAACGTAAATTCTACACCCCCCTAAATTTGTTAAAGTATATTTGCAGATTGTTGATCATTTCATCTTCTCATGGTACGCGATTTTCCTTAGATGTTAATGATTGGAGCATTTGCCAATTCGTCTAAGATTGTTGCATCTTTAAGTTTTTCTCCTCTAATTCCATCTGCCTCCACCTGTTTATCTCTTCTAACTCGAGTTGTCTTTGATTCCTTGCTTCCTTTTGCTTAAGAAATTGTAGTTTCTCATGTTGCATATCGGTATAATCCCTTTCGCTCACCATAAAGTTGAAGTCTATCACTAAACGATGAAAAACGTCAATAGCTTCATTGGTTTGGCTCTTACCTTTGAGTCTGGCCTTAGCTTTCTTGTTGCCATCTAGACAAGGCGAATGATCATCCCAAACATCTCTGCTTACGGGCATGTTGGTGCGGAACCTCCATCTTCAGACCTTGATATCTTCCCACTACTTGCAGAACCAACATAATCAGACATTTGAGGTGTATTTGACGAACGTCCACATATTATCTTGTAAACGTGGTTAGTCAAGATGGAATGGTACCTTTTGAACTTCCTCATTAAAACCGATTCATCATAGAAGTGAAATTTACCTCTTGTACTTTCAAAGATCTTATGGGTTTCGGAGATCACATCGTCATCATTTTGGCCACTCCTCTTTCTTACCTTTGCCTTCTCATAGCATCCACACCACTTTTGCACCGCTTCGGACATTCTGAACCATTGACCCTTCATACTTCCAATAGTATGGAACTGAATTTCATGAGGGTTAACTTCTCTTGCTCCCTCATATTTTTCCATCATTTTCCCCCAAAATGCACCCTTTTTCTACAGCATTCCACGAATGTTGTCTAAACTCGTATTCATGAATGCTGAGTAGTGCTTTTCTTTCAGCTTTCAACCAAGTCTTTTTCTCAGTTACAATGGGTTCTTAAGTTTGTTCTGGAGTTGGAGGAAGAGTTGGTTAAAATTGTGTTGGTTCTGTCAAAAGTTGAGTGAAGGTTTGTTGTGCATGGAACTTCAAATTCACCATCATCTTCATCTCCATCATCATCACTATCATCATCATCATCTTGATTTTGTGGATAATTTTGTGGGTTATGGGAACTGTTAGGGGTGGAATTACATTGGTAATTTTGTTAATGTTGCCGATAATTTTGCGGGTAATTTTGAGGATAGTTTTGATTTGAATTTTGTGTATATTTGAGAAATTTTGTTAATAATTATGCGAATTTTGTGGGGGATTTGGGGTATTTGAGGGGTAATCATAAGATTTTTTTGGTAATTTATGGGGTTTTGGTTTGTATTTTGTTGTGGATTTGTTGGACGATTTATGCGTCTTCTACTAGGATTAGGATTAGGTTCATAAATAGAATAACTAGAATCCATAATTATGAAGTATTTTTTTTCTGGAAGATTGTAAGCTAAAGCAAAATTATGTGATAAAAGAGATGATACTAGGAAGAGATTGAAGAGAAAACTGAAATCGTGAATAAAATATAGCAAAATGGGTACCTATTTATAAAAAAATGAAAAATTATGCATTTCGCTATTTTATTTTTTTTGAATTGTATTTTTTGAAATATTAACTTTACAAAAATTGTAACGCTAATAATAAGAGGACCAATAGAAATTCAACAAAGGGTAGATTTTTAGAGGACCGCAACGCGCTAGTCCACCTCAACGCGCGTATGATGTGTTTGAGTGTATGAGTGTGACGTGTAGCGCTCTAAAATTGTGGCCTACACTTTCATCCATTAAAGATTGGAAAAATTGATGGGAACAGTCCCTATTATGGGCGTTCTTCCATTTGTGGTCCCAACTAATGTTTATTTGTTGTGACTAATTTGTACTTTGCATCATTTTTTTCATTTTTGGTCCATCTTTAAAGGCAACCGGTTGAGTGAGTCAACCTTCATTTTTTTTAATGAAATTGTCAAAGGGGTTTATTTCCCTCTCTCGTTTCACGAAAAAGGAACAGTGTCATTTATTCACCCTCCCTGTCTGCAACACACTCTTCTCACCTCCAACTCTTCAAATTCCCCCTCTCTCGCGTCTTGCATTGAAGCTGGGAGCGAGAAATTTTGGTTGGTGTGCGTCATTTGTAGCTGGAAGCGAGGAATTGCGGCGGCGTAATTCGAAGCTTTGGGTATGTGATTCAAAATCCTTCCTTTCTCTTGTTTATTTTTTTTTTCTTTAGTAATATTTTGATTGGAATTGCTACTTTGTGTGTGGTTTGTCTTCATGCTAAAAGAATCTCAAAAAATTTCAAAATTTTGTTTTCAAAAGCCTTGGTTTTTTTAGTATTGTTTTTTTTTCAAATTTGTTTCTTGTTAATGTTGTTGTACTACGACATTGCTTAATTAGTTCTTCTATATTGCATAGATTGTCTTGTTATGGATATTTTTGTGACCCTAAGGTTTTTCCATGGATGTAGTTTTAAGCGGCATAAACTAGGTGTAACAAGCTTGTTTTTAAAAGAGTTTATTAAAAGCTAATCATAATTACTAAGTTAAATATTTTCCGGATAGTCTTATTTTATTTGAGTTGGAGTATAATTATATTGTCGTGTTTGCAGTGTATTTATTTAATTAATTTTATGAAATTATTATTATTATTATTATTATTATTATTATTATTATTATTATTATTATTATTATTATTATTATTATTATTATTATTATTATTATTATTATTATTATTATTATTATTATTATTATTATTATTTGGCGTGCGTGACAAATGGCACGCTGCAACTGGCGCTGACACGCGTGTCAGCTGCAGCGTGTCAGAGAGGTAAATTTTTTTGCCTCACCCAGCCGCAAAACGCTGCGTTTTGTTGCTGAGTGAGGCAAAAAGAATTACAGAAATGCTGACTAGACAGTGGGTCCCACTCCCACGCCTGATCAACATTTCACTCACCCCATCCCCTTTTTTTGCCCCAATCACTCCCATTCACCTCGATCTTTTTTCCAATTGTGATTAAGAACACTTTTTTCTCATTCATGTCATGATTCTTTATTTTCACTCATGAGTAATGTGAGCTTGTCTTGGCAACCAACCGTTTGAGTCTCTTAGGGGACTCAAACGGGGGTAATTTGGTCATTTTATGCGTTGGAAGATTTCACGCGCGTGTGGCTGACATTTGCTTGGTACCAATGCTAGGTTATAATGGTACCATTCTCCGAAAATATTGATACCTTGGTACCAGTCCTGATAACAATTTGATACCAATGTCAGGTTATATTGGTACCATTGTGTTTTATTTGGGTGTTTGAGTCTTTTTTGAACTCAAACCGTTGGTTACCAAACCTTTCTCTGAGTAATGGTGCTCTTAGGTACTATTCAAAAAAAAAAATGGTGCTCTTAGGTCGTTTAAAAAAAAATAAAAATTAATACTATTAGAGTATTAGGTCACAATTTAGTAATTTACAAACTTACAACACAGGAACAGCGTTAGCCACTTAGCCCCTTGCTTCACACAAGCGAGCTAGCCTAGTAGCCTTGTTCAACAAAGTGAGAAGAGTGAGGGAGAACGAATGAAGCTTCACTCAATGTCCACTTTCCAGATGAGTTAGTCCTTTTCAATTTATATTCTTTTTCTGCTGTTAATCTTCTCCTTGATTGTTACAATTAGTGTTAAATTTTGCAACAATGTGGGAAAATTTTCCAAAGGATGTATTGTCAGACATTTGCTTGAGACTTCCCACGAAAACTCTTGTTATATGTGCTTGCACTTGCAAAACTCTGTTGAGTTTCATCACTAGCCCTGAATTTATGGCTTCCCATAACAAAAAATCCAAAGATAAACCCTTTACATTGCTTAGGTACTATATAGAAGGAGAAAAAAGTTCCAAGGAGTATTTTGCTTTACACCCAGATAATGGATTTTCTGAATCTAATCTAATGTTTCGAGAATTGCCCGCCAAATTTCGTCGTTGTAATAGATGCTTCAACTTTGTGGGTTCTTGTAATGGGGTTATTTGTTTGTCTGATGACATTTCGTCATACACTAATGTCATATATCTGTGGAACCCTAGTATAAGGAAAGCAGTAGAAGTCCCTTATCCTAATTTCACATTTGGTCCATGTGGTCCATACGACATGTGTGTTGGGTTTGGGTTCGATGAGCTGACTAATGATTACAAGGTGGTTCGTCTTGTTTACCTTGAAAATGGTTGGCAGCCAAATCAGCTTCCCCCACTTGTTGAGGTTTACTCGGTTAATTCTGGATCATGGAGAACCATCACTGCTTCTCGTCCTATGTACTATGTTCGCCATATGTTCATGTTTTCTCGTGATCAAGAAAGTTATTCACAATGTTATTTGAATGGGTATGTGCATTGGCCCGGATTCATTATCCAACCCAAGAAAGGTGCGCATTCTCTGGAGGAAGTTTGGAGGGTTATTGTGACTTTCAATGTGCGAGATGAATTCTTTGGTGAAATGAAGTTGCCGCCTTGTCTTGAGGGCTCTAGTAATGGGTCAATTAAATTGAAGGTCACAGTTTGCTGCGATATGCTTTCACTAATTCTAATTTCAGATGGGAAGTGTGACTTTTCCATATGGGTGATGAAAGAGTATGGCAACATGGATTCTTGGACTCAATCTTTTAGGTTTAATAATCCAGCAGGATACCCAGTGCCTAGGGCTTTGTACTTTCGGGAGAACGAGAATCTTTTAATCTTAGCAAGCGGTTGTTGCTATAACTGGAGAAGTAAGAATGCTCTCCGAGTGCTTTCTGTTGATTGCGTTAGAGATCAAAAGGAGGTACTAGAGACCCTTGAGGGGGAACTGAAAGGATTATATTTGGGATCATACAGAGAAGGTCTGGCACTGTTCAATGAGGGGAAAACTGTTCAGGATGATGAGGTAAAAGATGAAGTTCGAGTAGATGAATTGAATGCGGGTAGAATTCTTTCAAAGAATTTACCATGTGGATGTGACATTGCTAAAGGTACCATGTCTCTGACTATTGTGGGCATTTCTTTAGCATAATTGATTTGGATTTAGATATAACAGCAGTTTTTTTTTTTTTTGGCTATGATGGTATGCTGTTTAGTTTGCAAAAGGCAGGCCACTTATGTTACGTTGTGGCTGTGTCCTGTTCAGTCTGCAGTAGACAGGCCAGTTATGTTACATCAGTGTTGTTTACTCTTGATAAATATGAGGTTCTTAATTAGGTATTGTATACTTATGGGAAACAGTAGGTCCTTAATTCCTACTAATATGACCGTCGCTTTATTTCTAGTGACCACTTTTTTGTTTGAGTAGATTTTCTAGTGACCTCTTGATGTATTATCAATGTTCTTTTTTTCAAAAAAGAAAAAGAAATCAGGTTATAAGGAAGAAAGATCCTCACTCACTGCACTCATCTATGGTAACTTGATCAATTATGCAAGCCAGGCATTTGGGACTATGAAATTTTAAGGAAAAACCTCCTCTCAAATTCTCCTAGTGGGGTTTGAACTTGTTACTCCTAGTCATCAATGTCCTTTTCTTGTGGGAACACTTCTATAAGGTAATCAATTAAACTTTCCGCTCCTATTATGATATCCCTCCGACATGGATATAATGAAGTATATTTGGGTTTTGTCTTGGCGTACTTACAACCAATTACAAGGTGGTTACTATTTTGACTTGTTCATTTTGGATTGCAATAATGATTTGCCTAAGGTTTCCCCTGAAGTCAATGTCTGGTTTCCTACAGTTAGCTCTGGCTTGTAGAAATCATTATGACTTCTGTCTGTGTATTGAACTCGCACAATATGATAACTTATATAGTTATATGCGGTTGATACTCTTGCATGTCCTCTCACTTCTTCCTTTTCTCTTGAAGCATTTCTAATTTTCTAGGGTTCAATGTTTTCAAGGTTCTGATCCATTTAAGATATTGTCATGCTATATCATATATTTAGTGATTGATTGCGTAGGCTTGTTATTTGATTTGATCCTGCTTTAATACATGGTCTTGCAAAGATGCAATTTTCCCAAGCTTTAAATTTGCTGGGCTGGTTCGTGTTTTCGACCTCCTTACCTTTCATAGGTTTCACGGTACTGTTCGTAGATGGTGAAAATTGTAGGTTTATTTACAGTTTTTTCATGTCAATATATGATATATCTATGGGGGTTGTCAATTTTGCCTTTAGGGAGCAATATTAGCATATCAACAAGAAGTTAAATTAGATATTGAGATGTCGCCTTCAAGATGGAATCGTTTACTTCTTCATTGTATACTTTATCTATTTTGTACTTCTTTGTAGACTTTAAACATCAATTTCTTCAAGCTTTTATTCAACTAAAGGAATACTTTTACCTATTTCGTCGAAGTGCAAAAACATGATAGATTTGAGAATCAAGATTGCAAAAGTGTAATTCTGCTTTTCTTTGGTGATATCGGTCCAGTAATATTATAAAAATCCAGGATAGGTGGTACAAAAGATGCTCAGTTAGGAAATCATTGTAGAGGCTTTTGGCTCCACACTTTTGTACTTTGTCATCAAGATGCATAACCCCTACCCGTAATTGGCCAGAATTTGACTCAGATGATGAATTTTTGTCGCATTAATTTTTTTTGTTTTTTCCGTGTTGTAAACCTTATGGATTCTCTTAAACATTCTCCTAGGTGATACAAACAATAAAGACAACATTGATGTCATATTGGAGATCGTAGTAAAGGGCTAAAGGCTATCATGTTCTGAGACCCTTTTTTTGTGTTCACTAGTGATCCATTGATTGTGAGAAATGAGTATGGCACCACCTCAACCCATCAATTGGTTTGATAAAGATGTTATGGTAGTTTGCTTCACCTACTGCTTGAAGCTATATAAACATGTGTGGGTTTTGGTTTTGGACCAGCTCATTCGCGATTAAAAGGTGCTTTTACTTGCTTGTGTGGAACTTTTGATCTGAGTTTCCTCTTTAAGTTTACACAAATGATAACTTGTATCCAACCAAAAACCTTAATAAGATCTCTTGAATGATTTCTTAGCCTTTTTTTGCTCTTAGAGGATCTAGGGACTCCTCCAATTGATTGCTTGCCTCTTAAGAAGGATCCTAGAAAGGAGCTCGTCAAGAGCAGACTAAGATAACGCATATCTTTGAAAGAAGCTGATGATCGTAGCAGTCTTTTACTAACGATAACTCACATCTTTACTCAACTGAGACGCAACACCAAAGCTAAATCTGTCTTTTTATGATAATCAATAAGCCCTGAGGATTTGAGTGCTTATGCAGCTATATATGGGAACTGCTATTCTTTGCAAGAAAATCAACTATATTATAAGCTTCTAATTTCTTAGCAGCTTTCTCTTGGTAAATTCAAACTTTCATAGCCAAACTTGCTTGCAATTGGTTGATTACTGAGAAGCATGATTATTGGACTAACATTACAGACTGCAACTTATCTTAAAAGTTTGTTGTGGACACAGCATATCCCCTGAAAGGGGAGTGGTGCTGTAACCTGTGAGGTTTCAGTGGATATGTTTCTTCTTATTTATTCATCTTTTCCCCATCAATGAAGGAATAATATAAGCGAACAGTAGCATAGTGGTTGTAAGCATTTGCAGCTACGTTGTTAGAATTGTAGGGTCACACGCAGGCAAGAGGCAACACAGCAATTTTAGAAGTCACTTTGTTCATTTAAATATGGCAACTAAAGCAAGACCTAGGCATGAAGTTTGGCTTGAACAATATTCTAGAGTTTTAGCTGGCGTAAACCTTGTTTTGCTATGATACATAGAATTGGTCTTACCTTCTTGACACATGAAGTAGTGACTTGGTCAGTATGGGGAACTTGAAGATTGTCATGCAGAAGCTACTTTCTAAGGTAATCTTAACGCTTCTAGTAAGGTTGTGTTCTGTTTACCCTAAATGAACTTGTTAAATCTAATTGGACCTACCTGAAATGATTTCATCGTATATTCGTATGTTTACATCTGATAGGTCCCCTAAGACTGTATTATATAGTTGCTGATTGTACTTTAAGCCTTATAATAACAAGAGTTGCTATTTTTTGTAATTGACCCCTCCTTTTCTCACAGAATCTTCACCTGCTTTTGAAATTTGATCTGAGTGAACTGCTTATTTTTATTAATACAAGGTGTTTGCTATATTATAAAGTTTCCCTTGTGGGTTTGTGCATTGTAGAGAGAGTATTCATGGTAGTGTTTCGACTTTAGAGTCACTTATCTTTAACCTCTAATGCAGTTATCTTGAACTTAAAGATTGAGCATCTCCAGTGAAGGATCAACATTGCGGTTAAGATGTATGAAGAAAGGATTATGTGCCTGCTTGTTATCACTGAGTTTGTTGTGGTCTGTCTCTGAACAGCCAGCCAAGATACTTAATATACTGCACTAACAAGTTCTAGTCCTTGGATGTCAAAAAAAAAAAAAAAAAAAAAAAAAAAAAAAAAACAAGTTCTAGTCCGTATGAAAATGCGACACCATATATTATCGAACGCAGTTATTAGATCCTATTGAATGCAGTTATTTACTTTTTTGTATTTGGATCCCCTCTAACTGTGATATTTTCTTTTTGCCATCGACAAATTATGTTCTAATTTGGAATATTGCTGCTTGATTGTCAGAATTGCCACATAACTAACATATGTTTCTGTCAGGTGTGGGCTTTAACTATTGAATATTTGATGGAAGAAGGATTTTTAAACAGGACAGTAAACCAAAGAAAAACACTTACGGCCCATTTGGTAAGAGGTTATAAATGGTGGGAATGGTAATGCATTATAGTGTAAATTTGTACTAGAAATCCAATATCATTACCAATGGTAATGCTACTTAATCACAAAATATCCATTTTCTTCCTAAAATCTCATTACTATCCATTACCACTTGGGAAGGTGGTATTAGGTGGTAATGAAAATTTATAAAGGAACACCCATGTTTTGTGATAAAGTTTCATTCCCATGGTTATGGACACGTGAAAATCTTTACAAATTTACACTAAATTTCATTACCATTACCACTATATATAACCACTAACCAAACGGGCCGTTAGTGCTCATGTCCGAGATAGTTGTCATTTCATTAATCTTTATTCTAATGTCAAGAGGGGTAGGACATCAAAAAATAGAAAAAAGAAAAAGAAAAGAAAAGAAGTAACTACTTACATTAATCAAAAAAATTAAAAACCGTCAAAAAAAGATAAGGGAACTACCTACTCCCTTCAAAAAAAAAAAAAAAAAAAAAACTACCTACTAATTAAAAAAGTAAAAAAAGATAATAAAAAAAACATTACAAAAAGAAAACGGTCAACAATTCAAAAATCTCTAATTTATTATCTATAATTAACAATTAATTTAATTTCTACATATTTTCGCACACATCGGGTGCATATATAAAACTAGTACTAATAAATATTTAGAGTTTGGTTTTTAGAGATTGGTTGCACTTATTGTGACTATTTCAAATAAGAAAAGTATTTCACTTATTGTTAAACGAGGGTAGTATTTGTTAGTATTAATGAAATGATAACTATTTCAGATATGTGCACAAGTGTTTTTCTTTGGTCTGCTGTCCTAGATACTTTTTTCATCAAATATTCAATCGTTAAAGCCCACACCTGACAGAAGAATATGTTAGTTATGTGGCAATTCTGACAATCAAGCAACTTTATTCCTAATTAAAACATAATTTGTCGATGGCAAAGAGAAAATATCACAGTTAGAGAGGATCCAAATTCGAAAAAATCACTTTACAACACAATACACTACAAACAAAATTGGTTATAGAGGCACGTTGTTTAGCCGATTTGCCTCTAAAAACCCCTTTTAGCATCGCATAAACATGGTTTCCCCTAAATTATATGGTGTTTAGTGTCAAATATATTCTGGTGCCTCTTAAAATACATTTCAACATCAGATGAATGTTGGTTGCCTCTAAAACCATGTTTTTAGCATTACGTGAATATTGGTTGCCTCTAAATCCATATTTTTAGCATCACATTAATTTAATTGTATCTAAAGCCATTTTTTTTAGCATCAACTATAGTTAGTTGTCTCTAAAGCCATGTATTTAGCGTCACATAACTTTAGTTGTCTCTAAAGCCATTTTTTTCAGCATCAACTGTAGTTAGTTGTCTCTAAAGCCATGTATTTAGCGTCACATGAATTTAGTTGTTTCTAAGCCATTTTTTTCAGCATCAACTGTAGTTAGTTGTCTCTAAAGCCATGTCTTTAACGTCACATGAATTTAGTTGTCTTTAAAGCCATTTTTTTCAGCATCAACTGTAGTTAATTGTTTCTAAAGCCATGTATTTAGCGTCACATGAATTTAGTTGTTTCTAAAGCCATTTTTTTCAGCATCAACTATAGTTAGTTGTCTCTGAAGCCATGTCTTTAACGTCACATGAATTTAGTTGTCTCTAAAGCCATTTTTTTAGCATCAAATGTAGTTAGTTGTCTCTAAAGCCATGTATTTAGCGTCATATGAATTTAGTTGTCTCGGTAGCCATTTTTTTCAGCATCACATAGATTATTGTTGCATCTAAAGATATTGTTTAGTGTCACTTGAATTGTGGTTGCAGCGGAACTAACATTTTTTTTAACATCATGTAGAAAGTAATTCCATCTGAAGATAATTTTAATTATCAATTGAATTACACTTGATTAAAAGAAAATATTTTAATGTGAAAAACCTTAAGGTTACACTTATATATGCCTTTATTAATATCATTAAGATTATGCGTAATTGCCTGTATGTGTGTATGTATACATACCGTTAGTAATAATGTATAGATAGTTGGTTATTTTAATTTCTTTGCAATTTTTGTACTTTATGTGTGCTGTCGCGACCTTCCTTTTTTTGGTACGAGCTTTACTGTGTAAAGAAGGCTAACAACACTCTCACAATGCCTTTCCTCAACCTATATTTTAGGCAAAGTCAACTATCTCAAGCAAGTCATTCAACATACAAGGTGCAAAAGCTGTATGAGTTAAGTCATAATACAATATTATGGAGTGAATGACACATCCATTTGCTTAGCTAATATGTGCACCTAAATGCACTCGGATAGCTTCCGCACTTCTATAGTTAGATGATGCCATGAAAAATTATTTTTATATTCATTAAAGTTCATACAGAATCCACAACTAAATATCAAACTATTTCTTATATTCATTAAAGTTCACCTAAATTCAATTGAACCATCAAATATCCGAACCTCAAACCTTAACCTCTAATATCAATCCTAGCTCCTTAATTGAGATATCTCCATGCCTGATAGGTTGAGAACCTGATCGGGCGTTCTAGACAACAGTTAGGGCACAAAAAAAAAGTAGATGAAGAACTACGGATGGTTTAATTTCACAAGGATACATACGAATCCTCATCTCGAGGTATGACCTCTTAAATGAAAAATATTAATCAAGGTCTCTTGTTTTAACTTTCTAGAATTCAAAAGTATACTTTTTCTAGACCCTGATATTGACTTGAGTTTGAACATAGTCAAAGCCTTCTCTTAACTATCTATGTGAGTTACAAATCGGACCTTTTATTTTTCAATCCAAACTCTCCTTGTCCCTGAAAGTCTCTCCGATAAATCCATGGTCTCTAGCAATATATGACTTTACCTACATTGACTCCCCATTGAAGAAACTCCAAAAGCTCCTGAGTGTCATTCAAGTCAATAGCTTTGAATCCTCAATTCAATTAAGTTAAGTACCTTTTAATCTAGGCTCAAAGTGGCCATTTCAAGTTAAGCTTTCCTAAAGTAGAGGCTTCCTACATTTGTGGTGGTATATTCAATTCTCCAAATCAAAACTCTAGAAGAGTTGTAATATGCGGATCAAACTTGCATTGCATACCCTACTTTTTCTCAAAATAGTTTTTGAAAATGAATCTATCTCTATCAATCCAGTTCTCTTCGCTTTGCATAACCCTGACCTTGCACAACGTCACATACATGTATCCTTAGAGAGTCTAAGTTTGCATTATTACCTCATTATGTGCATTAATATCTCAGTTGTTTGCACTTATCTGCTAACATCATCTTTTGCAAGATATATAATTGCAAATTGCTTGTGGTTATCGTCTTGCAGACTAACTTTATTTTGCGGAAAATGGCGACATGAGGATCGATTTCAGACTGCATTACATCTAGAATCCTTCTCCATACCGACATAAACTACTTTGACTTTCAAATTCTCGATCCTCAGTCAAAGTATGGGATTCTGTAGACACATTATCGCGTCTCCCTATTTTAGTATCCGATGATGAAACATACGTCGTCCTACTCAATTTAGATTAAAGAGGAGCAATCAAAAGTCTTCTCCAAAACCCTTTTGACTCAAAATATATATGTTCTAAAACCCATTACAAAAGAAAATTCAATTTCAAGCCCAATTAAATATTCATGATGATTAATTGATTTTTTCAAAATAAATATTTTATTAAATTATTTCATAAAATCATATTTGCTAATTTAAATCCGTTATTCTAGATGACTTTCTATTAATGATAAGTCAAAATAGTTATCTACATTATAAAAAAATGAACTTTGACAAAAAAGAGAGCAGAATTGCGTTTCATAAGAGGACGATGTGCTCGGCGTGAGTTGTTGCGCGCGACACTGTTTTGTGGGGGCGCGAAACTAATGCGTTTATTTCCCCAAGCATGTTGCGTGGAGGACGACCAGGATGTGCTAAGCGCATAGAGCTTGCGCGGAGCGCAAGGTTTTTTTTGTCCGCAGCTTCTCTTTTTCATATTCTAACTGTAATTTTTCGCTATAAATACCTTGTTTTCACTCGTATTTCCGAATGAACGTTTCATATACTTCAGTATATCCGAATACTTATATTCAAACATCAAAATCTCTCAAAAAATACTTCAAATACTTTCAATTTCCATTCAATCTTCATTCAAGATTTAAGATTGCTCCTTTTGCAGATCATTATATCAAAATTAGACGACAAAGGTATAATTTCTAAGGATCAATTCTAAATTATTTTTCATTATACTAAGAATATACTTTTCATGATGTAGATCCTCAAACAATTCATGCTTTTCTGTATATTATTACTGTCAATCTACTTATATATATATATATATATATATATATATATATATATATATATATAATATATATATATATATATATATATATATATATATATATATATATATATATATATATTATATATATATATATATATATATATATATATATATATATATATATATTCTATATTCTATATTACATTCATACGTAGGCTTAAATATTTACTGCTTTCATCATTGCACATGCTTAATATTTTTAATTACAAGACCTAAATATATGTTCTAACACCTAATCTAGAATAATTTGGCAATTGGTTTAGGATCCATATAATATGATTGCTTAATATATATGTCACTAATAATTAGTCTTTTATGTGTTTAATGAACCGATCTAGATCATTATTTTCAGGATGTTTAAATAAATTGCATATGGTAAATTAATTGCATAAAACTAGATTCATGAATAGTATTAAGTAGAGGTCAACAATGGGCGAATTTAATTCTTTATCATATTTGTACCATCACCCCGAAATCAATCTTTGGTTCATTGTCCAATCATTATAAATTCATGATATGAAAATCTACTTTGGATATGTCCGATCCCTAAGATGTCCCTCTAGTTTCCAAATAATCCAATTAGGTTTATGAGTCTTCCTTTAAAGACGTGTTGACGACTTCCTTTTCAAAATGAATATAGACCAAAAACCCTTACAATAAAGTTGTTAAATCCGCATTCATCATGTTTAGGCAATAAAAACATGCCTACAACTAGGGATATCAATGGTCCCAAAAACTGACCAAAAATGGATTCGAGTTTTTAGGGACACTCATGGGTCAAAGTTCGATTAGCACATATATATGTTCCCTTTTTCATAGTATCTAGTAGAAAATTTAAAATAAATAGTAGCCAATCAATGAACTAATTGACGTTTGGTGATTATTAAATATGTGACTGAAATTTCGCAATGGAAATTGTGTTATGGATACTTAGCGATGAAATACGTCAATTTAAGTCAACAAATTGTATGAGTATCAGATCTAATTAGAGACCTTAATTTTTTTTCATATGTAAATAGTGACCGATTTTGAGTTTATTAACTAATTTGCAACTGAACTTTTGAGACTGAAACTATGTTAGTATCTAACTAGTGATGGAAGAATTTTTAGTCGTTACTTAGTAAATGAATTCTTTCTTGTAGTACATATGCGAGTGACCATTTGTGACCGAAATTGTGTTAGTATTTGATTAGGGACTAAATAATTTATCAGTAGCTCATTAGTGATTGATAATTTTTCAGTAGTTAATTTGTGACAAATATTTGCACCGAAATTATGTTAGTATTTGTTTAGGGACCGAATAATTGTCAGTAGCTCATTAGTGACGATCCTTTTTCACTAGTTAATTTGCGGCTAATTATTACGACTGAATTTGTGTTAATAGCTAATAGTGACTAGAAAGTTATTAGTTTCAATTATTTCACAGACCTCAGACTCTTAGTTAATTAGCAACTGAATTTTATTTGGTCGCAAAACTCCGTCACTAACAGAGCTCTTTGTTGTAGTGAGCATGTAGGATGTGACCGTGCTCAGACTTTTTCGATTTATTTTTTCTTGTGATAATTTAATTATGTGCCTTTTCTTTACATTTTATAAATGCTTCTCCATTGATGAAATTAAATCCAACACTTTCAACAACAAAAAAATTAAATCTAGCAATTGAAGCTTGACTGTCTACTGACTAGTGGAAGATGAAATACAATTGAGATAGATATTGAAATAAATAGCAACTATTACAAAATAAAACAAAAACAACTTTTAACAAAATATTTGTAAATAACATATATAATATTAGACCTTGATTGCTATTTGCTTGAGCAGAAGTCAAAAGCAAACAAACCCATTACATCGATCATTATTAGCCGTTGCGGACATCGACCAAATAAAGTCTCAACATGACTCGGACTCCATACATATATAAAGCTCAAACGAAGCTGCTATATATTAAGATCGACCCACACACATTTAAGCAGCCTTTATTCTATTAGTACATACTACATATATTATACTTCCTCCGTTCCATAATAAGTGAAACACTTCTCTCTTTTATGTGAGAACTTTTATAGAGAAGTGTTTCACTTATTATGAAACGGAGGAAGTATATTTATGCACCCATGCAGTACTACTGTAACAGTAAATTTTTATTTATTAGTAGTGATAAACTGATAATGCATGCATGTTATACTACATATATATGGGTGCATGGGTCGAATGTCGACAACTCTTCAAGTTTAGTCGACGTTAAACCAAAGTATCCTGACCTCTATTTCGCCATTTCGTCCTTTAATTCTTTCCGCAGCAGATGATCCATCACCTCTGACTATAAATGTGGCACTGCCATTTGCGATTTCATCGTCCCGGCTAGGGTCATTATCCCTGTCCATCAAGTTTGCACGAACTGTGAAGCGTTCTGCCGAAGTAGACATTAAAATGTCGTTGTTAAGGGTAATTGGCGTCCCAGGTGACACTAGTTCAGCATCACGTCGGGACCTGTCGTAGAATGTAATCTCGGGGCCCGAATCAACCCTAGCAGCTATGGTTCCATACACATCAGCATATTGTTCACCATCTCCATTGATGAGATCAACAGCCACACGAGCTTTGATCTGGCGAGTCACTTGTCGTTGTGATTGGACATCCGCCATGTTTTTACTTTGAAATCGCCTTGTTAGTTGTTACCTTTCCAAAAGAAAAAATTGCAATGTCATGGAGGCATGATTATATATTAACTACAAAATCACGACATAATAATTGGGTATTTTAATTCGTTAATAATTGCAACATTTTGACATTTGCGTTTGTTAACATCATCTATGCAAATATATTAAAATTTTGAAATTGCATAGTATAGGGTTTGATCTCGAGACCTCAAGTACATATACTAAAATTTTAACTACTAGGCTGAGTTGTATTTAGTGTTTATAATAAAGTATTATATTAATAAATGAAATTTTTTCTTACCCGGGGCATAGCCCGGACCTAATAACTAGTTATTATCTAAATCGTGGAACGAAGCAATGTAAAGTCTTGTTACAATAATAAAAAAGAAGAAGAGAACGGATGATATGTATATAAAATGTAAAATTTATAACGTTACAACTATAAAGAACAAAAGAAGCATAAATTATTATTATAAAAGAATGGAAATATATATAACTAGACATTTAGCATTTCTAATTAAACTTGGTTGCCTATATCTTACTTTTAAAGAAAAGTCTAAAAATAATCAAAATATATATTTGCAGTAATGAGATTGATGAGCAAAAAGAACAGAGCACTCACCTCAAGTACTTCTGCTTCGCTCCACTTGTTCACTTGCAATGGAACCACTTAACATGATTATGTAGCATTATATAGAAGAAAAAAAGTAATGGTAGGACCGAATTCAGATATAGATTATTATTTGAGTGGGTCTCCAAGTATTCAATTCTTTGGATATAGGTTCTCCATATTATCTGAAGAATATCTTTATTTTGAACTTTGCTGCAATTATTGGTGATGGATTCTTGGTGCATAGATGTTCATTACACCTTGACCAGAGCATTGGTGGTTCTCTCCAACTTACTGGTCTTGTGGTCGTTTTTATTTTTATTTTCTTTCTTCTTTTTGTGAAAAATTTTAATGACTAAACAAAAGTTCTGACATGATCAATGTCGGAATCTTCTATCAATGATCGGAATAAGACATAAGATTTGGCGTCACAAAAAAAATTGTGTTTCAGGTTTGTTTTAGGAAAAAAAATTATAAGGTGATTTCTCACAAATTTCATGTTTTATAAGGTGGTTTTTGACGAAAAAAAAAGTCCAAAAAATTTGGTGAACAAACCAAAAGCCATGACAAAAGTACTGAAATTCTAACGCTCTTCCTTATATACTCTCTCCATTCTCTAAACATCTACCTTCCCACATTAATTTATTCCTTATTTTCATTTTTGATAATTTCAGAAGATCTTCATTACTGTGATATTATTAATAGTCAGATAGTACATGTTTCTCAAGACAGGAAGAAACAGGCAAACATTTGCAGGCCATTACACCAAAAGTCATACAACGGGAATTACATTAAATTTCTAAGAGATAAGAATATGATTTGAAATTTAGGAAGTGGTCTACAGCCAAGGGAGAAGTTTGAGTCACGAAGGGAGCTAGATATTCTAGCAACGATTATAGGACTAACCTACTAAGTATAGATATCTAAACATGAATAATAATCATAATAATATCAAGATAATCTTAAGATAATATAATGATTCTAACACGCACCCCTAGCTAGTGCTTTCTTGCATATCTAATGAACTTCATAACAAAGTTTAGGTTCCAAGGCCTACACTATAATTGTTACACCATAATTGCATGTCCGTCTTTGTTGGGTCATATTCGAGAAGGATTTGTTGTTTTCAGAAAAACTCTTTATTGGTGGTAATTTTGATGGCACAGTATATAGAAAAACCTCGACTGAATTAGGATACGTTTGATTTAATTTATATTGACTATCTTATGTTATGTTATTCAAATTTATATTTTAGTTTATTATGTTATCTAATATAATTAATGCTTTTTATTAGTTTGCAACAAGATTTGAACTCGTGAGCTCTTGCTATTATACATGACATAATTACCATCTCAACCAACTTGTAGTCATGTTTTAAATGTCTACATTATTATATTTGCACCTTTTAAATGTTGAGTTTTCCTTAATATATTTTAATAGAAATGAAAAAAAAATGTGCATCAATTCGAAAAATCTCTATTATATAAGCCAAGGGAGGAGGTGTGGTGTCCTCTTTTGAAGTGACTAAAACACCATTAATGATCTAATGGAATGAAAAAAATTACAAAAGCAAATCATTTAAAAATTCTCATTCCAACTTGCCATTTAAAACAAGTTTAAAATGGTATATGCATCAAATACTTCAATTAAAAATTAAATGGACAAAATATTTATACCTTATAAAAAAAGATAGGCATACATAACGTGCACATGAAAAGTCTAAACATTCACTACCTTTGATACTCTTTAATTCAGTTAAACTAACTCATTATTTTTGTTCTTTCTTTTCAATATTCATTCACAAAAAATTAATGTTAACAATCACTCACAACCTTTTTATTTTTTACATTAGCGAATTAATATATCTAAATTCATCTAACTGTTGAATTTTTCACATTTAAGTTTAATCATAAATAAAGTACGAATGAAATATCTAATAGAATAACAAATTTTGAAATTAACGGACGCATCGCGTGCATATAAAGACTAGTAATACAAATGCGAGGCAAAGCCCAAACCCAAATACTAGTTTCTCCTAATTCTTGACCCTTTCCGGTAAAGATGCTCCTCGTGGGTGATCATCAAATAGTTTAGTAGTATAAATTAGATAAGAAAGCATATAATATGACCCATTAAATATATAAACCATTTTTGTTCCATAATCAATAATATATCCAATGGAAAAGAATTTATTCGACTTTACTCCACCATCAATAGAAAAAGGAAAGGTTACAAGCTCCACGCACTACCATATATGGGGGGCTAGCTCAGGGTGGAGAATCCTTTTATTTTTAAGTAATTCAAAGCTGTTCCATCATCCTTCTCTTTGAATTGGCTGAGTACAGAGAGGCAAAAATACTTCGCCGGCCGTCTAATGGATATATGCCGACATTGAAAAGGGAAATAGTTGTTTGGTATTCGTTCTTTCTAGATTGGTCAATTACTTAATGTAAAAAAGGTTTCAAAGTAAAAAAGAAAAAATTATTGGTACTCTAACCTCTTCTAAACCCTACTACTTCCTCTCCATAATGTATTTTACAAAAATTAAGGAAAGTACTTTAATTTAAAGTCACAATTTTCATTTATATATTTGAAACTAATTATATATTATTGGTTGAATTCCGAATGATCGAAAAAGGAAAAAATAACAAGAAAGGCGATCAAGCTAGGTTGGCCAAATTGCCCTAATACCTTCTTTGTTCCTTTAGGGAACTATTTTAGTTCATATGTGATTTCAATTAAGTTGGATTTGCATGTTTTATGCCGATGTGGGAAGCATGTTGGTTATGATATCACTAGTGGGCTGTAAATGCTGCATTTTTCAGAAAACGCAACCCTTAAGAGTGCAGGGTTGCGGTTAGCCCAAAAACTGCAAACCTTCGTTTACGAAGGGTCGCCACCCTTCGTATTGGAAGGGCTGCAAAGGGCTGCGATTTTGGGCCGGGCCAACCCGCAGCCCTTTATAATTAATTTTCGCAGGATGATGGGCTTAGGTTATATGTCGAGCGCACAAATTAAATGAAACTCCCTCTCTCATTTTCATCGAGGGACGTTTCATTTTCATTTTATAATAAATCTTCTCTCACAAATCTTCAGCACAAACTCCTCATCGCCAACTACAAACTCCTCTTCGCCAACTACAGTCGCCGAATTCCAGAGACGCTCAACCGACATTTGCGCACGTATGGTTTGCGCACACAAATTAGAAATCTCTCATTCTTGATGGCTCTCGGATCTCATCTCCTCCTTCATTTATCGTCTCTCGCCGACATTTCCGCACACCACCACACCACTCGCCGAATTACTTCTCGAAAATCACAAATCTCGCGGGCATTTTCGTACACCACACCACTCGCCATCTGCTTCGCTGCATCCAAATCTAGGGTTCGAGATTGTTGCTTTTTTATGAATTTTTATGTTCGTTTTTAGTCAGTTCTTTGTTTGTTTTTTTTTTTGTATTTGTTGGTTGTGATTGTAGGTGTTTTCTTTTTTGTTTGTCAATATTTTGGGTTTAGTCGGTTTTAGTCTTTTTTTTTGTATTTGTTGATTGTAGTCGTATTTTAGTCCCCTTTTTTTGTATTTGTTGGTTGGTGATCGTAGATGTTTGCCAAAAAGATATTTTTTTTGTTTGTCATGTTTGTCAGTTTTGGTTCGAATTACTTCATCCTATTGTTGTATGATGTTGTTTGGAGTAATAAAAATAATCTTCAAAATTTTTCTGGTTGTTCTTTATAAAAAATTATATACATAAGTAAAATATCTTTTTGGTATTTTTATGACTCAAAAAATGAAAAAAAAAATTGGGCCATCAAGGGTTGCGGTTTTGACCATTAACCGCAACCCTTTGTATAACGAAGGTCAACGGTTTAAGATCGCAACCCTTCATTTTTCCCGAAGGGCTAGCAAAAAACGCAGTGCTTAGGGTTGTTTTGACCGCATCCCTTGCAGTTTTTTCCACTAGTATATTTATATTATGTTTGTATGGAAGATTGATGCAATCATATGAGATTTGGGGAACTTTATTTTATTAATTTACACGAGGGATTAATATTTATGTTAGTTTGGATCATGATTGAATCATGTTGTTCTCTTTGGATTATTTAATTACTTTATGAGGAACGAGCACCTTATTTGGTAAATTGAATATTATGCCTATGAAAGGTTGGTTGGTGGTTGACTTGGTTCAATGAATTAAGAAATGTTATGGATTAAAAGTTGGAATTAATCTTGGGTTGTTAAGTTGTTGATCACCTTATCTAATCCTAAGATAAAAATGAAAGTTTATGATAGTTTGCTGATTATATTATTTGTCTTACTTGTGAGTCATAGCAAATGAATAAATTATTAATCATGTAAAGTGAAACGTGGATATCAATAGCTTTATACTTGTGCACGTCTGAAGTGTTGGACAAGTATGAGTGGAGTACATGGTGGTAGCCCATGATTTTTCTTAAGACCGGATTGATCACCGTGTCCTATTTTTATTTTAAATATTTCTCGATATCGTAGGTCATGGAAATACGGAGTCGCGTCCGTATTTCGTTTTCTAGATTGAATACTGATTTTGGTTTAGACAACTTGTTCCATAGACTATTCCATCTAAATTAATTAATCTATTAATTGTGAAGCTACTCAAGTAAAAGTAGTTTGTGGTAATATTATATCATTATTTATTCCTGCTTATTATTTATTAGTATCATGTTAGGATTATTTATTTATTTACGGTTTTTTCACCAAGTACCCCCGAGTTTTCAAACAATTCACCAGGTACCCCCCACGTTCTCAAAATTCACAGGGTACCCCTCAGTTTTATGTAAAATACACCCAAATCCAAATCATGTTGGAACTAAATTTGAAGGTTGGTCGAAATAATATTGTCTTTCGGGGGCATTAACCCAAATCCAAGTCAAAAGTTTTGCGTATGGCAGAAGAAATGGTTAATTTGTGAAGAGAATCAAAGATTTGAGGAAGAAAAGAAGAGCACATCTAACTCTAGGCTAATGAGAAATAAGGAACAAGGGGATTTGAAATTCACATTTGGAAGCCACCATAGGCGACAATGCATCATTGCGGTGGATGGCACATGAAAACAGGTGAATAAACAGTAAAAAATTTCTAAAGTCGGCATTGGTTGGATCGCAAGAGATGGCACGAAGGTCTTGTTCAGTGGCGACATAATTAAGGCAAACTCAGCGTTGCAATGTGAGAGTTTCGCTGTATTAAAAGCAATAAAGGAAGCTCAGACAAGAGGAAAGGAGGATATGATAATATTATCTGATTCAGAAATTCTGATCCACTCTCTAAATAAAATGTCTTCCCCCTTTCAACTTATTAATATTTTTAAGGATATCTATGACTGATGTAGGGCTCTAAATAGTTGCGAGGTACTTAAGGTAAAGAGTCCGTTTTTGGTAAGACGATCTCACGTTAGTGTTAACGTGAGGCTGTTGATGTCAGCATGACATCAACGCTAGTGCATTAAACCAACAGTAGAATTAGGTAAGCGCTTGGACCTATTAGTTATCATAACTAAAAATTGCTTCTGGATGAATTAGTTAAGCGCTGAAGTATATATTAATTAAGCACTGGAGTATATTAGTTAAGCGTTGGAGTATTTTAGTTATATCATAAAAATAAGATTATGACGCATTTTATTTGCCCTAATTTCATTATCACGCATAAATCATTCTATACATCTTCACTAATCCATCAATAATCTGTTAAACCTGCAGTATTTTCCTCATCCATTCTCTGTCCAGATTACAACATGGCTATCTATGCTCGCAAATCGGATGTTTGATGATTTCAGATGAAAATATAACTTTTGTATTTGAAAGTTTTAACTTTTTATTGGAAAAACGTAACTAATGTCTAAATTTTATTAGTTAATAATTTATTCGTAATAGTTAATTAACATAATGTAAAAGTTATGCTGCCAGGATTGTTATGCTTTCATGCATTGAGAACCATGCACATGCATTCAAACATGCACAACAATACCTCAAAGGTATATTTGCAAAGAATGAAGTGTGGAAAAGAGAAATGGACAGCAAAATCTCTAGAGCAGTTATAAACAAAGAAACCCCATGGAGATATGAAACCGCAAGAAAGTTCTACAATCTCATTCTTAAAAGTCAAGATAATGAAGATGCAAGAAAAGTACTGCAAGAAGTCTATGAAAGTACTGCTGCAACTATAAACAAGGTCTTAACTACAAAACCAGTTGTAGAAGAACCATGCTCATCAAGTACAACTACATTGGTTATTCTAGACCCGAATCGTGCAAAATCAAAGGGAAGAAGTGCAAGGAAGAAAAGTCATTTCGAGAAGACTAAAAAAACAAATTTTAAGAACCAAACTGAAATTGGTACATTTACTCCAAATGCTAGGTTGTTTTAAGTTATTTTTCCAGGTTGTCTTTTGTATTTGACATTTTGGATTTTATGAATTCGTTTATTTGAAACTAACTGATGCTTAATAGATCTTAACTAATTAGATTACAACACTAACTAATGTACAGGGTATGTTAACTAAAGAAAAATTGTATGTCTACATATAGGCAACTCTAAACTATTATGCTATAATACTTAACCAATTCGCCAAATATATTAACTAATATATATATCACAAATATAGTATAAGTGTTATAGCTTGTAATATAATATGCAAATTTCCGACTTTGCTAGTATTCTGATGTTTTAATTGCAAATCTAGTTTTAAGCAACAACCAAAACAATCTAGTTAATGTACATGATATGTTTTCTAAAGACAAAATCACAAGTCTACATATATATTAACAACTCTAAACTATTGTACTAAACAACTTAACGAATTAGCCAAAAATATTAACTAATTAGCAAAAATTATTATCTAATTAACTGATGTATCACGTATAAATATAAGTATTATAGCTTGTAGTGTATATCCAAATGTTAGAGTTTGCGAGTGTTCTGACATTTTAATTACAAACCTAATAAAACGCCACTCACAAGGTTTCAGCTTTGTTTGTGGGTTAATTGTACTTAAATAATTTTTAACTAATTAGCCAAAATTATTAAACTAATTAGACAAAAAGATTAACTAATATATCATGCGTGGTGTGTAAGGGCAGGGCTAAAGAACATCAATTAATCTACATTAGGGATTGATGACTGCCATGATAACTCAATAGGCTCAAACATATATTCAAGCAATTCTTCTGCTAATGGGTGTTTCTTTTCTTTAAGATAAAGACTGAAATTTTCACATTGTAATGAAAGATATTTTAGAATTAAGTTTATAACAGGATCACAACTAATAAAAAGAAATTCCTAACTAATAATAAATGGAAGTTAACTAATCAAGGTTATATGTACCAGAGTAGAGACATAAGTTTTGTATATCAACATGTCATCGTAAAGACAATTGTCCAAATATTGTATTGTTTTAGTACAAAAGTTCCCAACCACAAGACAAAATTGTTTCTCAAACAACAAAGGAAAGAAGACTTGGAGTACAACAAAAAAAATAATAAGAAGAAGAACAATACATATGTACCGGATTACAACACTAATTAATGTACTGGATATGTTAACTAAAGAAAAATTGTAAGTCTACATATAGAATAACAGCTCTAAACTATTGTGCTAAAATATTTAACTAATTCACCGAATGTATTAACTAATATATCATGAATATAGTATAATAATTGGTTATGCTAAAATTTATCTCTTACGACGAAATTAAAGTTTGGGACGTTTCAACCAGATTATGTATAAGATAATGCAATTAACGAATGCAATGGGGATCAAAGGGGATGAACACACAAAAATAGTGACGCGGAAAACCCCAATGAAGATGGGTAAAAAACCGCGGGTGGATGGAGATCCACCAATCTACTATGGTTGACTGTCTTTTTAGCAAGTGACAATCGTTACAGAATGTATTCTTCCTCTGCTTAATTCTAGTAATGTTGCGTAAAAAATGACTAGTGATCCTTGTCTCCCTTTTGTATGCCTCTTTTTCTCTTTGGCTTTTTCAACGAATACATAATAAATTCCCTAATTATTACATTAATTTCGGTCCTTTGATCATGGGAGATCTTTCTCATTTATGCTCCAACGTCACAATCCACGCTCCTCAAGGGCTGATTTTACGCCTCATTATGCTCCTTCCTTATTTAACAAAACTGTTACTGCACAGTTGCTAGCTCCTGCCTTGTGCTCTCTGTCGCGTTCTCACACCATAGTTGCTACGTCGTCACTTCAGACGTCACCATGTCATCGCGTCATCATGTCTTCATGTCAGTGTCATCCTGCGAAAAACTCAGCCATAACAATAATAGACTTACATCCTTTGATAATGCTTGTATTTTCTCATTAGTTGATACTCCGTCAGGAAGTACAAATCGAATGACACGCTGGTTAAGAGGAGATGAAGTACCACCTTATTCAGAACGAGAACCACTAACATGTGCACCATCCATTACAAAAGGTTGCTCATCAACAACACTAGGCGCAATAGAAGGTTGTTGAGTAGTGTCGGCAACAAGGTCGACAATCGGTGGCTGTTCAGCAGCGTTGATGGCAAAACAAGCACCATAACCCACCCGAGCACAAACTGGATAACTGTTCAAAACAACATGGCCATTCCCAAACCCAGCTATACTTTCCTCCTTGAATCGGACACTTACAACCTCATCAACCCAATGTTTGATTAATGGCAAATTAGTTGGGGCAGCATGGCCTTGAAATTGGAGATGGTGCAAGTAAAAAACTTGAAGAAACAACAAACACCCACCCAAAAATTCATTTTTCTCATTCCTCAAATAACGTTTACAAGCTCTACAAAGACAATTAAAAACATACTTACACCAATCTAATTTCTTAATGTTCTCAATATCATTAACAGCTTTCAAAACCTTCACATCCACACTACGATTTGAAATTGGAGAAAAAAAAGTGCCAAACACATATACAACAAAGAACTTCTTAAAAGCATCATCCCCTTCCCTAGGCTCAACATACATGGCATTATAAAGAAGATGCAGAGGAATTTTATTATCCCCTTTAATATCAAACCAATCATTCCACTGAGCATAAATTTCCCTATCAGGATGTTTAGCTGCTCGAAAAGTCTCCACTACATCACACCAATCTCTCTCGGCATACAAAACACATCAAACACAAAATCGGGACCTAGCTGCAACATGTAATCACTTCCTTCACCAATTTTCAACATACGACTATAAGAATTAACATTCTTCACCAACCAAGGCATTAAAATCTTTGAAAATTTAGTCACACGTAAATCAAGCAAATCACCAAAACCAATTTCTTTAATAGCAAAAACTTGTTTCTCGGACAAATTCGAAACCAACTCAACAACATAATGTGGACGACATGAAGTAACAAATGACCTGCAACATATTTGTTAACTAAATCATGTAAAACCATAACTAAATGGGTGTCAAAACCACAACTAATGGTATAATAAACATAAAGAACGGGCACTTCCATAGGTATCAATCACATATTAACTAAAGAACAAAAAAAGCTAACTAAATGATGCAAGAACATAACTAATAAAGAAGAGTAAAATTCGAAACCAACAGAACAACAGAATGTAGACGACATGAAGTAACAAATGACCTGTGACATTTGTTAACTAAATTATGTAAAACCATAACTAAATCGGGGTCAAACCATAACTAATGGTATAATAAACATAAAGACGGGCACTTCAACATGTATCCTACACTATGCCATAGTATGTCCTATCCCTCTACAATTTGAACAGAACACCAGTTTGCATTCTTAAGTCACTTTTTGCTGTGTTAGTTCTCCTTTGTCATTCATGAAATTCACCTCTTTTGGGAATTGTTGATCCATCCTAACTTCCACTAGAATCCGGGCATATTCTAGAATATTCTTTTGAGCCGTAGCCCTATCAGTCCTTATAGGCTTCCCTATGATACCAGCAATCTTATTCAGCACAATTTGACCCCAATACTTTAGAGGTAACCCTGGAAATCGAATCCAAGTAGGAACCGATTTTACATCTTCATTGCTCAGATCTAAATCAGGTGTCCAATTCTTAACAATGGTAGGTTTTCTATCATATAGAATGAGAGGTAACCCTGGAAATCGTAGCCCTATTATGCCTAGATAATTGCTCATTAAGCGATGCAATAGAGTCATATTCCTCCTCCGATGACCACCTCAAGACAGATGAGTCGTGAATATCATTAACACTCTTCATTTTCGTCGCATCCATAGTTTCAGGATGTTTCCCCTTACCTCCATTAGCCGGGTTATTCTTCTTCTTTCCACCATTGCCTTTATTTGAGCCTTTTGCCATGGCTCTAGTATGCGCTGAGATTCAAATCATGGAAGAGTAGAAAACTCGCGTGAATCCTAGAGAGAGAAGAGAGATTCTCTCTCTAGAGTTCTACTAGCTTGCGTACTATTCAAACTAAATATATTGTCCTAGTTCTTTATTAATTAATTTATTCCCTATTATTCAATTCTATTGGTAGTTTAAATTTAGTTATTAAAAATCCAATCTTTTGATAGTTAGTATAGTAGAATAGTTTAATTTAACTAGTAATGTCATCTCTCTACGGATTCTTGCTTGCCTTACGATATTAGTAGAGAGACCTGTAGGTTTGTTTTTGATAGTACGCAACTGACCTGTTACGTCAACCCCTTCCCCTTCCTTATAGTCGCGTCGCCCCTTCACATGAGTCAGTCGCCCCCTTCCACTTCGTCGGTTCCCAGGTTTGTGCTCGCTTTTACCTCTGTCCCATGTCCTTCCCTACTCCCCTTTCGAGTTTTCTAGGTTCAGCTTAGTCCCCCCCTCCCCGTTTCCCCTGTTTCGGTTCTTGAAATTGTAGTGCCTAGGTTCCCCTTCCCCAGACCCCGGTTCCCGTTAGTGGTGGTTAGGTTTTAGTATCCCCTTTCCCGTTCCCATCATCTAGTCTTGAGATTTAGAATGTAGGGTTCCCTTCCCCGTACCCCTACTAGTGTTTTTTGTTGTGTTCGGTTGGCTCGCTAAGGAAGCATCAGGTTGGTACGTGAAGGTTATTTACAGTTTTTGAAGATGTAGTGCTTTGGATAGCATGATAAAATGATTCGGGTGTTCGTTTGTTTTGTTTATGTTAACGGTTTACGCTTTAGTTTAGGTTTCTACATATTCAATTATCGTTGTCATTTTGTGTTTGGTTGTGCTTGGCTGAGAATTAGTAATGATAGGTGGGCAACACAAAGTTGTCGGAATCGTATGACTAAGATGAGAGGAGGTTCTGTCTTTAATCCTGTTGTGGTTCGATCTTCTAGGTTAGAGATTGCAATGTTGAATTTTCGTATCTATAGATCGGGTGAATTTCTTCAATATAAATCGCCAAAGTTCATGTGATGCCTTTTGGAGTCATCACACCTAGAAAAATACATCTTGTGGAAGGCCTTCCAATTTAATTTGATGCAAGTTATGACCCTACGCATTTTGAGTTTCAGTGTCGTGAGACTAAACTCTGGTTACCCTCGCAGAAGGGTCAGAAGTCACCAAAGGACATGACTTCTTTGTTACCTCACTTAGTAGAAGCCCATGAAGTTGTTTCTGTTCACATACCTTGGGATTTAGTGTCTAGTAGACATTGGGGTCTACTAGATGACATGTGGCAATCTTTGAAAGATCGTTTGGGTGTAATCTATCAACAAGTCCGTTCTCATATCACATCTTCTTCGACAAGATATATAACACAAGGTCACCTACTATTGTTCCAGACAAGGTTAATTTGGTCTGGACAAGTCATAGTCTGTTTTTGTTTCAAAGCATGTAAGAGCCAATGAAGCTCCTGTAGTTTCTGTTTGCTTTGTTTTCCGTTTGGTTGTATTAGCGTCAGGCTGTACTTTCGAGTTTTAATTAATGTAAATTTTCTCGTTGTTAAAAAAAAAAGACATACGCTTGTGTTTGGGGGTCACATACTCGATAGTAACCACCATTTTAGGTAATTATGTGTAATATAATATTTTTATGGTGCTAATGTTATTCTCTTCCGTCCCAAAATATAGTTCTATTTTATTTTACATGATCAAACCTAAAATTGTTGACCAAATATTCTCATTGATATATATATATATATATATATATATATATATATATATATATATATATATATATAGAGAGAGAGAGAGAGAGAGAGAGAGAGAGAGAGAAAAATATACTCATGTGAAATGTTGTTAGATTTGTGTCAAGTGAAGTTTTATATCATTAAAAAATTTTAATTTTTATTAATACGTATCTAAGGATATTGATAGCCAGTTATACATGTTGGCGACTGTACAAAAAGAAACATGACCTATATTTTGAGACGGAAGGAATAGTATAATACTTCCTCCATTCTGAAATAAGTGAAACTCTTCTCTCAAAAAAACTCTTACATAAAAAAGAGAAAAAGAGAAGTGTTTACTGTCGTCTTTAAAGATCCGGCATTGTTCTTCCAAGTGTTTTTCTTTGTGTTTACTGTCGTCTTTAAAGATTCTGCATTGTTCTTCCATCAATATTCAATAGTTAAACCCCACACCTAACAGAAGCAAATCTGACAATCAATTCAAGCAGCAATGTTCCTAATTAGAACATAATTTGTCGATAGCAAAGAGAAAAAATCACAGTTAGAAAGGATCAAAATTCGACAAAATAAATAACTGTGTTTGATAGGATCTAACTGCGTTCGATAATATCTGGTGTCATAATTTCATATGGGACTAGAAGTTGTTAGTGCAGTATATTAGGTATCTTGGCTGGCTGTTCAGAGACAGATCACAACAATCTCAATGATAGCAAGCAGGCACAAAATCCTTTCCTCATACATCTTAATCGCAATGTTGAAACCTTCACTGGAGATGCTCAATCTTTAAGTTCGAGAGAACTGAAATAGAGGTTAAATATAAGTGAGACTCAAAAGTCGAAAAAAAATACTATGAATACTATCTTTACATTGCACAAACCCACAAGGAAAACTTTATAATGTAGCAAACACCTCATTAATAATTAAAAACAGTTCGCATGGATCAAATTTCAAAAGCAGGTGAAGATTCTTTGAAAAAAAGGAGTGGGTAACTATAAAAACATCAGCTCTTGTTATTAGTAGGCTTAAAATACAATCAACAACTACAAAATGCAGTCTTAAAATGTGTTCTCTTCACCTTTGTAAAATATTTTGATGTCTAATCAGGGTACCTATCAGGAGATGATGAACTCATTTCATTTCAGGTAGGTCCAATTAGATTCAACAAGTTCAGTTCGGGTAAAAAGAATGCACCCTTATTGGAAGCATTAAACTAACCTTAGAAAGTAGCTTCCGCATGACAAACTTCAATTTCCCTATACTCACTACTTCATGTGTCAAGAAGGTTAGACCAATACTCTGTATCAAAGCACAGTGAGGCTTACGCCAGCTCAAACTCTACAATGTTATTCAAGACAAACCTCATGCCTAGGTCTTGCTTTAGTCACCATTTGCAAATGAAAAACCTGACTTCTAAACTTTAAGATGATACTGTTTCGGTATCGAAAACGGTGCCAGACCCTTTGAGAGTTGTCCGACAGGAGATGGATGTCCGTGAGGGATCTGCAACAATGACAAACGTGAGCTACCCTCGGGGGTGTTTCGAGGAAACCCCCTCCGACGCTCAAGTCAGCTAAATACTCAAGAGGATTCTAGAGAGAGAGAGAGAGCTTAGAGAGAGAGAGATAGTCTATTTTTAGTATGAGAGAATGTACCTACAGGAATAGTACTGGATGGCTATTTATAGGCGTACTATTCACCTGACAGGATATCTAATCTTGTGACACTTGTACTGTTGTGATTGTTCTTGTCAGAGGGAAGATTCCCTTTAATTTGTCGTTTTCTATGGCCGTGACGGCCGTCTCAGCATGAAGACAAAAGATGATGAATTTGGAGTGGTCCCCCTTTTGTGAGCTCACGTCACCTTGGTTTGCTCCCGGCCAATATGCAATGTCCGCTAGCAAACTTGGGTTACACCCATACAACTAGCCCCCCAGCATCTTTGACGGTCGTGACCGTCATGGATGTTCTAACTTGGTGACGTGGATGAATTAAGGTTCCCCCGTTAGTTGGTCTTTTTCTTATTTCCACGTGTCAACCTGGGGTGAGTCGTTGGTTTTTGAAAAAGTGCAATCATTACTAAGCTCTGGAATCCCGCTCGTTTTCTCCTTTTTGGACTTTAAGGTATACTGCGCAAGCGACACTTGTCATGCATCCGTAGAGGCAGTTGATACGGTTTCAATCCAAGCCCTTTATTTTGGTATTTAAAAGCGAAATCCCTTTTTTCTTTCTACTTTTACTCAACTCCTTCTCCTTCCTTCAGACTTTTCTCTGGTTTTCTCCATTTTCTTGCGAACTTTGAACTCGCTGTTTCTTGGTGTCAGATTGTTTCTTTTGCCTTGAAATTGCCAAAGCCTGCTACTTTTCTTCGTTCCCTTCACAATCTCTGAAAAAAGATCACCTTTTGGCTCCGTTTTTGGGTTTATTCTCTGAGGGTTTTATCGACACTGTTGCGACATTTTCTCCGACGAACTTTTGCTTGAGAAGCATTTCCTGGGACGTTTTTTCTCGTGGTTCTTATCTTCCCGTGTGTCTCTTGTTCAGGTACCCCCTTTTTCTACCCTTTAGTCTTTCTTTTCATTTTTTGCTTTTATTTTTCTTCCTTGAAATCATGTCGGACCGGTCAGATAGTCAGAACTCTTTAGGAACTAACTTTATGACTGAGAGTGAACCCTCTTCTCCTTCCCTTCATGGCGGGGCCAGCTCGTCAGATTCTAGCCCCCCAGACGGGAGGACTCGCCTCTTGGCTGACCTTCCTCTTACCTCTGACCGGGAGAAAGAACTTAGATCTAAGTTTTTAAATGACCGTTCTTCTCCCGAACTGGCCAACTTGACCACTCAGTTTTTGACCGCTAGGATGAGTGGAGATAATCAAACACTTAAGGAATTGAGACACCAAATTTAGGCCCGTAGGACACTTAGGCATCCTCCCCCTAACGCCGTCCCTGGGTTGGATGTTCAACCTTTGAGAGAGCATGCCTGGCTAGAGAGCCTAGCTGATGCTGGGGTCGTGACCGATCCCGGTGTCTTTGACCGCCTTGCCCGAGACCCAACTCCTTCTCATCCCTCTCATCCTCCTGTTGTCAATTTAGGTTCTGATAGCGACTCTATTGCCAGCATGGAACATGATGCTCCTTCCTCTTCTGGCCGTGACCATGATTCCCGTCCCCGTCAATTTGACGTTGGTGAAAGTTCTGCCATGCCTTCCTCTCCGCGGCCTGAGGTGATCCCGGCCCGGACAGACGTCCTCCATTCAGGGAAATGGTTGCCTGTGGACTATAGTGACGGCCCAAAGAAGACCGTTATTTGCAAGAATTGGCGGTCAGCAGCCTTAGAGCTGAATTATTGTGAGGTTGCTAGGAATTTGTACGGCTTTCCTCCTGAGTACAGCTTAGTGGTCCCGGCCGAGGGAGCTAAAGTGATAGATTGTCCTGCCGGTCATATTGCCGTGTATGCTCATCATTTAGAGTATGGACTACGATTTCCGTTGGACCCAGTAATAGCTAAAATCTTCCAGGCTTTCAACGTCTGTCTTGCCCAGCTAACGCCTTTGGCCGTTAGGAATATAGTTGCTTATGTTTGGGTTTGCCGTTATAATGGCTTTCCCGAGACTTTGAATCTATTCCGGCGGTTGCATTGGCTGAGAAAGAATGGCTCCGCCGAGAAGGGTTGGTGGTCTCTGATGACGGCCGCGGACAAGATGACGGTTTACCCGAAAATGAGTGGGCTTAAAAGTTGGCAGGGGGCTTTTTATTGGCTGAAGGTTCCGGACAACTTTCCTCTTCGCCGCCACTTCACCAAACCTTTTCCAGGATGGAGGATGTCACTAAGTATGAATTGACGGAGGCCGAGGTGAAGGCCTTGGAATATTTTGATTCTGTGGACGTGGTCCTTGAGGGGGATGAGGCTGAGACGAGGATTCCCCGTACTTGGCTTCCTCACGCCAAATACATCCTTGGGAATGAGCCTTTGTCCGCTGTCTTCCTGTGCCGGACTCATCCAGAAGGTGTGTAAAGTAAATTCTGGTCCGACATGATCTTTATATATATATATATATATATATATATATATATATATATATATATATATATATATATATTTTTTTTTTTTGCGTTAGCTTTCCTTGCCATTCTGACGTGTTAACTGCTCTGTATGATTTACTTTCAGGGGACGTCAGCTTGGATTTAGAAGAGCTGGGTTTCGACGACAAGCTACGCCCCATGGCCCCAAATCCTGACGAGCCTCTTATTGACTACGACACTATCCATGGGCTCACTGGCGGCCCTCGAGGGACTGATAGGAATCCCGGCCGTGGAAACCGGGCTGGGAGGACGGCTCGCCGTGCTGGGAGAACTCAGGGTCGCGGCCCTGGCCGTGGGGAGTCAACTCCTTCTCGCTCCACCATCCAGGTCCCCATAAATAGGGGTGGTGGTAGCACCTCTCGTCGACGTCCGAGAGAGCCTGAGGTTGATGCCCCTAACAAACGCCAGTCCGTAGAAGTTAACTCTACGGACTTGGCCGTAAATGATAATCAGGGACTCTCTCTTTCGCCTGTACGAGAGCCGGCCCCAGAAGTCCAGCGGTCTTCGGATTCCTTGGCTCGCAGCAAGGATGCTGCTGTTGGTTCTAGCTGCTCTACCCGTCAAAGGGTGTACGAGATGCTCAGCAGGCCAACCTTCCTCTCGGACCTTGGTCCGGGAATCTTTTGCCGGGCACAGGAGTGGATTGAGACCAACATCGTCCCCCTTTGCGCCTCTGTCAAGGCTGCCCTTTCTCATCCTCCTTCTACTGCCGGCCAAGCTTTCAGACCGGTGCTGGATGTGAGGGAGGATGAGTCCATCTTTGCTGACATCCCTGCCAATGGCGGTACTTTGGGGTACCGTCTTTTAAGAGGGCTCCAGCTCCCATTTGACCGTCCTGCCGATAAATTGGTGGCGCCTGCTGCTCAATTGGCTCACGACCTTGTTGTGGTGAGTACATTCCCTTTTTTGTGTGTACATATACTTATATGTTATTTTCTGACACTTCTTTTTCTTCATGTTGTGTTTCTAGGCCGGGAATTCTGCTGTTGAGCTTATAGCTCAGTATGTGGAGTATCAGCGGGTAGCCGAAAGCGTTGACGGAGTCATCAAGGACTTGGAGGCCGTCAGGGATGGTCTTTCTCTTCAGATTACTACGCTGAAAACCGACCTTGAGTCTGAGAAGATAGCCAAGGCTGAGGTCGTCAAGGAGTTGGAGGGGCTGCGACAGAAGGCTAAGGACCTGAAGGAGCTCCAATTGAAGCATTCCGCATTGGAGATTGCTCATCAAGCTGCTAAGGATGGGATGAAGGATGCTTTAGAGGCTGCTACCACTGAAGCCCGCCAAACCGCTGTGGCTGATTTCAAAGTGTCTGAAGAGTTTATCGGCCTTCTTGGTGAGCGGTATGACGGCGGATGGGTAGCCGCCAAAAGATGCGTATGCCACTCCCATCCTAGCTTTGACTGGGAGCAGATGGAGGTCGCCTTTGGTGAAGGGGTTCATAGACAACCCCTAGCAGATGAACCTTATATTTGCTCGGAGGATATTATTGCCAATGTTCTGCCTACCGCTGAAGATGATGTGCCTCCTTCCTGAAGACTTTGGCGGTCATCTTCAACTTCCTCCATAGCGTCCAATAGTTTGTAATAGCTTTAGCTGTCAGCCTTTGAATGGCATGTAACCTTGACTTTTTAATTTTTGCTACTGAACTCATAAATGCCTTGTTTGGAATGGCTGCCTAATTTTGTTTGTTGGTGGCCGCCATGCCAGTAATTTATGATTCACTTTTGATAGACAAATTTTCCTTGTATTTAATTCGGGATTTCTGTGTCTGTTACACAATTATATTGGTAATGTTTGTTTTGCTCATTGCGTCCATTTAATCCTTTTGTTCTGCAATGACTGTTTGGCCTGTCACCTGACCGTCATCGCTTATGTTGCCTGTTATATGGCCACTAACGTTTATTTTGCCTGTTTTATGGCCGTTAGTGCTTATTTTGCCTGTCATATGGCTTTGCATAATTGCTTAGCCTGTTATATGGCTAATTATCGCTTAGCCTGTTATATGGCTGGCATGATTATTTAGCCTGTTATATGGCTGGTTATTGCTAAGCCTGTTATATGGCTGTTTGGCGTTTATTTGCCTGTTATATGGCCGCTAATGTTTATTTTGCCTGTCATGTGGCTGACACAAGCACTTAGCCTGTCATATGGCTATTAACTTTATTTAGTCTGTCATATGGCTATTAACTTTATTTAGCCTGTCATGTGGCTGTTAACCCTATTTAGCCTGTCATATGGCTGTTAACTTTATTTAGCCTGTCATATGGCTGTTAACTTTTGTAACAATCATTTCATTTTACTTAGCGAAAATATGGAGAGTAATGGACAAACATAAACAGAATATATCGGAATGCTGACAGAGTTTTATTTATGTATAATGCCATCAAAGGCTCCCGGCCCATTACATTTCTTTTGAACTATACATAATATTTCTTAAGGACGTCAGCATTCCAGCAGTTCTTCAGCTCTTTCCCATCCATTCCTTTGAGAATGAAGGATCCCGGACCTATCTTTCGAGCTATGATATATGGGCCTTCCCAATTGGCAGTTAATTTACCCTCTGTGTGAGCTTTTCCAGTGGCGGCTGTCCTTCGCAGAACTAGCTCGCCTTCAGCTAACGGTCTTTCCAAGACCTTCTTGTTGTAGGCTTTACGTATTCGGTCCTTGTACACTGCTGATCTCAATTCCGCTTTTAACCTTATCTCTGGCAAGAAATCCAGATCCTCCCTCAGTACCTGATCATTCCTTTCCAGGGCCTGATGTTTTATCCGATAGGTGGGCAAGCCTACTTCACCCGGTAGCACTGCTTCTGCGCCGAACGCTAGCTTGAAAGGGCTTTCTCCCGTCGCTTCTTTCTCAGTTGTCCTATTTGCCCATAGAACGACCGGTACCATCTCGGCCCATTTTCCCTTAAACTCATCGAGCTTCTTTTTCAAGGCGTTCAGAATTTGCTTGTTAGCGGCCTCTGCCTGACCGTTACTTTGGGGGTGGCACACTGCGGAATATGCAAACTTTACGCGGAAGTCCGAGAGAAAAGCCTGAATGGGTCTACAGTCAAACTGGACTCCGTGGTCGAATACGATCGCGGCCGGGATGCCAAACCTAGTCATGATGTTCTGCCAGATGAACTTTTTTACTTGGTTGGCCTTTATCTTTGCTGTCGGCTCCGCTTCGATCCACTTTGTGAAGTAATCTATACCCACAATCAAGAAACGCCTTCCTCCCGTCGCAGCAGTGAACGGTCCCAAAATATCCATTCCCCACTGCGCAAATGGTATCGGACATAAAATGGGCTGCAAGTCATTGCGGGCCTATTTATCACCGGTGCAAACTTCTGGCACTTATCACATCTTTTCACATAGCCTTGCGCTCGGCAACATGCTGGGCCAGTAGAATCCAGCCCTGAGTGCCTTTAAAGCCAGTGCTTTACCTCCAATGTGGTTTCCACAGACACCCTCGTGAATTTCTTCCATTATCTTCACGGCCTCAGCAGATGTTGCGCATTTTAACAGTGGCAGGCTAAATGATTTTTTGTACAACTCATTCTGGTATATCACGTACCAACTTGCTTGCTTCTGCAATTTTTTGGCGGCCATGGGATCTGCCGGGAGCATTCCTGTTTGCTTTTACCTCACTAGCTCTGTAAACCATTCCCCTTGTTGGTCAATGCTGTATATCACGGCCACTTTCTGGGCAATGCTTTTTTCCTTAAGGATGTCGACCGTGACCATCCCTTCCACGTGGAATGAGTCTGAGCTAGCTAGTTTAGATAGTGAGTCCGCCTTCATGTTCTCAGCCCTTGGAATCGCCTCTACTTCAAACTGTTCCAGCTGTGCTATTATTTCTTTGGCTTTTTCCACGTACTTAATCATGTTGGGTTCTCGGACCTCAAAGTCTCCTTTAAGCTGACTGCTAACCAACTGTGAATCTGTTTTCAAGAGGACGCTTTTAGCTCCTGCTGCAATGCACATTCTCAAGCCAGCAATGGCTGCTTATATTCTGACTCATGTGTTTGAGGCTGGGAAAGCAAATTTGATCGTATTCGAAGGTGTTTCCTTCGGGCTGTTATCACAATACCGGCCCCAGCCCCGCTCGCGGCCGAAGAACCGTCTACCTCCAGCAGCCATGATTCTTTTTCTTTTACCTCTGCCTCCTCATAAACCTCAGTCATGAAATCCGCCAGTGCTTGCGCTTTTATTGCCGTTCGCGGCTTATACTGAATATCATACTCCGACAGTTCAATGGCCCATTTTAATAAGCGCGAGGTGTCCATCCTTTTGCAGAGCTTTCTCACAACGGCGATTGTTAACACCTGAATTGGAATGACAGTCAAAATAGGGCCTTAACTTCCGAGCCGCTATAATACCTCCAATGCCATTTTTCTATCTGCTGATACCAGCTCTCGGGCCGTTAAGGATGTGGCTGACGAAGTATATTGGATGCTGCGTTTTTCCTTTCTGTTATCAGCACTGCCGCTACGTTGGGGAGGCCGAATGTTAACTGCATTTCTCTGCCTCTGGCCTTGTTATTGTTGGCAGCTTTGCAAGGTGCTCCTTGACGGCCGAGAAAGCTTTGCTCTGCTCCTCTCCCATTCGAACTTTTTATTCCCCCTTAGCAAGCGAAAAAACGGAAGGGCCTTATCAGCCGACTTCGATATGAATCTCGTCAAAGCGGCCATCCTGCCCGTTAATCTCTGGATGTCCTTGACACCTCTGGGCTCCGGAAGGCTCAAAATTGCTTGAACCTTGTCCGGGTTCGCATCAATGCCTCTTTTGCTCACCATAAATCCAAGAAATTTTCCTGCTCTTACGCCAAAGACGCACTTCTTTGGGTTCAATTTCATGCTGTATTTTCTCAATGTTTTGAATGTTTCTTCCAGTCCGTCAGATGCTCTCGGTCCGTTTTACTTTGACAATAGAGTCGTCCACGTACACTTCTATATTACGCCCTTTCTGAGCCGCAAAACCTTGTCCACTAACTTCTGGTAGGTTGCCCCAGCGTTTCTCAGGCCGAAAGGCATTGCCTTATAATTGTAAACACCCCCATCTGTGATGAATGCCGTTTTCTTACGGTCCTCCTTTAACAAGCTTATTTGATGATACCTTGAGAAGGCTCCATGAAATCAGTAGTGCATGTCCGCTTAGTAGAATCCACTAGCTGATCTATCTTGGCAGAGGATAGCAGTCCTTAGGGCATGCCCTATTCAGTTTGTGAAATCCACGCACATACGCCATTGGCCGTTGGCCTTCTTCACCATGACTACATTTGCCAGCCATTCAGGGTAGTCACAAGGCTCGATAAAATCAGCCGCTATCAGCTTTTCTACTTCTTCTTTGATGGCCTTATTCTTTTCGGCGAGAAGGCTCTCTTCTTGCTTTACCGGTCGGACTGCGCTGTCGACGTTTAAACGATGGACCATCACGGCCGGGTCTATTCCCGGCATCTCGTCTGCTGAGAAAGCAAATATGTCAGCATTTTCTCTCAGGAGAGTTACCAGGTTTACCCGGACCTCTGGGTCCATGTCCATCCCGACCGCGACCGACCGAGCAGGATCATCTGCCAAAACTTCTTGTTTAGTTTCTCCATCAGGCTGTGGCCTCGGCTCATCCTCTGGCCGGGACTCCAACTCTTCTAGCGGCACCTTCTTACTCTTCCGGACAGTGAGTACTTCCTCTTCTTCATTACTTCATTCTTCTCGCCTGAGTTCTTCTCATGGCCCTCTTTGTTTCTTGAGGGTGGCTCCAGATTTTCTACCGGGAACCTTCTGGCTGGTTGCTTTAGTGTTGTTAAGTAGCATGATCTTGCCATCTCCTGATTGCCTTTCAATCTTGATGTGGATCCGTCATTGGAAACATACAACATGGTAGGTGGTAAGTTGAGACGACACCTTGGACGTCATGAATGAATGGGCGTCCAATGATTGCATTGTATGCTCCCGGAACATCCACTACCAGAAACTCAGTCATGACGTCTCTGGCTGACTCATCCTCCCCAATACGTACTGGGAGTGAGATTAACCCTTCTGGCACCACTGATGCCCCTGTGAATCCAATGACGGGATATCGGACCGGCTTCAAGTACTCACGGCTCAACATGAGCTTTTCGAATGTTGATAAGTACAGAATATTCGCGGAGCTTCCCCCATCCACCAAAATTCTATGTACCAGACAGTTTGAGACTTTTAGTTTACTACCAGCGGATCATCATGAGGATACACCACATGCTTCGCATCCTCCAGGGTAAACGACATGGCCGGCATTGCCGGCGGATTCTTCCAGGGCAAGCTGGCGTTGAAATTGACTTGATGTCGGAACTCCTTCAAACTAGCCTTTGCGCCGTTAACACTTCCTCCATGGATAGGTTCCCCACTGATAACATGGATCTCGCTGATCCGGGATTGAACATTTCGAGTCACGGGCTTTACAAGATCACCCTCTTTTGCTGGGCCTTGTACTGACTGAAATACCTCTTCTTATCAAGTCCTCCAGGTTATCTTTTAAGTGCCGGCATCCTCATTATATTGGCCGTGATCCCATGGAAATCACACCATTTACTTTTTCACGATTTTTATGGAACATCGTCTCGGACGCTGCCATTTATCGCTGTCCTTATTCATCAGAAAAATTTGGCTTCTAGAAGTGGTGAGTTGGTATATGCATCGAACCTCTCCTTGCGTTCACCTCCTTCCCGCCATCTTTTCACGATCCTGCGATCGCGGTCATACCTTTCATTCTCCCTTCTCGGTCATTTCCCTCTTGACCATATTGACTCCTGCTTTCTTCCTCCGGCCCCGATCCGCTTCGCGGGCCTTTCCTTCTTCTTGTCATCTTTCTTTCCGCTCCTGTTGCCTACAGCTTTATCAAATTCCTCCCCTCTTATATAGTCATTGGCCTTGCCAAGGACGGGACCCAGGGTTGTGTATGACTTCCGACCCAGATAATTCCGGAAGGGTGATCCCTCCTTGAGCCCAGTCATTAAGGCCAAGACGGCTACGTCTTGCAGTCGAGGCATGGAAACTGCCTCGACGTTAAAGCGGCCAATGTAGTCTCTCAGACTCTCATTTTCTCTCCTTGTTTCACTGACAGCAATTCCCCAGTGGTGCTTCACGCGCCTATTGCTTACAAAGTGGTACTGAACATGGATGACAGCAGAGAAAAGCTAGAGACGCTACCTGGCTTGAGACTTTTGAACCATGTCTGAGCTATCCCAGTCAAGGTTGAGGGAAAGACTTTACACCATATGGCATCACTTGAGTGTAGAGGAACATGTGTCCTTCGTAAGCCGCGACGTGATCGTCGGGTCTGATGTGCCATCATACTTGAGGACGGCATTTGATTCGCGTCATAGGATGATTCAATATTTCCAGAGTGAAGGGGGAAAGCTTAGGCTTGATCAAGAGGTGACCCCCAGCCGAATAGTTACTAGCACCGACGGTACTGTACTCACGGCGGGAGTGACCCTGCGTTTCCTCTTCAGAATAGTATACCTCCTCAGTTTCCAGAATTTCCTCCTCATAATCAGATCGGTCTATTTTCTTCTCCATTTCCCGTCCCTCTTTCCCAAGGACTGCATTTTTCGGAGCGGGGTCCCATCCGCGTTCCTACCAGCCAGAGCCGGTGGTCGCTTACGGGTACCGCCAGAGGGTTGGGGAGGAGCATTTTGTTGAGGATTACCTGTCAGCATCTGGATAAATGATGCGACCGTTTGCAATTGCTCGGGAGAGAATTGACTTAGCTGCGCCAAGTTGAATGGTACGTTGGTGTTTGGGGTTTGCTCCTCGCTTCCCGGTGTCCGGTAGTGGAATTGGTTTCCCAACGCACCAGTGATGACTGGCTGCGAGGAATTCTAGCCTTGCTCAAACTCAGGCTGACCATGGGTAGCGTTGTTTGTGTCTTCCATGACTGATACCTTAGAAAGGGTGAGGCCCCTCCTTCTAGTGCCAGTTGTTTCGGTATCGAAAACGGTGCCGGACCCTTTGAGAGTTGTCCGACAGGAGATGGATGTCCGTGAGGGATCTGCAACAATGACAAACGTGAGCTACCCTCGGGGTGTTTCGAGGAAACCCCCTCCGACGCTCAAGTCAGCTAATACTCAAGAGGATTCTAGAGAGAGAGAGAGAGCTTAGAGAGAGAGACTTTTTTAGTATGAGAGAATGTACCTGCAGGAATAGTACTGGATGGCTATTTATAGGCGTACTATTCACCTGACAGGATATCAAATCTTGTGACACTTGTACTGTTGTGATTGTTCTTGTCAGAGGGAAGATTCCCTTTAATTTGTCGTTTTCTATTGCCGTGACGGCCGTCTCAGCATGAAGACAAAAGATGATGAATTTGGAGTGGTCCCCCTTTTGTGAGCTCACGTCACCTTGGTTTGCTCCCGGCCAATATGCAATGTCCGCTAGCAAACTTGGGTTACACCCATACAGATACCAATCATTTTTTAAAACTCAAAATGTCCAGTTTGACCCCAATGCGTAGCTAGATCACAATGGGACTAGTAAAACTTGGTTTTAACAATGTAGCTCATATAAGCATACACTCGTATATCATAATCAATCCAGATACATATGGCACAAACAAGCATAATCTATTGGAAGCTTCTAATTCAAAACTAATAAGATGAGCATAAGCAGCCTATAGCCTCAAGCAATAAAGAGTTGAAAACAAACAAGCTAACTGATATAAGCTCCATATCCTGGCAATTCCATGTAAAGTTGCCATTAAGGCTCAGTCAAACTGAAAACATAATTTTTCTTCCCTTCTTTATTTGATTCTTTTTTTTTTCGAGGTGGGTGAGGCTGTGAAAAGGAAGCTTCAAGGGAATACATACGGTTTACAACACGGAAACAATTTTTTTCAAAATGGGACAAAAATTCATCATCTGAGCCATATACTGGCCAATTAAGGGTAGGGGTTATCCAGCTTGATGACACAATACACAATTGTGGAGCCAAAAGCCTCTACAATGATTTCCTAATTGAGCACTATTACTGGACTGATATAACCAAAGAAAAGCAGAATTGTACTTTTGCAATCTTGACTCCGAAATCTATCCTATCTTCGCAGCTCAATGAAATAGATAAAAGTTTTTCTTTAGTTTAATAAAAACTTGAAGAAATTTATGTTTAAAGTCTTCAAAGCAGTACAAAATAGATAAAAGTATACAACGAAGAAGTAAACAATTCCATCTTGAAGGCGACATCCCAATATCTAATTTAACTCTTTGTTGATATGCTAATATTGCTCCCTAAAGGCAAACTTGACAACCCCCATAGATATTGAAGAACTTTAAATTAAAAAAAGAGTAAATAACTTAAAATTTTCACCATCTACAAAGGGTACCGTGAAACCGATGAAAGGTAAGGATGTCGAAAACACGAAAACAGCCCAGCAAATTACACATTGGGAAAATTGCATCTCTGGAAGACCATTAACTAAAGCAGGATCAACTATCAAACTAAACAAGCCTAAACAATCAATCTCTAAATATATATGATAGAATGACCATGCAATCTTAGATGGATCAGAACCTTGAAAACATTGAGCACTAGAAATGCTTTAAGAAAAAATGAAGAAGTCAGAGGACATGCAAGAGTATCAACCACATATAAGTTATAAATGATATTTTGTGAGTTCAATACATAGACCAGAAGTACTAATGATTTCTACAAGCCGGAGCTATTTGTGTGAAACCAGACTTCGACTTCAGGGGAAACCTTTCTAAAAATCATTATTGCAATTCCAAGATGAAAAAGGCAAAACAGTAACCACCTTGTAATTGGTTGTAAGTAGGCCAAGACAAAACCCAAATATACTTCATTATATCCATGTCTGAGGGGAGTGGGAAGTTCAATTTGATTTCCTTATAGAAGTGTTCCCAAAAGAAAAGGACATTGATGACTCCAAGTAACAAGTTCAGACCCAACCTAGGAGAATTCGAGAAGAGGTTTTTCCTTAAACCTCCACACTCCCAAATGTTTGGCTTGCATAACTGGTCAGGTTACCATAAATGAGTCCGGTTAGTGAGGATCTTTCTTCCTTATAACCTAATTTCTTTTTTATTTTTAAAAGAACATTGATAATACATCAAGAGGTCACTAGAAAATTTACTCAAACAAAAAAGTAGTCACTAGAAACAAAAGGGTTAGTATACAGTACTTAATTAAGAACCTCATATTTATAAAGAGTGAACAAGACTAATGTAACATAAGCGGCCTGTCTTCTGGAGACTGAACAGAACATAGCTAAAACGTAACATAAGTGACCTGCCTTTATCAAACTGAACAGCATAGCATCATAGTCAAGAAGACAGAGACATGGTACCTTTAGCAATGTCACATCCACATGGTAAGTTCTTTGAAAGAATTCTACCCGCATTCAATTCATCAACCCGAACTTCATCTTTGACCTCGTCATCCTGAATAGTTTTCCCCTCATTGAACAGCGCCATACCTTCTTTGTATGATCCCAAATATAATCCTTTCAGTCCCCCCTCAAGGTTCTCTAGTACCTCCTTTTGATCTCTATCGCAGTCAACAGAAAGCACTCGGAGAGCACTACTCTTACTTCTCCAGTTAGAGCAACAACCACTTGCTAACATTAAAAGATTCTCATTCTTCCGAAAGTACAACGCCCTAGGCACTGGGTATCCAGCTGGGTTGTTAAACCTAAAAGACTCAGTCCAAGAATCGTTGTTGCCATACTCTTTCATCACCCATATGGAGGAGTCACATTTCTGATTTGAAGATAGAATTAGCGAAAGCATATCGTAGCAAACTGTGATCTTCACTTTAATTGACTTAGTATTAGAGCCCTCAAGACAAGCAGGCAATTTCATTTCACCAAAGAATTCATCTCGCACATTGAAAGTCACAATAACCCTCCAAGCTTCCTCCCGATAACTCTGACCTTTGGTGGGTTGGATAATGAATCCAGGCCAATGCAAATACCCATTCAAATAACATTGTGAATAACTTTCTTGATCAAGAGAAAACACGAGCATATGGCGAACATAGTACATAGGACGAGAAGCAGTGATGGTTCTCCATGATCCAGAATTAACTGAGTAAACCTCAACAAGTGGGGGAAGCTGTTTTGGCACAAGGTAAACAAGACGAACCACCTTGTAATCATTAGTCAGCTTATCGAACCCAAACCCAACACACATGTCGTATGGACCACATGGACCAAATGTGAAATTAGGATAAGGGACTTCTACTGCTTTCCTTATACTAGGGTTCCACAGATATATGACATCAGCGTATGTAAAAATGTCATCAGACAAACAAATAACCCCATTACAAGAACCCACAAAGTTGAAGCAACTATTACAACGAAGAAATTTGACGGGCAATTCTCGAAACATTAGATTAGATTCAGAAAATCCATTATCTGGGTGTAAAGCAAAATACTCCTTGGAACTTCTTTCTCCTTCTATATAGTACCTAAGTAATGTAAAGGGTTTATCTTTGGATTTTTTGTTGTGAGAAGCCATAAATTCAGGGCTAGTGATGAAATTCAACAGAGTTTTGCTAGTGCAAGCACATATAACAAGAGTTTTCATGGGAAGTCTCAAGCAGATGTCTGACAATACATCCTTTGGCAAATTTTCCCACATTGTTGCAAATTTAACACTAATTGTAACGATTAATAAGAAGATTAACAGCAGAAAAAGGGTATAAATTGAAAAGGGTTAACTTATCTCGAAAATGAGTGAAGCTTCAATTGTTCTCCCTCACTCTTCTTACTTGAACAACGCTAGTTCGCTACTTCGCTACTTCGCTACTTCGCTTATGTGAAGCAAAGGGGCTAACGCTCTGTTCTTGTCTTAGTATTTGGGCTTTGGGGTTGTCCCAGGCTCGCAGGTTGGTATTGCTTTTTCGAATTTGAAATGTATTTTTTCCATTCTCATTAAAATATACTACTATTAAGCAAAACTCAGCTATTAAAAGGTATAGATATAATACTATGGAAACTTAGAGCATAATTAAAAGTTGGTTGAGATGGTAATTGTGTCATGTATAATAGCAAGAGGTTACAAGTTTGAATCTTGTTGCAATTAGGCCTGAGCTATGCCCCGGGTAAAGAATTTTTATGCAATTTCTAACTTTTTTTGATTGTTGTGAATTACATAGAGTAAAACGCCCTTAGGGAGGGCGCCACAAGACACCGTTTCTTGTTTAGGCACGCCTTTTAATATATTAGTATATATTAGTTTTATAGCCCGTGCGCTGCACGGGTTATTGTTTATTTTTATTTTTTGCTGATTTTCAGTTAACATTGTTGATTTTGTGTTGGTGTGAAATGAGATTTTTCAACACCATTGTATTTACATACTTCCTCCATTCTTTTTTATTGCAACATTTACCATTTTGGATAGTTTCGTCTATTGGAACCATTCCACTTTTGTTAAAAAAAATAATTATAGTTGACAATATTGCATTTACTTTGTGTTAATAAAGTCATCATTAATTACTCAAATCGCCTCGCAAAATTGCATTTATTTTATTAAGGATTTATTTCCCCTAATCTTGTTAATTAAAGGGAGACCTTTATGCTAAACTATCCTTTTTAATTTTCTTAAAAACCATGCTCAAACCAAATGTTGCAGTCTCTCTGTCATTACACTCTAATTTATAGAATTGTTGTGATATATAAATTATATATTTTTTAGTATTAAGTAGAATAGTGTAGCTAAGTTTATTATTATATTAAATGGTATCCCAATAATTGGTATGACTGACAATAACTAACAAAGTTGTAACATGAAAAATACGCGAATGATATTTTAAGAAAGTAAAGAGTAATAATTTAATAAACGCATGATAGAAAGAGTATAGAAAACATGAGTGCTAGGCACAACTTCAAACTATTAATATAGCATATGAACACTAACGCATATAGAATGGAAGCTGTGCTGGTAGTTCCTACAAGGCTAGTAGCCTTGGTAGGGGTTAGCCCTTGGGCTGACTTAATTTTAATCAAAAAAATATATATATATATAGAATGGAAGCTGTGAAAGCTAAAAAGAAGATCATAATAATGGTATCATGAATAAAATTAATTAAATGTAAGGCTGACATCTATTATTGATCGAAAATACTGTTTAGACAAAAAAAAAATACTTCTTCATCAATCATGGCCATATCAAGACTTATCAAACTTCCACCTTCTATATGATCTGTGACCTCAAATAGTCTAGAAACGCAAACCTTGATATCCCAATTAGTTTTAATAGAATTAAGTTCATGGAGAAAATATAAGATATGACATATAGATATATGAAAAATAAAAACATAAATAATTATGTATAAAATAAATATTTTAGAAATAAAATAGTTAGTCAATTGCATAATACCTCTGCAATGTCGTTGACAAACTTTCATTTGATTTTTATGTAATGCCATCATAGTATGCTATATTTATATAACTTAAATTTTAACAATATGATTTTGAAAGACATAATTGTTATTGTCACATATAATACGCTATTTTATATTTATTTTTATATGCATTTAAAATAAAGAATCAATAATACGTCATTGTTCATTTGAATAAATATATTTCTATAAATTATAAAACTATATTGTGTATGGATCTTATTTCGAAACATATTTTGAGCACTCTCCAATGGTTAAAAGAATTATAATATTGCAAATTATGTAGCACAATCTATATTTAATTTACATAGTATAATAATTTAGGTTGCTTATTTAAAATCAGACTGTAATCTTCACTTATTCAAAACACCTTATATATATTTATATGTATGTTGAACACTATGTTTAAAAAATAATATAAAAAGAATTACATAACATGCTTAGGTGGAGCTCTCTATATTCTAAGGTTGTTTTTTCAAATCAAACTCTAATTTTTTTTCATCATCCAAAACTCTAATATATATATAACTTTTAGGTATATATTTTATTTTTGAAAACAAAGTTTCCTTAATAAATTTTGTTGCAATATTAAATTATTTTCGTTCAGTTTAGTAAGGCTAAGGTTTTGAAAGATAATATATTTAATCCTGTAGATTGGACCTACGATCAAGGTTATAATCACATATAGTACACTGTAGTTATAACTATAATTATACTCCCTCCGTTCCTAAAGATCTTCCCTCTTTCTGTTTAAGTGCATTTCCAAATGATCTTCCCTCTTTTACTTTATTCCTTATTTGGATTTTTTTTTCCCTTTTTTACCATCTCGTGTCCCTTTCATATGGTCCACCATTACATTATTAATTCAATTTTACTCCATTTCTCTCTCCTACTTTAACCCCTTTTATTTGTTTATTTATCTTAACCCTTTTCCCTTTCCTACTTTACCCACCCCACACCCCGCACAAGTGTATCTTCCTTGGTATATTTAGGAACAGTAACAAGGAAGATCTTTAGGAAACGGAGGGAGTAGTTATCTAATTAGATATATTTTTATGAGTTTAAAAGTATATTGTAAATGAATCTTATTTTGAAACATATTTCAAGCAATCTCCAATAGTAAAAAATTATAATGGTTTGAATTAGGTAGCAAAAGTTAAATTTAATTTATATAATATAATAATTTAGGTTGTTTATTCAAAATGAAACTCTAATTTTCCCATATGCAAAACTTCTCTTCTGTATTTAAATATATGTAGAACTCTAACTTTTTATAATATTTAAAATAAAAACTAATAACTTTGATTGAGGTTTGTAGAATTTAAAGGTGTTGTGTGAACCTTAGGAGGCACTTGTCATTAGAAGCTTGTACCAGTTTGGTGGCGAAATCGTTTATAAGGCAATGGTTTGCTTACCACGGCATAACCCTATTTATACAATATTCAATCATGTTCAGGAAGTTCAGTTGACAAATATTTGTTGATAAGCTTCTTCTTTTCATTGTAATTCAATATTATTTGTTCTTCATGAATATTTCAGCCATAACTCTTATTTCCTACATAATCATGTTTTGAGGAGAGCACAGTAATCGAGCTCAAATTCTAGAAATCAATCCAACTGAGAGTCAAAGGTTTGAGAGATTTTTTTTTTGGTGAAAAAAGAAACACTTAAATAGAACCGATAATAAAGTTATTACAACCCGAGATGTATATATTCATACAAAAATTAGGGGGGTTGGGGAGGTCCCTAATGCTATTCATACAATCATCTAAACTTTTAGCATGCTTAGCTAAACAATCTGCAAGCTTGATCACTTCCCTCCTTGCATAGAGAATCTTGATGTTCGAGTTGTCTTCATATAGCACCCTGCATTCGATAATCAAAGAAGTGATAGAGCACCAAATATTAGGAGATGAGAAATCACTTGAAAAGCAATTTGACTATCCCTGACAATCATGCTTTTAGTCAAATTCATACGGATGCACACTCTCTAATACCCAATATTTCGGCCATTAGTGTAAGAGCATTTAACAAATCCACAAATCTATAAATCCAAGTACCATAAGCATCTCTTGTTACCCCTAAACGGCGAAGGGATGCCCCTTTATGCAGATCTCAATCTTTGTCAAGTATGGTCAGATTTGATGGGGATGGGTATAAGGCCCGTAAAAAGAAGAAGAAACGCCAATTAGAAGAATGGGACGCTAAAGGAGGTCTGAATATATGGCTATCAATGGATAAATCCACCCGACGATCTAAATGCATTACTGATCTCTCCATGGCAAGTACTTTGGGAGTGGAGTTGGGTCCTGAAATCTCGTCGAAACTATCAAAGAAAAGGCACGCCTTGGTTTCTATAGCAGATCCAGACGAGAGTTGGAACTTGAAACGCAATAAAACTGAACCTGATGTTCTGCCTTCGGATCTTCATGACCAGCAGAGTAACATGAATGCCTCGCCATCACCATCTTCAGTGGGTCTAGTGGTTTCCCCCAAAGAGCCACCAACCTCCAAATGAAGCTTATGTCCTGGAACTGCCGCGGATTGAACGCCAGCAGTAGTGTGGTAGTTCCTTATATGACCTGGCTTGTTACTCACTTTAATCCTACTTTTTTATTTTTGCAAGAAACTAAAACTACTGTAGATCATGTACACAATCTACTTAGAGCTACTTCTCCTACTTTTGTTCATGGTGTGGATGCTGAAGGTACTAGGGGAGGCCTTGTAGTTTTTTGTTGGGGTCCGTTTGTAGTTGACGTGCTGAGTAGTTCTAAAAATTATGTCTTTTGTAAAACTACAGCTAGTAATGGAAAAGTTAGCTTAGTGTTGTTCTTGTATAGTGAGCCTCTTAGTCAATACCGCAATCAACTATGGCATGAATTACACGAACTTCTACATCGGCATACAAATTACCTTATCATTGGAGATATTAATCAACTCGATTCTTATACTGATAAGCTTGGGGGTGCGGCTCTCATTAGAGGTTGGGATGAGTTTCAAGATTGGAAATTTTCCTTGGCCCTGATGGATTTGCCTTTTTTCGGGCCTAGATTTACATGGTCTAATGCTCGAGAAGGTACTGACCTAATTCTTGAACGTCTGGATCGTGCTTATGCAACGAAAGATTGGTTAGAGGAATTTCCAAGTGCAATGGTTCGTAACTTACCAATTGTGAGCTCCGATCATGCCCCTATTATTCTTGATCTGGCCCCTATGCACCCAACTTCTCGCCGCCCATATCAAATTGAATCTTGGTGCATTAATACTCCAACAGCAGCTTGTATAGTAAAGGAGGTATGGGCTTCTTTCGTCCCAGGCTCTCCCATGTATGCCTTGTCTAAGCACCTGTTTATGACTCGAGAACGTTTGAAGCAGTGGTGTCTGGATCGTCGGTTATTTCGCGGGGTTAATTGGAATGAAATTTTTTCTCGTCTTCAGATTCAGGGTGATAATATCCAGTCATTGCACCAGGGTGTTAGTTACATGAATACTCGATCACAGCTTTTGGACGAGGCCAATCTAGGTGTCATGTATTGGAAACAGCGTTTGAAAACTCATTTCATCCAACATGGTGACTTGCCGACTCGTCTTATGTTTCATCGGGTTAGACAACTCAAAGTGCACCGTCATCTCTATATGCTTAAGAATAGTGATGGGCAGTGGGTTGATGACCAACAAGAAATAGTCAACATCATCTCTCAACATTTCATCCAAATCTTCTCGCCTTGTGATAATCGGGATCTGGGATCGCCATCTCATGCAGAGGAAATTGACCTGTTATTGCGAGTGCTCAACCTCCCAAGCCTCTCCTCCACGCATCGGGGAAATCTAATCCAACCTTTCTCCCCGACTGAAATTCAAAAAGCGTTTTTCGAATTGCCTTCTAATAAAACCCCTGGTATGGATGGGTTTCCGGCAGAGTTTTTCCAAAGACACTGGGGATAACTTGGAGTTCCAATTGTCAATGCAATCCAGCACTTCTTTACAACAGGATATATGTTGAAGGAATGGAATCGAACGCTCCTCATTCTTATTCCTAAATGCCACCCTCCGGAAGAGGTAAACCATTTGCGGCCCATTAGTCTGTGCAATGTCATTTACAAATGTGTGTCCAAATGTATGGTCAACAGAATGAAACCCCTTCTCCCGGATCTCATTGATGAATACCAGACGGCCTTTATTCCGGGGCGTCATATGAATGATAATATCCTTCTTTCACATGAATTGATGCATCTTATAAATAAGCAGCGGTCTGGCAACCGTCATCTCGCAGCTGTTAAAATCGATATGAACAAGGCCTATGACCGTGTTAGTTGGCTGTTCCTTTTAAAAGTGCTGCAAGCTTATGGGTTTCCCGCTTTTTGGATTAGGTGGATTCATCAATGTATAACCACAGTGTCCTATAAAATCATTGTTAATGGAGTGGTAACTAAAGCTTTCACTCCGACGTGCGGGTTACGTCAGGGGGACCCTTTGTTCCCCTATCTCTTTCTTTTCTGCATGGATATTCTCTCGCGTATGACTTCTCAGACAGCAGAAATTCATCATCTTCAGGGAATTAAGATTGGTAGGCAAGGACCCTCTATTACGCATCTATTCTTTGCGGATGATGCGCTGTTCTTCTTCAAAGCAACGGAGGAAAATTGTAGCTCCCTGATTACTTTAGTCAACCGGTTTTGTAACGCCTCGGGTCAGCTTCTCAACTTCCAGAAATCTTATGTCAAGTTCAGTCCAAACATTGATAATGACCATCAATCTCTTTTCAAATCGCTACTCCGAGTGCAAGTGAAGGATAATATGGGCACGTATCTCGGTATTCCAGTGGACATTACAGAAAATAAAGTCCATCACTTTACTCCACTAATTGATGCGATTTCTCACCGAATTGCGCAATGGCAGCACACCCACCTCACTCAGTCTATGAAACTTATCATCATCAACGCCATCTTAGTTGCTTCCCTGGTTAATCACCTTTCAGTCTTCCGTATTCCCTCTTGCATTTCTCACAAAATTGAAGGTTTGATGGCCCGGTTTTTTTGGGGTACGGCCCTGAATAAAGGGATTCATTGGCGAAGTGCGAATTGTATTCAGTTGCCCAACGGTTTGGGTGGCCTGGGCATTCGCAACATTAATAACTTTAATACTGCACTACTGATGAAAACAGTCTCTCGTATCCACGCTCATCCTCAACTCCTGCTTTCAAGGGCCTTCATGAATAATAGGCGCACGGCGACCATCAATTCAACGACTAGATCCATGTCTTGGGGTCGACGGGGTCTTGTTCAGGCGTCTCGTATCTTAGCTCAAGGACAAGTGTGGAAAGTTGGTAATGGAAATATCCTGCTAGCTTCGAGCTCGAGGTGGGTCCATGGTCAGACTCCTATAGTAAAGGATGATGTTAGACTTCTGGAAGTAAGGCACCTCAAGGTGGCGGACCTTAGAATCGCCGCTTCTTCGCAATGGAATATTCACCTCCTACACAAATATTTCGTTCCCTCAAGTGTTAAAATGATACAGACAGTAGAATTACCTCTTCACCCCAACTGTGAGGATACCCCCTATTGGCCGTTGACGAGATCGGGGACTTATACTACCAAGTCAGGTTATTACTATCTTTCGACAATTCAGCAAAATGATATCTTTAGCATGACGGACGCAGACAGTGTGGACTTCTTCCGCATAATCTGGGGTCTGAACATCATGCCAAAATGGAGATTATTCCTCTGGAAGCTCTGGCACAACGCCTTAGCTACAAACCAGAATCTTCAAAGGCGTAGCGTACATCCAGACGCTTCTTGCCCCATATGTCTCCATCCCGATGAGAATTTGATTCATCTCTTCCTTCTCCGCCCTCTTGCCGAAGAAGTTTGGAGTGTAGGCCTTCCTCACCTGCAGTTAGGAGCTCCAACTCATCTCAACTTCCGTCGATGGCTCCAGGAAGTTATAATTAAGCTTCGCAAGACTGATGGTTCCCGGAGCGCTCGTATTCCCTATTTCGTAGGAATCTTATGGGGTATTTGGATGGCTCGTAATAACCAAGTATTTCATCATATGCGAGTCACGATGGAGCGGTTTCGACTTTTCTTCCAAGACGGTATGGTTGCTCACAATTTCTTTATCTCCCCTGCTGAGTTGGATAATGGTAGCTTGCAAGAGCCACTTGTGCCTCCTGGTTTTATTTGTATGCAGATGGGCTCTCTAAACTATTTCTCTCCGGAAGTTCTCATACAGGTAGATGGGTCCTAGGACCCTAAGTCTAATCATGGCGGAGTGGCGTGGGTGGCTAAAGAAATGGATGGGACAATTCGTGACAAGGGGGGTACTTCTTGTTGGGCAGCTTCTGCAATTTCGACCGAAGCAACGGCTTGTCTTAAAGGTCTCCAATGGGCTACAGATTGTGGTATTGACAAGGTCACAATCCACACAGACTCCGTTTCTTTAATTAGAATGCTAGGTTCGCCAAGTTCCGGGGATGTTACTATCCGGTTTACTCTCGAAGCCATTCGGTTATTAGGGCAAGCTTTCGTGGGATGCCAAGTTCTGAAGGTGGGAAGAGACCAAATCGCAGACGCCCACAACTTAGCTACTGCGTTTCGCAAGGATAGGACTTTCTTCGGCCTGTTCTAAATTTCATTTTGTTAGTTTTCGCGATGTCAAAAAAAAAAAAAATAAAAAATAAAAAATACCATTGGGGTATTCTTGTCGACATATGAAGCATCAACATTTAGAAAATAAGGTGCACCTAGAGTGATACGGTTATGGCCTTATGGCGGTAGGGAGCTATATGGTCTAAGTGGACCGCTTTTTCTAGCTCCCACGCTTGACCTTTTGCTCGGCTAAGAGCATTGCCAATGGTTGAACCCCAAGAGGTTTATGAGGAGAGAGAGTCTGAAAATATTAATAAAAAAAGAGGAAAGAGAAGAAAAGAGAGGAAAGAGAACCATAAACGGTTCTTCCTCATAGACTGTTTATGGAGGTTTTGCAAAAAAACAAAAGCTGACAATTTGGGGAGGAGATAACATGTGGCATGATGCCATTGGGTATTGGGAGGAGATATAAGGAGAGAGAAAATAAGAGAGATAATTGATGATCCTAAAAATAAGTCTAACCATTGGGATTTAAAAAATATGGTCTTTTAAGTAAGTTGGGCATATGTGATATGAAGGAGAGAGAAAGTAATTAAATAATTGATGACCCCCAAAAAGAGTCCAACCATTGACAATGCTCTAATGATTTTCGCTATCTTCCTAGGCTCCTGCTCAAAGACAAATTTATTTCGACTTTTCCATAACTCAATTAAAGCAGATAAAAGGGAACAACATATTCCATTCAACTCCATGAACAAGCAAGCGTGGTGTTTGCTAGTTAAATTTTGGAACAGTCATTCCTCTCAAGTACATCCCTAGAGAAAGGGCAGTCTAATAACAGGCCAAAGTTGGGAAGGGTAATACAAGTCCGAAGCACATTATGAGGAAGACGGTCTAGCCAAACAAGTAAAAGGAAGAACTTGATCATAGAGAGGGTGCAAGCAAATTATTCTTCTGCTCAACGATTGGTAAACAGTTGATAGAAAATCAATTCATGCACGTTTTTTTATAGCATCTTTATCACTTTGTACTCATTTCCACTTCAAAAAAGAGAGGATATTTATATTGGTATTATTTGGAACAACTTTCACTAATCTAAAAATTTTCTTTAAAAAACAAGCAATCAAGGGATTCTCCACCCGACCATGAGCTATCCACGAAAGATATATGGTAAGTGGGGGAACCTGGAAATGGAATACATTGTTTTGCAATTGGATGTAATGTACTTTATTATTGATAATGAAACAAAGTGGTTCTTTATCACAGACATATACATAATCGATATATATATATAGTTTCTTTCCCATCCAATTTATATTACTAAATTAATTAATGATAACGCACATATTAATAGAGCATAATTTTTTCAGGACTAGGTCAAGAAGAAATTCCACAGATGTGATATACATTTATTGAGTTAACCGGGTGAGAGTATATATATGAGTTCATATGAGAATGCATATTTACCTCAGAAATAAGAATGAATTTTACATGTTATAACTCTTATGAATAAGTGATATAACTCTGATGAAAAAGTGATATAACACCAAAAAAAGAATATTAGAAAAAAAAATTAGTTTTTTTTATTTAGGCTCAAAAATTTTTAGGGGGGTATGTGAACAAGTGTTGTAACTCTAATTCAATCGTGTGGTTGAGATTCATTCTCATTTCTCATGTAAAGAGCATTCTCATGCAGGGGCGGATCCAGCGTGGGTTCAGTGGGTTCAACTGAACCCACGTGGATCCGGGACAAAATAACGAAAACTGGGCAAACCAAATAATATATTATATATTAAATACAGCGGCTAATATCATTGAATGGTGTGGTAGCGCAGCGGTAAAGCTTATAATTCAGTATTGTTTGTGATTCCCGCATGGGACATGAGAGTCTCATGTTCGAATCCGTGTAATGTAGTTTTCCTTTTCTTTTCCTTTTTTGATCCTTTAGTCTTCTTAGGCTTATGCATTTTTTTATCCTCCCTTTTGCCTTAGTGCATTATATGTTGGTCTTTTTTTCCTTCTTCTTTTATCCTCCCTTTTTTTAAGCTCTGTTTTTCATCTATAAATCTCTCCATCCTATCAAGTACAAATATTGTAAAAGCTAATGAATTAATTTACATTATATTTGTTTCATATTTTGTTATACATATAAGTGTATAACACTTAATTGATAAGTTAATTCAATGAAAAAAGTCTTAATAGTTAATACACGATTCGTAGTTTGTATAACTCTATAGCTTGTTAAAAAAAATTAAGCCTTTCATTAATACAAGAAATTATTTATCATACTTTTTGTAATGATGTAATTAAGAATGAAAGTCTCGCTAAGTACAATGGTTGAAAGTTTATTTTTTTCTTTAGAAAATTGCAATTTCAAATAGAAAAATTTAATTTGGAATTTACATTAAACTTATTCCGAACCCACGTGACCCAATTCCTGGATCCGCCACTGTTCTCATGTGATCTTGCCCCTATATATATATATATTATATTATATATATATATATATATATATATATATATATATATATATATATATATATATAGAAGTGAGTTCATATGAGAATGCATATTTACATGAGACAGAGAATTAATTTTACGCGCTATAACTCTTATGAATAAGTGATGCAACTCCAATGAAAAAAGTGATATAACTCCAAAAACTGAATATTAATAAAAGAGAATTCAAAAAAAAAATGAGAATGAATCTTAACCACACAATTGGATTAGAGTTACAACACTTGTTCATTAGAGTTATACCCCCCCCCCCCCCTAAAAGATAATTTTTTATCAACTAACTCTCTTGTTCTCCTCTCTACTTTCAAAAACCCTAGCCTCCATTGTTGATTTTTAAAGGGGCTTCCATCGGTTTTTACCGTTGGAAAGCCCCCACCTTTGTTTTTTATTTGTTTTTAAGTTTCCAATAACGATTCTCCCTCGAAAGAAAGGGTTTTCGATCTCCTTTGTAAGAAAAGGTTTTTCGATCTCCTTCGAAAGACAAGGTTTTTCGACCTCCTTCGAAAGACAAGGTTTTTCGACCTCCTTCGAAAGACAGGGTTTTTCTCCTCTTTTAGAGGGGGAATTTCTAGAGGTTACAATCCGGGATACTAGATCTAATGGATTGCCGTGAAATTATTTTGTTGGTGAAGAATTATGCGGGATCACAAAGGTTATCAATTTTTCGAATACGGGCAGATGAATCCGACGGAGATCATCCTCACGACTACAAGGGATTGTTAGATTGTCTCTCCAACAAGGCTGTATTTTCCAGCGATATAAGCGGGAGATGTTCCACATTGCAAGATTTGTTTGACGATCGTAGTTTTTATGAAGGAAATTTTTGTTTGATTCAACTTATGTATTTGTTTGATTCGATTGCTTATGTAGATGTCGTATGACTTTTTATTAATGAATTAATTTTACTATTCAAAAAAAAAAAAGAGTTATACCCCCTAAAAAACTTTTAAGCCCAAAAAAAAAAAACTTCAATTTTTTTTCTAATATTCATTTTTTGGAGTTATATTCACTTTTTCATTAGAGTTACATCACTTATTCATAACAGTTATATTGCATAAAATTCATTTTCATTTCTCATGTAAGTATGCATTCTCATATGAACTCACTTCTCTCTATATATAAAATTCTCATATATATCTCATTTCTCGCATTGCCACCACTTAAATAGTAGGAGTAATTATCAAAAATATGATACTACATAACATAATTGCATACATAATACCAATTTAATTATAAAAAAAATTTCTATGCTAATAGTAAGGGTTTTTTTGTTAGATGGTACCTAATAAAACAAAAGTTTTATAGGGAAGGACCTAGCGAAAAAAAGCACAATCATATTGTCTACAATCTACATAGCATGGGTACATGCATGTATCTGAATATCATGATAATATGTATTTACAAAATATATGCATAATAAATGCTATCTAGTTTAACTAGTAAAATATTATGGAAGTGACACCCAAAACCTAATTAAATCTAGCTTTATAAAATGTTGTGCGAAGTCTCCTAACTTAATTCTGATAAGATTGATTAATGATCAATTGATCATATATTCTACACTTTATGGTTTTTCATCAAGATTTTTCTTTTTTATTAGAATTATATTAATAAAAGGGTATCTTACTGATTTTTTCCTTTATTGTTTCCTAAAATAAAATATAATTGGAGAACGATATATTCTCCAGATAAAATGGACGTTCAATTGTCCCAAAGAATTTAATTCTTTGAGACCCACTCAAATAATATTATAATATGAATTTGGTTCTGCCTTTAAATTTGGCATATACTATATTGCCTCTATATAATCCTACACAACCACCTTAATTGATCGTATGTGAGCAAAGTGGAGCGCAGAAAATATCATAATTGGTAAGTGCTCTCCTATCGCTCATTTTTGTATTGTAAATAAATTTGTTTGAGAATGCAGAAAGATTCTTTGATGAGTAATTAAGCATATGCATGAATCATTGAATAATAGTATTTCACATCACATGATTAGAAATGCTATTATAGTATAAATTCAATAAAATTAAAGAAATTAATTTTACTATACATAAAAATATTTTTTGAAGGTATTAAGATGAAAGGATGTCACTTGACGGGATAAGGGAAAATCCTCAAATGAATTTCATGAGCTTCGATCCCTAACTCTCAGGAATATGAGATAAGAAGCAATACCACTGCTCCACCACCTAAACCTCACTATAAATTAAAAAAATATACTCATCCCAAATTTTAAATTATATACTGACGTTGTAGTTGTCCATGTCTTCATGACCTAGCTAGATAAGAAGCCGATCGATCTCAAAGTGAAAACATGGCGAGTGGGCAATTGAAACGACAAGAAGGTAGCAGTGGAGAGACAAAGCAACGCAGTGCAGAGGTTCAAGCTCGTGTCGATGTTTATCTCATCAATGGAGATGGTGAAGATCATCCTTTTGTTTATGGAACCATAACTACTAGAGTTGATTCCGGCACCGAGACTACAATGTACAACAAATCCAGCAGTCAGGCTGAAATTGTGGCACCTGGGATGCCCATTACCATGAACAACTTCGTAAAAATGTCAGGTTGGGCAGATAAGTTTTATGTTCATGCAAAGTTGTATGACTATGATTATCTTAGCCCCGACGATGAAATCGCAAATGGTACTGCCACATTTGTGGTCAGAAGTGGTGGATCATCTGGTGCGGAATACATTACTGGACAAGATGGCAAAATACAGGTCCGGGTACAATGGTATGATGTCAACCCTTGAACGGCTATCGATTCGACCCATCCATCTAATATCATATTATAAAATAGTATGCTATGCATGCATATATACGTACATCTATGTACGTAGTACCTACTATTTGAATAAAGGCTGCTAAATTGTGCGTGGGTCTTAAATCTTAATACATAGCAGCTTCGTTTTTATGTTTTTTTTTTCTTTTTAAATATTTGGAGTCATGTTGTTGAGACTTTATTTGGTCGTTATATTGCTCAATGTAATGGGTCTGTTTGCTTGCTTCTCCCCAAGCATAAAGCAACTAAAGTCTAATAATATATATATGTTATTTTGTTAGTAGCTGTCTTTGTTTTGTTTTCTTGCAATCTATCTCGATTCTACTTCCTCTTTAATAAAGTTCATCAACTGAACTTTAGATCAACATAGAACAGATTTCACCATTTGAACTTCTATTCATTTCATTAAGAAGGAAATGATACTAAGACATGAGAGAAATATAGAGAGAGAATAGAAAATGAGACTTTATTAACTTGTAATTGAATGAATCAATCTCATTATACAATCTGTATTTATAGTACGAGTACTATACACCTTTAATACAGAAATGATAGCTAACAGAAAAGGCTAACAGAAAGTTATTACAGCCAACAACTTGTAACTAACTATAAAATCTGTTATGCTTCATGCTGAGCTGGAATCTGTAGCTTCTCTTTGGGTTGCTCAGTAGCTTCATTTGGACTTGGGCCTGCACTCAGTCTTGGGCCTGTATGCTGAGATGATATACTATGTATATCAACACCCCCCCCCCCCTCAAGCTTGGATATGGAAGAGAAGAGGACATGCCTAGCTTGGACAGAAGGTAACTGTGTTGAGGAGATGGAAGAGGTTTGGTGAATACATCAGCTAGCTGTTCAGCAGTAGGTTTGTAGGTTAGATCAATGAGCCCTTCTAAGACTTTCTCTCTTGTGAAATGGCAATCAAGCTCTATGTGCTTGGTTCTTTCATGAAATACAGGGTTTTTCCCAATGTGAATAGCACTCTGATTGTCGCAATTGAGAAGAACAGGCTTGAGGTTAGTAACATGTAGATCATCAAGCAATCTAACAAGCCATGTTATTTCTGAAGCAGTGGCAGCCATAGCTCGATACTCAGCTTCACTTGAGGACTTAGAAATAGTCCCTTGCTTCTTAGATTTCCAAGATATAGGAGAGTTGCCAAGTAAAAGTACATATCCAGTTACAGACTTCTGGTGTTGGGGCAAGATCCCCAATCTGAATCAGAGTAGCCTTGTAAAATGAGAGAATCTGTGGCATGTAATAAGATGCCCTGACTAGGTGTATGAGCAATGTATCTCAATACATAAACAAGAGCAAAAGAGAGATCAGGCCTTGTATGTGTGAGGAAATTAAGTTTTCCAACTAGGCATCTGTACTGAGCAGGATCTGTAAACTCCCCTTCATCAGCTAGCAACTTGAGCTTAATGGGAAGAGGGGTTTTAGCAGCTTTAGAGACATCCAAACTGCAAGCTTGAAGAAGTTCTTTAGTAAACTTCTTCTGAGTTAGGATAATACCTTCATTGATGTGAGTTAATTCTATCCCCAAAAAATAATTTAATTTCCCCAAATCTTTGATACTAAACACTTTGTGAAGGTGTGTTTTAAGAGCATCAATGGTGTTGAAGTCTGAACCAGTAAGAATGATGTCATCTACATAGATGGCAGCAATGGTAAGGGGAGAAGAAGAAGAAATAAATAGGGAATAGTCATTTTTAGACTGAGTATAACCTTGAGCAAGTAACTCAGCTTGAAGCCTGGCAAACCATTGCCTAGAGGCTTGCTTCAAGCCATAAAGAGATCTTTTGAGCTTCCAAACAAGATGAGAAAGATTGGAATAGCCTTCAGGAGCCTTCATGTAAACTTCTTCCTCTAAAGTGCCATGGAGGAAGGCATTATTTATATCCAATTGATGGATATGCCATTTCCTAGATGCTGCGACAGCCAACAAGCATCTGACAGTAGCCATTTTAACTACATGGGAGAAGGTTTCAGCATAGTCAATCCCCTATTTCTGTGTAAAACCCTTTGCAACCAAGCGTGCTTTAAATCTCTCCAAGGAACCATAAGCTTTTAATTTGACTTTAAATACCCACTTGTAGCCTATAGCCTTCTTTCCTTTAGGTAAAGGCACCAACTCCCAAGTACCAGTTTGTTCTAAGGCTGATAACTCCTTTTGCATAGCAGTAACCCAACCTGGATCTTGAGCAGCTTCCAGATAACTAGTTGGTTCAATCAAGGAGAAAGCTTGACTAATGAAAGCTTTGTGAGACTGAGGCAAAGTATCATAAAGGACAAGATTACACCAGTGAGAAGTAATGTGATGAGCAGTACAGACATAGGAACCAAGGTATTTAGGAGGATTTTTAGGTCTGGTGGAATGTCTAGAAGGAGGCTGATGTGAAGAAATAGGAGAGACAGTAGATGAGACAGAAGGTATAGTAGATGGGGGAGAGGAATCAGTGTTAGGAATAGAGATGTGAGGAGTATTAGGAGTAGAAATGTGAGGGGAATCAGAAGTATTAGTAGTAATATCTGAGAAAAGAAAGCAATCAGGGACATCAAAGGAAGAAGTCATGTCATAGGCAGTATGTGCAGGGAGAAAAATAGGTGGAGAAGTGGGTTTGAGAAGATGAGATAAAGAGTGATGGTGAGGTAATAAATGTTTTTCATGAAAGATCACATCTCTAGAAATGATAAATTTATGATTCTCAAGATCATAAACCTTGTATGCTTTTTGTCCTGGTGGATAACCAAGGAAGATGCATGGTGTAGCTCTAGGATCAAATTTTGTCCTATTTGTTTTAACAGTAGAAACATAGCAAACACACCCAAACACTTTTAAGTGAGCAAGAGAGGGTTTGCAGCCATAAAGCAACTCATATTGAGAATGGAAATGCACACTACTGAGTGGCATTCTGTTTATTAAATGAGTAGCACATAGGAGACATTCTCCCCAAAATCTTGTTGGAACTCTGGACTGGAAAAGAAGAGCCCTTGCAGTTTCTAAAAGATGTATGTGCTTTCTCTCCACAACACCATTTTGTTGTGGAGAATCAATGCAACTTCTTTGATGTAAAATCCCCTTATCATGATATTGTTGTAAAATTTTGCCTTGACACAACTCTTTGGCATTATCAGTTCTAATACAAAGAACTTGAGTTATAAACTTAGTTTCAATAAGAGTGAGCAACATATGAAGAATTGGAATAGAATCAGTTTTGTGCTACATCAAGAAAACCCAGGTAGGGATGGCAGTGGGGCGGGTCAAGTAGGAGACCCGCCCCATCCCTGCCCAAGTGGGGCGGGGATGGGTCTAGATTTGGTGGGGTTGGGGCGGGGATGGGGATTAAAATCCTACCCGCAATGGGTGGTGGAGCGGGTGTGGATTTTATGCTATCCCCGCCGCATCCCTGCCCGCCCCGCCCCATCCCCGCCCGCCCCGCTCCACCACCGCCCGCCTTACATATATATGATTAAAATTCTACTTATATACTTATATTATTAATAGTTTTATCTTGCAATATATATATATATATATATATATCACTACTAGAAAAGGAGTGTTGTGAAGACGCTTTTTGGCCCAATTGGCGACGCATAAAAGCGTCGCGAAATTTGCTCTCGACGCTGCCAAAAAGCGTCGAGCAGAATCAGTCGGCAATTCGCGTCTCCAAAAAGCGTCGCCATTGGCGACGCTGTACAACGTCCCCCTTACCTATATAGGCGTCGCCACATTGGTTAGTGGGGGTGCCATCAATTAATTTATAAACGCTTTAAAGTGTCCTAATTCGAGACGCTTTTTGTCGACTACAATTAGTCACGACGCTTTTTAGTGTTGAGAGAAATTTGGCTGGAAAATTATTCTTATATTTGTCATAAGTTTTTGACAAGGAAAAGCGTCTAGATTTTGTATGGACTCTTTTGATACGTTTTTCATAATTAATTAATTAACAAATAATTATATATAATAATACAGTAATAATATAATATATATATACACACACTAAGGTATAAAAAAAAACTTTGATCAATATATTATAAATATATACTAAGATAATTAAAATCCCTACAAATATTGCATATTCACCAAAATCCAAGCCATATATGTATTTTTCTATAAACATAATTGCAAATTGTATGTCGTAGTTAAGTCTAATTAATAAAAATATCCAAAGTGAAATAACCTTGAAAATAAGCTAACTAATAAGATCTAGCGCGCTAGCAAAATAGATGATGATACGATGGTAGCTACTTTGAAGCCATCCGTTCTTGATCTGTTGCACCTTCATTATTTTCGAGTACCTTCAAAAGGAGATAAAAAAGACAAAAAAATATAATCAGTAATGATAATATATATAAAAGTTTAGATTAGCAAGCTAAGAAAAATGGCTACAATTATGCACCAGCACGCATGAAACTTTTTAAAACGAACGAAATTTCATTATCTTAAGAAAGATAATCATAGCAATAATTCAATAAACAGCAATCAACATTCTATGTATTAGAATTACTCCTAATCATGATGATCAGTAAAAGCACAGTAGACATTACCATAGGAGCAATGAAGAGAAAAGACTATAATCAACATATTTCCAAAGAAAACCATTAAAGCTAATTAGAAGCACCTAAACTATCACAGAAAGAAAGTATTCAGCCAAATCACTCCTCCTTTCTCCAGTTTCATGAGTACCAGACATCTTTTGCCTCTGATGAGTAATGCCATAACCATCAAAATCGAGACGTGAAAGAAATTTAAATACCTTTCTACCATCTCCCAACAGGAGCCTTGACACCATGACCCAAGTAATTTTCTCTGTGTTTATCAACCTTTACATCATCCCAAGTGAATTCTGAAAATGAAAGATGATTATCAAAAGATACCCATAAAATATGAGAAAGGAAAATGAACACAAGTCAAACAATAACAGAAATTTACAACATTCCTAATACCAAATCACAATTCCGGAGAAGAAAATGCAATAAACCAATAATTCTATCACAGCATACCAAGAATTATACAATTAGAAAGAGAGTTCAGAGAAAGAGAATGCATTAAATTATAAGCTAATCACATCATTCCAAGAATTATACCTTGATTGTGTCTTGTACAGTCACTCTTAGCAAGAATAGTTTGTACAGTCACTCCTAATCATGATGATCAGTAAAAGCACAGTAGACATTACCATAGGAGCAATGAAGAGAAAAAAAAACATAGCATCCTCAAACCAAACCCAGTAATATCATGTTATCTCATATATTCTCCCCATATGTTAGACAAAGGAGCTAAAATAACATGAGAAGCTAACTGCCCTTTCATTAATCACCCAAGCCCACAATCAATCTATTACAGCTCCCTAATGATGTAAATGGCTGACCCTAACGATCAAAATCTTCAGACTACTACAATAGATTATGTTGTGATATTCTTTCATCCGTGCTCAATGGTTCTAATAAACACTGTCTTATCAATATCAGGATCAAAATTAGCTGGTCCTGACCTGTGGTCATAAGCACTTGAGAGCCTAAATCTATTTTAAAGTTAATAGCTGCAAAAACTTCTCAGAAACATCAAACACCTGTACCAGGCACTTTGTTTGCCCTCATTCTAGATTTGAGACTTAAAGCAACCTGTCCGAGTAGTTCTATTGAAATAAAATGCAATACAAGAATAATAAACCTCGGCACAAATATAAACTTTTCAAAAAAGATTCAAATTGCAGAATCAACAGTTTCCAAAAACTGGCCCTATTGTAAATCATAATGCAATGACTAGCTAGAAAATAATCATCAATACCATTCTTTGAAATTCGTCGAAACAATCTCATCAACAATACTGAAAACTGATATGCATAATGGACGGAAATTAACTGAATAAAAAAAGAGAATTGCAACAGAAACTGACCGCGAGAATAACAGCTCATATCTAGCTTCGCATACATATAATGTTATGTTCATTGAACTCAATGAACCACGACATAAAGTCTCTGCCAGCATCTCTGTGATGTTAGGTTAAATAATTAGAAGGCACTTTATAAGGGACAGGTAAAGTAGGTGTCTCGATTAAATGATGTGAAAACTTCACCAGAACAGTGTACTTGATAATTCAAACCCGAGGTGGGTTGTGTTTGCATCATTGTTCTGGGTGGTTTTTGTATAGGGCAGCAAAAATAGAATGTATGTCTAAATTTAAGCTGTTCATCGTTGTACAAGGGTATATTAGAATAAGCATAGATGCCATATGAACATAAAAATTGCTAAGATTTTGAGATCATCCAGGAATAACATACTTTATGCTTATTTAAGTACAAAAAATAGACAGCCAAGTCAAAACCAACTGCTGATTATTCAAAAGAAAACAGCAGATGCAAATTTTTCTAGATGCATCTATAGCACATTAATAAATATATAATTGTATATAGCTAAATTAAGTTGTTGGGTTTTTAAGCAAGTGATTCATACATATATCTGGGTTATGAACACTGATTTTAGGCTTGATAAACACTAATTCATTATTGTACATTTTTACTGTGATGCTGTTGAGATTATCCGGGTTTGTTGAAGAAGGATGCAGAATACACAGCTCTTTGGCAGATTAGGATCTATAATAGCTGCTCACCACATTAATCTTCCAAAAGAAATAGTGACACTTTTAGCAGGTCTAATCCCATCCTTATGCAGCAAATACTTTATATTTCTACTATCTAGTTAACTGATTCTATTTCCTAAAATATTGCTTCGTAAACTCTTAACACTTATTACACATAATTTCCATTTTGTCCTTAGTTTAACTTGGACATACCATTCTAAATATAACTCATAGAATATAAAAAACTTTAGTGAATACTTATTGTCTATAGTGGGCATTAGCTAAAGTTTTGTTACTAGTTGGTTAGAAACGAAATAAGAGTTGAGCTTAGTTAAAGAAAGAAAAACTCACATTTAACAAGTTTACCTTCTAGCTACAATTACTCTATTACCAAGCACTTTACTACATCTAAATATAACTACTATATATAGAAATAAGAGAATTTTCAGGTGGTAATTACCTAAACTGAACCTTGTTACGAACTCTGAATGATCACTAGAACAATGGGTGCCATTTTTCAGAATGTTGCCATGATGTCCTTTTGGGCAAGAGCACTTGTAACCACAGGGAGTTGGTACATGTATGAGAGCAAGGGTTGTTTGGCCCAGCACACTCATCAACATCTGCCAGAGAAAAGATATGAAAGATGATCTCATTATAGTAGTTACTGAGTAAAAGAAAGCTACCAAAAGCATTAGTGTAAAAACAGATTAAATTAGATACTTATTTATGGAAACAAGAAATCACTCGCTCGACTATGTTAAATACTGCATGGAAATTTCAAGAAAATTCGATGTCAAATTGCAGAATTTTTATGAAAATTAGAAAATCGGATGAGAATGTTACAGAATTGCAGAAAAAAGGCAATCATTCGAGACAAACCTGCTGACGACTTGTATTGAAATTTCCAGAAATTCGTTGTCAAATATTTCAATTTCGCGAAAATCTTCGCAATTTCTTTAAGACTGATAGGAGGTTGAAGATGAACAATTTAATGAAGAAATCGAAGAAATGAAAAAAAAAAAAAAAACGGTAAGAATTGGAGACATACCTGCTGGGCGCACGAACTGGAGAGTGAATTCGGCTAGATTTGAGACTGAGATTGAATTGTGAAGAATTAGGGTTCGTGTGTGCGTGGAGTACTGAAGTGGGAAGTTAGGCGGTTTCGCTTCTTGACTTCTTGTATAGCGTTCCTAGAAGGTGAAGCGCTATTTAACATAACACGTGAACTGCACGTGTCCTGAACGACGCCTAAAAGCAATGAAGCATCTTGACGACGCTTTTAAGCATTGAGGATAGGCGGGAATTTGCAAACCCCCCAACGCCTATATCCACGCGTCGAGGATAAAGCGTCTCGAATGTATGGCTTTTGTAGTAGTGTATATATATATATATAGGTATGATGCAGGTACGAAGTGGGTGTGGATACCCATGAGGGTGGTGTGGGTGGGGACACAACAAGAATCCGCACTTTTAGCGTCTGAATTTATCGTCCGGCACAATCAGACGCAAATTAGCGTCCGCTTTTGTAAAATTAGCGTCCGTCTTTAGACGGACACTAATTAGAGTCCGTTTTTCGAGAATTAGCGTCCGACTTTTGAACGGATGCTAATTACCGTCCGTTGTACAAGCTTACCGTCTAACTTGGCGGACGGTATTCAATGATATCATCAACAAAAATCGCGACCCACATTATTTCCAACCCTATCTCTAACTTCTTATCTAATTTTTTCTCTCTCACCATTCTGCTTATGTTTTCGTCGGCGGCATTCTTACGATTTCACTGAACGCGATCTTCTTGCTGTCTTTGCTCAGTACGAAATTTTTAGCTTTCATTTGTTGTAATTTTTTTCGTTAATTTATCTTTTTCGTCAATTTTTCAATTCGTTTAGTAATTTTTTGTTTTTTGATTGAATTCTTTGAAGATATGGCGAAATGGTGGATGTTAATCTTGTTAGAGATAAGGCCACTGGAAAGTCCAAAGGTTTTGCATTTGTGGCACAACTCTAGCCCGCATTCTCTGATTTGAAGCAGGTTCGATCGATTTCTGAGCCAATCACCGTCGCATGTTTTCGTTTTAGGGTTAGTGATCTTTTTTGGGTTTTTTATTTTCAGATCTAGTTTTTTTTGTTAATTTCTCAATTCTCCTTCAAAACCCCATATTTATCCTCTTTTTTTCGATTTTTATTTTCGAATCCTTCTTTCGTATGTTTTTTTTTTCGTTCTCATTGAAAAAGAAAAGCGTTGTCAATGTAGAGTAATTGAACTTATTGCGTCAGAAAATTTCACATCTTTTTGTAGTAATTCAAGCTTTAGGAAGTGCTTTAACCAACAAATACTCAGAGGGTATGCCCGGAAATCGTTATTTAATGAACACATTGATGTAATTGAAAATCTTTGCAGATCAAGAGCACTTGAATGTTACAGATTAAACCCAGAAAAATTGTGTTGAGTGATTTATAGGATGTTTTTGTAAATTGGAAAAGATGTGCTATTTCTGAACTCAGCTAACTAGGTTGCTGATTTGAGTTCTCAAATCCATCAATTGTGTTGCTCAGCTCTGCAAATTTAGCATTGACTAACCCATTTAATGAAAATGAAAATCAAGATAAGAATAAGAGTGGTGTTAGTTGGAGATGGAAAAATGTTCATGCTCCTCCATCTTTTTTAGGCTTCCCTTTTTCTGCTTCACATCTTCTTATGTAAAATTGTAAATCTATGTTTTTTTACAGTATTACATAATCTATATGAGATATTTATGCAAGTGTTAAGAGTTGTTTATACAAGTATTGTGTTATGGTTAATTTGTCATCCTTTTTTTTTGTGTTGACATAATTATGAGTTCTTTATGCAAGTTAAACTTAGACTCTAGATGACTATTTTTAGTTTACTCTCTTTTTGACAGAAGTATGATAGATAGATACTCTTGTTTGTCCAGCTCAGGATGCACTCTTCCGGGTGCATGACAGAGTGATTGCTGAAGATGCAGGTGCTGATGATGAGCCAGATGGAAATCAACATGTTACTGCTCGGTTGCTTGTTCCCTCTGATCAGATTGGGTGTATTATTGGGAAAGGTGGTCAGATTGTTCAAAGCATCCGCAGTGAAACTGGTGCTCAGATTCGGATTCTGAAAGATGATCATCTGCCCACATGTGCGTTGTGCACAGATGAACTTTTGTAGGTAATGCTGAAATGTTTTATTTAGTTGACTGCTGTAGTGGAGATGTTACTGTCATAGTTATCATGTCCGGGTTATATATTGTCCACATTTGTGTTTGCAAGCAAAATAGCTCAGGTAATGTTTCCTTTTACAATGATTGTCCTCTTTCACTTATCTTTTTGTGCATGAGAATGGCTAAATTTTAGTCAGCGAAATTTTGAAAGCATGAGATTGTGGGGGCATTCTAGGAGCTTCACTTGGAAGTGCTCTTTATGCTGAGTTCAATTTTATTTAGTCGCGAAGAGATTTCTTTTTGTAAGGTTCTGGGGCCTTCTTTTACACAATTACATCATTTTGTTGTTTGAGTTGATGATGTAAGGTTCTAGGGCCTTCTTTTACACATTTACATCATTTTGGTGTTTGACAATCAACTGGAACACAATGTGGAAATTATGGTAAGTATGCAGGTTTATTGATGTTGTAAATTTGTCATTAGTGCAATTGTTGAGTTGACCAAGTATGACTTTCAGGGGCAACGGTTATTATAGTTGCTTCGGTTCCTTCTAATTACATTTAGTTGTATAATTACATTCGAGAGTTAAGGATTCTCCCAGAGTAACTGCTATAATTATATTGCTGCCTTCTAATTACATTTAGTTGCTTTTTATAGACTTAGAGCTACTTCTTAAGCAAGTAAGATAACAGATTTGTTTCCCACTAAATGTCTAGCAATATTCTAGCTGACACAAGTAACAGAAAGTTAGGAGAGTAATCTAGGTGGCAGCATTTCCTTTCTTGCCCTTTCTCACATATGTGATGATTGGCGTTGTAGTGGTGGCTTGATTCTCTGCAACATCCTGACCAGATAATTAGAGAAAATGGCTTTTGTATACCAATAGTCTGAACCTACACATTTAACATTTAAATTAGTCATATTGTATTAGTGGAGAGTATGCTTCCTAGTCTCCAATTGATGTGTTAGAAGATTGTACTGGGATTTGTCTAGGTACTAGACAGGCTTTGTGCTTAAATGAGTATACAAGCGGACTTCATTTTAGATCTTTTCATCTTTGCTTCACATTTCTGGTCTATGTTTTATAAGACGGATCTGAACTGTTTTTCCTCTTGGGACAGGCCTGTAAATTTACATCTACTGAAATGTTGCTTGTCTCAGTTGAAGCAAGTGTAGTTGGTTTAAGTTGTTCATTTAATTTTTTTTAATAATTGTTTTTTTCTGGTTAATTTCATTAATTTCTTTGTTTTTGTTGATTTGCAGGGTTATCAGATTTGCGTTTGAGTCCAAGATTTTTGTTGTGGAATTTTAAGTGTACATGTAATTATATGAGATTTGTATTAGATTTTGTTCTAAGTATATTAGAATTTAGTTCTAGAATTATTTTTTACTTGTATCTCCATTTATTATCAATAATAATTGAATTGATTAATTTGTTTGCCTTAATAAAAGAAGTATGGTATTTGTATCATTTCATTTCTTATTACATTTAAATATCAATTAATTAAAAGCAAAAAGCTATAACATTTAATACTAGATAACCAAAAGCAAAAAAAAAAAAGTGCAATAATGAAATGCGTCCAAAAGCAGCACTGTCAAAACGGTTGCTAATTAGCGACTGCCAAGGAAGCGGTCGCTAATTAGCGACTGACAAGCGGTCGCTAATTAGCGTGGCGGTCGCTAATTAGCATCTGCCATGGCTGTCGCTAATTAGCATCTGCCAAGGCGGTCGCTAATTAGCGACTGCTGTCGGCGGTCGCTAATTTCAAAATATCGGTCGCTAAAGTTTAGCGACCGCCTGTCGGACGCTAATTTAGCTTTTAGCGACCAGGTGTTTTGCATCAGGCGTTTAGCGACCGTTGGCGGACGCTAATAATATTAGCGTCCGATCCCGCGTTTTTAGCGTCCGATTTCTGCAGACGGAAAGGAGTGACATTCTTGTTGTGGGATGAAGTGGGTACGATGCGGGTATGAAGCGGGTGTGGGTACCCATGCGGGTGGTGGAGTGGGGATGGGTATAAATAAATACTTGGTGGGGCGGGAATGGGTCTGGAATTTCCCCCCGCAATAGGTGGTGGAGCGGGGATGGGGATTGAAATTTTATGCGGGTGCGGGTGTGGAGGTACCATCCTCCGCACCCGCCCCGCCCAATTGCCATCCCTAAACCCAGGTATGTCTAGTAAAGTCATCAACAACAGTTAAGAACATGTTACAACCATCATGTGTTTTAGCCTTGTAAGGCCCCCAAACATCAACATGTAATAGAGTAAAAGCTTTATTAGTAGTGCTAGAAGAAGAGAATTTAGGAAATGAAACTCTAGTCTGTCTAGCTTTAGGACACACCTGACAAACTGTATCAGTGGCCACATTATTTGCAAAACAACTATTGATAAGATGTAGTTTATTAAATGGCATGGGTCCTAACCTCAAATGCCAGAGTTTTTGCATCTTCAGTGAGAGCTGGACAAGCTGTTCCATCATAGGAAGTTGAAGGAGACAACTTAGAAACTTTGTCTTCTACTGCATATAAGCCAGATTGGAGTTCACCAAGAACTTGGGAATGATTCAGTAAAGGACCCTGAATCACACAGTTGTTATGAGAAAAGACAATTTCACAAGATAAATCTGTACACAACTTATGTGTAGATAGCAAATTAAACTTGAATTCTGGTACATGAAGAACATTTTCAAGTTTAATGCCATTGTCAAGGAACACTGTACCAATATGCTTCATTGTTGCTGTTTTCCCATCAGCTATTGTAATAGTGTTAGGATAGGCAGTAAAAGGTGAATAAGAATCAAATAGTTCCAAATTAAAACATATATGATCATTAGCTCCACTATCAATTATCCATTTAGAGTTAGCACAACTGAGTAAACATGTACCTGCAACATAGGCACTGGCAATGGGATTATCTGGTTTATGTGGCTCAGCAACTTGCTTGCTGAGAAGATGAACAAGATGATTATATTGGCTGATAGAAATAGGAGCAGAATCTTGATCTTCTTTAGACAAATCTTCAAAATCACTATCACCATGAGCAACATCAGCTACTTTCTTCCCTTTGCCTTTATAACCTTTTGCTGACCGATATCCAGGAGGAAAACCATGTAATCTGTAACATTTTTCCTTTGTATGACCTGGCATATGAAAATGATCACAAGAAAAACTCCCAGTAGAAGAGAAATTCCTCTTGTTGTTTGCAGGAAATCTACCCTTGGATGCTTGATTTCTCTTATCAGTGGCTGCAAATGCCATATGTCCCAAAGATTCTGAAGATAACTCACTAGTTTGCCTTTGTTGTTCTTGTTGACTCAGCAATCTATAAGCTAGTTGTATGTTAGGTAGAGGCTGCATCATTAGGAGATTGCTTCTAACATTGCTATACTTATTATCTATCTTCATCAAGAGCTGAACTAGTCTTTCTTCCTGTTGTTGTTTGAGAATCTTCCTTGTGATACCACAAGAACAACCAGTACGTGTACAAACTGGAATAAGATTCATTGCACTCATCTCATCCCAAATACTCTTAATCTGAGTAAAGAAATCAGCTATAGAAGCAGATGGATCATGTGAAAGATCATGAAGAGATTGCTGCAGAGAATATAGTTGTGGACAAGAACTTTGAGAAAATCTTTCTTCTAAGTCGTCTAGCCAGATTTCTCTTGCTGTTGCACAGTATATCACACTCCTCGCAATAGTATTATCAAGGGATCTCAGAATGTATGATATAATGATGTTATTACATCTTTCCCAAGCAGTGAAGAATTTATCAGTTATAGGTGGTTTATCAAGAGTACCATCCACAAATGACATTTTATTCTTAGCAGAGAGAGCAATGATCATACTTCTCTTCCACTCACCATATCCTACTCCATTAAATCGTTCAGAAACAAGAGGAAGAGTAGGATTTTCAAAAGGATGAATGAAATAAACACTAGTTGGATCTTGTGTAGGAGGTAAGGTGGAATTGCTTGTGTTTTCAGAAGTTTCAGGCATTTTGAAGGAATGAAAAACACAGAAAGAAAGATATGGATTAAAGAAATCAGAAAGAGAATGAATTTAGAATCTGAGAACTTAGATTCTTACAATGTAATCAACAGATTACTTTGGATATCAATGATTTCAAGTCAATACCACTCAAAATCAATTAATCAAAAAATATTCAAGTCAATACCACTTGAATTAACAATCAACTTTTCAAGTCAATACCACTTGAAAAATTTAAAACCAGGATCTAACCTTCAAGACATAATTTCTTGAAGAAAGAGAATATCAAGCTAACTAGAACTCGAATTCAATCAAAAAATAGAAGAAATAAGGCAACGAATTCGTACCTAATCCAATACTACTTTATCATGATCTTAAAGATGAACATGAAAACAAAATTGCGAGATTTCACCTGAGGATATATCGACTGAATAATGATTCAGTTTGCGAAAAACTCAACTATATTACGGATTATAGCTCTGATACCATAATAAAGTTCATCAACTGAACTTTAGATCAACATAGAACAGATTTCACCATTTGAACTTCTATTCATTTCATTAAGAAGGAAATGATACTAAGACATGAGAGAAATATAGAGAAAGAATAGAAAATGAGACTTTATTAACTTGTAATTGAATGAATCAATCTCATTATACAATATGTATTTATAGTAGGAGTACTATACACCTTTAATACAGAAATGATAGCTAACAGATGAGGCTAGCAGAAAGTTATTACAGCCAGCAACTTGTAACTAACTATAAAATCTGTTATGCTTCATGCTGAGCTGGAATCTGTAGCTTCTCTTTGGGTTGCTCAGTAGCTTCAATTGGACTTGGGCCTGCACTCAGTCTTGGGCCTGTATGCTGAGATGATATACCATGTATATCAACACTCTTTCATTACTTTATTTATTACATCTACTTCATTTAAGAGCTTTGCAAGAGTTCATTGAGAGAATTGAGTATTACTTAGCTTCCTTCATCATTTTATTAACATCATATATAGAATTTTACATATCTCAATGCATAATTTTTAATATTTATGTCACTAATTGTATATAAGTAAAAAAAAATTATATATCTTTATATAATCTCTTGCAATGCACAATTATTGTGTATCAATATTATTATGTATAATAAAACTTATATATGTTATATCAATATCTATGTTCGTAAAAAATTGTGTATAAGTAACTTTTTTTTTGGAGAAAATTGTTGTTTTTCATCATAGATTTACACAAGCAATAACTTTATTTTAGCAAAGTAATTAAATTTTGGAAAAAAAAAATTGATCTCCAACTCAAGGAAAGGCTACTGCGTTTTCTTCCCATCTCATGAAGTATAACAAGGACTCATTAAAGGCTTTGCAATAACCTGCTAGAAAATATAGTGGTCAAAGTATTCAACTAAATCCAATACTTAATTGCTATTATCACTTAACAAATGATCATGGTACTTACGAAATTCTTAATCGAGGAAAAGTTAATAATTCTCTCTGCCCTAGGTACTGTCCAACTTGACAGTTTCCACAGATCGACAAAAGTTTTATTTCAATTTAATAATCAAACTTCACATCTCAACTTGTTATAAATTAACATGTGAACATGAATGATACCAAAACAAGCTAAGGAAAAAAAATTAAGGCGGCAAAGCAAGACAACTTCATTGGTCTTGTGTTAGGATATCTAATTATCCATATATCTTTATTTTTAGTTCAATGTTGCTTATCAAAATTTGTGGGGTGTAAGGTGTGTTGAAGATGAATCATGAAACAAATAGGTGAAAGAACGAGTTATTGTTGTGCCATTTGTGTGTTGTGTTCGAGCTATAACATTGCGTCAAGCTAGAGCATTTTGAGAAGCACAACAATGGATCAAAGCATGAACAATAGAAGACCACGACTTGTCCGTGGGGTTGGATGAGTACCATGCAATAGTAGAATAAATGTTTATTGATGCGGTCATTAAGTAATCTATTACGACAGTTTTGGCCGTGTAGTAATTAAGCGTGCAACAATACATACTTAATCTATTGTTACAGTTTTTTACCGCAGCAATACCTTACAAAAACCGCAGCAATAGGTGCACTTTTTTTTTAAAAAAAATTGAAATTAAAATCGTCCTACTACTTTTGAAATCAAAATGCAATTGAAACTGAAGGTTACTAAAACACACGGTACAACACTTCCAATATTGAGTATAAAATTATAAATAATGAAAATAAAATAATTACAATATCCAAGAGATTAAATAAAAGAAAGAATTGTTTCCCAATTTAGTGTTGGAAATAAAAAATATTCCAAATCTAGTGCTTGTCTAAAACTAATTCCTTATTCTGGTGTCCATGTAGGCTTGGAATCCCAAACCTATTATTTTACTCCCCTCCACCTTTCTCTCTCCAGTAAAAAAAAAGTCTGATTTCACTACCACTGTTCATGCCATATTTCTCCAGTAAAAAAAAGTCTGATTTCTCTCTCCAGTAAAAAAAAAAAGTGATTTCACGACACTTTCCTCCAAAACTCCTCTACAACAACACCACCACTGTTCACGCCATATCACTCACTGCACCACCCAGCGGCCACCGCGGTCCTCAGCGGCGCATCTCATCATCCCATCGCAGCGCCTCCCCTCCAGGTAACTTGCACGTTTTCCATGCTTTTCGAAATATTGAAAAAACTCATCATGCCCTATTTTTTCGATTAGTTCTTGAAAAAATTGGTATGGATTAAGTTAGATTATGCTCGAATCGACTCTTGAATTGAGTTTAGGAAACCTAAATTACTTATTTCTTATATCTTGAAAAGTCAATTGGATTTTGATTACTTGGTTTCTCTTGCTATGTGGCGCATCAACTGAACTTATTTTAGAGGAAAAAGAAGCTTGTTTTGATAGTCCCCTGTTTTTGAATATAGCTGAAGAAACGAAAATTTTGATTTATCTTTGTATGCCACTAGTATTCATACACCCAATTCCTTTATTGTTTGCTGAAATGGAAAACTCAAATTACCCATTATCTGGGGGTCATTCACACGGATGCTTAATGATGACCAATTTTTTATCGATCAAATGAATGTTGAAGATGAAACTCAACATAACAGTCAATTACAGACTTCTACATCTACTATGGCCAACCAATAACAAAATGAACCAGTAGGATTAAATGAGCTTGAGTTTGTGTCTTTGAGTCGTAATTATGCTGATGCTGATGGAGTAGACAGAGAAGGGGAAGACGCCAATGAAGAACTCCATGTGGTCATTGGTAACGACATCCTTGTAGAGGAGGAGTAGATGAAGAACATATTATAGTGGCATTAGGTGCTCCAGTTCAAGAGTTTGCCCGTTTAAGTGATATTGATGATGCTGAAGTAAATAAATGGATTAATTAGATTTTCATGGTGTCTTATAATCAGGTGCCGAGTTTTTTATTGGACAAGAATTTGCCAATAGAACTGCATTAATTGATGTTGTTACTAGCTATTCAGTTAAAAAAAAATCAACGTTTTATGGTGTTTGAGTCTAGACCTCACACAATCACTTTGAAATATGGTGGAAAACCAGTTCAGTGTTCTTGGAAGCTTAGAGGTTCACAAAAGAGTTATTCATTTGAAGTATTTACAGTTGCGTCTTACGAAGGTCCTCATGGTTCCACATGTGTTAGCGACACCCTTCAATTAGATCATCGAAATATGGACTCTAAGTTCATTAGTTACCATATAAGGAATCTTGAAGAGATAGATTTATCCATAAAAGTTCGAGTTCTGATTGAGGTTACCAAACAACAATTTCATTTCACAATCTCATATAAGAAGGCTTGGCTCGAAAAACAAAAGGCAATAGCTCATGCATTTGGTGATTAGGATGAATCTTTCCAAATACTCACACACTTTATGCAAGCAATAAAGGAAGCTAATCCAGGGACTATTGTTCACTTTGATAACCATCGAACTGCTGATCCCAAGTTCGAGATTTTCCAAAGAGTATTCTAGGCATTTGGACCCTCCATACAAGGTTTCTAGCATTGTCGGCCCCTTATAACCATTTATGGGACCCATTTGTATGGTAAATATAAGGGGACATTTCTTATAGTTATGAGTGTTGATGCTAACCAAATATTCCCCCTTGCTTTTGACATTGTTGAAGCTAGAAATGGTGACAGTTGGCCATGGTTCATGGCATGTATTAGGAGATTTGTGACACAACGAATTGGTCTGTGTGTACTTTCAGACTGACATTTGCGTATTATGAAAATTATGAAGGAAGATAATAGCGGTTGGACTGAGCCATATGCGTACCATAGGTTTTGCATTCGCCACTTGACTTCAAATGTCAACACGGAATTCAAGAACAGAGAGTCGAAAACAAGTTGGTTGGACAGCTTTCCAACATCAAAAGAAGAAATTTTATCACGGTTTGAATATGATAACAAAGATGAATGAAAAAGCTCGTGAATACATGGGAAAGATCGATGATTCAAAGTGGTCACTTTGTCATGATGGAGGCTACAGATATGACCTCAAAACAACCAACTTAGCGGAAGTGTTCGACAATCTGCTTAAGGGAGCTCGCTTCTTACCAATCACAACATCGTGAAGTTTACTTTCTTTCGAGTTAAGGCATACTTTGTGGAGTGACGCCGATTGTCAAAAAAAAAGGTTGTTAGATGGTCATGCATATAGTGTAAAGATAACTAAGGATACTTGAATGCTAATACAGAAAAAGTTATGCACCATAAGGTTGATATGTATCATCATGAACAAGGCATTTATCAGGTTACAACAGGTCGTGGTGGTAGGAGTGATAGAATGGGTGGTCATTTCCACACCGTGAATCTTAGTCTCAAGACTTGCACATGTAACAAACTTCAGATTTATAAAATCCCATGTTATGTGCTTGCTTGCTGTAGAGCATACATCTTGTCTCCCTCTCAGTTCATTGACCCTTTTCTCACATCTAAAGAATATATGAGAACATATGATGCTAAATTTTTTCTAATTCCTGACAAAGACTATTGGTCTCCTTATAATGGACCTAATGTAATTACTTATGCTGACCAGAAATGCTCTAAGGGGTAATCTCCATCCAAACAATTGCGAAATGAGATGGATGAATCAGTTCAGGGGAAAGTAACTTGCAGTATATGTAGACAAAAAGGTCATAATAAGAAAACATGTTCATTAAGGTAGTGGTCTATATGGATTATTATTTGAAATTCATATCTATTTTTTTTTTGTCTATGGTGGAAAAAGATTCAAGGAATGAAGTGGCACCATTCGTCACATATTAGTTATGATTAGGCTTTTGGAAATATAATGAACTTATATCTAATGATTTTGTATGTGAACTAGTTACATATCTTGTTTTTTTTGTTCGTGGAGATATGTTATGCCATTGGAATTTTTCTGGTGCTAATTTTTGATGTTTAATTATTTTGGCGGCCATATGTTTGCAATGTTGAATTATTTTGGTGACATCATGTTTTTACCTCAATTTTGGCAATCAACATGATTAAATTGGTAATATGAAGATTGCCCGTAATAACTTTGGTCCTATATGAATTATGAGCAGCAGTATTCATCCCTTCTCTTTTTGTGTTTGGAGAGAAAATTATTTTCAAAAAAAATCAAATTGTCGTGGAGAACTGGAGATGGAGAGAGGAGTAGCAAGTCTTTATTTTCTACAATTCACAAGATGGTGAGGAGGGTTGGAGTATTGTTACAATAAAAATATTAGCTTTGTAATTCCAAGCCTACATATACACTATGGAATAAATTTTGAGCAAGCACCAAATTGAGAATTTGTGTAATTTCTAACACTAAATTGGGAAACGATTCTAAAATAAATCACAAAAAATAATGAGGAAATGAAAGTAATTATATACAAAAATTAAACAAAAAAAAGTTACAGGAGGAGTTGGGAAGCACCAAATATCGACAGCGAGTCGGCGACCCACGAGCCACTACCAACGAGCCAACACCCACCACTCACGAACCACGAGCCACCACCCACGATCCACGAACCACGACGACCCTCGACCCACGAAGACCCACAAGAGATGCCGACCCACTAACCACGAACCATGACCCACAAGACCGTGAAATTTCAAAATGACGGTAGGTTACACTAGAGAGAGGGGAGTAGGAGTGGGTTCGTGGCTAGTGAGAGCAAGCAAGAGGGATGAGTAGCCAGTAGGAGTCATAGGTTACACTAGAGAGAGGGAGGAGTGAGAGGTTACACGAGAGAGAGAGGGGGAGTAGAGTGATGTTAAGCAGTGGCGGACTTATAGGGTACAAAGTGTACAGTTGTACCCCAATTTCAAAAAAAAAAAAAAAAGCTTAGGAAATAAAAGCAAAAAGAAAAAAAAAACAACGCTCCTCAATACTTAGACTCACATTGTTGAGGGAGGGGTAGTGAGAGTGAGGGAGGTGCGCTTAAGTGTAAGAACCGCAACAATTTATCTGGTTAAACTGATCAAATAATTTTGAAAATCTTCCGTTGATATCTATTGTTATCGTTTCCTTCCAGAACTGTAGCACTAGGTTAATTTTTAATTTTTCTTTTGTCGTGGTTTATTGTTGCGTATGGGTAATATCGCAGCAATAAACAATTATTCTACTAGTGATCGCTTGTCCGTGTTGTTGGATGAACACCACGGCCTGCCAATGTTGTTGACTTCCTAAGTCATGTTTTTGGTGTTTAAAAGCATCAAAGCCACATCCCAGGTGTGGTGTTTGAGGAAGACCATGGCCTGGCCTTAGTGTTCCCTCACTTTGGGATTTACTTGTTTTCCTACTCAGATTTAGTTTCCTATTGCATTAAGTTTTCGTTTTAATCCTAGTATAAATATGTTTGAGGCTGTTTATTCATTGTACGTTAAGTGAAATTATTATTCTTTAATCTAGAGATACTAGAAAATCCTAGAGAAAGGTTACACAGTCTAGAAAGATTAAAGAATTCTCATTGTATCATCATCTCATGATATTCAAAGTTCTAATGCAGTGTTCGTTGTTTTCTCCCTATTTAAGTTTCCACGTTAAATTTTCTTGTGTTATTTATTGCTTTGATTTCTTAATTCCCTCGTATATATATATACTTCGATTGCTTAATTTGTTAGCACTTACGATATGTATTCCTAATATAGCGCCCTCAACAGAACATTATATGAGATAGAGGGGGTAATTTCATGATAAAAGCGGTAATAAAAGCACCGTGCATTGTGGGGGCGTTTAATATTACTTTTATTTTCCTAATTGTAAAAGAATATTTAATCCCTTTCAACACTTTTCTTTGTTAATTCTTTAAATGAAGAGATAAGTCCACGTGCATAATATACATTCTTACAGCACTATATACATAAGAATCAACTAGCTGGCATAGGTAAACTTGACAAGAATATATATCAGTAGGCCACTACATATACATAATGCTAACTTTGTGGAAAATGAATAATTTTGATTCCAATTCCCATCCTATAAATTGATAGTCGGTTGCTGAAACCTAAAGTACTCCCAACGACAAATACACAACAACCACACACACATCCACAAATAACACACTGAAAGATGAGTTCCTCTACTGAACAGAGTTTTCCTGGAATTGATCCGAATGATCCAAAGATCCAACTTCTTGCTGCTTGGGCTGTGAATGAGTACAACAAGAGCGTAAGCCTCGACGTATCCTTTCATTATTTTTTGTTCTAAAACAATTTGCAATTTTGTTAATTTTACAAGATCAAGTTCATAAATTACTTCAAGTGAAACCTCGCAATCATACGTACACTTATTCAGTGTGATATTAGTTCTGTCTTTTAAATTTCTTTTTTTCCCTCTACACTCACTTGAACAGATTTCAATGCACTGTGAAAAAGAAATATGGACTCGGAATTACTAAAATAATAATCTCTCAAATATACTACCTAATCAACAATCAACATCGTGGTTTAAGTGTGACCCTATAAGTCTAAGTTAGTTTAGTAATAAATATTAATTTTTTATTAATATTACAAGTCAAGATTAGCTTCTAATAAAGCATAATAACTAACGAAGCTATATTAGATCTATCTAATAAATTTATAACTTTATTATTACATTGAGTTATCCAAAATTATACGAAAATATTTCCAGCAAATTCTATTCCACTACTCCCAGCAATTCTCGATGGTGCCCTAAGCATTTTCAAATACAAGCAAGATTTTGAATCTTTCATTAAACACAATATTTTAAGTGTAAAGAACAAAAAAAAAAAGCCGAAAGAGGTATATAGATTCGTTGTAATGCTAGTGAAATTTGCAGGGACATTGCCTGAAGTATATACAAGTTTTAAAAGCATATGCACTCTGGAGTAGTGGTGTGAGCTACTATATTGATCTGGAGGCATCCGATGGTTGTTTGTTGCACAAGTTTTCTACAATAGTTTTTGTACGGGAAACAACCAACACTATTAGACTCTACAAATTCGAGCCTTTGTTGGAATCCCAGCCTCTGTTGGAAGCCGATGCACGTGTCGCTATAGCCAACTAATCTTCATGCACTCCCTAAACCTGAATAATGTGCAACCTAAGTAAGCATTTTTGGTGTAAATGTTAAAGTACATCAAAACTATATATTATGACCTACTCTGGCTACTACTTTTACAATGTCTTACGTGACTTGGGCTTTGTACTACTACTACGTGCCATATATATATACCTTCATGCAGGGAAGGAATCTTGTGAATTTTAATTTTTTTTTTTTTTTGGAGCATGTAGGAACCTGGCTTTAATTATAAGGTCATGCAATCGTTATAAATTGTATCTCAACATATGTGATACCAACAATCGTACTCAAGGTGTGGCTTAATAAGTCACTCATATTCACATTATACATACCAACAACAAGAACAACAAGAACAGTAGTGATCGTGAAAAGATCTTATGAAACAATATATAATTACAAAGAAAGAATGCTATATATTGTATCTCTTTCATCTTGTGTTTTCTGTATGCTAGCTATATAATACTTCCTTCATCATTCCTATATATTGCAATGTTTGACTTATTTGATAGTTTTACATTAATTGCAACATCACCTTATTTGATAATGGAATCAATCTATTTATCTACACATTAGATGGGTTTCTCTTTTTCTCTATCTCTCTTTTCTTTGAAAAAGTGTGCACGTACTCATTCCCAGAGCCGTCTCAAACATTTTGGAGGCACTGTTCAAATCTTAAAATTACGCCCTACAATTGAACTTTGGTAATTTTAGTTGATAAAAAATGATCTTATACTACCTCCGTTGCCTAAAGATCTTCCCTCTATCTGTTTAATAAGTGCGTTTCCAAAAGATTTTCCCTCTATTTATTCCTTATTTGGAATTTTTTTCCCCTTTTTCACCCTAACATGTCTCTATCATATCGTCCACCATTACATTATTAATTCAATTTTACCCCCTTTCTCTCTCCTACTTTATCCACCCACCACACCCCACACAAATGGATCATCCTTGGTATCTGTAGGAACAGTAACAAGGAAGATCTTTAACAAACGGAGGAAGTATTAGTATTATAATTTTATATTTATATTCCTGCAACTTAAAAACCAAAAACTCAAACCAAATTGAAATTGTATATAACATATCAATACAAAACCAAGCTATTAATTGATCTACTTACAAAGATGATAATTGTTTTACTATCTCAACTACCTAAAAAGTTATACTAAAGAAAAGAATAATTATGTAATGGAAGTAGTTGACCTGTGAATCAGCCTTCCTGCGAATTCTACTTTTCTTCTTTGGCAAACATCAAATTCCAGCAAAACTCTCTTCCAAAGAATGTCGAATTACCAACAACAGTAGCAACCAAAAACAAAAAAAAAGTCCTTTCCAAATGAGTGATTTTTTTTTGCTAAAAAAAATTAAAAGTTGAAATCTTTGATTTTTCTAAAAATAGGTTGATATTGGATAGAAATATGTAAGGACATAAATTTTTAGCTGCTAATAAATTATTTATTGGGGAGAAATTAATATTAATTCTGCCATTGATACTTAAATAGTATTACAAGGATTGAGATTTGTGAAGTACATCATTCAATTGTAGAGGAATGTGAGAGGGTTGAATGAACGTTTTGGTTAAAGAAGAAAAAATTAATGAGAAAGTAGAAGAATTAAGAATGAATTTGGAAAGTTTCCACATATTTTGAGAACTGTAAAATGTCAGTTATTAGGGAAAGATAGAAAGTACGGAAATAACTAAGAAGACTAGAAGAGTAATATCTGCTTTGGCAAAAGAAAGAGAAAGAGAATACGGGGACCCATAAATTACGAGGCCCTGTGCTATGGGTCTGCTTGCACAGGCCCATAGCCGGCCCTGCTCATCTCGATGAAAAAGACTTTAAGCGACGCTCTAATGTGAAGACCTAAATAGCGCCACAAGCACTTTACCAATGCTAGCAAAATTATCAGTTGTGCAGGAGGTGCCACTAGTACCAGCAAGAATTAGTGCCCGACTGAATCTGATGAGTTAAAGCGAATGAGTAGCATTCCTTATGCTTCAACTATAGTATATATATATATATGTGTGTGTGTGTGTGTGTGTGTGTGTGTGTGTGTGTGTGGTGTGTGTGTGTGTGTGTGTGTGTGTGTGTGTGTGGTGTGTGTGTGTGTGTGTGTGTTGTGTGTGTGTGTGTGTGTGTGTGTGTGTGTGTGTGTGTGTGTGTGTGTGTGTGTGTGTGTGTGTGTGTGTGTGTGTGTGTGTGTGTGTGTGTGTGTGTGTGTGTGTCCCATGATAAGTACTCGACCAAATGTTCCATATGCCTTGAGCATGTGTAGCAGGTTCCAAGCAAATCCAAAAGAAGCACACTGGACTGCAGCTAAGAGCATCCTTAAGTACTTGAGGAGGACTAAAAGCATGTTCTTAGTCTACGGGGGACAAAGTGAGTTGGTTGTTGAAGGTTACACTGATGCAAGCTTCCGAACCGACAGAGATGATTACCGCTCTCAATCAGGGTACGTCTTTCGTCTAAATGGAGGAGCAGTGAGATGAAAGAGCTCAAAGCAAAGCACTGTAGCAAACTCTACGACAGAATCAAAATATTTAGCAGCAGCCGAAGCAGCTAAGGAAGCAGTTTGGATAAAGAAGTTCTTGATAGAGCTCGATATTGTACCTAGTGCTCTGGAAGGAATTGAGTTGTTCGGTGATAACAATGGTTCTTCTCTCTTATATTCTTTCAAAAAGTAACAAAAAAAAAAACTCCATTAAAGTAGAAGAAGAATTTCTTCCTTCCAACTAGCATTGGTGGAGTATTGATCCGTGTTGGTGGACCAAGTGGAGGAATCACAGTTGCGGTTCTTTCTCCGGGTTATAGCAAACTTTGTGAAATTCCGCTTATAGTACTTAGAATCCTTTCATTACAATCCTATTAATCATTCTTCATTGCATCATAACCAAACCCTGCGCTACGAAGCCAATAGTTATGTAAGTGATCTCGAATTATGTGTCTAACGTCGCGAGTGACCGGGTTATACACCCAACCGTGATAAAAGCAAAACAAGCCATTGCAAGAACCTGTAGAAGTTGATGCCTTGAATATGTTTGTTGAAATGCGTCAAAGGAAAATCTGGGGTACCGCCCGATCGGGCCCCCAACGAGTTGAGTGTTAGAAGTGAAAAGAAGAAGCGCCCGATGCCATTGGGCGTGTTCGCCCGATCGGGCGAAGTACTGAACAACGACTGGGCGAGCTTCGCCCGATCGGGCGCGCAACGAAACTGGGTAAAGTAAAAATACCGCCCGATCGGGCGGATGTCGCCCGACCTAATCGGGCGGCTGCCCGGGTGATGCGGAAACGCGTTTTTTGTCGGGGATATAAATATGTTATTTATATCCCACGGTTTTAGACTACGAAAAACACTCTATTCTCTCTGTAATCTGTTCTTCTCACATAATAAAATATATTCTCCCTCTCTCTCCCGTGGATGTAGCCAAATTGGTGAACCACGTAAATCTGTTGTCTGTTTTTATTGTTTTTGCATTCATAATTTGTTTCTCTCTCACGTCCGTTATAAAAAATTGGTATCAAGAGCTTTGGTGATTGATGTGTGTGAGAAAGATGTCTGGCATGAATGTCAAAATTGATAAATTTATTGGGAGGAATAGTTTTAGTCTGTGGCAAATCAAGATGCGGGCTTTACTGAAGCAACAGGGGTTGTGGGCACTGTTGGCCAAGAAGGCAACGGATTCAGTTACCGCTGAGATGGAAACTCTGGAGGAAAAAGCGCATTCAACAATTATGTTGTGTCTGTCTGACGACATAATTACTGAAGTTGCGGAGCAGGACACTGCTGCTGGTCTGTGGTTGCAGTTAGAGAGTTTGTACACGACGAAATCTCTAACCAACAAGTTGCTTTTGAAGCAACGTCTGTTCAGCCTGCGTATGCAAGGTACTTCTCTAAGAGATCACTTAGATAAATAAATACCATCTTGCTAGATCTGCGAAATATTGATGTTAAAGTAGATGGTGAGGATGTTGCTTTAATATTGTAGGTATCTTTGCCTATATCATATGAGAATTTTGTGGATTCCTTTATTGTTGGTAAAGATAGTCTGTCGTTAGAAGAAGTAAGATCTGCTCTGCATACTAGAGAAGTCCGTCACTAGGCTTCTGGGTCTAATACAGAGAATCAGGCATCTGGATTAGTAGTTACTGGAGGGAAGGGACAAAAGAAATCTGGTAAAAAGAAAACGAACTTTAAAAATTCGAATTCTAAGGGTCCTAAAACTACTGATATCTGTAATTACTATAAGGAGAAGGGACACTGGAAGAATGAATGTCCTAAGAAAAAAAAAACAACAGGATAAAAATGAAGGTTCTGCTGCTCTAGCAGAAACTGGAGGTGATTCTGAGGAAGATCTGGCCCTAGTAGTTAATAGCCAGTCACATTGTAGGGATGTGTGGGTTCTTGATTCTGGGGCATCGTATCATATCAGTCCATGCAGGGAGTGGTTTTCAACTTACAAGCAGATAGATGGAGGCAATGTTTCTATGGCCAACAGTGCTGCCTGCAAAGTAGTTGGAATAGGCTCTATGAGGGTGAGGACTCATGATGGTACATTATGTACCTTGAACGAAGTTAGGCATGTTCCATTAATGACAAAGAATCTGATATCTCTGAGTCTTCTAGATAGCAAGGGGTTCAGTTTTCAAGGTGAAGGTGGAGCTATGAGTGTCTACAAGGGTTCAAAGGTGGTTCTGAGAGGTATTAAAGTTGGTACCTTATATATTCTTCAGGGGTCTACTGTGACAGGTTCTGCTGTTGTTGCATCATCTGAGATTCACAAGGAGGAGTTGACCAAGTTGTGGCATATGAGACTTGGGCACATGGGTGAAAGGGGATGCAAATTCTGTCAAAAAGGGATCTTCTATGTGGGCACAAGGTGCAGAACCTAGAGTTTTGTGAACACTGTGTGTTTTGGAAGCTTCATCGCAGCAAGTTTCCAAAGGCGATTCATACAACCAAAGGTACTCTTGATTATATTTACTCTGATTGCTGGGGACCTTCCCGAGTTGCATCTATTGGAGGTCACAGGTATTTTGTGTCGATGATTGATGATTATTCAAGAATGACTTGGGTGATTATGATGAAGCATAAAAGTGATGCCTTCAAGAATTTCAAACAGTGGAAGGCTTTAGTGGAAAATCAAGTTGAAAGGAAGGTCAAAAGGTTGCGAACTGATAATGGTCTGGAGTTTTGTTGGTCTGAGTTCGATGAGTTCTGCAAAAATGAAGGGATTGCTCGCCATCATACTGTAAGAAATACGCCACAACAGAATGGAGTTGCAGAATGCATGAATTAGATATTACTGGAGAGAGCAAGGTGCATGCTCTCAAATGCTGGGATGGCTAGGAGGTTTTTTTTGCAAAAGCTGTAAGTACAACTTGTTATCTGATCAACCGGGGACCCCATACAGGTATTGACTGCAAGACACCTTATGAGGTGTGGTCTGGTAAGCTTGCAGATTACTCTTTGTTGAGAATTTTTGGTTCTATTGTCTATTATTGTAACACCCCGATAATTCTCTCTTTCTAGAAAATACTTTTACAATAACCTTAGAGAATTACCCAGGCATTATCGCCCGTGTGATAACGTTTCGGCTTACTCAGAATTTTGCAGCGGAAAACAACTTATTAAAAACAACTTTATTAAAACTTATGAAACCAATAACAAAGTCAGAACTAAACACACCAACTTAAAACTATTGTCTGAAAACATAAACTACTCCTAGAAAAACTAACAACTTAAATAAAACTAATAATACAAGAGTCTCTCCATTCCAGATTCCCCAATGATATGCATCTTCGAACCTGTAATGTCAATGCCGTCTCAACTCTGCTCCCCCGAAGGATCACCACAGGATCAATAGGCAAAGCCATGATCACAAACACAGACAAGCACGTAATCAGCAAAGCTGAGTACTACATATCAGACATACATAACCCTAAACATGATACTACAAAAATATAACTTGCAGGAATAAATAATAATAAAACATATAATAATCTGCAGACCACTCTTACTGAACTAGACTCTAAATTTTATTTCTTTCCTTAAATGGAATAGTTATTGGACAAGTTGTCTATACTAAAAATAGGAAATACGGTCATGACTCCGTAATCCATAATGACCTTCGATATCGAGGAACCTTTAACTAATGAGGAAAGGTGATCAATCCAATCCTAAGAAAGCCATGGGCTACCACCATGTACTCCAACCCTTAGTGTCCAACTCTAGACGTACACCAGTCTAAAGTCTATAACCTATTCACGTTTCACTTTACGTTGCATACATTTTAATACTTGTGTTGACACCAACCAAACAAATGACACATAACTAATAATCACATCAACACAGAAATCCTTTTTATCATAGAATTAACAAGTGTTCACAACTTATCAATCAAGACTCCTTTAACTTCTTTTTATACTTTACTAACTTGCCTGTTGAACCTTGCCAACAGTAAACTTTACCTTTATAAATAAAACATCCTTAAAGCATGTTTCTAAATCATATAGCACGTAGACAATGTACGTGTATAAATGAATCTGTAGGCCACTTTTACGCTCTAAAAGTCTCCTACTACGAAATCTCCGCCTAGAAAATAAAATAATGAAATAAATACCTTGAACTAAAAATTTACAGCAACTTTAAAAACCACCCAAACCCCTTAAACGTGTTTTAAAAATCGTTTTTACGTATCAAATTTTCGTTATTTTTAATCCCTAGTATAGTACAACTATTCTAGTGATTAAAAATCACTTAAAACCCTTAAAATACATATTTTCTGAAATTACAACACTTATAAAATTTTATAAATCTTCTGAAAATATATTTAATACATATAAAATTATATGCTAACCAAATCTCATGATTTATATTTTATAAATATAGTTTCTAGTGATTAAATACCCTAGAAACTATAACTTTCATAATAAAAACTTAAAATAACTAAATATAATAAATCTGAAATTTATTATATTTATATATATTATAGCCGAAATATATATTGCATATAAAACAATAATTTAAATCATAAACATGCTAATTAATAATAAAATAATATAAAAACTAATACTTTAATGGAATCTTAGAGAAGAAGAAAAGAAAAACAACCACAACAAGGAGGAAGAGGAAGCCGGCGTCAATAACAGCAGCACAGGACCGGTCGGCGGCGGTTTCTTGGCTCAATCAAAGTTTTGTGACGTTTCTTGTTCAACAAGAAACGTTACTTGAAGAAGAAGAAACAATTTTTGAGAGAAAATCAAAGATGGCGCACAAAGGAGAAGAGAGAGGAAGAAGGCGCCGGATGAGAGGGAGAAAAAGAAAAGTCACGTGGAAAGAGGAGAGAGAAATAAAGTGTGTAGGGTAAAATTTGGGTTTTTAGGATATTTAAATAGAGGCTTTTCCTTTTGGGCTTAGGAAAAGAGATTTCAATAAATAAAACTTTGATGACTAATAAGATGGGCTCATTAGGACTTTAGTCATCAAATAATCATTTCCCTTTTTATCACTTTTGGGCTTTCGATTCCATTAAGCTTTCTTTTCAAATATGCTTTTAATAATTAAAACTCTTATTAAAACATGCTTAATTAAAACATTACAAATTTTATTAAGCTATGAAAAATATTTTTAGTTGACTTTTAAAATAGTCAACCCTTTTTAAAAGTCAAATCATTTTCCAAACTCATTTGGATTTAAATATAACACTACAAGAAAAGGCCCAGTCAACGACCGCTTAAAGCCGTCGCTAATTCTCAAAAAGTCGTCGCTAAAATAAATACCGACGGCCAACGGTCGCTAACCAACTGACGTTGCAGTTTTGGTCGTTGAATTAGCAAATAGCGACCGTTTGGCCGTCGTTGATGGATCAGCGACGGTGTTCTACGACTGATTGGTTAGCCGTCGTTAAGAATTTGGCACCTACGGTTTGGAGCCGTCGGTGTATCAACGACGGTTTGGGACCGTCGGTGAGTAGACGACGTTTTGAAGCTGTCGTTGTTTCACCGACGGCTCTGAACCGTCGCTAACATCCTCAAGCCGTCGTTGCTTTGTACTTCCTTGGCAGTCATTGTTCTCTTGTTCAACGACTGCTAAGCCGTCGTTGGTTCAAGTTTAGCCGTCGTAATTTTATTAATTATATTAAATAATTTAATAATGTTTTCCAAAATTATACTCAAACCTGTACTGCACGCCAACATCGGCATATACTACATTAAACATGTTCCTGCGTCGCCTCCATCGCATTATATATTTTAAACTAAAGAAATATGCAAATTAAAAATGAAATAGATTAGATTTATGTACACAAAATACATCCCAATATCGGGAAAATTAGACACTAAATGTCTATAATTAAACAAACTACCTTAATACGCAAAATAAATCCCGGTGTCAGGAAATCGAGTAAAAGTGGAGTTCCAAAAAAATATACCGAGACACCTAAAAACAAAAACTAGACATATGCCGATAAATATAGACACTAAGTGCATATATAAAATTAGACTAATTATGAACAAACTCTAAGTTAGTAATCTAGCTAGTTGTCAAAACCAAACAAACTACACTGTAGCTGGTGTCTGTGTAGCATTAGTGCCGCCACCACCAAACCCCGGGTCATCCTCTGGTCTGCGTTGTGGAGAGGGTCCTGTGTTGCAACCTGAGAACAAGTGACCAAAATTAGTCATGTTCCGCATCATTTCCTGCACGAGGGCCCGGTTTGACTCTTCCAGACGTGCTGCAACCTTTGCCTCCACTTCTACCATCCGTGCAGCGACCTTGGCCTCCACCTGCGCCTCTAGCTGAGAAAAAATCGATGGCTCATATGGTTGTGAAGAGCCAACTCCTCCTCGCCCAGATGAAGAGTTGTAATACAAATGATCTCCCTGACCTAACCCCTGCACTTTTCCTCTGTTCCTCCCACCAACTGTCTCCCAATACAACAAATCAGGGTTTGGTTGTGACCCTTGAGTGCTACAATCATCCAGCTTCTTGTTGTACGTTTCCTGCATTTGGTTAAATAATATACTCTTATGCACGCATATTCAAACAATATGGTCTAAAATGAGCAAAAACAACCTAAGTATATATAGCCTATATTTGGTTCTAACTTGCCTATATTTTATTATTTCATTAAAAACTACAACCTAACACATTTAATCAAGTATATATATGATGTTTGAGGTGTTTATGATTCAAACTATCTTAAAACTACTCAAGTTCATTCATTTTCAAGCAATAGGGCCTAAAATGAGCTAAATGGCCTATATTTGGTTCTAACTTGCCTATATTTTGTTATTTCAGTAAAAACTACAACCTAACACATTTAACTAAGTATATATATGATGTGTGAGGTGTTTATGATTCAAACTAAGTTAAAACTACTCAAGTTCATTCATTTTCAAGCAATAGGGCCTAAAATGAGCTAAATGGCCTATATTTGGTTCTAACTTGCCTATATTTTGTTATTTCAGTAAAAACTACAACCTAACACATTTAACTGAGTATATATATGATGTTTGAGGTGTTTATAATTCAAACTAAGTTAAAACTACTCAAGTTCATTCATTTTCAAGCAATAGGGCCTAAAATGAGCTAAATGGCCTATATTTGGTTCTAACTTGCCTATATTTTGTAATTTCAATCAAAACTACAACCTAACACATTTAACTAAGTATATATAGGATGTTTGAGGTGTTCATGATTCAAACTAAGTTAAAACTACTCAAGTTCATTCATTTTGCAAATAAAATAGCCTATAATGACTTAAATATATGTTTAAAGGTATGTACCGAAATTTGTTTTGCTCTCTTGTTTGCTGCAATCTCTCCTTTTCCAGCAACAGTTTTGAAATGAGTCTTCAGGAACAACTCGGGGGCGGTAGGGAGTACTCCTCCTCTACTCTTTGCCTGTACACATTGTTGAACATAGACTTTATTTTTCACATATAGAGAAAAAATCATGAAATTCAAACTAAGTAAACATATGAAACATTCTTACCATCTTTTTAGCATGTTGTGCCGCCGAGATGGAACCCTGAAAGTGCGACGGCTCAACTGGATTAGAGAGGGAACCACCTCTTCGGTTCTTCTTTGCCTTCTCAGATTTCTCGAGGAATGCGGGCTACTGGCTTTTCTTTTTCATTGTTTCATAAATGGTTTTCCCCAACCATTTTGGCCTTTCTTTAGCTTTGTTGAGCACCCAATACCGCAAGTCATTCAAACGAGTTCTAGCTTTCATCTGGTATGCTTTTCTCACTTTGCCATCTAACTCAGGAGCCCATTCGTAAAGACCCTTTAACAAACATTAAAACAAGTTGTTAATAAACTAATATAATAAATTTAAATCTTCATAATTTGATTCATACATACCGTGAATGAGTTCCACCAATGCGTCTTTGTTGCATCGTCCACCTCACCGTAGTTAAACCAAGGTTCTCGAAAATGACCCTGGAAAATGTCAGTTATGGACCCGCTAACTTTGTTATCATCAAACCTGAATTGAAAACAAACACTTAAATTGTCAATATCATTGAAAATATAAATATTATGAATCATATATTAATTTAGAAATTTACCACAATCCAGTAGGGCTCAAAACCCTTTTTGATGCACGGTGTGACCCTTCAGCTTCCTCCCTCTGGCTGCTCGGCGTCTCAGGTACGCGGTCACCAATGTCACGTGCCTCTGAATCATCTCGTTGCGTCTCAGAGCCAAGGTTCGGGCTTTCTGGAGCTCCTGGTGACTCAAAAAGCTCCCTGCGAATCAATTGCCCATGACCTTGGCTTCCACCTAAGCCATCTCGACCTCCGCGCCCCTTAGGATTAGACATGATTACCTATACAAAACAACAAATTTATAAATCATGGTGGATAATTAATCGTTAGTCTACCATCATAACAAAATATCGTCTACCATCAAAGTGAAAAAAAATCTAGCATCATTACAAAATAATAAGTAATCTTCAACAAATCATTACAAAAGTCACGAATTTTAATATAAATGGTGTTCTTAATACAAGTTATGATATACTAAAACAAATCAAAGTGAATTCCCATCCTCGCTTAATTCATCATCACTATCGTCATCCCAAAAACCATCATCTTCATCGTCATCATCCTCGCTATCTCCAGAATCGAAACTAGACTCTTCTTCATCATCACCTGAGGGGACTTCAAATAAAATATCTTCATCATCTGCTTGAACACACTCGACATCATTACCCTCTTCATAATCGGGAATATCACTTGGATCAGAAAGAGTTGGAGTCCCAACACTTGTTTCCTGAAGGAAGTCGAAGTCAACAGGAGCATCAATCACAGACCTTGCCTTTGTCCTAAACACAGCCCACCATTGAGCACGATCTCTTTTCAAGCTTGGGTACGGTGCGAAGTATACTTGGCTAACCTGGTATGATAGCACAAAGGGATCAAACTTGGGGTATTTCTTGGTATGGTTGACTTCAACTAGCTTGTATTGATCGATGTTCATTCCCCTGACATTGTCCATCCAATTGCACTTGAATAAAATAGTGTTATATTGCCTAAGTGCACCAGTAAACTTTAATTCTATAACATCATCTAGAATCCCAAAGAAATCACTCCCTCCGTCATTAGACACACACACTCCATAATTCATGGTGGACTTGTGTTTGCTTGATCCTTGTGTTTGGAAATTGTATCCATTAACATAGTATCCATTCCAAGTGCGAACTAATGTCGAAGGACCCATTGCTAAAGCAAACAGTACATCATCATTTGGTTTGTCTTGAATAACCTATTAAAATAATTCATATGTTAGATACAACTTTGTATCAAACGAGATTTAATGTTTACATAAACTCACTTTCGATCTAAACCAATCAAGGTATTCTGCTTCATGTTGCACCCACACATCTTCTGCACGTAGAGTAGGTCGAATTTGAAGAATGTGGTCCTCGAAACCCCTTACAATCATAACAATTGTCAATGTCTAGATTAAAATAAAAGTTAAATTTGTAAATAGTATGATTAATAACAAGTGTTTTACTTTTCAAATTCTTGTAAGATGCCTGTATTTGCTAACACATATAGGTGTGCACGCTGAAGTTCTGCTTCAGTTAAATATCGTTTTCCACCTGCATTTGACGGCCGACCACAATCAACTCTAAATAGTTCTGGGACATTTTCATCGAGCATCCTATCAACTTCATCAGTGACATTACGACCTAAATCTCGTGTCTTAGTATCCACTCCTTGCTGAAAATAGTTGGAACAGAAGTTTGCTATCTCTTCGCACAAGTACGCATTACAAATAGAACCCTCCACACGAGCCTTGTTACCAATTTTGCGTTTTAAATGATTAAGAAACCTAATAAAGTGGTTATGAAAAGAGTTACATAATTGCGAAGAACAATAAAAAGGATATATGAAAATGAAAGATAAGGTACCTTTCAAAGGGATACATCCAACGGTATTGTACGGGACCACATAGCCTAGCTTCGCGTGGAAGGTGAATCGGTAAGTGTTCCATGGAATTGAAGAATGATGGTGGGAAAATCTTTTCAAGTTTACAAAGGATTTCGGCTATGTTCTTTTCCAATCTTTCCATGTCTCTTACTGTGATGGTGGAGCAACACAAATCACGAAAAAAGAGGCTGATCTCAGTAACAGCTTTCCACACATGAACCGGGAGCAACTCCTTTAATGCTATCGGTAATAATCTTTCCATGAAGACATGACAGTCATGACTTTTCATACTGTGCAGCTTACCGGACTGCATGTCCACACATCTTGTTAAGTCGGAAGCATAACCATCTGGAAATTTCAAATCTCTCACCCAGTTGCATAATACTTTCCTTTGGGCTATGTCCAGTGCGAAAGGCGCTTTTGGTGGAGTTTCTTTTCCGTTCGCATCCTTGGTAACGTGAAGTTGAGGCCTTTTACATAATTTAGCAATGTCTTTTCTGGATGCAACAGTGTCTGATGTCTGTTTTTTCACATCCATAATTGTGTGAATTAGTTGGTCGAAAAAGTTTTTCTCAATGTGCATGACGTCAAGGTTGTTACGAAGATGGAGAGTTTTCCAGTATGGGAGCTCCCAAAGACAGCTTTGTTTGAACCACCCTTTTTTCAACTTTTTCAAAGTATTAAGTGCTTCTGGCCCATCTGTAGCCTTTGGCAAATCTTTAACACAGGACCACAACTCTTCCCCAGACATGATGTGTGGCGGAGACCCTTTTTCAACCTTATTTCTGCAAAAAGCTATTTTGTTGTTACGAAAAGGATGATCTAGGGGTAGGAATTGACGGTGACAATCAAACCAAGAAACTTTACCCCCATGGTCGAGCCAAAAAGCTTTAGATTTGTCCAAACAGTAAGGACATGCCTTTTTCCCAGCTGTAGCCCAGCCAGATAGCATACCGTACGCAGGAAAATCACTTATTGTCCAAAGAATGGCAGCACGCATATTGAAATTTTGTTTCCTAGAAATATCATAAGTTGTTGCTCCAACATCCCATAATTGCTTCAATTCCTCGATTAAGGGTTGCATGTACACATCCAAGTTCCCTTCGGATTTTTAGGACCAGGAACGAGCAACGAAAGGAACATGAAGGGTTTCTTCATGCACATCGATGGCGGCAAGTTGTACGGGGTTAAGATGACCGGCCAACATGAATACTGACCCCCAAACTTTCCATGTGGACCAAACCCATCGGTACACAAACCGAGCCGAACATTCCTAGGCTCAGATGCAAATTCGTCAAAGGATCTATCCAAATGCTTCCAAGCTTCACTGTCGCTAGGGTGAGCCATTTTGTCTTCGGCTCTTGGATTTTTGGCATGCCATGTCATTTCTTCAGCAACATTTTTTGTTGCATACAACCTTTGCAATCTCGGTGTGATTGGGAAATAAATCAGAACTTTCATTGGAACTAAAGACCCCTTAGAAGTCCTTTTGTATCTGTCGCTATCGCACACTGTACATCTGTCCAAGTGTGCATCAGTTCTCCAAAATAACATACAACCTTTGGGGCACGCATGAATCCTCTCGTGGGGAAGCTCTAATCCCTCCAAAATCTTCTTCGTATCGTAAAATGTGTTACTCATGTTTGTTTTGTTAGGTATTGCTTCTTTCACTAATGAAGCAAACGCATCAACACACCTATGTGGCAAATTGTACTCACACTTCAGAGATACAATTCTAGATGCCATTTCCAACACAGACATGGAGCTCCCTTCGTACAATGGTTCCTCAGAAGCCTTTAATAGGTCAAGGAACACTTTTGCTTGAGGATTAGGCTCCTCGTCCATTCCACTAGGCTCTTCAACATTGGACGGTTCTGAGTTATTCCCAAGAGCATCGAAAATCATTTCACGGTATGGATTAGATGGCTCATGTGCGGATCGAGGGAACTCTTCACCATGAGAATACCAATCGTAGTAATCAGGTATAAATCCCTTTTTATACACATGCACTTTAACCGTGTCTGCGTCATGCATACGTCTGTTCTTGCATTTCGGACACGGGCATCTAACTTCATCCAACCCTGGGCTTTCAGGATTTGCTTTGCAAAATTCAATGAATTCATCAACCCCCCTCAAGAACTCGGGCCTCAAGTTACGCCCATTGTCATATCTATCATACATCCACCAACGCTCCTTCCGTTTCATGGTGCCCAACTCTACAATTCTAGGAACATGATGATGCAAACATATTTATTTAAACACTCAAATTAAATGTATAACAAGTGTAGCAAGTCGTTACCCAAGTACATATTACACATGTCTTTGAGAAGCAGAAGAAAGAAATAATTGAAGTAGACAACATCACAAACAGACAAAAGATTACCTTATCAATCACCAATAAGACCATGCGAAACGTCTAACAACTAGTGTTCATACTATGACACATGGAGGGATAGACATTAATGAATCTCGTCTTAAGATTAAAGAAGCGAGGTCCAACAACCTTTGTTAAATAATTTCAAAGGCTGCAAATTCAATTATGGCATTTTGTTGATTGATGAGTGAAAGTTGTTGCTATATCTTTGCTTCAACAACCTTCTTTCCCTGAAGTGTATTTTATGACTCCTCCTTATGATGAGTTTGTTGACTATCTTTAAAAGCTTCAAGTGAGGCATGCTGTAACATTCATATAAAAATTAAAGTTGTGAACTACCAAAAAGCTATAACAAAAACCTTTGCTTCTTGACTTTGTTCCCCCAACATTATTGTGAGCGGTTCTTGACAATATCCAATCCCGGAATCCAGGTACACAGGATAGTGTGATCACTGTGCTAACCTTGGGGCGACGCCGGAGTTTGAAATTGTACCGGTCGTTGCTAAATCGCTTCTAAGGTAGTGGTCATACCATGACGCAGCTAGGTTCGGGTTTTGTGAAATAATTGATATTGAACTCTATGTTTTTTTGTGAATCTGGTTATAGTGTATTGATTTTCCAACTTTATTAATTTCTTGAGGTCCACACTTTCCCTCACAAGAATTAATAGCAATATATTTTCAAGTCAAATAACAACAACAACAACAAAAACAAAGCCAAAAATTAAACAAACAAACAACAACAACAACAAATAACATTAACAACAACAAAAATAACAACAATCAACAACAACAACAAAAAAATAACAATAACAATAACAACAAACAACAACAACAACAAAAGACAACAACAAATTACAGCAACAATAACAAATTAAAGCAACAACAAACGACAACAACAACAACAAACCACAACAACAACAAGTATTTTGAGCACAACAACAGGTTGCTAACTTACAGACTGGAGAAACAGACAGAATTGCGCGGCGGCGGAAGGAGCGAATTGCGCAACAACAGAGGCGGCGGCGGAATGAATGGGTTGCGCGGTGACAGCGGCGGCGGAAGTAGTGAGTTCGCGGCGCCGGCAGTTGATTGAATGGCTACCTACATTCCCAAAACTTGAGAATAGGGTTTGATTTGTAACAAAAATTAAAAAATAAAAAATAAACACAGAGTTTCAGAAATTACCGGCAAGGAGAAGCGTTTGGCGTGTCGCCGGTCGCCGGTCGCAGGTGAAGGAGGTTGAACTAAATTCGCTGTGAAGAAGACGACGGGGCGACGGCACTGTTGTGTTTTGTTTTGTGGGTTGATACTTGAGAATAGAGTTTGAGTGGGAGTAGTGGGTATTAAGTCGTTATATTCAACGACGGCCTTGGTATTACTACCGACGGCTTAAAGCCGACGCAACATATTAAAATTCTGAATTATAAACTGCAAATATCACCGACGGCTTTTGCTATTAATACCGACTGCTTGAAGCCGACGCCTAATACAACAAATTCTAAAATATAAGCTCACAACATCAACGACGGTCTGAAACGGTCGTTAGCATATAGCGTCCGTTAAAGCCGTCGCTGTAGCGTTACAAGCCGTCGGTGAGGACGACGGTTTGAAACGGACGCTAATTTTGAAAACAACGACGGTTTTTCGAGCCGTCGCGGGGTAGCCGTCGGTGACTGGGCCTTTTCTTGTAGTGTAACTACATAAATACTTTAATATATTTATGAAAATTCTTTAAAATTGTGGGGGATTACAGTCTACCCCCTTAAAAGAAGTTTCGTCCCGAAACTTAACACAAAACCCTCGTACTTTCGAAAATTTAAACTCAACATTTCGAAAACTTTTGAAGAAAGGTAGTGCCTCTCGTGCACTTTCCCATATTTAAAACACTTGTGTTACTTATGAACACTTTTCTTATGCGGAGACTCTACTTCTTTTGCACTAACATGTGCAACTTGCCCAACATAGCATACATATGCATGAAAATCTCATAAAAATAGACAAAAGCGCGAAATTTATCGCATTCTACCCCCCTTAAAGAAAACGAGTTACGCCCTCGTAACTCACCTCAAGGAATAGGTCTGGATACTTTTTCTTCATATCCGCTTCGGCTTCCCACGTTGCCTCTTCTGACTCGTGGTTAGACCAAAGAACTTTGACAATATGAACATCCTTGTTGCACGTACTACGCACTTTCTTGTCGAGAATCTTGACAGGTCTTTCCTCATATGTGAGGCTACTATCTATCTGCACTCTTTCAGGCTCTAACACATGACGCTCGTCAGGGATATAGCGCTTAAGTTGAGATATATGAAATACATCATGCATCTTTTCAAACTCCATTGGCAATGCCAATCTATAAGCTACGACTTTCCCAATGCGCTCCAAATTCTCATATGGGCCTACATATTTAGCACTTAGCTTGCCCTTTTTCTAGAGGTGTCAATCTGGGTCACTGGCTGGGTTTGGGTTGACCCAAGCTGGGTCGGAATGATTTGGGTCGGAATAATCTGGGTGACACTGTGTCATGGGTCGGAACTGGGTGGGTCGGGTGAACTTGGGTCGGGTGAAACTGGGTGAGGGGATCTCGGAACTGGGTCGAAATTGGGTCGGGTGAGACTAGGTCGGCCGGTATCTGGGTTGGGTGAATTTGGGTCGGAATGGAATAAGGTGGAGTCGGTCTAAATCGGCTTTCGGAATGACTTGGGTCGGAAGAAATCGGCTTTCGGAATAACTTGGGTCGGAAGAAATCGGCTTTCGGAATGACTTGGGTCGGAAGAAATCTGGTTTCGGAATGACTTGGGTCGGAAGAAATCGGCTTTCGGGTTACTTGGGTCGGAAGAAATCGATATCGGAATAGCTTGGGTCGGAACAATTCGGCTTTCGGAATTACTTGGGTCGGAAGAAATCGGTTTTCGGGTTACTTGGGTCGGAAGAAATCGATATCGAAATAACTTGGGTCAGAATAATTCGGCTTTCGGAATTGCTTGGGTCGGTAGAAATCGGCTTTCGGGTTACTTGGGTTGGAAGAAATCGATATCGTAATAACTTGGGTCGGAATAATTCGGCTTTCGGAATTACTTGGGTCGGAAGAAATAGGCTTTCGGGTTACTTGGGTCGAAAGAAATCGATATCGGAATAACTTGGGTCGGAATAATGCGGCTTTCAAAATTACTTGGGTCGAAAGAAATCGATATCGGAATGAATTGGGTCAGAATAAATCGACCTTCAGAATTAATTGAGTGTTCAAGAAATCGACTATCGGAATGACTTTGGACTTGGGTCAGAATAAATCGGATTTCGACTTGGGTCGACATAAATCGGATCTCGGTAGGACTTGGTTCTTGGAACGACTAAATATCGAACCGACAGCTCCGTGGCGTATTGATTTGGGTCGAGATTGTTATAAACTTATAACATGTGATATTGCGATATTGTGGTATAGATTATACTATTATAGTCATTATACTTTATACTTATAGGTGGTAATTGGCCTATTGCCTAAGTTACTAAGTATCGCTCATTAGTTATTCACTTATTTAGTTTATTCTTATTCATGATTGCATATGTCAAGTAACAAACTAACATCTAACAAGTAACAAGTAACAACTAACAACTAACAACCATAAGGATTATTGATTATAGACTTATAGTGTTAGGGTTAATAGACTATTAAACTTAAACATTTTGTTAGTTAGTGACTTACTCACTCTCAAGTCTGAATCAGTTATTATATAGCAACAAAAAGAGTTAGAATTAAAGAATTAGGTTGACATTAAATCATTAATGAAAGCATCTTAATTCGTAATTATAAAATTGTTCGACTTTTCATCGTTCATGGAACAACTCAACAAGTAACAATAACCAATGTTAATCACTTAATCGAATATGTCATATGAAGATGATACATAATCATACACTATATCACTAAGGATGAAGATGAAATATTGAAGCTATGAAAGTAGATCATAGTCAATAATCAGTATGAAATAATCATGTCATCGTATCAGTAGAGGATGAAACATTGATCGATTTTCGTTAAGTTAAGGTTGACATAAATCAAATTATCATAAAATTGGCCTATTGCCTAAGTATCGTCTATTAGTTATTCACTTATTTAGTTATTCTCATTGATGATTGCATAAGTATTCAAGTAACAAGTAACAACTAACATCTAACAAGAAACAACTAACAATTAACAACTAACAACTAACAACCATAAGAATTATTGATTATAAACTTATAGTATTAGAGTCAATAGACTATTAAACTTAAACATTTTGTTAGTTAGTGACTTACTCACTCTCAAGTCTCTGAATCAGTCACTATATAGCAACAAAAAGAGTTAGACTTTCATCGTTTGTTGCACAACTCAACAAGTAATGAAGTAGCAATGATTAACGTTAATCATCGATGTTATTACACGGTTTTAACAATAATCAAAATTCAAAGCATACTAGAAATTCGTCTATTTCATTACTTAAATAATCAAACATTCATGTATTTCATACTTAACAATTAACAATTTATACTTTCATTGTTTCACAAATTCACATCAATACATCATTATTCATTGAACTTCTAATTTGTTACTTTGTTAATCACTATTCACTTACTTGTTACTTTGTTAGTTGTTAATTGGTAGTTTGTCTTAACATTTTTACAACTTTGCCTTAACAGTTTCACACTATTCATGATCATCTTTAGAATCATCCTTCATGCTTGTCTTCAAGAAGATAGGTTGTATTATAATGTCATTATTATCTTATTAGTGCAAGAGATTAGATTAGATTAGATTGATTGTGTGTCATTAATAACTAATTGAATTTTTAAACTTTTTATTGTATATTAATTTTTAACAATAAGTCAATAATACTAATTTTTAAAGTTAACTAAACCATTAATAATAGAATGATTAATTTAAAATTCTCAAATCAAAATAGTATCAAATTAATCAAAATGACAAAATTAAGGTCATTGATTTGTGAGAAGATCAACATGAACAAAACCCAACCATTGATCAAAATACAACAATCCATGTGCTTGGTGTAACTCAATGCTCATTGGTCAATAGAGTTAGTCATGGATCCCTCTTGAATGAGCAAATCTCAGCCCTTTATTAGAGAAAGACCAAATCTAAGCCCTTCATTTATGATTTAATTTTCTGAAAATAAAAAGAAATTCACCCTAAATTCATAAGAGGAAATCTCAACCCTTCAATCTTTTCATCCAACGGATAAAAACACCCTAAAAATCCCTAACATTGGACAATCTCAGTTTGGAGCCGCCAAAAAGTTAAACCCTGATCAAATATCAGTTTCTCTTTCATGAATTCCCTTCTTCAGTTGCCCTCCTATGCCAAAACAAGTTTCAATAAATACAAAGCATCCAAAAAAAACCAGCAAAGAAAATGCATGGCATCCAAACAAGGATTATATTCCGTGAAAGGGAAGCATTGGACAATCTAAATACAAAGCATCCAAACAAGGATTAGAAGTGTTCATCCGATCTCTTTATCATTCTTCCCAAAATGAAATCTCTCAGATGGTCTTAATCTTTTCCCCATTATGATAGATGAATCTAGAGAACGGTTTATATGCAAAGATGAATCCAAAGTCAGTTACCAAGTATAATCTATATGCATAATTTTTTTTTTGTTCTCTGAAATTATTCTCTAATGTTATAATAATAATAATTATTTATGATTTGTTCCGTCGTAACTTCTCATGGGTTTTCTCTCCAATTGTAATTATACTCTACTGTTCTTTAATTTCGTTCTTATATATATATATATATTATATATAATATATATATATTATAATATTATATAAATATTATATATATATATATAATAATTATATATAATATATATATATATATATGTCTTTGTGAATTTGACTCTAAATTCATATTTCATGCTTTTTTGGTTGGATCTGTTTCAAGCTCGCTTTTTTTTATATAAAAAAATATATAGGGGTTTTAAGACAGGAGTGAATTGGAAAGTAATGAAATTAGCTTTTTTGGTTTGAAAGTCCAAAATTGATTTCTTCTTTTTTTTAATTTTAGATCTTTCCTTCTTCAGTTAATTTTCTTTATTTCTTCTTTTTTGCTCTTCTCTTTCTTCTTTTAGTATGATCTCATGTTGATCATCACTCAATGTTCAGGTAGATATCCGGTTATATAAATTCAAGCAAGGGCCTCATAAACAAAGTGTAGCAGATGAAGTTTGGCAACTTTGAAGATGGTGATGAAAAAAAGACCAATTAATTTATTTTGTGTTAGTTTGAGATCTATTCTAAGAATTTTTTTTACTGATTTTATTTTTTACTTTTAGATCTAGTGTATTTTTTTTTATAACGGGCGAATGTAATAATTAGTAAGGAATTTTAATTACCAAGATCTACCCATGCTCTTTTGCAAAGTTCGAATATCAGGTTGTTTGTTTGATTTGAGATCTGTTAATCTATGCTTCAGTTCATTTATTTTGTCCCTTAAATTTGTTGAATGTGTGGTTCAAATTTTATATGGAATTTTTAGTAGCATCTCTTAAATTAAAGGGGATGTCACTGATTTTTTTTTTTTTTTGTCGTAAGGAATAAGCGTTCGACTAGTAGTTGAACTTATATGTCTTCGGTCTTTCACCCCAAAAACAAATAAATGGTGTTGGATCGGGTTTACTTGAGTCGGAATGGTGTTGGGTCGGGTTTAGTTAGGTCGGGTGCTAACAAGGTTGGGTCGAAATTGGGTTGGGTCATAACTGGGTTGGGTCAGAACTAGGTCGGTGATAGCTGGATTGGGTCACAACTGGGTCGGTGATAGCTGGGTTGGGTCACAACTTGGTCGGTGATAACTGGGTTGGGTCAGGACTGGGTTGGGGATAGCTGGGTTGGGTCACACTGGTGGGTGGTAACTGGGTTGGGTGATAACTGGGTGGGTTTAACTGGGTCATTGGCGGGTGAAGTTGGGTGCGGGTTATTTTGGGTCGGAAACAGGTTGGGTCTGGGTCGTTATTCACGGGTGCAACTGGGTACGGGTAAAACTGGGTCGGCCCAACTCAGGTTGGGTTACTAATTCCACGGGTTAGACTGGGCACGGTGAACGCTGGGTCGGAATGGGTCGGCTTTCCAACCGACCACTCTCGGCTCGGAACAGGTTGGGTCTGGGTCGCATGCGGGTTCACCCGTGGGTCGGCCCAGTTTTTGACACCTCTACCTTTTTCCAAAATCTCATAACGCCTTTAGTGGGTGATACTTTCAAGAATACTTTATCACCTACAGCAAACTCATCTTCACGACGTTTTAAATCTGCATAACTCTTCTGCCTATCTTGCGCAGCTTGAATTCGAGCCTGAATTAGTCGAACATTCTTAACGGTCTCCTCAATGAATTCAGTCCCCAAGACTATATTTTCACTAAAGTCATTCCAGCAAATGGGACTTCTACATTTCTGTCCATATAATGCCTCAAATGGTGCCATATTTATACTCGCATGGTAACTATTGTTGTAAGAAAACTCAATCAAATCTAATTGGTCCTCCCAACTTCCTTGAAAATCAATTGCACAAGCTCTCAACATGTCCTCCATAGTCTGATTAGTTCTCTCAGTCTGACCATCGGTCGCAGGGTGAAAGGCGGTACTCATTTTCAGTGTTATCCCAAGGTTTAATTGGACCTTTTTCCAGAACTTAGATAGAAATCTAGAGTCACGATCCGAGATAATGTCCTTTGGAACTCCATGCAATCTCAATACATGCTTGATATAGGTCTTAGCGAGTTGCTTCTTTTTCCATGTCTCCTTAATAGGTATGAACACGGCGGACTTGGTCAGTCTATCCACAATAACCCAAATGGTGTCATTTCCACTCTTCGTCTTGGGTAAGGCAGTCACAAAGTCCATAGAAATAGAATCCCACTTCCATCCAGGAACCTCCAACGATTGAACTTTCCCCATGGGTCTCTTATGGTCTATCTTCACTTTCTGACAGGTCAGGCACTTAGACACATATTCAGCTACCTCTCGCTTCATGTTTGGCAACCAATAGATCACCTTAAGGTCTTTGTACAACTTGTCACCCCCAGGCTGCACAGAATATGGAGTATTGTGCCCCTCGTCCATAAGACGTCTCTTAAGGTCATTGCACTTCTGTGGTAATACACACCATCTCCCTTTAAACCTTAGACTCCCATCATCATGAATCTTGAAGTCTACTTCCTTACCTTGCTTCATTTTCTCCTTATCTTGTCTAGATGCTCACCCCCGACTTGACCCTCAATAATCTCGTCGAAAACTGACACTCCCAAAGAAAGATTACTAAGTCTAGCCTCACTTTCCCCAGGATTTAGAATTTCTAGGCTCAACCTTTGCATATCTCTACACAACTCCTGAGGACTATCAAAGCACTCAAGCTATGACTCGATTTTCGACTCAAGGCGTCAGCAACCACATTTGCTTTCCCCTCATGATACTGGATATCTAGATCATAATCCTTAATCAACTTAGCCATCTTCTTTGCCTCATATTCAAGTCTTTTGGGTAAATATGTACTTCAAACTCTTATGGTCTGTAAATATCTTGCAAGTTGCTCCATAAAGATAATGTCTCCAAATCTTCAATGCAAACACTATGGCAGCTAACTCTAGATCATGGGTAGGGTAATTAGCCTCATAAGGTTTCAATTGACGCGACGCATAAGCTATTACCTTACCATTCTGTTGCAACACACAACCCAAACCATTTTTCGAAGCATCACTATAGACCTCAAATCCCTCATTCCCATCAGGTAGGGTTAAACAGGTGCAGTGGTTAAACGATCCTTCAAGATCTGAAAACTTCCTCACACTTCTCATTCCACTCAAACTTGGACTCCTTTTTCATCAAATTAGTCATAGGTCTTGCTATCTTCGAGAAATCTCTCACAAATCTCCTATAATAGCCACTAAACCAAGAAACTCCTAATGTAGACACACTCTTTGGAGTTGGCCACTCACTCACGCTTGAATCTTAGCAGGATCTACTGAGACTCCTTCCTTAGACACAAAATGACCAAAAATGCTACTTTCTCCAAACGAAACTCACACTTAGAGAACTTGGCATATAGTTGGTTCTTTCTCAAAGTCTCCAAAATAATCCTAAATGTTCATCATGCTCGGTTTCATTCCTCGAATATATCAAAATGTCATCAATGAAAACCACTACGAACTTATCCAAAAACTCATGAAAGATCCTATTCATCAAGTCCATAAATATAGCAGGAGCATTGGTTAACCCAAATGGCATTACAGTGAACTCGTAGTGACCATAACGCGTTCTAAAGGCAGTCTTAGGTACATCCTTATCTGCTACCCTCAATTGATGATATCCTGAACGTAAGTCAATCTTCGAGAACAAACTCGCTCCATTCAGTTGATCGAATAGGTCATCTATTCTAGGCAAAGGGTACTTGTTCTTGATGGTAACATTGTTCAACTCCCTATAGTCGATACATAATCTCATACTCCCATCCTTTTTCTTTACGAACAATACAGGAGCTCCCCAAGGTGATGCACTAGGTCTGATATAACCCTTATCCAAAAGTTCTTGCAATGTCTTTAACTCACTCATCTCAGGAGGTGCCATTCTATAAGGTGCCTTAGATATAGGTGCAGTTCCAGGAACTAAGTCTATGGTAAACTCAACGGCTCTTGCAGGCTGCATACCTGAAATTTCACTCGGAAATACGTCCATAAACTCATTCACTATCGGAACATCCTCAAGTTTTAACTCAGCTTCCTTACTCACATCTTGCACGCTACAGAAAATAGCTCACACCCCTTTCTCATCAACTTATGCACTTGCATAGCAGAGATCACTCCAAAGTTCTTGGGTTTCCCAAATCGTCTATATGAGGTCAATTTTCCCGAAGGGTTTCTCCAACACTACTTTTTGAACTTCACAATCAATCCTGGGCTTGTAATGACTCAACCAGTTCATCCCAAGAATCACATCTAAGTCTTCTAAGTTAAACTCGATTAAATCGGATGGGAAAGACACTCCCTCCTATCTTCAAAGGCAGGTTCTTGAACAACTTAGTACACTTAACGACTTCCCCAATAGGAATACTGACAGACAAGTCAATTAACTCATACTCTACTAATCCCAGACTCTTCAGAACAGAAGGCGAAATAAAAGAATAGGTCGCCCCCGAATCAAATAACGTTTTAACGAAACTGAATTAATAGAGAAATTACCAGTACCACATCAGGGACCTCTCTGCTTCGCTATGACTCATACGAACACTTTTCCCAGCAGGCTTGTTCTGGGTAGGATTTTCATTAGCAGTAGGCTACTATAGTTTCCTTGGTTATTCTGACCTCCAGGCTTAGGACCCTGGTTCCCTATCTGATTGGACCCCGATCTAGCTTGATTACCATTTCCCCGAGTCTTCAAATCTTTTCCGTGCTTAGAGATGCACTCATACTATCTGTGACCCTTTTTCTGGCAAAAATGACAGGTCACTAGCTCTCCCTTATAGTCTCTCCCGAGGATGGTTTTTGTCACACATCTTGCAATTGTGAACCCTCTTCAGGTCTACCCTGACTACGGTTATCCTGGTTTCCTTCCTTGGAAATTCCATTTCCATTCCGGTTTTTCTTAAAGTTACCTTTGGTTTCCCCCAGTACTAACCTCTTTTCTCTTTTCACCAACTATCCCATTCTTCTTATCCCTCCTTGATTGCAATCCATAAATATGTGAAGCTCTCCCATACACCACATCTAATGATGTAAAGGTCTCACCCCTAATCCCAGCTGGATTTCATCAGTCAACCCTTGTTCAACCTCTGAGCCTTAAGCTCCTCAGTAGCTACCACCTCAGGTGCAAACCTAGACAGGGTTATGAACTTACTATAGTATTCAGAGATAGTCATACTACCCATTCTAAGGTTGATGAACTCTTGAGCTTTCTGTTTCTCATGAAGGAGGGTAAAACTTTCCTCTCACACAATCACAAAGGCTTCCCAATTGAATCCCTCAGCAGCACTCAATCTAGCCCCGTTTTCTCTCCACCACAAATCAGCCTCATCCTTTAGTATAAAACAGCCTGGCCTACTCTCATGTAGCAGGGCAATTCACTACCTCAAATAATTTCTCAAATTCCCTAATCCAGTTCTCTAGGAAGGTAGGGTCAGCTTGTCCCTTGAAATAAGGTGGTTTCGCTTTGGCCAGTCTTTCGAACATCTCTCTAGCAGTCTCTGGACGTTCGACCTTGTCCTGATTCAGTTTCTCCGCAAGAGGCGAATAGCATCAGCTAGTTCAGTGTTGTTAGCCATTCTACTTCGGGACCTGAAAGTAATATAACTCTACTCAGGTTCCAGAAAACTTACATAGTCATCTAAGCAAGGCAACACTTGATTTGATCATTAAAGATCGCATCAACAAACAATTCCACTAAGTTCTATGAATGTTCTCTAATAATATATAATTGTTCACGTAAATAAATTCATATCAACATGAAATGAATTGAGTAAGAAAATACATTCACATAATAAAAATAAAATAAATAAAAATATTTCCCATTACGTGCCCAAAAATAAATTCTTACTCCTCCAATAAAATAAACTATATTTTTATTCTTCCATAGAAGGGAAAATAATGTGAAATAAAGAACAACACACCAGTATCTATATTTTTCCTAAAATGATAATTCTATAAAACACCTTTTGTCTTGTTGGCACATATCCAACATTATTCTTATAGCTAAAACCTTATGTATATCTATATGTATATAAAAAAAAATATATAAGTATATATAGTCTATGGCACTACATTGCCATCCTTATCCTTGTCTTCCTTATATTGCTCAGGTATGAAGGTTTCATCACTAGCTTCATCCTCTTCATCATCCTCATAGTAATCGATGAACTTTCTCTGAATCTTAGACCTTCTAATAGGTATGGTGTCTTCGTCCTCTTCAGGGTCGGATTCAATCCTCATACATGCATCATAAGTATCCTCCCTAGTAGTACCTCTAGCACGGTCCATCTCTATGATGACTTCATCATCCCTAGCAAATTCTTTCCTCAAAATACAACGCATTATCCAATGCAGTTCTTCATACTCCTTATGGTCAATGGGTGGATGACGGTCGTCGGCTTCATCGTCAGTCAGAACGATGGGGTTAAAATAGTTTCCTAGATTAGCAGCCATATTCGTAGAGCTACAACACAATAAACCAGAAGGTTTAGCACTCTTCCTGACGTGTTCCCACAAATAACAAAAAGGTAAACAACAACAAAAGCATGTAAATACACACTTTGCAGGCACGAATTATAAACAGTTAGCAGGGAAGAAAAATATTTATGTATCAATAGCAGGGAAGTATAATAATAATGCACTTATTACAAAAAAAAATGATAATGTGTAGATTTGCAGGAACAAAAATAGTAATGATGCTGAACTAACTTCCTGATGCAGACATATAATATTTCTATCTTATATGCCCTTCTTATACTACCCATTCTCACAATGCAATACTATAAACCTTAAAGGCATGAAAAATAATGCAGACACTTTTATAAATAATATTACTCCAATGCCTGAAAATAACTTTTCGTAATAAATAAAAAAAATTTCGGACCACCTGGTCACTCAAAAAAAAAAAAAAAAAATCTTCACTCGAAATATTTTTTTTCCGGACTCAGCACTTTTCGAAAAAATTTTTTTTTTTTTTTTGTTCGCCGAACTCGAAATTCGAACCCCTAATTCTTCTGAATTTTTTTTTTCCGGTTTTTAGAAAAAGTTTCCGAAATCAAAACGTAGGAGCAATACTAAGGTTTCCTCCAAATAACCAATAAGTTAGGTAACTTAATAGGAAAAATGGATCAGAATACCCCCAACTTTGGCCCGTCCGCTTTTAATACCCCCAACTTTGGATTATTTTTAAATACCCCCAACTTCGGGGGTGGTCCGCCAAAAATGCACCATTTACCTGTTATGACCGGATGAACTGGTAAACCAAAAACCAACCCCTCAATGGCAGAACATTACCAGAACAAAAAGCTTTACTTGGTATAAAATCCGCCATTACAGATGACCCACAATCATCTCTTTCTTCCTGGAAAACTTCCACTCATCACTGTACTTGGGATTTCATCAAATGTTCATCTTCATCTTCATTAAATCATCATCAAACTGTAGTTTCACTCACAATTTCTGGGTTAAATCTCACTGGAATTCTCTCACCTGACATAGGTTTTCTCACCAACTTGCAAAACCTTAGTGTTGCAGGAAACTCATTCTCTGGACCAATCCCATCTTCACTCTCTCTCCTCTCAAATCTTTACCACCTTAATCTCTCCAACAACATCTTCAACTCAACTTTTCCTTCCCCTCTCTCTCCTCTAAAAAACCTACAAATCCTCGACGTTTACAACAATAATCTCACTGGCCCACTCCCTCTTTCCGTCGTTAACATGTCGGAGCTCCGGCATCTTCATCTGGGTGGTAACTACTTTTCCGGCAAGATTCCGGCGGAGTACAGACAATGGAGGAAGATTGAGTATCTTGCTGTATTTGGTAATGAGCTTGAAGGGAATATTCCGGCGGAAATTGGGAATTTAAGTCCGCTTAAAGAGCTTTATATTGGGTATTATAATGGATATTCCGGTAGGATTCCGCCGGAGGGGGGTGCGGGGGTGGAGGGAGTGGGGGACTGCTAGGGGATGGAAGTGGGGGGGGGGGGTTCTGGGTGGTGGGAGTGGGGGGATGGTTGGGCTGGCATGAGGGTTTGCAGCCGGGGAGGGGAGAGGGAGGGTCTGGGGTTGGGGGAGAGGGTGGTTGAAGTGGTGGTGGGTAGGAGTCGAAATTAAAAATAAACGAGAAATAAAAAAATTACCTTGTTAACAGGTTACAAGTCATCTGGGTGCATTTTTGGCGGACCTCCTCAATAGTTGGGGGTATTTAAAAATAACTCATAATTGGGGGTATTAAAAGCGGACGGGCCAAAGTTGGGGGTATTCTGATCCATTTTTCCAACTTAATAAGCTAAAGTTACTGAATAAGCTAGTTAGTTAGGCGCCTATAAGTCTTAAACTAACCTAAAGCTCCCATATACCACTTTGTAACACCCCGATAATTCTCTCTTTCTAGAAAATACTTTTACAATAACCTTAGAGAATTACCCAGACATTATCGCCCGTGTGATAACGTTTCGGCTTACTCAGAATTTTGCAGCGGAAAACAACTTATTAAAAACAACTTTATTAAAACTTATGAAACCAATAACAAAGTCAGAACTAAACACACCAACTTAAAACTATTGTCTGAAAACATAAATTCCTAGAAAAACAACTTAAATAAAACTAATAATACAAGAGTCTCTCCATTCCAGATTCCCCAATGATATGCATCTTCGAACATGTAATGTCAATGCCGTCTCAACTCTGCTCCCCCGAAGGATCACCACAGGATCAATATGCAAAGCCATGATCACAAACACAGACAAGCACGTAATCAACAAAGCTGAGTACTACATATCAGACATACATAACTATAAACATGATACTACAAAAATATAACTTGCAGGAATAAATAATAATAAAACATATAATAATCTGCAGACCACTCTTACTGAACAAGACTCTAAACTTTATTTCTTTCTTTAAATGGAATAGTTATTGGACGAGTTGTCTATACTAAAAATAGGAAATACGGTCATGACTTTGTAATCCAAAATGACCTGCGATATCGAGGAACCTTTTAACTAATGAGGAAAGGTGATCAATCCAATCCTAGGAAAGCCATGGGTTACCACCATGCACTAGCAGAATAAATGCTACTTGCTGCGGTTAAAAAGTGCCCTATTGCTGCGGATTGGGGCGCGCAGCAATTAAGGGCGCAACAATAGGTATTAATTATATTGCTGCGGTTTTAAACCGCAGCAATATATACCAATATTGCTGCGATTTTTTAGGCCAAACTGCAGCAATATATATTTTTTTAATAATAAAAATACAGGTATATTGCTGCGGTTTCTTCCCCGAAACCGCAGCAATATATGCATGACAGGTAAAAAAAAAATTTTTTTTTTTCATATTACTCAAGGCCCATAAAGATCTTACCCACAAAGATTTGTTAACTCATAGGTAAAAACAGAAGTTTTATCAGCTTATATGAGAGGAAAATACAGAGATATTCAAGAGAAAGTTTATGAATATTTTAACTCACGCAATATTTTACAATTACTGAATTACAGATCTAAAAAAAATACAATTATTGAATTACAGATAATTAACAAAAAAAAAAAAAAAAAAAAAAGTGTGAACGACTTTGACGCAAACCAAGCTTCTCAACCCAAGCCATCTGATAAAACTGAACAGCATGACCTTTGCTTCTCATCCATGGTGGTGGCGCGCTTCACGAGCAACAAAGGCCGGCGAAATCCAGCGAGCCACGAACGACGAAGGCCGACGACCATGAGCCACGAACGACGCTCGCTCGCCCAGCACTCGAACACGATGCTCGCCTTCACACCCTCGCTCGCACGCACCACCTTCGTCGGTCTGCTTCGAACGACCACGCACATATAGAGAGGAGAGAAGACGGTTTAAGGCGACGAGAGAGAAGACCACGCACCTTCGTCGGTCTGCTTCGAACGAACACGATGCTTCGAACCCAGAACTCGGGGAAGAATTATACAGCAAAAACAAGAATGGACCGATAGTTGCTTCGAAGGCGACGAGAGAGAACGATAGAGAGGAGAGAAGACGGTTTAAGGAGACAGAGGGCGAAAGCAGCGCCGAAGAGGAGAGAGAGAGAGCGACCGAAGAGAGAGAGGAGAGAGGGCGAAAACCCTAGTGAGGAGAGAGAGGGGGAGAATGAGGAGAAACGGCTGAGGACAGGTAATGAGAGGGAGAGAGAGAAACAAACCCTAACTGGGCCGAAATATATTTAAAACAACATATACAGCTAATATTGCTGCGGTTGCCACGTAGGACCGCAACAATATATTAAAAAAATAGTTTTTAATATATTGCTGCGGTCCTACGTGGAAACCGGAGCAATATTAGCTGTTATGGGCCCCACATGTTTTTCAAAATTTATCCGTTGAACAATATTGCTGCGGTTTTTGGCGGGAACCGCAGCAATATTGTCATTTTCTATTTTTTATTTCTTTTTACGTATTATATTGCTGCGTATAGGTAAAACCGCAGCAATATCAGCGCAGCAAATAGCATTTATTCTACTAGTGATGTACTCCAACCCTTAGTGTCCAACTCTAGACGTGCACCAGTCTAAAGTCTATAACCTATTCTCGTTTCACTTTACGTTGCATACATTTTAATACTTGTGTTGACACCAACCAAGCAAATGACACATAACTAATAATCACATCAACACAGAAATCCTTTTTATCTTAGAATTAACAAGTGTTCACAACTTATCAATCAAGACTCCTTTAACTTCTTTTTATACTTTACTAACTTGCCTGTTGAACCTAGCCAACAGTAAACTTTACCTTTTTATAGGTATAACTTGTACTTACCAAATAAGATCCATGGTTCTTATAAGATAAATAAATAATACTCAAGAATCCATATAACATGATTCAATCTTACTTACATTAATTCACTCACGAATTAATACATAAACTGGACTTATCTGCTTGCATCAAACTTCCATACAAACATTTATACTCATAAATACTTCTAGTTTACATGTAGCACACAGGCAAATAACATGCAAAACAATTCCAGTAAATCATATATATGAACAACAGAGTCCTATACATGATACTAATAAATAAAACATCCTTAAAGCATGTTTCTAAATCATATAGCACGTAGACAATGTACGTACCTTGTATAAACGAATCTGTAGGCCACTTTTACGCTCTAAAAGTCTCCTACTACGAAATCTCGCCTAGAAAATAAAATAATGAAATAAATACCTTGAACTAAAAATTTACAGCAACTTTAAAAACCACCCAAACCCCTTAAACGTGTTTTAAAAATCGTTTTTACGTATCAAACTTTCGTTATTTTTAATCCCTAGTATAGTACAACTATTCTAGTGATTAAAAATCACTTAAAACCCTTAAAATACATATTTTCTGAAATTACAGCACTTATAAAATTTTATAAATCTTCTGAAAATATATTTAATACATATAAAATTATATGCTAACCAAATCTCATGATTTATATTTTATAAATATAGTTTCTAGGATAAAAACCCTAAAACTATAACTTTCATAATAAAAACTGAAAATAACTAATATAATAAATCTGAAATTTATATTTATATATATGATAGCCGAAATTATATTGCATATAAACAATAATTTAAATCATAAACATGCTAATTAATAATAAAATAATATAAAACTAATACTTTAATGGAATCTTAGAGAAGAAGAAAAGAAAAACAACCACAACAAGGAGGAAGAGGAAGCCGGGCAATGCAGCAGCACAGGACCGGTCGGCGGCGGTTTCTTGGCTCAATCAAAGTTTTGTGACGTTTCTTGTTCAACAAGAAACGTTATTTGAAGAAGAAGAAACAATTTTTGAGAGAAAATCATAGATGGCGCACGAAGGAGAAGAGAGAGGAAGAAGGCGCCGGATGAGAGGGAGAAAAAGAAAAGTCACGTGGAAGAGGAGAGAGAAATAAAGTGTGTAGGGTAAAATTTGGGTTTTTAGGATATTTAAATAGAGGTTTTTCCTTTTGGGCTTAGGAAAAGAGATTTAATAAATAAAACTTTGATGACTAATAAGATGGGCTCATTAGACTTTAGTCATCAAATAATCCTTTCCTTTTTATCACTTTTGGGCTTTCGATTCCATTAAGCTTTCTTTTCAAATATGCTTTTAATAATTAAAACTCTTATTAAAACATGCTTAATTAAAACATTACAAATTTTATTAAGCTATGAAAAATATTTTTGGTTGACTTTTAAAATAGTCAACCCTTTTTAAAAGTCAAATCATTTTCCAAACTCATTTGGATTTAAATATAACTACATAAATACTTAAAATATTTATGAAAATCCTTTAAAATTGTGGGGGATTACAATTATCATGTAAATGAGGGAAAATTAGAACCTAAAGCTAAGAAGTGTTTACTTGTGGGTTTTGGGAGTGGAGTTAAGGGCTATAGAGTATGGTCACCTTCTGAAAATCGTATCATACTTAGTAGGAATGTAATATTCGATGAAAATTCCATGCTTGACTCTCCTGTGAAGTCTACTGTGGTGTCCGTTAGTGGAGATAGATGTTGATAAACAGGTGGAGCTGCAAGTCACTCAGGCTGAGAGCGAGTGAATCACAGCACCAAGGTGGAGAAGATCAACATGGTGAAGAAGAGTCTTCTAGCTATCAGTCATCTGAAATTCATCAACCAAGCATAGCACTTGATAGAGCTAGAAGAGTTGGTGTGGGGCCTCCAAAGAGGTATGGTTTTGAAGACATGGTGGCTTATGCACTTCAGGTTGCTGAGGAGGTGGAGGTTGAAAACAATGAGCCATCCACCTATAAAGAAGCTATTTCTGGAAGTGAGTCTACTTTATGGCTTGCTGCAATGGGAGATGAGATGGAGTCTCTAGATAAGAATCAGACTTGGGAGTTAGTCAAACATCCTAAGGAGAGGAAGATTGTAACATGCAAATGGGTCTTCAAGAAGAAAGAAGGGACTTCACCTACTGAGGGGGTTAAGTATAAAGCTCGGGTTGTTGCAAGAGGGTTCACACAAAGGGAAGGGGTAGATTATAATGAGATTTTCTCACCTGTAGTCAGACATACTTCCATCAGGGTGCTACTAGCAATGGTTGCACATCAGGATCTTGAACTTGAGCAACTAGATGTGAAAATAGCTTTCCTACATGGGGAGTTGGAAGAGGAGATTTATATGACACAACCAGATGGGTTCCAAGTTCCGGGAAAAGAAGACTATATATATTTGCAGATTGAAGAAGTCCTTGTATGGGCTAAAGCAGTCTCCTAGGCAGTGGTATAAGAGGTTTGACAGTTACATGATTGAGTTAGGCTACAACAGAAGTGAGTATGATTGCTGTGTGTATCATAACAAGTTGGGTGATGGTTCTTTCATATATCTGGTTCTGTATGTAGATGACATGCTTATAGCTGCTAAGGCTAAGTCTGATATTCAGAAGTTGATGGGTCTTCTCAGTACTAAGTTTGAGATGAAAGATTTGGGTGCTGCAAAGAAGATTTTGGGGATGGAGATCTATAGGGAAAATCAGAAGAAACTTTTCTTGTCACAGAAAGGTTATATTCAGAAGATTCTGTCAAGGTTTGGCATGACAACTGCAAAGCCTATAGACACTCCAAGTGCTTCAAATAATCATTTGTCTGTGGCTTTTGCACCCAAGACTGTTGAGGAGAAGGAGTACATGAGTTGGATTCCTTATGCTAGTGCGGTAGGGAGTTTGATGTACGCTATGGTTTGCACTAGGCCGGATCTTGCACATGCAGTTAGTGTTGTCAGTAGGTTCATGGGTGATCCTGGTAAGGAGCATTGGCAGGCAGTCAAGAGGATTTTTCGGTACCTAAGAGGTACATCTGATGTTGGTCTCATTTATGGGAATGATAATTAGTGTTCAGTCACTGGTTATTCGGATTCTGATTATGCTGGAGATGTTGATAGTAGGAGGTCAATGACTGGTTATGTATTTACTCTTGGTGGTTCTGTCGTTAGTTGGAAGGCAACTTTGCAGGCTACGGTTACTTTGTCTACTACTGAAGCAGAGTACATGGCATTGACAGCAGCTGCTAAAGAGGAAATATTGCTAAAGGGACTAGTTAGTGATCTTGGGTTACATCACGATCAGGCTACTGTGTATTGTGACAGTCTGAGTGCAATATGCTTAGCTAAGGATCAAGTCCATCATGAGATGACTAAACATATTGATGTGAGATACCATTTCCTAAGGATTGCGACTAGGATTAAGGTGAAAAAGGTAGGAACTGCTGATAATCCTGCTGATATGTTCACCAAACCGGTTCCGCAGAGTAAGTTTCAACATTGTTTGGACTTACTCAATGTTCGTGATTGTTAATTGCCCTCCTTGGGCAATTCTGGGGTCCTTAGGGACTACAATTCTGGTTGTTTTTTGGGACAAATCTGGTGTTTGGGAGATTCTGGGCATTGTGATCAATGCATCTGGTTTTCTGGTTATTGTGAGAGGATTCAAGTCAAGGTGGACATTTGTAGAAGTTGATGCCTTGAATGTGTTTGTTGAAATGCGTCAAAATGCGTCGAAGGCAAATCTGGGGTACCGCCCGATCGGGTCAGGCGAGGCCGCCCGATCGGGCCCGTAACGAGTTGAGTTTTGGAAGTGAAAAGAAGCGCCCGATGCCATTGGGCGTGTTCGCCCGATCGGGTGAAGTACCGAACAACGACTGGGCGAGCTTCGCTCGATCGGGCGCGCAACGAAACTAGGCAAAGTAAAAATATCGCCCGATCGGGTGGATGTCGCCCGACCTGATCGGGCGGCTGCCCGGGTGACGCGAAAACGCGTTTTTTGTCGGGGATATAAATATGTTATTTATATCCTAGGGTTTTAGACTATGAAAAACACTCTATTCTCTCTGTAATCTCTTCTTCTCACATAATAAAGTATTCTCCCTCTCTCTGCCGTGGATGTAGCCAAATTGGTGAACCACGTAAATCTGTTGTCTATTTTTATTGTTTTTGCATTTATAATTTGTTTCTCTCTCACGTCCGTCATAACAGAACCAACCATGTTTATTGGCATCCAATGACTGGGGTCGAAATTTAGAGAGGGATACAAAGTTAGCTGCTGTAGTTTCTCAGGGAAGCAAAAATCAAAAGAAGCTACACCACAGTCCACAGGACATGGACTGACGATTAAAATTTAACATGATGATAGAATTATTTGACTAGTTTTTCTTGACATATTGGTTGTTGAAATCTTGGCTATTAATTTCTTCATGCCAACTTTTAGAGACACATTGATAACGTATGACATCTTTTGACGGTAGCCTTAGTAGGATATTTGTTCCATCTCTGATGGAAGCGTTATTGAACTATTTGTTTTCTCCCCATCTCTAGTGGTGTCAGAAACAGATCTGACCGCTGGGTCAACCTGATTCTGACCTGACTTGAACCTGGTTCGACCTGTGAGGGTCAGTCCTCAGACCTGACCGAAACCTGACCTGGGATTACCCAGACCTGACCGGCACCTGGCAAGATTATATGTTGACCTGACCAGACAGACCTGCATTAAAACTCAAACCCGACAGTACTTAACCAGATATTACTAAAATTCAATTATTTTTTTATATCTATAAAATCATTTAATATATAAATTTATAAATTTTGTTATACTTAATAATTAATTAAATAAAAAAATAAATTATATTTAATTTAAGAGTTAAACTTGAAATATCATTTACTTGTTTATATTATCTATAATTATCTAATGTCCCCATTTTCAAATAATATCAAAAAATATCTTATTAAATCCTATACACCTATTATTCCATTTTAATATTCTACTAAATTTTCCTCATTTTTCTACCAAATTATACAATTTTAATATTCTACCAAATAATATCTCACATGCTCGTAACACTATACTAAACAACAACATATGAGCTCATAAAAAATCTGCAATTATAATAAATTATATTAAAAAAATCAAAGTTTAGTGAAATTAAATAAAAAACACACAAAAGAATAAATGTGAAATTATATAAATGTGAAATTATATGAAATTACATAAAAATCAATAAATCTGGGGACAAAATTGAACATATTACACAAAAACAAAATTAATCAACACAAAAATTAACAAATCAAACTAAAAAATCGAAAAAAACTAGATCTGGCCGACAAGTGAAGACTGACGACGACAAGTGAAGACGACGACAAGTGAAGACTGACGACGGCGAGCGACGAGAGAAGACCGAAGGCGATGAGCGAAGACCGACGACGACGACGAGCGAAGACGAGTGAAGACCGACGACGAGCGAAGACGATTGAAGACCGACGACGAGCGAAGACGAGTGAAGACAATTTTGTCAATGTGCAGCAGCGAGAATGATTCAACAAGGATGATGAGAGGCGAAGGAACACATTGGTTGTGGAGGATGAGAGAGGCTAGAAGACGAGAGTGAGAGATGAGAGAGAAAGGGCATCGAAAAAGGGATGAAGGGTGGTGGTGGTCGAATTCCGGAAGGACAAAGCAATGGAACGAATGAGCAGCAATGGAATGAGCAGCACAATGGAAGAAGCAGAGAAATAGGATTTTTAGGTTTAGAATTAGATGAGAGATAGTAGAAGTTAATAGGATAGGAGAAGATCGACGGTTCATATTGTTTTATGACATGTATCAACGGTTAATATCCATGATCTGTGTGCTCTATGTTATTTTCTTGTGTGCCATTGATTATGATGATCTAACGGTTTAGATTTTGCTCATTAGATGAATTTGGATTTTGCCTTAAGAAAACAAAATAATCCTACCAAATTATTATTCATAACAACTAATCTTCATGCTCCACATCCCTAAACCCCAAATCTCAAACCTTATAACCCCATTTTCAAATAATAATATAATTATTTATAGTAGTAATCTCATATCCACTAATTGATCGTATATTTGTAGTTAATATATAATACTCATTATTATTATCATTAATTATATATTAGAGCATATTAAGAGTTTATACTCATTAATAATCAATCGCGTATTAGTTAGAATGATTCCAATATTATTATATCGTATTAAAGTATTTAAGTCTACTGATAAAATAGTTTGTTTATAGTCACTATATAGTATATACAAAGTTAAGAATGATTCCAATATCATTATATCCATTTGTATTACTTTGTGTTTACACTAATGTATACTAGCTAGAAATGTAATACATTGATGTATACACTATCTATACATTGACATATAGTCGAAATGCAATACATTAATCTCTAAACTAATCTAGTTTATATGGGGTAATGATATAGGGATGTAATTGACTATTATTAGTATTGTGCAACATATGAACCCGCGTTATAATCACGTAGGCGGTAGACCTCATATAGTCATATGAACCGTCGTTGTAAATCTATGAATGTATGATTATCATTTGTTATTGTTATTGTTATTGTTATTGTTATTGTTATTGCTATCGTTATTGTTATCGCTATTGTTATTGCTATTGTTATTGTTATTGTTATTATTCCTCTTCGTATTTGTATTACTATAATAATAAATCCTTTATATGAAATTTGGAACTGATCTTGTACTCGTTATTATTGTCGTTGGTTATGAATTATGATATATAATATTAAAACATATGAAGAGTCGCCTCTACTCCTTTACTCATTAGGGTGGTTTTACGCAATTGATTAGTCGAAATAAGAGTTGACTAAGAGAATACACTAACATCACGATAATCAATATAGTGTTTTTATTGGTTTTTCGTTATTATCCACATATTAATCGCACACACACATATGTATGTATATGTTGATCTTAATACTTTTATTAATACGATTCATTTATATATATATACAAAGTTAAGAGAAGACCACACACACACACATGTGTGTGTGTGTATATATATATATATTATATATATATATATATATATATTATATATATATATATTATATATATTATATATATATATATATATATATATATATATTATCGATCTTAATACTTTTATTAATATGATTCATATGCAAAATACATAACAAAATCAAGATGACCCGATCAGGATTACCCGAAGTTGAATTGGCGTTCAACAGCGAATGGACCCGATGTTTCACAATAATCGAACTAAGATAGTAAGATCATTACTAATTCAACCCGAGTACATTTCACTTAACTCAACCGCACATGGAACCTAAATACGATATTCGCAAACCCGGCTAAAAAAATGTCAAAGGGCAATTATACCCGAGAATGGATCGACTTGTAAACGGAATGTTCAGACCTGTCCGGCACCCGGAAATCCAATGATTCAAATGTGTTCGACCCAGTTGAACAAAACCTGACCAGTCATGACCTGGGGCACTGACAATCAGAATCCTGACCTGTCCGGGTATGACCTGGTTCGCCGTGGGTATACCCAGAACCTGTTTACTAACCTGTTTTGACACCACTACCCATCTCCCATGGTTGAATGATTCTTGTTTATGTCATTTTTTTCTTCAAATATTGTGCTGCCTTTTACGAGCATATTTATACATAGTAGAATATTGTGTTTATATATATTGGAATATTATGTTAATAAATAGTTTAGTTTAGTAGTTCAATATGTATTACTATTTGGGTTAGAAATTCTAGTTGAGTATGATTTCTTAATATTAAATTGTATATATATTCTCTATGGTTTAATGAGATCAGTGGATGAATTTTCCTATATTCTAAACCTTAACACTATATACTCGGCAAACATAATTATCAGATCATGGATAGAAACCATGTTATGATAGAATTTGGGTTGGTACTGAAGTATGTATAACCGAGTTCTACTATAATCAGGAAACATTAAAACAATTATGTTTGCCTAAACTTCGGAAAAGATAGGGCTAATGATCCAGGCCCACTACAATTGTTTTAGTCGGCTTAAAAGAAACTAGTTAAGGATCCAATAAGGATTTATACACAAGTCTATATTAGCACTTCCAAAAATAGACCCCCCCGCATGGTTTGAACTTTGAAGTAAGGTAGTAATGGGCCAGGCTGGGTTGCCAGAATTAGACTTGAATTGGACCGGGGGACCAAAGCTTGTGTATGGGTCGGGTCGTCGACTCAGTTTCAAAATATCCATCCCGACTCGGATAAATTAACCTTTTATGAGAAAAAAATATAGATAAATCAGTACTAGATCCGCTTAAGTTATCTTAGTTAAGCCCCGAAAGGCAAATATGCTTTATCCATATACTTCAATGGTTCGAGCTTCGTTCCAATTTTTTCTCGCGTTCCTATATGGAATCAAACACCAACCGCTCTTAACCTAACCCGACCTGACCCAAAGGTCATCACTAGTCTCAAGGACCTTGACTAACTATTTTATGATATGTATTTTATTTTTATACAGGAATCACATTGTCAAAGACTTAATCTCCGGATCAGCTACAAAAATTACGATTATATCTTTGATGGTCGACACCATAAATTATTAGATTATATATATTCCTTCATTCTCTTAAGGCTCATGGCATATTCTCCAGCAAACCTAAATTTTCGAGAAAGGCTTGGTAACCAACTGTTTGAGTCCAAAAAAGACTCAAACACCCAAAAAAAAACACAATGGTACCATTATAACCTGACATTGGTACCAAGCAAATCCTTGCCACACGCGCGTGAAATCTTCCAACGCATAAAATGACCAAATTACCCCCGTTTGAATCCCCTAAGAGACTCAAACAGTTGGACGCCAAGACAAGCTGGCATATCCATTTTAAGAACACCTATGCAAATCATTTTTGGCCTCTGATGGCTTCTTGCAAAATCTTCCTACAGTCCTACTTATGGGATGAATATGACTAAATGAGTACAAAATAGTTTATAGATATGGCCCACTCTTATGGTTCATTTTGGTTTTTGGCGTCTCAATCTAAATGCTTGTGGTAATCAAACACTGAAATGGTACCCAATTTGGCAAGTTGTAATCGAATAAGGTCACGGAATTCTCGAAGTTGAGGTGGGTCTAAAGGATCGAACTTTTTCTTCAAATAGTCATTAATTCTCAACACAACTACATCATGGACCTATCTTTCCTATTAAAACCATCTAATCAAATTAATGCCGGGAGATATACGTCTTGATTTGGGGATGTGATATTTAATTATATTGAAAACAAAGCCTAATAAGTCAAAATATTATCCCCACATTGAGGTAATGAAGCTTGTAATTGTGAAAGGTACGTTAATTTTATTGTAGTAAGAGTAGTTGATTACATTGACTAAAATGGACCATCTTGGCTTTGGCTTCAAAAAGGTGAGATCAATAATGAGTGCTAACTTATCTCTTCTCATTTTTCAATCATATATCAAATGGAAATGAGAAAATGCGCCACTTTTTTTAATTGTATCAAGTGATAAGCACAAATGAAATTTTTTTTTGAGGTGAGGGGTGAAAAGTAATGATCATCCGCTCTAAGTTAGGTAGAGTTATGCATAGTGAAACTTTTTTCTCTTTCTTTTTTTATGAAGTAACCCTAAAAAATTAAAGAATGCCTTAAGTACTTTTATATTTTCAAAATTGCAGTACATATGTATTTTTAAGGTTTAGCAAATTCATAGTATACCTTTGATCATCAAAATTATCATCAATCAACAATCCTTCAAACAAATAACTAAAATGTCAAAATTTATTGGACTTGGAGGAAGATATAATGGATCATCTGTAGTAACTGCTTTTAGAATTCTAGTAATTATTTTAGAATTTAATTAACAACATTTCTTGTAATTAATAAACAAAAATGTTATATATTCGATTTGCTACAAAGTTAGGGTACACGTACTGTGCAATTTATGGTGATTATGTCGAAAAATCGTCGAGAAAAAAAGTATCGATTAATCCAAGTCCTTGGTTTAAAGTTTAGCTCATAAGGCTTGTAAAACCTCTTGAAATAAAGGTCTTAGGGATTAAAACTTTTCTTTTTTTATTGTGATTCATAGTGAATTCAATACAACAAAATTGGCATAGGAATCGGTCTGAAAAATCACCGAGTAAAAAAGTATTGATTAATCAGGTCAAACAGAGTAATCATAGAATTAAGTTGTAGAGCTTTGCTTAAGACATTTTTTAAGGAAAAACCCTAACAAGTTGGGAAAAGTAAAACAATTGCAACATGCTAGAGGTAAGACTCAATTCCAAAACTTCTTGAAATCGAAATAGATATATGACCATTGAGGTATCCAAAGTATTGTTTCAGACATATATACTATATAAAACAAGTGTCACTTATGAATTGTAATTGATAATTGTAGAAAAAGAACGATTTGCGTCGCCCCATTTACATCGCATGAAAGGCAAAACGACACGAAAACATAATTTAATATAAAACTTTCATACCATTATTTTCTTATATCTATACTAATATATTAAAAGGCGTTCCTAAGAACGTATATGTGCCACGTGTCACCCTCCCTCATCCAATAACATTATATCCACGTCTTTCTCATATAGTAAAAAAAAAGAAGAATTGTTTACGTAAAGATTCGAACCCATAACCTCAAGTATGAAAGTAAGAAATCCAACCATTACTCCACCATACCATTATTGATTTTGTAATCAAAATTAATGATGACATATGAATGGAAAACGTTTGAAATACATATAATGAATAAGATGACTTTTAAAAATGAGTATGAGAATACTTATTTAACTACTAATAAATTGTAGCAAAGAGAAAATCCGGGGCATCGCCCGGGCCTAAATACTAGTTTATTATCAATATATGTAGAAGGGGAACCTCTAATATTGTAGGGGAACCTCTAATATTGTGTGTGATGTATAAAGAAGTAATATATTTCGCTTTTGGTGTTAAAAAAAGGACTTACATCAAGAAAAAACCAAATGGAGTACGATGAAAGATGGGAGAGTGTAATTACTTTGTAGATAACTTTATTAGTGACCGCCAAATGCACAACTCCTTTAAAATACGTTTCTAAGGATACAAATCTTTGTATAAAAAATAATCTTAACGGAACCTCCTTATTACTCATGAAACTAGTATTTGGTCCCGGGCGTTGCTCCAGGTTGATAGTGTTTTACAAATTTGATATGCATTTTTTCCATTCCATTAAAATATATTAAGGAAAACTTAACATTAAAAAGGTACATATATAATAATGTGGATAATTAAAACATGATTAAAAGTTGGTCGAGATGGTAAATGTGTCATATATAATTGCAAGAGGTCATAGGTTCAAATCTTGTTGCAAGCTAATTTTAGTTTTGTTAATTGACATGACTTGTGCGTACACATTGGACAAAACAGAGATGCCACGTGGCGTGTATACATTGTCACGCACACCTTTTACTATATTTGTATAGATACTCATTCCTGCCAGCAACAAATTAAAGAATAGTTTGATTTGCATTATTTATTTACCTCGCTTCGAATATAACTTTTTACTAAAATATAACATATAGATATGGTTTTAGATCTATCTCAATATATGTTTTCAAATATGAAATTTTTAGATTTTTGACACTAAAGTTTTATATTGAAATATGTGCAAATCAAACTGTTATATATATTACATGACATGCTATATATGAATAATGCGGTAAAACTACAAATAATGATTTTAAATTAATCACAATAGACTAACAAAAGAATACGAGTAGTGAGTAATAATTTAATATAAAATTAGACCTAGTTACTAAATAGATTAAACTAATTACTGAAAGAAATTAAACTTGTCACTATTGGACTAATTTTCTTTTTAATATTAGGCTTACCATTGCCTAATTTTAATTTAAAAGTAGGCGGTATCTTACAAGATAAACTCATAAATCAAATAGATAAAATCCTAGAAACATGGTTCAGAATATACTTCCTTTGTTTTTATTATTATTGCAACATCATCAATTGACACATTTTTTAATACAACCACGTGAAAAGAAGAGAGCTAGATATGGATAAAAAGTATGATCCATGTGATAGGAGAGAGATAAAGAGAATACTTCCTCCTTTTTTTAGTTTTGTTATTTTGACTTTTAACACTATTCCCATATCTAACTTCGACCATCTTGTGTTGGAAAACTGTAATTACCCGTAAATTTATGAGTTTTATAAATATAGTTTAATGTATATTAATATATAATTAAGTATATTTTAATATTTAAATAATTTGTTTCTATAAACTATTTGAAAGTCAATAGAACTATTTCAATAATTTAAAAAAGTCAAATATTTTGTCTATCATACTTTCAAATATATTTGAAAAGGTTAAAATACTTTTTGGGTTGTGAAAAATATTTGAAATTGGATATGAGGAATCCAACCTCAAATTATCAATCAATAAATACTAGTTTTAGCCCCAATCACCTTTTTCTAATCCCAAAAAGAGAAAACTTTATAAACCTTTAAAGCCCCAAAGTTCTCACACTATTATTTTCTCTCTCCTTCTTCTCCCTCATTTTTCCGCGCGCCTCTTCTTTCCTCTCTATTTTCTTTTTCTCTTTTTCTTCTCTTTTCTCCTCTTCCTTTCGTGGACCATGGCGGGCCGCCGGCAGCAAGGACACTGCTGCCGCCGCCGCTTGTTCCCACCACCGCCCTTTAGCTGACATTACTCTCCTCATCTTCTTTGTTGGTTATTTTTCTTTCTCCTTAAGTTTTATTTAATTCAAATTTTCTATTTTTAATGATGATTTTTAATATGTTTATGTTTAAAAGTTATAATTTGATGATCTAATTATGAATCTAAGATTATATAATTTATGTAATGAAGTAAATAAATTTCATATTTACTTACTATATTTGAATTGGAATCTTAATTATCAAAGCATGGAATTTTAGAGTTTTATAAGTTGAAAAATCATAGTAGTATATTATAGTTTATGAAATTGAGTATAATTAGGATTTTAAGTATATTCAATTATGTTTAAAAAGATTTTTAGTATATAATATGTTGCTGGAAATTTAAAAAGAATGTTGATGATGGACTTTTTATGATCTAAACATGAGTTTTTAAGAGTTTTTAACAACTAGTGTAGTTGTACTATACTAGGGGGTTTTAATAATTATGTTTTAATGATGATAAAGGTTATAAATACTTTTAAGAAAGGTTTAAAGTATTTTAAAATTGCTGAAAATTATAAAGTATTAATTGTGGATATATATTGGTTGTTTTAGGCGGAAAATTCTCTTTAGGCGACTTTTAAGGTTGTGAAAGTGGCCTCTCGCTTTGTCTACACAAGCTAAGTACATACTTATGTGTTGATTGGGTTAGTATCATGTCCTAAATACGAGAATTATTATGTAGTATCATGTATAGGGAACTATTTTAGTTGATATGTGATTTTCATTAAGTTGGATTTGCATGTTTTATGTCGTATGATATTTATATTATGTTTGTACGAAAGATTGATGCAATCATATGGAATTTGGGAACTTTATTTTATTAATTAACATGAGGGATTAATATTTATGTTAGTTTGGATTGTGATTGAATCATGTTGTTCCCTTTTGATTATTTAATTACTTTATGAAGAACGAGCGTCTTATTTGGTAAGTTGATTATAGTAGAATAATTGCTTATTGTTGCCGTGGTATTGCTGCGGTTTTACCCATACGCAGCAATATATCACGTAAAAAGAGAAGGTAAAGTATAAAATAAAGATATTGTTGCGGATTCAGCCTAAAACCGCAGCAATATTGGTATCAATAGGAAAAATGTTGACTATTTGACAAGACATAATGCTGCGGTTTTTAAAATAATATTAAAAAAATATTTTATTATATTGCTGCGGTTTTTGTCAAAAATCGCAACAATATCATTAAAAAATATAAAAAAACAGGTATAAAGCATGCGTATCATAGTTAGGGTTTCATTTTTTCTCACTTTTATTCTCTCAGCACTCAGCGGCCGTTTCTCTCCTCTCTCCTCTCAAATTCTCACTCTGCTCTCATCAGCTCAACGTCCACTCCTCTCACTCTACTCTCATCATCTCACCGTTCTTCATCGTCGGTCGCGTTCTTCACGTCGATCGCTCTTCACCGTCGGCCCATCGGCCTCAACCGGCCACTCCTATCTTACTCTGCTCTCATCATCTCACGGGTCTTCATCGTCGTCCGTTCTTCATCGTCGGTCTCATCATCGTCCAGTCATCATTGTCGGTCGTTCATCGTCGGTCCTTCATCGTTGTCCAGTCTTCATCGTCGTTATCATAAGCTCGAAGACAAAGACTCCTTTTTTTTTTTTATCTTTTCTCATTTTTTTTTCATTTTGGTTGCTTAGATTTTCTTTTTCGCAGACTCGAAGATCTTGTTTCGTTCTTTTTTTCATCAGATTCGAAGATCTGTTTTCTTCGTCTTTTTTTTTTCGTTGTTTAATTGTTTCAAATTTCTTTATTTTTTCGTTTTTTTTCAATTGACATATCATTGTGATAAGAGGTTTTTAGTGTGTCGTTAAGGCACTAAGAACCGCTTTCCAAACAATATTTGTAGTCCTAACAAGCAATTACTAAGAGAATAGTAAGGGCAAGTCAAGGGTCGATCCACAGGGAAACAGGGATTGGTTAAAGTCTAACAAGTCTAGACTGCTAATTGAAGAAGTTTTCGGGGGTTTGAAAGAGTTCTGGTATCAATTAAGACTAACTAATAACAAGAACAAGCAACTAATACGAGTTTAAATATCAAATAAAAGACACTAGAGTTAAGGTTACTAGTATGAATAAGAACGGATGATGATTGTTAATGCGATTGCGAAGCAACAAAGACGATTATGCAAGGTTTAGTTTCCCTCTAAATTACTTGAGTCCTCTCTCGAATGGTCCTCAAGAGTAATCACTCAATCAATCAACTAAATCCTCTCTCGAATGGTCTTTAGTTAATTGATTAAGAGATTCAATAAGTTTGGAAAACCCCTAATGAAGGATCCCCTTAATTTCCATCCAATTCTTGGTATAGAAATTAAGTTGATTCTTGGGGATGATAAAAGAGTTCAAAATCCGATTTAAGAACGTTTGAAATCAAAATACCAAAGTATATAATGTGATCAATATCTATCCTAAGGTCTCAAAACACCAAGATCAATGCATAAACTTCTCCATACATCACAATCACATCAACATCATAATTAAAACCCTAATTCATACTTTCACCCTAACCCTAGATATGAAACTACTCACTAATCATGGAGTTTAAGCAATTAAACATAAAATCTATGATTAATCTAAGGCTAAACATGATTAAGAAATGATTAAACTAATGAAAAGCGCAATTCATAAACTAAGAGAATGAAGATCTTAAATAATATAAGAACATAAACAAACACCAGAGAATGAAATAAAAATAAAACTTTGAATTGAATTGAATGAAAAGTACCTTGAATGTAAATCGAATCACAAACTATGATCTCTAATCTCAATTACCAATGAAAACTCAAGTGTTTTCTCTCTAATACAAAACCCTAAAATACTGTGTGAAAACTAGAATAAAGCGTAAGTCCCCAACTCCTCTCGAAAAGAGGGTTTAATGATCGATTTTTTTTTTTCCGGATCGTGAGGTGCGGGCGCACCAAAAGGAGGTGCGGGCGCACCTTGCTCAGGTGCGGGCGCACCAGCCTCAGGTGCGGGCGCACCTGAGTCTTCTGCTTCAAGCTGGAAATCTCTTCGTCAAATGGTGCGGGCGCACCAGATGAAGGTGCGGGCGCACCAGATGAAGGTGCGGGCGCACCAGATGAAGGTGCGGGCGCACCAGATGAAGGTGCGTGCGCACCACATGTAAGGTGCGGGCGCACCTAAGTCTCCTGCCTCAACCTGAATTACTACGTAGAATGTGCGGGCGCACCACGGTTTGGTGCGGGCGCACCAGACATAGGTGCGGGCGCACCTTATGCTTTGTGCGGGCGCACCAGTGTAGTCTGTTTTGTGCTCCAGAATTGGTCGATGGTGCGGGCGCACCATCGTGTGCGGGGCATACCAAGCGCACCTCAGGCTACCTTTCAGCCTCTAGCTCGTTCCCTTGTGCCATGTCTCGCATTTCTCGGCCCCGAAGAGGGCAATACCTGCAATAGAAACACGAACAAACATGGTGAAAGCATATGTGCTAGAAATTCGATCGAAATAGATCGAAAATCTAGCAAAATGTCACTATGACCAAGTATGATCAAGTGAATGAAATAGAAGGGAAAAGTGAGGAGAAAGAAGGAAGAAAAAGAGGAAAAGGGAGCTAAAACAAGCCAAAAGAAGGTCATAAAGTGCGTTAGAAACGCACTTATCACATTGTAAAATAAAGAAATTGAAAATAAAGAATAGGTAATTAATATATTAATTGAAAATAATATAAAAATCAAAAAAGCTGATGTAATATATTGCTGCAACAAGAGGTAATTTTTGACATATCATTGAAGCAATAGGTAATGAATTTTTCGTTTGACATATCATGCTTTTCTGATGTAATTTATTGCTGTAGCAATATGTAATTGTTTCAAAGTTTATGAATTTTTGCCATTTTTCTGAATTTTGTTTATCTTTCGAATTTAATGTCAAAATGCAAAAAAACTTTTTTTTTTTTGACCTGTACCTCTACCTATTGCTGCAGTTTTTGCTAGAAACCGCAGCAATATGCTAATTATTTATTATAAAATAGAGTATATTGTTGCGGTTTGCCCGAGAAACCGCAGCAATATACTGAATTTTGCTAATATAAAATAAACATATCGCTGCGATTTTCGCTAGAGATCGCATCAATATGTTAAAATAATGCTGCGGTTAAAAACCGCAGCAATATATTAATTACCTATTGCTGCCCCCTTAATTGCTGCGTGGCTAAAACCGCCGCAATAGGCCACTTAATGACCGCATCAATAAGCATTTATTCTATTAAAGGAAGGTTATGGATTAAAAGTTGGAATTAATCTTGGGTTGTTAAGTTGTTGTTGATCACCTTATCTAATCATAAGATAAAAATGGAAGTTTATGACTGTTTGCTGATTATATTATGGGAAATTCTATATAGTGACTTTCTACTTTGAGTTTTTCTACTTGGTGGCAGGTCAAAAACAAAATTATACCAAGTGACCTCCTACTTTGGCTAATTATACTTAGTGACCTTAATTCACTTAAAACCTAACTAACCCGTCATTTAAAGTAAATTTACTAACGTAACCCCTAGTTAATTATCCTACTTTGGCATATTGTCTCCTTACTCGATGGTTAACATAGCCTCACTTTTCTTCCTTGGTAATGGATTTTTTTGGAGATTAATTCTTTTTTCATTTTGTTGATTAACATTAATTGATAAATACTGATTACTTTCTGCTATAAATTGCTTTTCTTTGATATATGAACATTGATTATTTTCTGCGATATATTCTGCTTTTGTTCGATGTTTGGGCTTATTTCCTGGTTTAAGCTTACCAAGGATAATCCAGTCCAATAATTGCCTTAGAGTCTCCAGTGGGCCCCACCTGTGATGGTGCATTCCAGCTGTCAGTGCCCCCCAGCTGGCCTACAGTTGGGATATCCCAAGCACTATAAATACTCAACCCCCTCATCAATGAGAAGGTATTGAATTCTTACCTAACAAACCAGAGCATCTCTCTCTAGACTTATCTCTCTAAGCTTGATCACTGACTTGAGCGTCGGAGAGGCGATCCCGGAACAACCCCGGGGCAGTCTAACCGTTACTTTTGCAGGATTCCGGCGTACGGACTTTGAACTCAGGACATTCGAATCTGACCCGGTACTCCTAAGCAAAGGAATCAGAACCCTTAATTTCTGACAGAAACAGTTTGGCGCCGTCTGTGGGGAGTACAAAAGTTACTTCGCCACCATCACTCAGATTTATTCATTCAGCTACTCAGCTCAGAACGCCAATTGACCATGGCACCAACCAAAAATACTCGCGGCAAGCCAGCCTCCGAGCAGGTCTCTCGGCCAGAGAGAGGCCACTCGCCGCACATAATCGGGATCCCCCAGTCCCTCGACCGGAGCGAGGCCATTCGCCTGCGCATAACCGAGAGGCCGAGCGAACTCCCTCACCAGCTCGGAGGTCACCTACTGTCCAAACCTGGACCCTCGGTCAGTATCCCAGCATATCCAGCATGTGGAGCCTCAGCCGCTCTTCGCGTCTGACCTGGCCCTTCGGCTCAGCTCCAGGAGACATTCCAAAAGGGTATGATGGACATGATGGCCATGCTTCAGCAGAGGCAACCCAACAAGTCGTCCGCTCAATCAGCATGAACCCAGGGAGCGCACGGTCGTCCGCTCTCAGAGGGACAACTCTCGTTCTAATCGAGACCGCAGCCTAGCCGGCCACGGTCCGATGCGAGAGACCCGAGCCACCGGGAAAGGAAAAGTCCACGCGACAGGGGTGGCCCGTCAGCATGCAGAGACCCATGTATCTAAATCCCCAAGGGGGGGTGCGGGTCGGAAACCCCAAGATGCCCGGATTCCTTAACAACAAGAAGCGCCTCAGCCAAGGCTATGACGCTCGGAGTTCCTCAGGAAGAAAGCAAATGAACAGAGGGCCAAGGGGACTCGGCTCGTTCTCAGCCCCCTAGGCTAGCTGGAGGAGGGCTCAAGTTCCTGATCCCCTAGTCAGGAAATCCTAGGGACCCAACCTCCGGGTAAAATTAAAACCCCCTGATCGAGCCATTTGCGGGCCTAACCGACCCGGACGATCATATGGCTAGTTATAAGCTCAAATGAGCGTGCAGACAAGTGCGAGGCCACTTGGTGCCGTTCTTCCCTACCACCTAGAGGGTTGGCTCTGAATTGGTTCCAAGAACTGCCGGCGGGGGTCATCACTGACTTCGCCATATTGGAGCACCTCTTCACCATCAGTTCGTAGCGGAAAGAGGCAAAGAAAAACCAGCCTTCACCTCATGGGGGTGAAGCAAGACAAGAATGAATCCTTGTCGGACTACATCAAGAGGTTCAACGAAGAGTCTCTCAAAATAACCGACCTACAGGACGCTGTAGCCTTCGCTGCCCTCATGTCCGGCCTCCAACCGGGTCGGCTCAGATGGTCATTGGCCGAGAATGAAGTCAAAACTTACTCGGAAGCCATGGCTCGGGCCAAAATTCATCCAAGCAACGGATATCTGCCGTTACTCGGACGAGGTTGGCAAGAAAAGGAAGGATGAAGGGAATCACGCGGGTCAGCCTAAGCATCAAAGAACAGGGGGCCGAGGGGATCGGCTCACTGATAATGGCAACGACCCCCGATTCAATAAAAACCGGAAGGAAATCTACTTTGGCATCCGGGACAAAAATTGGCTTCCCAGGCCAACGCCTCCGGACGTCATCGTCTCGGAGGGACAAAAGTTTTGGTGTGACTACCACAAGGAATGTGGTACACCACCAAGACTGTCGGGAGCTCAAGAAATCCTTGAACGGTCTGGCCGACCAGGGCAAGCTCAACCACTACCTCAAGCTTCGAGCGAGGAAAAGGGAAAGCAAAAGGTGGGTCAGTCGAACAGTGGGGACACCGAAGGCTTCATTGGTGTCATCGCTGGAGGATTTGCGTCGGGAGGCCTAACCGGCCGAGCGCGCAAGGCTCACCTCCAGAACCTTAAACATCAGGTGCTTGATGTTCAGCTCCCCGAGCTAGCTGCCCGTCATGACATTTGGGGAACCAGTCGGACGTTGCGTGTTCCGCACGACGACCCCCTTGTCATCGAGCTCAAGGTAGCGAATACAAAGGTGAAGAGGGTATTGGTGGATAGCGGCTCATCCGCTGATATCACCCTTGACTGCCTCAAAAAGCTGAAGTACACCGAACGGGATGTTACCCCCATGGCTCAGCCGCTCATAGGCTTCGGGGGAACTCTGTCCACCCGGTCGGATCAATAAAATTACCCACTCGGATGGGTGAAAAGGGTAAGGGGAGAAGCCTACCGATCGACTTCTTGGTGGTAGACATCCCTTTGCCTTACAACATAATAATGGGGAGGCCCATGCTAAACAAGGCCAAGGCCGCCATCTCCACCTACCAGCTCCTCTTGCAGTTTGAGACTGATGACGGGAAGGTAGGAAAAATTCAAGGCGACCAACAGGCCGCAAGAGAGTGCTATGTGAATAGCCTCAAAAATACCGACGTCCAAAAGGACTCGAAAAAAATGAAAAAATGAAGGGGGTCAGCCCTCAACGAGCCTCGGGGTGTACATAACTGAAAACCCCAAGCAATATAACGTCCTCAACCAGCCGAAGAGGACGAAGAAGTCGCATCGGCCAGGACCCCGGTCGGACTGTCAGGGTAGGCAAGGCCATGGACCCGCAAACAAGGCAAGATATCATCCAAGTGCTCACGGAGTACCAAGATGTCTTTGCCTATGAGGCCACAGAAATGCCGGGGCTCGACCCGAAAATCATGTGCCATGAGCTTAACATCAAAGAGGGGTTCAGACCTATCAAGCAGAAGCTCAGGCACCAAGGTCCCGAAAGAAATGCCGCGGCAGCAGCAGAAGTCAAGAAGCTGCTCGAGGCGGGTTTCATAGAAGAGTGTCAATACTCGGAATGGCTGGCCAATGTGGTTTTGTCAAAAAGCCGAGTGGGGCATGGCGAATGTGTGTCGACTTCACCGACTTAAACAAAGCCTGCCCAAAAGACAATCACCCTTTGCCAAAGATCGATAGGCTGGTCGATTCAACGGCAGGGCACGCCCTTCTCAGCTTCATGGATGCAAATGCCGGCTATCATCAAATTCCCATGGCCGAGAAGGATAGGGTTCATACGCGTTCATCACTCCTCAGGGTGTCTACTGCTACAAAATGATGCCATTCGGCCTCAAAAATGCCGGGGCACATATCAGCGTACCGTGAACAAAATCTTCAGCGACCAATTGGGTCGGAACATTGAGGTATATGTTGACGATATGATGTCAAAAGCAAGGCCCAGTCGGATCACCTGAGATCTGAAAGAAACGCTGAGCACCCTAAGGAATACCGATGATGCTCAACCCTAAAAAATGCGTCTTCGGGTTAAAGGGGGAAATGCCTCGGATTTCTAGTAGATGAGAGAGGTATAGAGGCCAACCCGGACAAAATCAAAGCGGTCTTAGAAATGAAATCGCCTCGGAATGTTCGGGAAGTACAGCGCCTAACCGGCTGCTTAGCGGCACTCGGCGGTTCCTCTCCCGGTCGGCCGATAAAAGCTTGTTGTTCTTCAAGGCCCTGAAGCGAAAAGAGTTCGCATGGGAGACGAAGCCGAGCAAGCCTTCGCTGACCTCAAGAATCACTTGGCATCTTTGCCCAAATGATCTCCCCCTTGCCGGGGGAACCCCTGTTTATCTACTTGGCTGTCTCGGACTACGCTCTTAGCGCCGTCCTGATAGCCGAGCGAGAAGGAAAGCAACATCCTGTTTACTTCATCAGCCACGCCTATAGGGGGGCCGAGGCGAAGTACAGCGATGTTGAGAAAATGGTCTTTGCCTTGGTAATGGCAAGCCGGAAGCTCAAGCCCTATTTTCAAGCACACCCCATCAAAGTCCTAACCGGACAACCGCTCCGGAAGCTTATTGAAAATCAAATCATCGAGTCGGATGAGTGATTGGGCAGACCAGTTAGCAGATTTTGGGCTCGAGTTCGAGCCCCGAAGAGCCATCAAGGCCCAAGCACTCGCTGACTTCATCACTGAATGCGCAACTCGACCCCCGGTCGGTTCGCAAGAGGAGTGGGAATTGCTTGTTGATGGTCATCCACAAAGAGTGGTTGGGAGCCGGATTGGTCATCAAACCTCCGGTCGGAGAAAAAATTGAATATGCTGTTAAGTTCGAATTTCTCGGATCTAACAATGAAGCCGAGTATGAGGCTCTCATCCTCGGAATACAGTTGGCATCCTAGCTGGGAGCAACCTCAATCATAGCCAAGTCCGACTCACAACTCATAGTGGGTCAGATTTCCGGAGACTATGAGGCCAAGGAGGAAACATGAGGATGTACTTGGCCAAAGCCCGAGCTGTCATTGCAAGGTTGTCCGGATTCCGGATCACCCACATTCCTCGCTCGGAAAATCAGCAGGCTGATGCACTGGCTCGGATGGCTAGTTCTGCTGAGGGGTCGGCCCCCAGAACCATTACTTGGGAAGTGTTGAAGGAACCTAGCATAAATGCTAAAGAGCAGCTCGTACTCAATCGATCCTCAAACTGGATGGGTAAATTGTGGAGTACTTGCGAGACGGGACCTTACCCGTGATCCTAAAGAAGCCGACCGGATTAAGCATAAGTCTGGTTGGTTCCTTTGGCATGAAAGGCAGCTCTATAAAAAGTCTTTCACTCATCCCCTCCTCAAATGTATAACTCCCGAGGAAGGAAACTATGTCCTCCGAGAAATACACCAAGGAGCCTGTGGAAGCCATCAAGGGGGTCGGACTATAGCCGGAAAGGCGCTAAGAGCAGGGTACTATTGGCCTACCTTAAAGGCTGATGCCTCGGACTTAGTCCGACGGTGTCCCTCCTGCCAGATTCACTCGGACATACCGAGGGCGCCGGCCACTCCCCTCACCACCATTCAAGCAGTCCTGCCTTTCGACAAGTGGGGCATGGACCTGCTCGGACCTTTTCCCCCGGCTTCTGGGCAAAGGAAGTTCCTAATTGTGGCAATTGATTATTTCACCAAGTGGACCGAAGCCGAGCCACTGGCGTCAATTACTGACAAGCAGGTTCAGTTGTTCATATGGAGGAACATCATTACCCGGTTCGGAATTCCAAGAGCCTTGGTATCAGACAATGGCCGCAGTTCAACAGTGGGCCGACTCGAGAATATTGTGCCCGGTTCGGCATTCAAACAAGGTTTTCAGCGGTCTCCCGCCCTCAGACCAATGGGCAAGCCGAGTCGGCTAATAAAATTGTCCTGAAGGGTATCAAGAAGTCCCTTGATGCCGCTAAAGGGGCTGGGTGACGACCTACCTGGAGTACTCTGGTCGGCTCGAACAGGTAAAAGCAGCCACGGGGCACTCCCCTTTCGGCTTGGTCTATGGAAGCGAGGCTGTCCTTCCGGTCGAGGTGGGAATTCCTTCCCCTCGGATGACATTCTATGAGTTCGACCAAAATGAAGAAGAAAAGCCCATCAACTTAGACCTATTGCCAGAAACCCGAGGCAATGCCTTGCTGCAAGCCATCCGGTACAAGCAAAGAATCACAAGGCATTTTAACCGGCGAGTAAAGCCTCGGCCAATCAGTCTAGGGACTGGGTCGTCCGAAGGTCGAAGCCACTGGACTTTCCCATCTCAAAGGGAAGTTGGGGGCAAATTGGGACGGCCCTTACAAGTTACAGAAATCATCAAGCCAGGGACATTCCGACTCGAATCTCCCGAAGGGGTCCCTGGCTCGGCCTTGGAACCTAGCAATCTCAAAAGATTCTATGTGTAACTTTTTTTCGTTACTTGCACTAGGGGCATGATGTAAGGCCAGCAGTACTTGGTCGGATTAGCAAACAAATCAATTGTAACTCGGACTTAACCAGTCCATGTATCAAGTCGGTTTTATACCCCAGAAATGAAAGAGACTTAACCAGTCTATTTTGAACAAAAAGGCAAGCAAAACTTAACCAGTTTATTGTCTATTGAATGTTGTAATATTGCAAATAACGAAAAATATGCGACAAATGACGAGTTGCAAAATAGTAGTTGTATTCCAATTGATTAAAAGTTGTAAAATACAACCAAAAGTTTACAAAAGTTGGGGGTCGGAAAGCAGAAAAGCTAAAAGGGCCGACAAGGCCAAAGCTAAGAAAATAAAAATCCTAAGGAAGCTAAGTAGAAGGACCAGTGGCAGGTTGCTCGGCCGCAGGTTGCTCTGGTGGAGGTGGCTCGGTGCTCCAGCATCTTCCTCCCCATCATCAGAGTCAGAATCGCTGTCCGAGCTCATCTCTTCAGCCATCCTGGCCTTAATCTCGCTGCCTCGGCATCGGCCAGCTCCTGGTAGCGAGACCAGACTGAATTCCATCGGCCCCGGGACAGGAATCAGCAAAGGCCACCTTAAGCCTAGCAAGCGCCTCGTCCTCGCCCATCTTATGGGAAGACTGGCCCACGTCGGCACAGAAATCGGTACAGTCATCCGACTTCTGCCAAGCTTGGAACCACTCCTCCGAGAGCGAGAAACGGCCGCTTGGGCTTCTTTCAGTTGAGCCTCGGCGGAGAGTTTGAGCCGACCTCCCCAAGTCCTTCTCGGCCTGAGCTTGCTTGGTCTCGGCCGTAGCTTTGGCGGACTCGCGTTTTCCTTGGCAAGAGAGAGGTTGGTCCTTTCGATCTGCCAATCCTCCTTCTCTTTGTTCCAGGCCGCCTCGCCCTCCTCGATCTTTTTGTTGGCCTCCTCCAAGCGCAGCTCGGCCAATCGTTTGGCCTCCTTGGCCTGGTACACCTCATCAAAATGCGACCGAGCCGCCTGCTTCAGGTCCGAGACCTCTGTACCAGGGCGAGCCGGTCTTCGGCCACTTTAGTCATTCGGATGGAAAACTGCAGGAACAATAAACAACAATTAGAAGTTGGCCAATAAAAGCAAGAAAAGGGCGGAGAAAAATTCACTTACGTCCATCCAAGAGCGGAAGAGCTCACTCGACTCATTCCTCGGTTGACCTCATTGATGTGGTCTCGGTCGTTTGAGTACATAGGATCTCCAGTGCGTCGGAGATCCTCTTCTTCTTGTCCGTCTTGGACATTTGCGTAAACGGGACCGGGCCTCGGATAAAGAGCGCTCGGTCGGAGAAGGGTGAGAGGCCCCCGGTTCGTACCCCGGACTCCGAACAGGCTCGAAATCTGAAGGGTGGACCGAGACATGTGTCTCCCACCTTGAATCGGGTCGAGGACTATTCACCTCGATAGAAGGATCCTTTCTAGCCTTCTTGGCGGCAGCCTCCTGCTCGGCTCGGGCCTTCGCCAAAGCCTTTTCCGTCATTTCCACCCTCTCTTCGGTGCGCTCCTTGCGCTTCCTCGGTTTAGGGTTGGAAGGATCCTGCAAAACACATTAAAAGTTGGTGAGAAATTGAAAAACCTAAAGCTAAACCGGGTCGGAAGTAAAAGGGTTCTCACTTTTGGCTTGAAGGCTTGTTAATCTTGTTGGCCTTCATCTCGGCCCTAATCCGAGCCGCCTTCAGTGCAGCAGAGGTCAATCGTTCGCCATCTCTGAGTCGGTCTCTTTGAGAAAGGCAGGGAGCTTCTGCAAAAGGAAAAAGAGTTAGAGCAAAATATCAAAGCAAGCATAAATATAAGTCAACCGGACCCCCTTTTGCCGAATTACCCTTGGGAAAGGCCGGACTCAGGCCGAATGCGCGCGAGAAGTGCTCGTTCTTGAACATTTTGCAGCTCGGGAGCCAGTTCCCCGCTACGAACACCTCGCCACCATCGACTATCTTAGCCTCCAGTTGAAAGTAGATGGCGGCCACAGCTTCCTCGTCGGATAGCTCTGGCACCTTGAAGTTCAAACAGTGGTTTGGCTCGGATGACGGGGGCACGGTGGGGATCCCCATTCCCCACCATATCACAAAGGCGAATCCTCGGCGGAACCCCTTCTGAGAGTGGGGAGATCAAGAACTGTACGATAGCCCCGCCGAGCCTGAAACACCACCAGCCCGGACCATGATCCCCGGCTGGCATTTCGAACAATTTATACATATGCCGCCAAAGGGTTAGGGTCGGCTTGACACCGATGATGTCACAGACCACCTGAACCGCTAAAATGCCGCCCCAAGAGTTTGGGGAGAGCTGACCCAGGCACAAGTTGTAGGCATTCAGATCTTTCTCAAGGGTCAGCGGGAATCTTAAGCCTAGTTCCATGGCCTTGTAATAAAAGCGGTGCATCCGGGGTGGGTAGAATAGTGTATGGCTGCATCGGGTCGGACCAGTAGTAGGGGTCCTTTATTTGGAATTTCGCTGCTTGGCCTCGGGCATCCTCCAATAAGGCCTTTATTAAAGAGGAAGTGGAAATTTGCGCCCGGACCGCCTTTGGGTCGATCTCGGATAGCGAGCCGACCCGATGTAGAAGCTTCGCCTTCCTCTCCGGCATAGCTATCCTAACTACACCATCAGACAAATATTTGTCTAAGTAACTCCTCGAAGAAGGATAGGCCAGGGACACCTCCCAGGGTAGGGGGATGGTACCCTCGGCCTCCTCCTCCTCGGCTTGCGAAGGAGTACTTGGGAGGGAAAGCGCCTCAGGCACAGCCGAGGGATCCGGGCAACTTATTAAAGTTGACACCAAACCATTCCCATACCCCTCACTTCCTCGGCTAAATTATAAGGAGGTGAGGGAGGGGGTGTCACTGACTCGGACGAGCTCCCCATTATTTATCAACAGAAGGGGGTCGGCCGATTTTATTAAAAGAAAGAGAAGAAAAACTTAGTGAAAAAACAAAACGAGGCGTACCTGGTCGGACGAAGAAGATGGGCTCGGACTTAGAGAGAGAAAATGCTCAAAGTAGAGAGAGAGAGAGCAGAAAACTCAAATTTAGAGAGAGAGAGAGAATTGTAAAAGTGACAAAAATCTCCCCCTCTCTCCTACTTATAGGCAAAATCCTCGGTCCCCGTGTCCACGTCACTCTTGGACCGGGCCTTGTGCTTCAACACCTTAATGGGCCTCCAATGCCCAAAACTGTTCAAAAGGCACAACCCCTCGGAATATCAATCGTCACAAAAGTCATGAATAACCAGAAGTTGAATCGCCACCATGTTTTCAAGCACCCCAATAATCCACCGTTGCCACGTGGCATTTGGGTTCCCAAGAAACTATTAAGTTCACCAGCTAATATTGCCAGTTCATCAGCTCAAGGTTACCCACTCGGTCACCTCAGCCAGTGGTCCAAAACCTTAGGCACCGGCTCGGACAAGCATGGGGCTCATTGGCCCCTCATCCGAGCCGCCCCAGCTCGGCCCTTGGAGGCACTCCTCCTTGGTTGAGTAAGTCTCCTAAGTCCCAGATTGACTTAGCGAGAGCAGGCACCGGCTCGGACAAGCATGGGGCTCATTGGCCCCCTCCGAGCCGCGTCCAACCGGCTCGGCCTAAGGAGGCCCTCCTTGACTGACCAAGCGAATGAGGATACCGACTCGGACAACCATGGGGCTCATTGGTCCCCAGGCCGAGCCGTACACTCATCACACCGGGTCGGCACTCAAGCCACCCCTCTCCTCGAGGAGACTGGGTCGGCACTCAAGCCATCCCTCTCCTCGAGGAGACCGGGTCGGCACTCAAGCCACCCCTCTCCTCGAGGAGACCGGGTCGGCACTCAAGCCATCCCTCTCCTCGAGGAGACCGGGTCGGCACTAAAGCCTCCCCTCTCCTCGAGGAGACCGGGTCGGCACTCAAGCCACCCCTCTCCTCGAGGAGACCGGGTCGGCACTCAAGCCACCCTTCTCCTCGAGGAGACCGGGTCGGCGCTCAAGCCACCCCTCCCCTCGAGGAGACCGGGTCGGCACTCAAGCCACCCCTCTCCTTGAGGAGACTGGGTCGGCACTCAAGCCACCCTTCTCCTCGAGGAGACCGGGTCGGCACTCTAGCTCCCCCTTCCTTGAGAAGACTGGGTCGGCACGCGCCCTCCTTTCCTGCCTAAGAAGCAGGGCAACCTGGGTTCCAAACTGTCTAGGTTCCGCCACGAACGGGAAATATTTCAGCAGGGCCTCGATATTTCCCATTCCTGGCGTTGGGCTAATTGTTTGGGCTTATTTCCTGGTTAAGCTTACAAGGATAATCCAGCCCAATAATGCCTTAGAGCTCCAGTGGGCCCCACCTGTGATGGTGCATTCCAGCTGTCAGTGCCCCCCAGCTGGCCTACAGTTGGGATATCCAAGCACTATAAATACTCAACCCCCTCATCAATGAGAAGGTATTGAATTCTTACCTAACAAACCAGAGCATCTCTCTCTAGACTTTATCTCTCTAAGCTTGATCACTGACTTGAGCGTCGGAGAGGCGATCCGGAACAACCCCCGGGGCAGTCTAACCGTTACTTTTGCAGGATTCCGGCGTACGGACTTTGAACTCAGGACATTCGAATCTGACCCGGTACTCCCTAAGCAAAGGAATCAGAACCCTTAATTTCTAGACAGAAACATTCGATATATAATCATTGATTGATGAATATCGTGAATATATACATATGCTAATGGAAATTCGTTTGTTTGTGGAGAAATTACTGTTTACGGAAACAATTGTTTGGAGTATATATTGTATTGATTACCAAAGGAACATTTGGTTTATGTTTGATATTTATATTAATATTTTTTGAAGTTTCTGGAACTATGATTGTGAGGATTACATTATTTCCATGCCTAGTATTGCAGTTTCACAAGTTAAAAAAGAACGGCAAGGTGTTTCCTAAATGTATGTTTTTAATACCTCCATCATCATATACATGTAGTTTGTGATCTTTGATTTTATCTGTAATTCAAAGCATATAAGTTATAACAGATGAATTAGGGTAATCAACTAAGGGGTAAGTCAGTAAATTGACTTTTAATTATGGATTAGCTAGCTTTTAAATGAATTAAGACCACTAAGTACAATTAGCCAAAGTAGGAGGTTACATGGAATAATTTTTTTTGGCCTGTCACCAAGTAGAAAAACCCAAAGTAGGAGGTCACCATATAAAATTTCTCTTATATTATTTGTCTTACTTGTGAGTAATAACAAGTGAATAAATTATTAATCATGTAAAGTGAAACGTGGATATCAATAACTTTAGACTTGTGCACATCTAAAGTGTTGGACAAGTATGAGTTGGAGTACACGGTGGTAGCCCATGGTTTTTCTTAAGACCCGATTGATCATCGTATCCTATTTTTATTTTAAAAGTTTCTCGATATCATAGGTCATGAAAATACGGAGTTGCGCCCGTATTTTGTCTTCTATATTAAAGACTGGTTTTGGTCTAGATAACTTGTTCCATGTACTATTCCATCGAAATCAATTAATCTATTGGTTGTGAAGTTTAGTTCAGTAAAAGTAGTATGCGGTGTTATTATATTATCATTAATTCCTGCTTATTATTTATTACTATCATGTGAGGATAATTTATTTATCTATTGTGTAGTACTCAACTTTGCTGATTACGTGCTTTGTCTGAGTATGTTGATCATGGCTATGCCTTATTGATTCTGTAATGACCCTTTTGGTGAGCAGTCTCTAGGGATCAATAGTGCATTGTCTTTTACAGGTTTTAAGATGATGCATCATGGGTTCAGGATTGGAGAGCTTGTCTTGACTTTATAGTTTTACATTGACTTTATACTTTAAAAGTTGATTTTGACTATTGAGGTTGACTTTTACTTTTGTTGGTTTGACTTTTAGAATAAAATTTTTGGTTGACTAAGTTTTATTTTTAAAGTTTATTTATTATGTTTTCCGCTGCAAAATTATGAAATAAGTTGATACGTTATCGCACGGGAAATAATACTATGATCATTCTCTTAGTTTTGTATAACAAGATATTTTGAAAAATAGAGAATTGTCCTGGTGTTACAAAAACTATGGTCATGTGTGATAATCTTGTTAAATCCATCTCCTATATGGCAAAATCTAACAAGCGTCCCTGCGGTTTTAGATAATATAACAAAAAATGAAAATATTAAATAAATCTAAACATTATTTATACCGATTGACCCGCTATTTTGGAATGCATTTCAAGATTTATAATGTTTGATAAAATATGTTTAGTGCTTATCCCATATCCCGAGACGTATGTTAGCAAGATTTTAAAAAATAATTGAGGAAGTATATAAGGTTGTTCTTTATGAACACTATCAATGATGGCCATATTGGTGAAGTTAAGCTAGAAATGAAATAACGGATCCCTAGATAAAACATATTACTTTTTCCATTTCATATAATATGATTATTTAACTAATCAGGTATTTCACTAATCTGATAACAATGTATTATCTTTGTTTATTTTCAAATATTAATCCATTATTTCATGGTAACTTTATTAATTTACCTCTTCAATAACTAATAGGAGTGTCTCATAAAAAGTTGTTTAGTGTTGAACCACACTTAATAAACTCCAAAATGAAGGGAAGCGAATTCAATTATTATCCACCTGTTCAATTTTAGCGAAAATTCATAGCGTATACTATTCTTGTAGGCCTCTTCAATTTTATGAGTAAATAAGAGACTATGATTCAATGTCTGATCTAGTAGCCAAGTCACATGTTCAATTTCATATTGCATTGGACCTAAATTTGAAGGTTGGTTGACAATAATAATGGAAACCACCCGGAAAGAGAGGAGAAAAAGAAAGAAGAAGAAAATGTTACAAAAGTCAGATGTTGTGACCACACAAAGTCTTCGTCGTGTGAATCGGGATTGTCCCATGCATGCATTTAAATCTCGTATGCTATGTGACTTAGAGTCCTCACTCTCTCTCTTTTTGGAGGTGGCCTTATATTCTCCTTCAAATCTAGTGGGCAAATCCTAAAAAGTTTCTCTTTTTATTACGAGATATGCCACGTAAAAATATCAAGCTAAGTTTGGTATATTAGTAAAGAATATACTTCCTAATCTCAAAGGTTGGAGGTTGGATTCTTACTAGGGATATTTTGGGAGAGGATTTCCCCTTACCATCCACCTCCAATCTCAAAGTGTCGACTTGTAAACTCAGTCTGAGTTTAACTTGTGAGAGGTGTCGCTTTAACATGCCCTTCATCTTAACATGGGATCTCCGTAACATAATATCAGGCCCGGCCCTCGGGCAGGGCAGGCGGGGCACCCGCCCAGGGCCCAAAAATCTGTTGTAGGTTAACTAATTAATCCAGCGCTAAAATTACATATATCATATATTGGAAAGATGGTATTTGTGTGCTTCTGTGGGAATGTTTAGTCCATAGTTCGACTCCTGTGACAACAATTGTCTAATTTTTTGTTTTGTTTTTTTTTTTTCTTTTTCTTTCTTTTTTCTTTCTTTTTCTTTTACAATTGGCAAAGATGTTCTTTTATATTTTCTTCTTACAATATTTCCAACTTATACCTTCATTTCCTCTTTACCACCATATTATATTATATTATTTTTTTAGTCAGTATGATTTTATATCTTATATACCTTGAAACTGTAAATTATTAAAAAATAATGTATATAACCTAAAGCCAATACTTAGATTCTTAACATTATTTATAGGTGTTGGGTGATTAAATATATTTTATATTTTCGATTTTATTCGTCTAGTTATTAGTTTATATGATTTATTAAAGGCTACTTCATCCTTCCCACAATAATTTGAACACTTTTGTTTTTTGTTTGTTCCATTTCAGTTTTACGCACTTTTATTTCTGGCATGGCCCCACTATTATTATGTGATTCTCTCATTTTCAGTATTAAAACCTACCAACTCCTATTACATACATCTATTTTTAAAATAAAAATAACATTTGATAATAATACTAGAACTTATTTCTTACATTACGTGACCTAATAAGTACGTTTCTAGGACGGAGTGAATATTAGATATATATTAATCATATAAAAATAAAATAAAAATTATAGTTGTTGATAAACATGAATTAGTCGATTCTCAAATAGTTTTTATCCTATAAACATGCATATTTTGTTAAATGTATAATATGCATTAGGGGCCCTTTTTCATATATTGCCCAGGGCCCAATAATGTTCAGGAACGGCCCTGCATAATATCATTCACATACTTTTACAAGTAACATGGTAACCAAGATAATGTCATTCAATAGTCTAACTATTATACCCATCTTTCCCCTTTTGACATTATCAAAAAGGAGAGCATCAAGATGTTTAGCGAGTTAAAGTGAGATATTATAGTCAGCAAAATAATGCAAGTAGCTCAAATAATAAATACTAAGGATGCTGGTGCTATGTCATAATCCAACTCACAATCTGAAGTCATTAAGCAAAAATATAATCCAACTCACAATCCGAATTTATGAAGCAATAAATAATCACGAAGGATCATGGTTGATAGCTAAGAATGTAAGATGAAGATAGGTTAGGCAAGCTTGAAGATTTAAAATGGCAATTGGCTCAACAAGTGCTTAAATCCCCCTTTTTTTTTTTTTTTTTTTTTTCAGATTTTCAACATTCGCAAATAACCATCATAAGTCTTTCTTCACTTAGGCACTGTATATGTTACTATGCCATTGAACAATCTATGCTTTTTCAAATATAACTAATCATCCGATATACTGCAATTCAAAATGATGATCTTCAAAACTTTGGTAATATTTTTTCAGTTGTGAATTGAACTCTGAGATTTATCTAACACAAGTGTCTTACTCTCCTTTTCTTCTTTTCTTTTCCTTTTCTTTTTTCTTTTTTTCTTTTTTTTGAAAAGAGAGTCAGGCCATACAATATTACTAGAGTCGACCAATAAGAGATCATAGGCGAAATAAGTTAATTCGAACCTCAGATTCTTTTAGATACATCTCTTGGCACCGTGCCTTGTACAATGTGAAGCAGTGCCTTCATTATTTCGCGCATTAGTGTTTCTTCCAACCTTTTCATGTTTCCCCTTAATTGATGCGTCTTCTTCTTTCACTATCTTATCGATATGTCTTTGCTCCATATACCATGAATCAAGATTAAAAGCACTTGTTGAACTTTGGATCAACGTGTGAAGAAAAGAATGGTAATAATAGGGAAATGAAGATAAGGTGGGACATATGAAAGAAAGAAATAATGAGGCACAAATATCAAACTCATAAATAGAAAATCAGAATATCGGGCTAAAGATCAAGCTTGCTATAGGAGAAAGATTTGCATTTCATAGCTAAAAAATTCGGCAACTTAGGATCATATAGTTCATTAGTTTAGCAACTTAGGATCATGACATTAAGACAACATCATGAGACCATTACGAGTCCTTTTTACATCAAGCGAACCTTTACTCACAAAGCTTCACCAAGACATGCATCAAAACTCTAATTAATATATTTAAAGGAGGACAACATGCATAATACTCAACTAATTTCCAGAAATTAATCCCAAAGCCACGAATTATCTTGTAAAACATTCATGCATGAAATTCAACATAATTGCCTTGATCACACAATTGGGATATGCTCAACAACTTGTTTTTCAAACACTTACCAACATCACATTATCTATGGAGTGTGTTAGAGATTTGCCGACGTTTCAAATACCAATTATTATTCCTTTTTTTTATCGCCAAATATAACACACCCTCCATGGTAGGATACTAGTGAGAGGAATTGAGATTTATCACTAGTCATATGTCTTACGCAACCGCTGTCGAGATACCATAGGCTGCTTCCTCTCACGTTTGCCTGCAAAAAGATCACTTGTTAATTTTAGGAACCCAGATCTGCTTGGGTCCCTTTGTCTTTTGTTGAGCTTCCAACAAGTCTTTTCTAGCCCATATTTGATTTACGTTCTTTACATTTTGCAAACTCCTTTTCTTGATATTACAGTTATCCATAAGGTGTCCATTTTTTCCACAGAAGTTGCAAAGCAAATATTCAGGTAGATCAACATATTTTCTTATACAAAAGTCTCTTTCGAAATTTGTGACACTATGTCGTACACTGTGTATCCTAAACCAGTTTTGTTTCGATTGTTAGTTGTACTAGACAAATAACCGAGAGCTTTTAGACCATATGACCACTTTTTATACATTTTTCGAGCAATAGTCAATTGTGATTCCAAAAACTCTACAGAAGTATTTAGATCACTATTTCTTTTTCTCGAAATTTTTAATTCTCTTTTCACTTTATCAAGTTCGTCTCTTAATTTAGCATCATGAGGTAGCATGAGTGGGACAATTCTGGATCTTTTTCTTGATTCTTATAACTCGATTAATTCATTATTTAGCGATTCAATTTGTTTTTCAAGACTCGGATTTTCAGCTTCTAGCATAGTGTATGGCACTGTGTCATTAAAAAATTCTTTAGTGAGAGACTTTTCGTATCTTAGTGCGTTTAACTCAACATTTTTCTCTTCAACAATTCTTTCAATTTCATCATTCTTTTTCATCAGCATCTTATGGTCTTTTAACATATCTTTATATTCAAGTTCCAACCCAATCTTTTGCTTAGTTAAAAATTTTGACTTCCTTTTTCATGATTGAAAAACTATTATTCATTTCTTGACAATCATCAATGACATTTTCAATCAAAGTAACAAGTTGTTTTTTGATACATAGAAAATGTATTGAAGGTTTTAGAGAAAGAAGACTTACCTCACTGTCTTCATTTTCATCTTTGAGAGTTCGAACTTTTCGCCATTAGACATAAGCGAGAGTCGTTCTGGCATTGTGCCCTTCTCTGTAATGTCCGTACAGCATTCAGACACAATTATGATTCATGGCACTGTGCCTCTGACTGTTCTTCATCAGAATCCGAACCTCCCCAAATGGCAACTTTCATAGCTTTTTTAAATTCTTTCTTGGATTGCTTCCTTCTTTCTTTAGGCTTCTCATCATCCCATAAGGGACATTCCTTTATCATGTGATTGTACTCACCACACTTGAAACAACCAGAATTAGTAGCACTTTTCTTAAAGTTAGAGGTAGTAGCCTTACCTTTGAAATTTTCATCTTTTCTTAGATTGTTGTTTTTGTTCTTTTTGGGAAAATTTTTTAATCTCCTTGTAAGAAAATCAATATCATCATCACTATCACTATTTCTAATTTCCAATTCAGTTCTCAAGGCTATACCTTTACTTTTTGGTTCATGAGTTTTAAAATCTAAGACAAGCTCATGAGTCATTAATGATCCAATAAGTTGTTCTAATGAAAGTTTAGTCAAATCTTTAGCTTATTGAATAGCGGTTATTTTTGGGAGCCATCGATTTGCTAAACTTCTTAACACCTTTCTCACTAAATCTTCAGAAGTATATGTTTTGCCTAGAGACGTAATTTGTGATTAGTGTAAATCTAGTGAACATCTGTTTAATAGATTCGTCCTTATTCATAGTAAACAATTCATAGTGTTGGACAAGCAAATCTATTCTACATTGTTTTACCTCATTCGTACCTTCGTGGGCCAACTCCAGCGTGTCCCATATTTCTTTTGTTGTAGTACAAGCCGAGATCTTTGAGTATTCATCAGATCCAATTCCATATTGGAGAATACTCATAGCTTTGAAGTTTTTTTCGGCTTTTGCATAGTCAACTAAATTGAAGTTGTCTTCATCCTTGTCGACCATCTTTCCTTCAGCATTTTTGGCTTGAATAAGGATTGGTCCTTTTCTTATGATTTTCCAGCATTCATAGTCCGATCCTTGGATGTAGATCCTCATCATAGCCTTCGACCATCCATAGTCTTTTCCGTTAAAAATCGGACACTTTGTGTGTCTCTCTCGAGAGTCATCTTGCATTTTCATGACTTCAACTCTCTAGGGATGAGCCTTTCGAGAATAGCCTGCTCTGATACCACTTTTTGGAACACAAGGTGATACTCAAGAAGGGGAGTTGAATTAAGTGACTAAATTTAATCGCTTTTCGCAAAAACTCTATTATGGCATTGTGCCTAGCACTGTGCTATTTGTTCGTAGTTCTCCGACTTGTATTTTTGCGAAAACTAAAACGTAACACAATATGAAAACAAAGATCAAACACCAGATATAATGTGGTTCAATCTCACCTCTGAGATCTACATCCAAAGACACCAACCTCTTTCATTATTTGAATCCTAAAATATCAAACTCTTGATACAATAAGATTCCCTTACTACTAACCCTAGTAGTGCTCCCCAACACTTAACTCTAAGTGTTGCCACTTTCTATAATAATGAAATTACAGAAAGAATGATTCCTCAAAAGCGTGCTTCTTATTCAAGCAAATAGAGGATCATTACAATCGTTGTTTAGAAACCTAGGGTACTGGAAATCTGTGCTATACTTTGTGCCTTAGGAAACAGTTTTCAGCTCTCGAAATCTCCGATTATTTTCTCTGAAAACGTGAGTTATGAAACTAAGTTTATATCCGTTATATAGTCTATTTTGTGAACAAAAATCCTTCTCTAACTGATGATTATCTTTCACTCCTAAGATTAAGAGATAAAACCTTTTCTTTTAAGAAACAATCTTTATCTTCTTCATCTTTATCTTTAACTCTAAGAAGATAAGCTTTTCTCAAATCAATGTTTATCTAAAACTTTGATGACCAAATTTGTTGTCTTTTTATCCTTACTCACTCTCCTTTTATTTTTGAAATTCTTTTATTAAATGTTTTCCTTTAAATCGATTTTTACAAAATCCTTTTCCTTTTTCCAATCGGTTTTTTTTGTATAATCTTTTTTTAAAATCGGTTTTTTATAAAATCTTTTTTAAATCGGTTTTTATAAAATCCTTTTAAAAAATGTTTTCTTTAATATCTTAATTTCGAAACTAAGATTCCCTTTGTATATAGAAATATGAAATTAATATGCTTACCTATTTTCTTAGCTCTAAGAAAATAATAACCATTCTAATTTCACATTTTCAATTTTAGCACAAAGTTTAACACAAGGTTCTAATACTTTACATTACATAATTAAGAGTATAACAAAATTTAAGCTTCCATATCTTCAAGTTCTTCAATCTTTCACGAACATCCAATCTTCATGGCTTTTTAGATCATTGTTACACTTATACAAGTTATGGCACAATTTTTTTATCATCATCAAATTAAAATACCATGTGTTTATCATCATCAAAATAACATTGACTTAGAGTCACAACAACTTAGAATTACAACAGTGGCGCTTTGTTGTTGTTTCTTGTATACGTATTGCATTATTATTATTTCATAATTTGATAAGCTTTCGATCCTAACGAACATTGTGCAATTCGAAAAGAACATGAAGCATACTCATGGTATTGTTGGTAAAAGCTTCTAACTTTGTGATATTATTTTTAATGGAGTCCACTTTGTGTCAGCCAATACAGACCAGTTATATATCTAGAGTTATTAAAATTTCCAATGCCTTCTAAAGAATTGTATATATGAATTCCCAAAAGAATCAAAATTGATATAATTGCCTTTACATTTAGAAATTTTAGGAAAGATTTGTAGTTTCTTTTTCATCATTGGCGAGTCTGAACAGCATCTTTCAACTTGCAACTTGCAACTGATATACTGCGAACCATGAATATCTCAAATCTATTTTTCTTGGCGTTAACCATTACAAGTCTAATTAATGTCAATGAATATCCTTTTCAAATTTCAACTGTGAATAGTCTATGTCAATGGTTTATGGAGCTGAAAATTCTAGGCTAAAAATGTCAATGAAGTATTTGACTGGCATTTTTACTAGTATTGTATGAAGTATTGTATGAAGTAACCTTCTCTCTCAAGTCTCAAGTCTAAAGTCTATTCTAATATCCTAGAATTTTCAGCTCCATAAACCATTCAAAGATATAAAATTATAAAGTATCTTAACTAACAACTGCATGTGTTCATCATGTCGTGAATGGGAGGAGGATTGGTTATGTTTTTTGCTATTGATTTTGGTAAAAGTACTTGTAATTTTTTACCGACGAAAACAATCATATCATGCATGATGGAAAGTCTATGGTCAACAAGTCAAGGGCCACCTAACATTAATTTGAGACACAAAACAAGACGACATATATAGAAAAAAAAAAGCTATACGTTACTTGCATGCAAATGCAATCATGGAATAGATTACATATATGCCGCAATTTTGGAACTGAAAAAAGCGTCTTTTTAGCTATATTAAACGCCAATTATGCAAGCCGCTAGTTACTAGCTGCAAGCATTTTCCCTCTACTTGAGAGTTAATGTGAATACGATGCTTTATGATCCAAACACAACCTAATATGCATAGGTCAAATGTTGTAAGCCAGTTAGGGAAACCTTTGGGTCATTTATTGTTGCGTCCGACATGTTATGTCCGAGTAATATCAACTATTAACATATTTGATAACATTATCTCCACACAACTTCCTATTTTATTGTTCTTTTTCAAGAGAAGAGTTGAACCAAATTTGTCCGATCGCTTGATTGGTGCACTAAAAAACCACATCGATCGTTTTTAGGATGTTATTCATTGTAATCATAATTTAAACATAGATAGTTTTTATTGTGCTCAACCCTAAACTTAATATAATTCGGACTGTCAAAACTTATTGGCTAAACATAATTATTTGAACTTATTTAAAGTTTTTACTTTTGAACACAATTTTAAGAGTATATATCTCGTAACATTGGTGGAGTTATAGTGATAAATAATCTTAATATTCAAAATAACATTTTAATCAATAATAATCAGTTTAAATTAACAATAATAGGTTTGAACACAATTTTTAAGAAAATGAAAAAAGATGGGTAATAGCTCTAAGTATCTTTCTCTCTAAGTTCTCTCGCATTGCTGCATGCGACGTCGCCATGGCAAAGAAATCAGGCGAGAGTCCTCAGAGCACTAGCAAGGAAGGTAGGAAAGAGAAAGCAAGGGGACCAAATTCTGATTCCCATTGCTCTGAAAACAAAGTCTATGGATGACATTATGGGGATATATAGACGCTCTAGATTTTGGCTTAGGTATGGGAGAAATTCTGACGCCTAAATCCTAGCAAGGAAGGTAGGCACACGTTTAACGAATGGTTGCAATCCATTCATGATAATTCTGATGTTCGTTCAACTTAGAAATTAGGTAATCATCCGATTTTGCAATGTTTTGAAGATTTTGTTGAATTGGAAAATGATGAACTAGAACCTGTTAGTCCTATTATTCTAGGTCAAATGAATGCTAATAATAGAACTGAAACTGAATATGAACATATTCGTATTGAGATTGAGGACATTCAGGATGAATTCCTCAATCATCTGTTATGTTGTGGGAGTGAATCCTCTATTACAAGGTATGGAAGGCTCTTTGCATCGTATTTAGAAGACTCATAATATTGATAAGGTTGCGATGATTAAAAAAGGAATCTATTTCGTGAGATTCAATGTTATGGATGATAGGGACAATAAGGTAATGTTAGGTCACTATATCTTTGATAAGAAACAAGTGATTATTGAACCTTCGAATCCATATGTTGATTTTGAGAAAGAAGATTTGAAAACGCTTCCAATTTGGGTGCAATTGAGTCTGCCAATCAAATATTTGGGTGAAAAATCGTTACACAAGATTGCTTCACTATTAGGTGATCCAATCAAGAGAGATGATGCTAGAAGAAATCAAGAGAAATTACATTATGCTCGCATTTTCATTGGGGTTAAATTGGATAAAACCTTTTCTAACTCAATATAGTTTTGGAATGAGCATGGTGATCTTACTCAGGTACCCGTGATATTTGAATGGAGTCCATCTATTTGCCAAAATTGTAAGGAAATGGGCCATTTCACTAAGGATTGCAGAAGGCCGAAGAAGAAATTAACAAGTGCGGATGCCTAAACAGCCTAAACAGGTGGTGAATGCAAATATGGTAGCAGAGTTGGTTCAAGAGAAGGGTCATGAGGACAAAACAAAACAGCCTGAGGTGCAGATTGATTAGCCTACTAGCATACCGGTGGTGGTTGATCCTAAGGGATTTCAAAGAGCTTTGAAACATATCAGGGTTAGAACAACTAGTGTGAAGCAGACTAATACTCAAAATCATTTCCATGTCTTGGATCAATTGATAATAGAACAAGAGCTGGTTGTTGGATTAGTAGTAGGAACAGGATGGGGAGAGCCTCCAGCTGGGCATGGATAAGCTACTTTGCTGGAATGTGAGGGGTGTTAACAATATCAACAAGCAAAAGGATGTGATGAATTATATTCACACACTTTCAGCTTGTATTGTTAGCCTCCTAGAGACTAAGGTAAAGGTTGTTAATTTGGGGAGTCTTTACCAAAGGGTTTTTTAGTGGTTGGTGTGTTACTTCAAATTCTAACTTACATATTGGAGGTAGAATTGTGGTAGCATGAAAGCCTGGGAGTTTTTAGGTTAATATAAGAAAAGTAACAAGTCAATTGTTATACTGTCATTTGACACTAACGAGTGGTAAGCCAAGGTTTTTTCTCTTTCATTTATGGCTTCAATGAAAGAGCAAAGAGGAAATAATTATGGGAGGATCCGATGATGCTCAATACTGCTGACCTATGGATTATGTGTGGAGAGTTTAATTATGTAATGAATACAGAGGAAAGTATAGGCTCATAAGTGAGAGAGATAGAGATGAGAAACATGTTAATATGTATGCAACATTGTGCCATGACTGATATAAAGAGTTTAGGGAACTTCTTCACATGGAATAACAAGAAGCAAGGAAATGCAAGAGTATTTTCCAAGTTGGATAGAGTACTTGATAATCCATCTTGGCAAAATATATTCAATACATCAGACTCATCTTTTCATTGTGAGGGTGAGTTTTACCATTCTCCTGCTGTTATAACTGTATACCTGATGTTAGAGAGGGTAAGCACCTATTCAAGTACTATATAATATGGAGAGTGTCCCACATTTTCAAGCTAGTATGAGAGAAGCTTGGAATAAAGAAGTATAAGGTACTGGAATGTACAAGATTGTCAAGAAATTGAAGAATGTGAAAATTGAATTATAAGTTTTGAATAAAGAAGGGTTCTCAGACTTGCAAGCTGGGGAAACTAGAGCATATCACAAGATGTTGATAGCTCAAAGGTTGATGGATGAGCAACCTGGGAATGTAATGCTTGCATAAGTTAAACTAGCTACTTTGAAAGAGTACCATGTCAAGCATCAGGCTCACATAGAGTTTTGTCACAAAAAGAAAAACTGGAATGGGTTCAGGCTAGGGATGAATATACAGCCCTGTTTCACCAGATTATAAAAGCAAGAAGAATACACAATCAAGTGTATAGTATATTTAATATTGCTGAGGGAAAATGGTAAGATATAGCTGAGAGAGTTTCTAAGGTCTTCTTACAGTATTATGAAACTTTATTAGGCAAGGATAATATGGCAAGGAATCATATGAATATTAAACTGATGCAGGAGGGCCCTCTTATTTCAGATGAACATATGAGCATACTTTGTTCTCCATATACTACAGAGAAGGTTAAGAAAGCTCTTTTATCCATCCCTGGTAATAAAGCTCCAGGAGTAGATGGATTTGGAGCCTATTTTACAGGGACACATGGCTACTGGTGGGTAAAGAGGTAAGTCATGTTGTACATAATGTTTTATAGGAAGTAAAACTCCTGAAAGAGTTGAACAACATTGTAATTACATTAATGCTTAAGACCAAGTATCCTCATAAATGTCACTGAATTCATAGCAATATCATGTTGCAACACATTATATAAATGTGTCATAAAGGTCTTGTGTGGAAGAGTAAGGCAAGTATTACTAGACCTAATCATGAAAAACCAAAGTGGGTTTGTTCATGATAGGTATATCACCCACAATATCATGGTCCTAAAGGATTTGGTGAGGCATTATGGAAGGAAGAAAGTGAAACCAGGATGCTTGTTGAAGATAGATATATATAAAGCATATGACACAATGAGTTTGAAATTTTTAAATGAGATGCTAGATGAATTAGGCTTTCCTAATAGCTTCACTGCCCTGGTGATGGAATGTGTCTCCACTCCCATTTTCTCTATCATGTTGAATGACACTATGAGAGGATGTTTTAAGTCTCGTAGGGGATTGAGACAAGGTAACCCCATTTCACCTCTACTTTTTGTACTTTGTATGGAGTATTTGTCAAGGATTTTGACAAAACTCGCTCAGATTGAGCAGTTCAAGTTTCATCTTAGATGTAGGAAGATATGAAACTAACACACATGTGTTTTGCTTATGACCTAATCATCTGTAGTAAAGGGGTTTTACTTCTGTATGTATAATGTTGAGAACTTTCAAGCTATTTTTCGAAACATTAGGGCTCAAGGAAAATGTGAACAAATCTGCCATGTACACTTGCAACATGGATACTGCAGATATATAGACAATCACTGAAGCTTCAGGTTTTGATCATCATACTCTTCCATTTAAGTACCTTGGGGTACCTATTTGGGCCAAGAAGATAAAATAGGGCAATGTGAAACACTAGTTGAGAAAATGAAAGCCGAAATAAAAATATAGAGCTCTAAGCACCTTTGTTACACTGCTATAGTCCAATTGATTAATGTTGTTCTACTCAGTCTACACATGTATTTGGCACAGGTTTTTGTTCTTCCTAAAGAGTGCTGCTTGAAATTAGCGAAAATCTATAGGGCTTTCCTTTGGAGTGGGCAATATTTTTGTCAAAAATCAGGAGCGGTAGCTTGGGATAGATTATGCAGTCCTAAATCAGTAGGAGTACTTGGTTTTAGGGACATCTTCACTTGGAATATAACATTTCTAGGTAAATTTGTATGGGTTGTCATTACTCAACAAGAAAGCCTTTGGTTGAAATGGATCAACTAAGTTTATCTAAATGATGCAGATTGGTGGTCTTATACCCCACCACCCAATGCTAGCTTGTATTGGAAAAAGATCTGCTTTGTGAAGGAGCAGTTGAAAGTGGTGTTTACACAGGCTGATTTGTGTGCCATCGAAAATACCCTGTTAAATTGGTGTATGAGAAGCTCAGAGGTGATTATACTGGTGTGACATGGGATAATGTAGTATGGAATGGACTAACTATAGCTAAGCATATGTTCATTTCTTGGCCAGCTGTGTAGAACAAGCTTCAAACAACATCTAAACTAGCTCAATTTGGTGTGAGTGCCCATGATACTTGTTTAATTTGTGGGAGCCATAGTAAAACACAACAACATTTGTTTTCCAAATGTCAGTTTAGCTTGCAGTGTTTCAAGATGATTAAAGACTGGTTTAAGATTTCTCGCTTAACTGATGATTTGCAGCAACTGGTTAAAGTAATACTTAACAGCAAAAGGTCCAAGTTTAGAAAGCAAGTATTGTTTGCCGGTTTGACAACCTTGATCTATTTCATATCGAAATTTTGGAATTCAGTCTACTGGGATCACTATATTCCTAACATAGACCATGGAGTGAAACAACTAAAACTATATACTAGAGCTATAATATTAGCTGTAATTCCTAAGAACGTATAATCTAGGAAAGATAATGTCTGGTTTCTAAACTTGTAATAAATTGTATACGGTAGGCATTTTGGCTGTTACCATCCTTAGGTTTGGGAGTCCACTATAGTTGGTTTGCCTCCTTTGGATTGTTTGGTTGTAAAAGTGTTGCTTCATCAATCTAATCTCTTACTTAGCCAAAAAAAAAAAAATAGCAACAATAACTTTGGCTCTAGAATATTTATTGTACTTATTTTGTCTATCAATAATTCTTATATAATGGTTGACTCAGGTAACAAGAGGGTATATATGTACCCCCATTTTAAAAAATTAGCTTTTAAAAAAAGAAAACAAAAAAAAGTCATAGTGAACTCAATTTACGCTCCTTCCTCTCTCTTTATCTTTTTCAGTCCTCTTCACGACCGTCTTGAGCTAGCCCTTGACTATCGTTTGCCAGTCTTTGCTTGAGCCTTGACACTTGACAATAGGTTTGTTTTTAGGTTCTTTTTTTGTTTGTCAATTCTCATACTTTCATATCCTTTATATACCTATATATATATATTAGATTTGTAGATTATTTGAGTGTATGCATATAAATTATTGATATTATTCATTTGTGAAATTGAAATCAAAAATAGTTTTTAGGAATTTTTCAATTTAGGGAAAGATTAAATGGTTCATTTTTTCAACTGGTAGTTTGGTATGTGTTAATATGTATGCATTCATGTTTTAATTTATTTGATTGAAATCAAATAGGAAAACTTATTAATTTTGATCAATTCAATTAGGATATGACAAATGATATAAATATAAATGATGGTTTGGTTAATTTCATTGGAAAATAAAAGTTTCCTACAAGCTCCCCATAAAGATATCATTTATCATTTTCAAAATATGAAGGTCGTAGGATGTTAATTTTAGTTTTAAGTTTTAAAGTTATGTATTTTTTTCTTAATTATTGTTGTATAATTATGGATATTTTGCTTATCTAAGACTTATGTATTGAACAACTTTTTTGATTTTTTTCACCGCTATTTTTGTGTTTGTAATACATCCGTAATGGCCTCTAGATTTAAATTCCTGGACCCACTATTGTTCCGATAAAAAAATAATGCAAGGCAAAGTTGTGGCCTTGTGGGTTGATAGAGATGAACAATGATGACTTTGAGCTCGTCTCTAAATAAGTCTCAATGACAACGTGAATTCCCATTTGTTTAAAGTCCTGAAATATATGATATGTTTGCATAACAAAACAAGTGAAAGGTCCAAAGTCATAGTCCAAGTTCAACCAATAATGTTGACAACACTCATGCAAGCATGATGCATAAATGAAATAAGGAGCGTGAAATGAGGAACAAGCTAGCTAGCTCATTGACATTATTGTGAAGAAAAATTGAGCATTTCGTTTTCGCTTTCTTTTGGTTTTAATTACTCATTGAAATAAGTGAAAGTATTGGGTCAGACCGTCTGACCTAATAGTTTCCGTCAGACGGGGCTGACCCAAATAAAAAACCACGCTTCCAAGACCTCCCCACACCACCGTGAGGACGACAAAACCGTCTCAAAGAAGCTATGTGCGACACCATATCTGAACTTGCTTCTGGTATTCTTCCTGACAATGGATGGCTTGAACTTCTTCCTTTTATGTTCCAGTGTGTTTCATCTCATTCCTCCAAGTTGCAAGAGTCTGCTTTTTTCAACTTGCGACACTTTGGTGCCTTATATTAAGGAACTTCATCAAGTGTTCTTCAATTGCCTCACCAATTCTCCTTCTTCTGATGTATGTTCGAATCGCCGCTTTGAATGATGTAATTAACTTCATCCAGTGTCTTGAAACCTCCGCTGATAGGGATAGGTTTCAAGACTTATTGCCTACCATGATGAAGACCTTGACTGAGGTTAGAAGTTTTCTTCATGAAATTCTTAATTTCAGTCTTCATTCTTTTCCTATTTTCCATTTTCAGTTGGACTTTGTTTTGTGTCAGTTAGACTTTGTTTTGTTTCAGTTGGACTTTGTTTTCTTTCAGTTGGACTTTGTTTTCTTTCAGTTGGACTTTCTTTTCTTTCAGTTGGACCAACTGAAAGAAATAATGGGCCAACTGAAAGAAATAATGGACTAACTGAAACAAAATGAAGACTACCTGAAGAAAAATGTAGACTACCTGAAAAAGAATAAAGACCAACTGAAACCCAAGTAAGTCTAACTGAAGCACAAAAACTCACTGAAAAACAAAGAAGACTAACTGAAAACAAAATGAAGACTACCTGAAAAAAAATTGGAACCACCTGAAAAAAAATGAAGACTACCTGAAAAAAGATTGGAACCACCTGAAAGTCGTCCGACCAAGATTATGGTCGGACGAGTCCGACACAATACGTTCTCTTAAAATAAATCAACAAAAGCTCCACTAGTATACATATATATCCTTTCGATCAATACGTAATAGATAGATGATAACATGAACGATTTATGCCGGTTCATAGAAGGTTTGAAATCGTATGAATTCAGTTTGAAAAGAAAATATACTATGTGGAATTTTAAATATAGAAAAGGTACTCAATAAACTTATGCCGTTCCTTACCAACATCAATCAACAAGATGCCTTGTTTTGGTGTGGAAGTATCCAAGATGTCCACCACCAGCAAGGCACCAAACAGTAAGTCAGTACCTGTACATAGGTCGTATGTTACTGGTATGAACATATATAAATATTTGGTGTCATGTGCTCATATACTTGCAATTATCTTTTAAAGTTAAAAATGGAGCTCAAATTTGTGCATACTAGTTTAAAGTAAATATAGACGAATATAATTTAATGGAGCTTAAATATGTGCATACTAGTTTAAAATAAAATATAGACGAATATAATTATGGGGCTTTAATATGTGCATACTAGTTTGAAATATAATATAGATGACTATAACTTGAGATAGAGAGCTTCTAACTACACAAAAGGAAGAATAAAGCTATACTTCGTTCATTTTTATAATTGACACACTTTGACTTGTATACTATTTTTTTTTTTTACTAACTTATATAATAATATAATTGATAATATGAAATGTTCTTGAAATTATTTCAATGAATATTTTCTTAACAAATTTCATAATTTTTACACATGCATAATTAGATATATTAATGATTAAAGTTGTGCACTGACAAGCATAAAAGTCAAAGTGTGTCATTATTGAAAAGCAAAAGTAAGTGTTTTTATAAGTCATTATCGCTATTATATAAGTCAAGGGGGAGCTATGGTGTCCCCTAATGAAATGATTTTTTTTATCCTTAGCTAAATTTATATATACTTAATTGAATATTCGTAATTTGTAGAATTATATTCTTTCCTAATTTAAAGATGGGTCAATAATTCCAATAATAAACTAAATAAGCATTAACAAACTAAATTGACATAATGAGAAAAATGGTTACTCAAAAAAATTATAAATTTAATTTGACTACAAAACTTTACATCGAAATGTTTATCTCAAAGCACTTTATAGATTACATTAGTTTGTATAACAATAATTATGATTTTATGAATCACACTTCTATAGTTATATTTTGATGAAATTCATTAAGAATAGACCAACGCATGCATTACGTGTATAGAAGACTAGTTTCATGTCTATGTTTGACCTTTACATTTTAGCTACCATAACTAGTTCAAGATCTTCAACAAGGAGATTAATTAAGATCGCGACCATTCTTTTACGTCTACACAAAAAATATTCTTTGATGGTCACATACCTCATTTAGGCTCTGTTTGGGGAAGCATTTCAGGTGACTTAAATGATAAGGTGCTACAATTTTAAGTCACCTTATATGATTAGTAGCGTTTGGTGGAGGAACTTAAATAAAATTTAAGTCCAAAATTTGACTGAAATTGAGTTGGAGGAAAATATAGCGTCTGAGATCAGGTGCTGAAATTTTTTTATTTTTTTATTTTATTTTTAATCTTTTTAAGCCTAAAAAGATATTTTCTTTTTATCTTTTTAAGCCTAAAAAGATATTTCAGCTACAGTCATAAATAATTTTACCAAACAGGTTATGCAATCAGCTAACTTCTCAGTTTCAGCACCTTAACAATTTCAGCTGCTACCTAATCAGTTTCAGTCACCTTATCAGTTTCAGCTCTATTTCAGCCAGTGTTGCCAAACATAGCCTTAGCGTCTGATTTAGGTCTTCAGTGACTAGTTTCAGCGGTTGTTAAAAGCCTAAAACCCATTATCCTGGTAGTGAGTGAGATATACTTCGATGTGAATAACATAGTGGAACACTAAAAAAAAAAAAGGAATGTTAAATACTATCTACAACTGTGTGTGTGTGCAATTAACGGTACATAAAATTTTTATTACCACAAATGCCAAGATTTCAACCTGACGTCTGAATTGGAAGATAAACATTTGAAGGACCCCTCCTAACCTAGATGGAAACAAAAGCCAATTAACATGGCCTATTGTTGGGCCCGGAAAATTTCATATTAGCAGAGAAGGAATTAAATATCAGTTAGCAAGAATCATGGGATTGACATTGACTTTGGGTATAACTGCTGGAGGAAAAATAGGAGGAAGTTAGAGATAAACAAGGCACTACCTATCTTCAAGGGAGTTGGGCAGCATCTTTGAAGGATATCCCATAGCCTATATATATATGTAGTTCAATGTAACCCTAGTTTCTCTTCTACTACTTCACTCTCTCCACGCACACATTCATATTCTTTATTCTCTACTCTAATATTTTCCATAGTGGCACAAGAAAGCTTGATATTATAATCTACCCTTGTATTGACGCCGTCGGCATATTAGTGGATTGGTGATTAAGAGTATCACCCGCGGTTTTTCCCATCATTCGGGTTTTCCGCGTCAACAATTCTTTTGTCTATTTACTGTTTTATTCATTTTATGTCATTTGTTTATTTAATAACGCTGATTGCCCAAAGTATATTGATCTAGTTGTTGGCACCTTTACCTTTTAAGTACTTGGTACAAAATCGGCATAAACAATTTGGCGCCCACCATGGGGCCACAGCAAGATCTCTATACATCCATTGGCAATCACGTTTTTTCGTTTCATCTTACCTACGTAAGTTTTTCGTACTTTTCCATCCTTTCGTGTTTTCAATGGCAGGACAACGGGTCACCACCCAAGAGGTCATTGATGAGCTCAACCGCGTCAAGGCGGAGATGGCGACATTGAAAGAAAGTTCTGTCGCGTCCTGTATGGAGAATCAAAGCCTGAAATCTGCTCAAAAGTCCAAAGGCACTAAGCGCCGCAACATAGACGACACCGTCATCGAGCGCGACGACATCATCGAGCACGACGCCGTCATCGAGCATGACGCCGACATCGAGCAGCGTCTTTAGCGACTAGAAGACATGATCGCCAAAATACCCGGCGTCCCTCGTCCTATGGAGAAAGCGACGCCAGACAGCTATGCGGACTCACCTTTTGCTGATTTTATTGCCATGGTCGAGGTTCCAAAGCGGTTCTCCGTCCCAACCATGAAGATGTACGACGGCACTACAAATCCAAATGATCACGTCGCCCAATACAAACAACGGACGATGACCATCTCAATTCCTCGTAGCATGCGCGAGGCATGCATGTGTAAAGGATTCGGATCGACATTGACTGGACCAGCCCTGCAGTGGTTCATCCACCTTGGCAACGACACTATCTATTCCTTTGCTCAATTGATTAATATTTTTAATTTACAGTTTGCTAGTAGTCGTAAGATGGAAAAACAGGCTAATGACTTACATAGAATCGTGCAAAAATCTGATGAATCCTTGAAAGAGTTTGTTCACATGTTTAATAGGGAAAAGGTGTCGATTCCAAATTGTGATGTTAAGACGGCGATTGAAGGTTTTCGACGGGGACTGGATGAAGACTCAGATTTGTACAAAGAGCTTACCAAGTATCCTTGTCCAACGTTCGAGGATGCCCAAGCCAAAGCCTTGGCCCAGATCCGATTGGAGGAAGACATGGAGTCAAGAAAGGAATTCTATGACGTCGACAGCAGGAAGTCGATGCCAAACGAAGAAAGTTCGTGGCGTCCAAAGCCTTATGATCGTCCACAACAAGTTTATAGCGTCCATCAGACTCATCAAGCCAATGACTGAAAAAACGATCCTAACTGGACGTCGTCCGAAAAGTGATGTCGATGTCAACAATTGCGACGGCGTCTGGCTTGGACGTCGTCAATTATTTCATATCTCAAGGAGGGTAAGCACGTTCCCTAAAGTGGAATGTTATCCATCTAAAACTCTATCACTTTTAGTCGTATTATGTTGAGAACAAAAGGGACGCCACTACATGTAAGTAACCAACAAGTTAGATTGAGTTATTTCAATTCATTTTGTTCTCAACATATTCTATTTCCTTCGTATTTTAAGCGTTATTTCTTTATATTATACTAACTTGAGCGTCGTAGGACCATTGGGGGAAGCCAACGATCATCTCACCTTTGTTGTATGAAGACAGGCATGGGGACGAGGATTAGTTGACAATCAACTTTGACACAATCGAACACCACAATGTTCACATTCACCTGACGCCATCTTTGGCGTCGACGACGTCATCACAGTTGACGCCGACCCTTATTATGACGGCGACAGTTTTAAGCTGGGGCATCAAGGTTCGACGGCGTCCAGGTGAATACAACATGACTTCTATACAAAAAGGGACACACACCTTAAGAAGTCATCATAACAACATACAAAACACCACACGCAATTAATTAGAAGAGGCAATTTAGCCCTTCTTAACAATTAACACTGCAAGTGGTTTCAAACATCAAAGGTACCTACACACATACGTATCACATTCATACAAACATAAGGGCCCTACACTTGACGACATATCCTGGATGACAACGTTTAGTTTTAAAACTAAACCTCTAGTCACGATGGAAAAGTTGTATACATACGTACATACATACTTACAAACATACATTTCGATAACACACGTTAACATATGCAACGACTTTTATAAACAAAAACTAACACTGAAAACTAATTTGTCTCCATGGCATCTTTCTCTTCTGCAACAGGGGCATATTCAGCAGTTGTCGTCGTCTCAGCAGCGGCAGTGACGCCGTCAGGAAGCAAGTCGTCAAGAGTTCTAAAAACAGCCAGGAGTTTATGGACGTCGTCTTCTAGCGTCCATGACGCCGTCTGACGTCCCCTTGACGATTTTGGCGTCATCAAGGATGACGGCGGCAATAGTCATCACATCACCAGTGACGGCGGCAGACGACATAGTGTTCTCTGATGACGACATCGGCGTCCGAAATGAACGAACTTGAAGCCATTTGAAGGAGAAGATTAAGGGAAGAGTGTAATTGATGCCACTTCCCAAGACGGTTGAGCAAGTGTCATTAATTAGGGGCAATTGTTGGGCCCGGAAAATTTCATATTAGCAGAGAAGGAATTTAATATCAGTTAGCAAGAATCATGGGATTGACATTGACTTTGGGTATAACTGCTGGAGAGAAAATAGGAGGAAGTTAGAGATAAACAAGGCACTACCTATCTTCAAGGGAGTTGGGCAGCATCTTTGAAGGATATCCCATAGCCTATATATAATGTAGTTCAATGTAACCTAGTTTCTCTTCTACTACTTCACTCTCTCCACGCACACATTCATATTCTTTATTCTCTACTCTAATATTTTCCATAGTGGCACAAGAAAGCTTGATATTATAATCTACCCTTGTATTGACGCCGTCGGCATATTGGTGGATTGGTGATTAAGAGTATCACCCGGCGGTTTTTCCCATCATTCGGGTTTTCCGTGTCAACAATTCTTTTGTCTATTTACTGTTTTATTCATTTCATGTCATTTGTTTATTTAATAACGCTGATTGCCCAAAGTATATTGATCTAGTTGTTGGCACCTTTACCTTTTAAGTACTTGGTACAAAATCGGCATAAACACCTATATATCTTATATTTACACGTACAGTGTAAACATCCAATGACTATCAGAAAAGAGCAAAGGTTAATATATATGTTTATCTAGCAAGTCTCTGGTGTTTCTGTATGTTTGTTTAGATAATCAAAGTTTAATTGATTGAGGTTCTTAACCTAACCCAAAAAAGAAACACCTAAAATTCTAATCATGGAAGTAAGCCACGTGAGTAGTTGGCGCTAGTCAATGCCAATCAACCTCAGTCACCTCCATACCTCACTAGCGAAAATTCTAAAATGTGATTGAACCACTGTACCTCATATCACTATATCTTGTAGACTTACTAGTAAAGTTTATATCTCACAATATTAAGGTTGTGGGATTTAACCTCATTAGAGAACTTTAATTTGGCGGAGGTGGGATTCTCTTACCTTCGTCCCAAATTTTAAAAGATCTTACTTATGCAGTTGGATTGGTCAAATTATTCTATACTGGTTAAATTACTCTGTGTGAAGTTCCGATTCAATAAGTATGTCTACTTGCCAATTAAAAAACATACATAGCAATATAATTTCATAGCCTTTGCGGAGGGAGCAGGGGGTCCAGGGGACCAATGTCCCCCAATTTCATTTGTTTTCGTTTTTATAAATTTGCTTTTTAATTTTGTATAATACGAATCACTAATTTTAGTGTTCAAGGTATTTTACCACGTTTTATTTTATGTCTTTGTACCACTTCTTTTGTTCTTATTATTGTTTGGGTGTTTTTTGTGTCAATTATGTGTATATGTGCATTTGGTTTTAGTACTTGTGAGAGCGATATATTATCTATAAAGAAGATTACAATAATTTACTTTCTCACGTTAATTTTTCCCAGGGTACAATTTTTATTTTTCCATTATACTATTGACCTTCTATGAGTTTGACTGGTTTTATTTCATACAAATAATTGTTTGGTCACTTTTATTAAGAAGATATGTTCCTATACTATAAGTTTTTGAATAAGATATCATCCTAAAAAGTAAAGGCTTGAAGACTGCAATTGTAATTTCATGTCAACTTTATGTGTGGAGTATTTTTTTTCTTCATCTTCTTGGATTGTATGATTTTGGATTTTCGGGTATAAAAGTTTAGTTGCTTCATATTACAAACTCTGTGTATTAAAGTAACTTTTTTCAAATGCTTTTGTGAAATTGTAACATTCATCCCCCACATTTAAAATCATGGCTTCACTATCTTATATGTTGGATATGTCAAATTACAATCAAGTTGATATCAAAATTTTCATTATCGTATCAAATTCGAACTTTTATATCAAGCAAGTAAGAGTCAATTTGGTATTAATAGGGGTGTCCACCAGTCCAGGACCGGACCAAAAGGGTCTGGTTGGTCTGGTGCACCGAAATCGAGAAATTTTGTTGATTAGGACCAAAATCTCTCGTCCTGTCCGATTTTGGACCTGTTGGACTCAGATCTATATTTTTTACTTATAAATTGGATACATTAAAATTTTGATAATTTTAACAACAATGATCCTAAAGATTATAAATAGTAGGTTTTATCTTTCTAACTTTTACACTTTTTTTACTAAAAAAATCAAAAAAATCTGGCGAACCGATTCGGATCCGATTTTTTTTTTTGGTTTGGACCGAATCGGATCGAAAACCAGGAATCAGGATTTTCTATGGACCAAGGACCGAACCGAAATCTTTGTTCCGACCCGGTACAAATTCCAGTCTGACTCCGCTCTTTACATAGCCCTAGGTTTTGACAACAAAGTAAATATTTTAGTACCAATTTAATTATAATGTGGTACTAGCCTACATTTGCTTTGGTACCTCCATCCTATAAAAATTACTAATATATCCTTTGATTTCTAACAATGAGACGCCAGTAACAGCATTAATTAACTTAATGTGCATCCACGCATCAATTTGTATATCCCTCCAAAATATATTAAGAAAAGGACAAAATATAATTTTATTCCTTTGGCTGCTAAACAATTATCCAAAATGCATATAGTAATTAATTTTGGATAATACTTCCTCCCTTTTTTAATAGTTGAAACGTTTTGACTTCACTAATCTTGCCATTAGACAATTCTGACTAATATCTCTAATTGTCTATTTGTAAAAATCATAATAAAAAAGTAAAATCTTGTAAATATGTAGAGAGATATAAATCCAACAACATCTTAGATGCTAAACTTTGTATTACCAATTAGTCACAGATAGCCGATCACACATGAATAGTGCAAAAGTCCAACTATTAAAACATGACGGAAGTATCAAGGAAAGAGTATATGAGTATATGGGTTGAAAAAGTAGGGAAAGATGATAGAAAAAGTTACCATTTTTAGATAAAGTGAAAGTGTGTAGATTATGAAAAAGGCCTTTAAAATTGTGTAAATTAAAAAGAAACGGATGTACTACTTGGTAATACTATTAAAAAAAGAAATATATGGGTATTTTATATTATTATTAGAAGATATATACGCAGAAGGTGTAACATGTAATTTAATTAAGTATTTGAGTTAATTTATTAGATAGCAATGCAACAATTAAGAAAGCCAAATCTAAGATCCTATAACGTTAATATCATTGTGCGGCTTCAGCTTTTATAAGCCAAGTATAAAGTATTCTAAAGTTTATTAGTAAGCCTTAAAATCTACTTCTATATCTAAAGCTATTTAGAATCGTTGCTTTGAAAAATTATCATTACTAGATGTAAAGATTCCTACACAGCAGTAAAAGTATAGAAATTTATGCACTTAAGTGACAAAAGATGAAATTTTGATTATTTGAACATTCATGAAATTGCTATAAGAAGCTCACGAAATGCAACATATATTATGCACTACTAACACTACCTATAATGTTTCTTGGATTTCAATTAAAATAACAGCCGGTAGCTGAATTAGGTGATGGAACAAATAAGGTATCATAATTCATAAGTCATTGCTTGGACTTTTCACTTTTATGAGGAGAAAAGTACGTGTCTTTTGATTGTTGAAAAGAATATATTGCGGCCAGATGCGGTCATGTGGCTTATATTACCTGCATCGCTGACCTTTTTAAAAATAATGAAAACTAGAAATTAGGGAGTAGAAAATTCCTCCTACTCTAAATTTAGCTTAATTTGTCCTCTTCCATTAATAGCATGTTAATTTGAAGTACAATAATTAATGTTGATATCCATATATACAAGCGCATATGAATGAGATATAGTTCTACAAAACCAGAAATAGGAAACCAAAACAAGGAATCGCCCAACAGGAAACGATAATTCTCTATATGAGGGGAAACATAATTAATTGAAAATTTTCCAACATTTTCTTTGAAGTTTATGTTCTTGCAGTCAACCATTAAAAACTCTTTTCTACAATTGTTAAATAGAACGTTTATCATATATTTGAGTGTATCATGTGCATGGTGTACGTCTATTTTTTTTGGCTTATTGTTAATTTGAAACCTTTAAATGATCAAAATCTATACTATTATCTAAAACAAAATGATGAATCCTACATGACAAGCTCAAAATCACCAAACAATTCTAGAGCTTTAGAAAGTGAAGTCCCTCAAATCGGTGTCAAGGTGGCATATGTCATAGTTGATAGGCCGAAAAAAATTCGTGTTAATTTCACAAGGCGTGAATTTAGGTAATTAGGTATGTTAAATATGTCAATTTATATCATGATTCTCAATCCCCATTTAAGTTTGGTCGGAAATCAATCACTCTCATATTAGTTAAAATTCAGATTTCAAAAATGGTCAGGAAATTAATTTATCAATCATGCATGATTATGTTATTTGCCAATCAACCATAATTTCAGATATTGATTAGCCAATTAACACATAAATATGCGAAATTAACATAGCACTTTTTTTGTATAAATAATAATGATTTGTCATGGATGATCACTACTCATTTTTGGCCTTTCAAGTTGCATAGTCATGTCAACTTCTTTCCGTACCTCTAAAGCAATATCATTCCCTGCACAAAACCTAACACAAGCACATAATTCAAACATAAAGTAGCCCCCTAAAGTTGAATATTCTAATTTCCTAGATGTTGAACCTATATATGGTTTTAATACTATTTCGTGGAGGGCGTTTTTATTTCCATGATGTGCCCAATATTTTCACATTTCATCTCTATTATATAAGTGAAGGGGTGACGAATATGGTGTCCCCTCACAAAAAGTCTAATTGACCCTTAATGATTTAAATTCCTCTATATATTTGATAGTCTTTTCTTATTCCTAGTTACCATATATATTGAACAAGTTAATAATGAAATTGAATTTCAAATTTCAATTAAATATTAAAGGAAAAATTGCTTTAAATAAGTCAACCTTTGCATGGTCTTCCCAATTTAAGTCTACCTTTTGATTATCCCTGATTGAGTTAGGCTTGTATGTCTATTTTCTTCTATTAAGTTTTAACATGTTTGTAACTTGTTTAGTAGGTTACTTATGATACATGCTACAATGTCTAATCTTTTAAAACAGTCGAGGGTGGGGGTGGGACATTGTAACACGTATCATAAGTAACCTACTAAAAAAGTCACAAATAAGTTAAAACTCAATAGAATAAAACAGATATACAAGCTTAACTCAATCAGGGATAATCAAGAGGTAGACTTAAAATGGGAAGACCGCGCAAAGGTTGACTTATCTAAAATAATTTTTTCAATATTAAATTAGAATAATGATTTCCTCTTAATATGTGATAAAAACTCTGATAAAAAATTAATTGGCAATATAACTTTATTGAAACCATCCGTGCAAAAAAAAAATAAAGACTTGAATCTATGTTATATTAATAATTATAATGATAATATTTTGAAACCTAAATGTTGATTATTATTTCAATAATCTCTATTATATAAATTAAACTCTTCCAGTTTATTAATATTCAACGATTGAATCTGATACACAAATTCTTCCACTTTATTAATATTCAACGATTGAATCTGATACACAAATTCTTCCACTTTATTCGAGTACGGGCTTTCTTCTGCTTTTTATTTCCTCCACTTATATAATAGAGATTTGAATAATGATCAACAAATAACTAAAAAAAACAACGAAATATTGTTGATTTAAGAAAAATATATTTAAATAATTAAAATCATTATAAATATTTGTTCAAATCAAATATTTTGTCATTGATGAATAACTAATTGAGAAAAATAATGTTAATATGACATGCAATTATAGCATGCAAAAAATACTAGTATTAATAGAAGCAATGATGTTTGGGCTTATGTTGAAGACGTTAAGACAACAATATATCTGGAATACATTCCTCCAAGAGCTTACAAAATTAGTGATGAGTATTTTGAAGAAATTGATTTAAACAATACGGAGTGTTGCTGCCTTAACAACAAAGTATTGCTTAGTTATCTATCAAGTGATTGATACATAATAATTAAGGTCATGATATTGTTTTTAGTGAACTTCAAAGTTGAATAATGTAGTTTTCATATTTATTTTAAATTTACTTTGTTATTTTTGTTTCTCTTTATGCAATTTCAATGTCGAATAATAGTCAATTATGGGAATGATAATGAGCTACTACTTTCTTTCCTTTATCAATGTATTTGTTTTTACGTGTCACCAACAATGTAGTACATCAATTCCAACGATTTTGATGCTGCGTTTATAAGGAATTTGAGCAAGTTTGACTCATTTATTGCTTGCTCACCATCAATTAATATGTACAATTAACATAATCAATTACTCCCTCTGTTTCCTAAAGATCTTACTTGTTACTGTTACTACAAATACCAATGAGAATCAATTTGTGTGAGGTGTGGGGTGTGGGGTGGGTAAATAGGAGAAAGTGGTTAAGATAAATAAACAAATAAAAAGGGTTAAAATAGGGGAGAAAAAGAGAGTGAAATTGAATTAATAATGTAATGGTGGACCATATGATAGGGACATGAAAGGGTAAAAAGGGAAAAAAATCCAAATAAGGAATAAAGTAAAAGAGGCCGGGAAGATCTTTTGGAAATGCATTCAAACGGAAAGACGAAAGATCTTTAGGAAACAGAGGGAGTAAAAGCAATAGTCTCACCTAATGCCATTAAAGTATGCTCTAACCTAGACCATCAAATGTATTTATAAAAGAGGCTAACTTCCTCTCTTTATGTCATTATTCCATCAATTCACAAAAAAAAAAAAACAGTTGCCTTCTTCTAAAGCCCTTCTTTTGAAGTTCCATATTTATAAAGCTTAAGATCTCAAAAGTAAGCAATCATTTTAATGGATGCTCAAATTGCCAAGTATGTCAAAGATATTAACGAGGTAATAATCGAATATTATGACTATTGGTCCACAGTTGATGAGAAAATTACCATATCTCTTGAAAAATAGATAAACTATAAGAGCAAGAAGAGATGGAAACCATGGGTTACATTGGTATGATTATCTCTTTTCATAATCATATTGAACTTTCTACAAAAGAAACAAAGAGTATGGTTGAGTATTTGGAAACTCTATTGGGAGAAGTGATGTTTTAATAGGTAGTCATTAGCTATTACTATTGTAACTAACAAAATTTAATGTTCGTAGTTAGTATTAGTTCAAGTTGTTTTTAGTTTGACCCTCTTTTTTTCAAAGTCGTAATCGGTTATGGTGATAGAGTTAGTATTAGTTCAAGTTGTTTTTATTTTTAGTCGTTTTTTTTTCAAAGTCGTAGTCTTATATGTTGATGGAGTTCATCCTGTTGAGTTCCCTGTTTTGAGTTTTGAGTGATGACGAACCACATTGAACTATTATATTGCATGCATGTTTCTGTTTGCATGTGTAGGTGCCAAAGTACTAGTTCAATGGATAGAAAGACGAAGCTTGTGAAGCCAAGTCTTGAAGAATTGCATGAAGACCAAGATCATGTTGTAGCACATTTAGGCCATAGATGCAATGTAAGTGGTATAAAGGTGTTGATGCACTATAAAGGTTTGAAACTAGAGAGATGAGTTAGTTGTGGATGACAAGAAACCTCGGTTACTTATCATATACAACTACAAGTAAACTTGGTTGATTGGAACAGTCTGGGAACAGATCTGAACCAGTCCTCTAGGGTTTATTTCATACATTCGTGTTTTAGGAAAGTTTTCTTTCCGCGCAAAATTGATTTTCAAAATACACGGATGCATGGTTTGTTGTGTGAGCAAGATTTTTTAAGTATGGTAAGTGTGTTATATGATATTATACTGATTTTATTTATTATCAAATAAAATCAGTGAGTATATTTTCCTTGGAATAATTTCCATACTTCCGAGGAAAATATACTCTCATAATATCATGTAACATTTACTTACCAAAGGCTTATTTAAGGAGTTCTGCTAGCACACAAACAAGAGAGCTTTTGCACGCATATTTTCAGTATACTCTAAGCAAAAGCATTCTCTCTCTCAGTTCTTAAACCTAGCATAAACCCTAATATCACAATAAGGACTAAAACTACTCTCATTCTAAGCGTATTTAGGTTGTTTGTTTTTGAGAGAAAAACTGGTCGTATTTGAGCATTCTGTGAGTTCAGTTTGCTGGGGAAGTTGATCGGGGATCAATTTCATTTAGACCATTATAGTTGGTGGTTGGGTCGAACTTCCATAGGTGGAAGTTGGGGAATCATCCTGTGCATAGGTGCATAAGTGATTGAGTGTAATTCTTTTGTTATTCTGAGTTGATTAATGAAAGAGTGAGTGAGTGGAGGACGTAGACTTATTAGAATTCGAACCTCGTTGAATCCTTGTGTTGTTTATTCATTGCTTTTATTTCCGCTGCTAGAGAATTGTTCCTTTACTGTTCTTACTATAATCGAAAAATTTACAACATTCGGACAAACACTCAATTCACCCCCCCCCCCTCTGAGTGTCACTTGCACTTATAATTGGTATCAGAGCCTAACTTCTTGAAAGGTTAACCCCTAGAGAAGGAAGACATCATGAGTACTCAAGAGATGACCAACGGATCTGGAGGATCAAGGTTGCCCAAGTTCAATGGAACAAATTATCCTTGGTGGAAGATTTGCATGAAGAATCTGATCATTGGCACTGACTATGAGTGCTGGATGATTATCAAAGATGGTCCACGCAAGGTTGCTATGAAACGAGATGAATATATAAGAGATATGTTTACTCGTTTCATTGCAATTATCAATGAACTTAAATCTCTTGGAAAAAACTTTACTAATGAGGATTTGGTAAGAAAGGTCTTGAGAAGTTTGACAGGTAAATGGCTGCCCAAGGTTACTGCTATCCAGGAGGCCAAAGATCTATCCACTTTGTCCATGGAACAACTTATTAGGTCGTTGATGACTCATGAGATGTTGGTGGATTCAAGGGAGGAAAGTACAACCAAAAGCCATGGGTTAGCCCTAAAAGGTGAAGAGAATGATGAAGATCTTGATGAGATTAGACTCATGGCTAAGAGGTTTGAGAGGACTCTCAGAACATAGTTAAAGGGAATGTCTTGGAAGAATAAGGCCAACACAAAGAAGACCAGTATCAGCACTAGTTGCTTCAAATGCGGGGAAGCTGGACACATGATCAAAGACTGTCCAGCATGGAAGAATGACAAAGGAGGACAGAAGGAGAAGAGGATGACAAAGAGAGGTATGCTAGCTGCCTGGGGTGATTCTGATTCAAGTGGTGAAAGCGAGGAGGATGAAGCCCTAGTTTGTGTGACTGCACTGATTGGGGACATAGAGCAGAGGCAGACCAGTTCAGGGAGAAAGGGAGACATATGTCTTATGGCAGGAAGCAGCTCTTCCGATGAAGAACAGGTAACTATTTCTGATATGCAAGAACAAATGAGATATTGTGATAGAGATGAGTTACTAGGCTTTATTGATTCTGCTATTGAACAGAATCTTAAGGGAAATGCTGCTTATAAGGCTAACAAAAGGAAGTTAAGAGAAGTAACACGAAATTTAGACCTAAGTGAAAGCCGTTCTGCTGAGCTTGAACTTATTTGTACAGAACTGAAAGAGAAAATTTCAGAGCTTGAAATAAGTTTGGATCAGAAGAATATCGAGCTTGAGAGGCTAAAACCTCAATCAGATTTTTCCAATACCGATTTTTATCAAAACAATGATAGAGGGTTTAGTAAACTCAAGGAGGCTGAAATTGATGGTATAAATTTCGAGTTACTCAAACAGAAAAGCTTTACTTTAGAACATTCTGACTTAATTTTGGCTCATCATAATTATATGATTGACGATGTGGAAGAATTGTTCAAAGAGTATGTAGAATTGAAAGCTTCTTTTGCTAGAATAAGTGGTCGTAATGTTAATGTTGAAGACTTATGTTTGGAATATGAGGGTAAGATCTGTGATTTACAATCTGAAATATTCAAATTAAAGAAAAATATCAACACTAAAGTCATCCCTGATAATCAAAGTGTTGATATTGAATCTTTAAATTTGGAATATGAAGGTAAAATCTGTGATCTTCAATCCGAAATATACGAACTAAGAAAAGGCAAGAACATTGCGACCACTTCTGAACCAGATCCAGAACTGGTTTCAAAACTTAAGGATGAGCTTCATAGGGCGAAGTTGGATCTTGCCATTGCTGCAGATTTTAATGAAGCTCAACTTAAGAAACTTGAAACCATGGAACAAGATTTGAGTGACTGCTTGAGACAGATGAACAGGTTGCTCGATGCTCAGAGTACTTTAAACATTCTGACCTCACAACCTGGTAATCCTCAGAGGTTTGGATTAGGGTATTCTGGAACCAGTTCCCAACAACCACCAAAGTTGGGAAGAGATGAGACTTGGATTTCTGAATTCAAGAGAGGTAAGTACGTGTTTGCAAAGGACATGCACGTAAGTACCTAATGTGGTAAGAATGGTCATGTTATTAATACTTGTTGGACTAAGCAAAAACATGATAAAAGAAACCAGTCTCATGTTCACAATGCCCATTATTAGAAGGGCCACACACACAATTGGTCGAACAATGGAAAAGATGATGAAACAAAGAAGACCAATATAAAATAAATCTGGGTTAGAAAGGATAGAGTCAAACCAGTTCCCAAGGACAAGGAACCCAAGAAAATTTGGGTTCCTAAAACTAAACCTTGATTTGTTCGTGTAGGCTAGAGTGAGAGCAAAGCCATACTGGTATTTAGACAGTGGTTGCTCAAGACACATGTTAGGAGTTAAAAGTCAATTTCTCTCACTCGTAGCCTATGAAGGAGGAAGTGTCACCTTTGGAGACGATAGCAAAGGTTTGATTAAAGGTATAGGTAAAGTTGGTAAGACACTTTCTCAAGCTATTGATGATGTTTACTTTGTAGAAGGTTTGAAACATAACCTCTTGAGCATTTCTCAACTATGTGACAAAGGAAACCATATTGAATTTGAAACCATTCTTTGTCATATAGTCAAGACTGAAACAAGGGAACTGGTCTGCAAGGGATTTCGACATAACAATGTGTACATAACATTTTTAAGTTAGATTCCAAAGACCAGTGCTCAAGACTTGGTGACAGGTTTACCTAACATCAAGTTTGCTGCAGATCATATTTGTCATGAATGTGCTAAATGTAAACAAGTCAAGTCCTCTTTTCAGCCAAAGAAGTTTGTAAGCACAACTAGACCTTTCGAACTTCTACACATGGACTTGTGTGGGCCCATACGTGTGCAAGGTCGAAATGGTCATAGTTATGTGTTTGTGTTAGTTGATGATTATTCTCGTTTCACTTGGACAATCTTTTTGAAGTTTAAAAATGAAACTTTTGAAGAATTTAAAATTCTGGTAAAACAGGTCCAAAACAAAATTAGTCATCAACTGGCCTCTATTCGGTCTGATCATGGTTCCAAATTTGACAATGTCAGCTTTGTAACCTACTGTAATGATCATGGTGTATCGCACAGTTTTTCAGCTCCTAGAACTCTACAACAAAATGGAGTGGTTGAAAGGAAAAATCACACTCTAGAAGAAAGGGCAAGAACAATGCTTCTAGAGAGTGGTCTTCATCGAAACTTCTGGGCTGAGGCTGTGAGTACTGCGTGTTATATTTTGAATAGGGTAATGTTGAGACCTTTACTGAAGAAAACACCTTATGAGCTACTTAGGGGAAGAAAACCAAACATTGTACATTTACGTGTTTTTGTGTGCAAATGTTTTGTACACAATAATGGTAAATCAAGTTTGGACAAGTTTGATCCTAGGAGTGATGAGGCTGTTTTCGTTGGATACTCTTCACACAGCAAGGCATACAAAGTTTTCAATAAAAGAACCTTGTGTGTTGAAGAAAGTATCCATGTCTTGTTTGATGAGACTAACATGTTCAGCAAGCATGTGCAGGTTGAAGATGCTGATGAGTTCGAAATTGGTATGCTGAACTTTACAGGAGCTAAGGATGAGAAGGTGTTGAACCGGTCACCACCAAACTCTCATAGAGAGGAAGAGTCTGGTCCAGCACAGAATCAGGTAGCTCAAGAGGTAAGGGAAGGAGATAGTGACTCAGATGCTCATACATGAAGATGATGCAGATGAGACCACTATAGAAACTGGTTCACCTGCTCAAAACAACAATGAGACAGGGGGAACCAGTACAGGAACAGGTTCAATATTATGAGGCACAAATGCAAACTTTGATATGAAATCTTTTAAGTACAAGTCCTCTCACCCCACTGATCTAATCATTAGTGACATTAACAAGGGGGTGCAGAACAAGGAACTCTACTTTGAAACTTTTGTGCATTCTATTCCTTCTTATCAAATGTTGAACCTACTGACTATAAGGTTGCTTTAAGGATCCAGATTGGGTTCTAGCCATGCAAGATGAACTCAATCAGTTTGAGAGAAATCAAGTATGGCATCTTGAACCCAGGACGGAGAACATGTCTGTTATTGGAACTAAATGGGTGTTCAGGAACAAATTGGACGATTCAGGAATTATAGTCAGAAACAAAGCTAGGCTAGTGGTTCAAGGGTTTAATCAACAAGAAGGAATTGATTATGATGAAACCTTTGCTCCAGTAGCCAGGCTTGAAGCTATCAGGATATTAATTGCATTTGCTGCTCAAATGAACTTTAAACTCTTTCAAATGGACGTTAAGACAACCTTTCTTAATGGTTATTTGAAAGAAGATGTTTATGTAAAGCAACCCCCTGGTTTTGAGGATAGTGACTTGCCAAATCATGTTTTTAAACTCGACAAAGCTCTTTATGGTCTCAAACAAGCTCCTAGAGCATGGTATGAGAGACTTTCCAGTTTTCTTTTAGAAAATGGCTATAAGAGAGGATCGGTTGACAAGACACTATTCTTGAAAGAAAGGGGAACTGATCTTTAGTGGTCCAAATATATTTGATGATATTTTGTTCGGAGCTACTAACCTGATTTGTGTAATGAGTTTGCAGATTTGATGAAGAGCGAATTTGAGATGAGTATGATGGGAGAACTTGGATTCTTCCTTGGCTTCAAATCAAGAAAAGCAAATATGGAATCATGATCCATCAACAGAAATACCTCAAGGAGCTCCTGAAGAGGTATGGTCTGCAAGATAGCAAGTCCTATGAAACACCTATTCCAACTTCTACAAAATTGAGCCTTGATGAGAAGGGAAAGGATGTTGAGGGCAAGCTATACAGAGGTATGATTGGCTCATTGCTTTACTTAACAGCCAGTAGGCCAGATATAGTGTTTTCAGTAGGGTTGTGTGCGAGATTTCAAAGCAACCCTAAAGAATCTCACCTAAAGGCTGTTAAAAGGATTCTTAAATATCTCAATGGTACTGATGATATGTGTTTGTGGTATCCAAAGGGCAGCAGCATGAGCCTCATTGGATACACAGATGCTGACTTTGCTGGTTTTATTGTGGACAGGAAGAGTACTTCTGGAATGGCCCACTTCTTAGGTTCTTGTCTCATTTCATGGGGATCTAAGAAACAAAATTTGTAGCACTATCCACAGCTGAGTCTGAGTACATTGCTGCTGCTTTGTGTTGTGCTCAACTCTTGTGGATAAAGTCACAACTAAGGGATTTTGGGGTCTGTTCGGAAGTGTTCCTATTTTATGTGATAACACAAGTGCAATTAATATTTCGAAAAATCCTGTCCAGCATTCTAAAACCAAGCATATTGAGATTAGGCATCATTTTCTAAGGGACAATGTTGAAAAAGGTAATGTTGAGTTGGAGTTTTGCAGGTCAGAAGATCAACTAGCTGACATATTTACAAAACCTTTGAGCAGAGAAGTGTTCATCAAGCTTCGTACCTTGTTGGGTATGATTAAGATTAGACAATGAGCTATTAGGTCTTGACTTGTCCCTTTGGCTAGTCAAATGATGTCAATTTGTGTATATATTTCTTTTTTTTTCTTTTGTACATTTTTTTTCTTTTGCTTTTTAGGGCTCACAAAGTTCTTATGCGATGCTGAACTAATAATCTTAGTACTTGGGTACTTAAGCATAAGTCTTAAAAAAGTAAGTTGGCACAGACCAGTTGCAGACCACTTGGGAACCAGATTCTTGAGGCGGTTATTCTCTGAATATTTTATTTATTTTCCAAATTTCAAATTAGGAAAAAAAATGAAGTGACGGTTATTGCAATTAAGGCAACTGCAGTTTGCGAAGAACGGATTTATTTTGCTTCGAATTCTTGAGAAATATCCATTTGATTATTTTCTTGCCATCTTATATATATTCTTCCATGTGATCATACTTTCCTTATTTCTTTCTTATTCTCTTTGATTACATATTTTCCTGATATTTTTTTTCCTTTCGTTGCTTATATTCTCTTGATCAAACCCTAATTTCTTTTTCTACTTCTTTCTTTCTCGAATTCTTTAAACACAAATTGTTCAAGTTTTCTTTTCTTGTTCTTAAGTGCTCAAAACAGAGTGAATTCAGTCTCATCATGTCAAAAAGAAGAAGTACTAGGTTGGTAGAAAAGGAGGTTGAAGAATCTCCCGAAATTGAAACTAAGAAAACAAAGGATGTGGCTGAACCAGTGGAGGAAACGTTTAGGAGGAAGAGGTTGAAGATGAGAAAGAAGAACCTTTAATACGGAGGAATTCAAAGAAGCCAGTAACCATAAAATCCACCACTACAAAAACAACTACACCCAAATCCACCACAAAATCCACCACCACAAAAGCGGTAACCACAAAACAGCCAGTCAAAACCACCAACCCCAAAATCCCTACACCTAAGATCACACCCAAACCAGTGGAGAAATTAAAGAAGAAGGAAGGTGCTGATGTTGAGGGGGAAGTTACTGAGAAGGGGGGTGTTAAGGCAGTTGCTAGCAAGGACACAAGGGTAAAGACGGTTGCTAGGAAGGGTGCTGAAACTTCCAAAGGCAAGGAGGTTGAGCAGGAACCATAACCAGACCAGTTCCCAGCTGACAAAAAGAGGAAGCTGACTGCTATTGTTGCTGCAGAGGGTTCTAAACCCAAGAAAAGTAAGTCTATCACTCCCGAGCCTTTGTATGATTTGAGGGATAGGTCTATTGTGGTTGGTTTTTTCTGTTGCAAAGAGTTGGGTTGATCAAAAATTCTTGCATGAGGTTAAGGAAGCTTTAGAATTTCAGAAATGGTCTGTTTTGTTTGCAAACGAACTTGATGTGTTTATGCCTTTGGTTGAGGAATTTTATGAACACCTGCATACTAAGGACGATGGGTCCTACTTTGCTTTTGTTAAGGGTACTCCCATTAATTTATCTGAGAAGATTTTGGCTGAAATTCTCAAAGTCCTAAACAAGGGACTTGATGTGTACTCCAGGGAGAACTGGCCCACAGTTAAAGGACTCACAGCAAAACATATCCAGACCAGGTCGTTCACTGGTCCACCTAACCCTAAGCAGGGGTACACCATTGGCCACTTAAGGGAGCCAATCATGAGGATATTTCATATAATAGCCTCAAAAATTGTGTTTCCCAGAGCACAAGGCCGCATGAGTGTACAGTTGATGGATAGTGTCTCATATACTGTCTCATGGAACACATTCCAGTCAACCTCCCTACTATGGTGTTGGGTCACATGATCTGCTGTGTGGAGAAGGCTAAGCATGCACTGCCCTATGGAGGACGGCTGAGCTTAGTATTCAAGCATTGGAAAATTCGTATAGTGGGAGACTATGGCACCATGTCTCATCTTACAAATCAGATTATAGGTCAGAAGGCATGACATATGCAAGTGGTGTTCTGAAAATGAAGGATGAAGCAAAGGGTGATGCAGCTGGTGTAGGGACCAGTACGAAATCAGTTCAGGCCACTCATGCTTTGTTAAAGCAGTTGAGCGAGCAGAATCAGATGATGCAAGCATGATGAACACTGTTACTGAGTTGTGTTCTGCACTTCAGGAATCCTACAAGAGGATTGAGGTTCGCCTTGACAGAGCTGGCATTCAGTCAAGAAAGGATTCTGAAGAGAAGGAAGATTCATCTGCTGCTACAGGCGATGGTGATGATGAACTGGTTTCTGAGGAGAAGGAAGAAGAGGAGGCTGAGGAAGATGAAGAAGCTGCTTCAGAGGACCTCGAGGAAGACGAGGAGGGAGATGAGACTGAACATGACTTTGGAGCAGATTAAATTGCCGTTTTTCCTTCTTTTATCTATTGCTGCTAACCCCTCTCTATTATTGAACTCTATATCTGGTTTTCCCCCTTCCCAAATTATAAAAACATTTGATCTTATGTAATTTGGTCTACTACTGGTCTGTAATAACTATTATTTAGGACACATAGGTTTTGGTACTCTGCAGGAACTTTGGTAGCATCAACATCCCTAGAATGTTGTTTGAGCTGCCTATTTAGCTTGACGTTCATATAATTAGTAGTTATCTACTAATTGTATTTTGTTGTTTGATAATTTGATTGTTCCCTTGATTTATTTTGATGATGCCAAAAGGGGGAAACAGGTGTGAAGTTCTGATCTGATTTTTTCCACCTAATCTTAGGGGGAAGCAGGTCTTATGTTACAAACTGTGTGTGTTGCAACAACTAGAGCAAGGCTGAGTGCCTTGTTAGAGGTGACAGACCAGAAGTGGTCTGGAAGTGAGTGTATTCAAAGCACTTTACTTCTTTTCACCCTAATGGCTTAGCAATAAGTCTGAACAACTACTGATAATGTTCTTCTTGCGAATGCATGTTTAAGTCTAAGAGCTCTGAGTCTAATTAGTATTTGCCTATGGTACTTAGAAACTCTTTCTTAAACTGTTGTCAGTTAGTTGTGAACTGGTGTACTTGTAAATGATGCTTAATCTGCAGGAACAGTACGAGACCAGTGCCTTGAGTTCTTATCTTAAGAATTCAAATTGTTTGAAAAAGTTCTCAAAACTAATGATATTATTTGCAGGGGGAACTTCAGGGTTTGTCATCATCAAAAAGGGGGAATTTGTTGAGTTCCCTGTTTTGAGTTTTGAGTGATGACAAACCACATTGAACTATTATATTGCATGCATGTTTCTGTTTACATGTGTAGGTGCCAAAGTACAGTTCAATGGATAGAAAGACGAAGCTTGTGAAGCCAAGTCTTGAAGAATTGCATGAAGACCAAGATCATGTTGTAGCATTTAGGTCTTAGATGCAATGTAAGTGGTATAAAGGTTTGATGCACTATAAAGGTTTGAAACTAGAGAGATGAGTTAGTTGTGGATGACAAGAAACCTCGGTTACTTGTCATACACAACTACAAGTAAACTTGGTTGATTGGAACAGTCTGGGAACAGATCTGAACCAGTCCTCTAGGTTTATTTCATGCATTCGTATTTTAGGAAAGTTTTCTTTCCGCGCAAAATTGATTTTCAAAATACACGGATGCATGGTTTGTTGTGTGAGCAAGATTTCTTAAGTATGGTAAGTGTGTTATATGATATTATACTGATTTTATTTATATCAAATAAATCAGTGAGTATATTTTCCTTGGAATAATTTCCATACTTCCGAGGAAAATATACTCTCATAATATCATGTAACATTTACTTACCAAAGGCTTATTTAAGGAGTTCTGCTAGCACACAAACAAGGCTTTTGCACGCATATTTTCAGTATACTCTAAGCAAAAGCATTCTCTCTCTCAAGTTCAAACCTAGCATAAACCCTAATACCAATAGACTAAACTACTCTCATTCTAAGCGTATTAGGCTGTTTGTTTTTAGAGAAAAATTGATGTATTTGAGCATTCTGTGAGTTCAGTTTGCTGGGGAAGTTGATCGGGATCAACTTCATTTGAACCATCATAGTTGGTGGTTGAGTCGAACTTCCATAGGTGGAAGTTGGGGAATCATCTTGTGCATAGGTGCATAAGTGATTGAGTGTAATTCTTTTGTTATTCTGAGTTGATTAATAAAAGAGTACGTAGACTTATTAGAAGTCGAACCTCGTTAAATCCTTGTGTTGTTTATTCATTGCTTATATTTCCGCTGCTAGAGAACTGTTCCTTTACTGTTCTTACTATAATCGAAAAATTTACAACATTCGGACAAACACTCAATTCACCCCCCCCCCTTGAGTGTCACTTGCACTTACACATCCTATCATGATGTTAGTTGTATTAATCGATATCATTAATCTAATATATTATAGTATTTTTAGTTTAATGTATATGTGCTGAAAATCGCTTTTTATAATTTTTTTTATATTTTCGTTTGTCACTTGACGTTTTTAAAACATAATACTAATTGAAATTCTCCCTATGTAATGCAAAGGATTTTAATCATGTTTCATATTTATTATCCCAATAAATTGTCCGTATTTTTGTCCCAATAAATATATCATTTGAAACAAGATCCTAAAAAAAAAACAAATCGTAATATTCCATTTTTTGTTAAAAAAAATATTGTATTCCAAAAATTGATTGTTTGGAAAAAGAATGGACGCAATCTTCGAATATAGATATATGGCAATATGTTATGTAATTAAAATGGAATACATTTATTTTAGGTAGTGGAGTGCTTATTGCAAAAAAAATTATTGCAAGAATAAATATAGATGGCAATACGTTTATTTTAGGTAGTGGATTGATTTTTAAAATAAGTTATTGTAATAGTTGATTCTTTTGATATTAGGTAATCACATCGAGTAATTATTGCTAAAATCCTGATTCTACCACTATAAATATCCTATATATATTTCATTGTACTACAACATATTTAATTAATAAACACTAAAGCCTTCCCTTAAAACCGGGTACCTTATTTTTTTCATATGGAGAACGAATATGGTTCTATAGATGAATCATCTTCACCTAAACGTTTAAATATTTTTGCATCCTAAAGTGGAAGACTCAAATTTTTTTAGATCATGAAAGTATGGTGTTAACAATGTTCCGTTCAGGTCATCTAAAATTCTAACAAGTTTACAAAGATGTCACAATGGATGAAGACTTAAATACTGATAATTGGTATATGGCTGAATATGTATTTTCTACAATCAAGGATTCTATAATTGTTTTAGATTTAGAATATATGACACTACATTTTTTCATTGCAATCCTAACAAAGCTCATAAAGTCACTACTACAAAAAAGGCCTAGGAAACCGGTTGAAAATGGCCTAGGAAACCGGACTATAACACATCTCCATCTCACATATGTCCTAGGTTAAGAGACCGGTTATAATGTCTGGTTTCTTTGTTTATTTGGGAGATCAGTTGACAAGTAAAACCGGTTTCTTAGGTAAGCCTATATATAATACATAAAGAGGTTAAGAGACCATTTAACATTCAAAACCAGTCTCCTTACCTTACCTCTAAAACCAGTTATTGAGCACAACCGGTTTCTTACGTTTAATACATATTTTTTTTAGAAATTAGAATGTTACAGTATACATACATAATTATCTTGTAACTACTCCTGTATTTGTGGCTCCTTTATATACGTTCTTTTTTATAATAAAATATATTAAAATAGCTACCATATTATTAAACAAAAATTTTTACTTGCTTTATTCATCTTGTAAATAAAATTACTACATTTAAATTTATATCCAAAAACAATCTCTCACAGCATCTATTTCTTCCAATAATGTTTTTAAAACAAATTTTCTATAATCTAATGCTATCTACTAAAACTAAAATTCTAAAATAATATAAAAATGTGTACAATTCAAACTTGATTGTCGTCTTCAATCTCCATCGTCTTGTGTTTTGTTGTTTTAATATTTAACCCACATATCTCTTAGCTCGAGATGCTCTTAGCTCGTCAATCATCTCTTGTGAATAAATGCTCGGAATCCCAAGAAAGTATTAAAAAAAAATTCAGATAATTATAATTAGAACTAGGATACATATATTATATAAGATTTTTCTACAAAAACTCATAAAAAAAATCAATTAAAACTAGGCATTGTGAAATCCAATTGCAACCAACCTAAAATTTCTTTCATTTCAATAACAAGCAAGTATGTTTTATTAACATAGCCAAAGATGTAACAAATGGTGCTTAAAGAACACATTCTTTTTCCAAGTGTATAAACACCACGAAGTCCAAATCAATGTAGAAAAAAAGAGCAAAAATTGACAAAAGTTGATTTCTATCATTCAAGTATATTAACTGACCAAGTTCAAATATTTGATACAAAATATCATTCAAGTATGCTAAACATACTCCACCCATGTACACTTATGCGTTTTCAGCATCAGCTCTTGTCTTGAATTCCACATATGCATATTCTTTGGGAAGATTGACCTGTGTATACCATCATGTCAAAGTTAGCTACTGAAGGCACGAGTGCATAAGTTGACAACAAGCATTAATAAAAATTACAATGTGATCCATAGCAAGCTCAACATTTACTACTTCTCCGAAGTTGCCTGCCAGCAAAAGAAGGAAAGTGAAACAAGTAAAGACACATAAGAAGGAAAGTCAAACAGGTCAAACAAAGAAGATATGCATCACATAGACTATATATAAAGACGAACATTACTCTAACCAGATTCATTTAGAAGCTAGTGGGAAAAAATGTAGACAGTAGGAGAATAACTAGGGAGTAAAGAAACAAAAAGGGAGGAGAGAGAAGGGGGAGTCTAACTATATCTAAACACAACTCCAGAGAAGCTGCCTATTCTCTTGGTCATATTAGCTAAACTACTGCTCTAGCTCAATCACCTCGAAGTTCCAGTCTCTGACTTGGTCCCTTCTAACAGCACGGCTCCTAATTAGTCGTGGAGTGCCTGAAATATCAACATGGTTTGATAAATTCGGCTGCAGAGTCATTTTAGATGATGACATGACTGAGTTTCCCCGAGGAGGAGGAACAGAAATCTTCCCGATCAAGCAGTTAGCCATAGCTGAACATCGCCCATCATTGTCTGAGCTAGAGACAGAGTAACTTCTGAATGAATGTGATGGGATTTCTACGCCATGGCGCACAAGACAGGTGAGACTCATATTCAATCTTGGACCAGTCTGTACTTAGCCTGCTGATAAAGAAGAAAAATACTGATTATGAACAAGCACAAGAGGCTAGCTTAATGACAAAATGGATTGAAGGAAAAGGTTGGCATTATTATTAACCCAAAAGGGTATTTATAGTACATCATATAAAATCTAACTTAAGTAGAACTAGGAAAACATATCCAACTAGGAAAACATATCCTAAAACCAAATATAATACTAAGAAATATTATCTCTCTTGATATGTCTAGATAAACACTTCTTGATAGATAGATTTAGTAAATACTCCTAAATCCATCCTAACACTTAACAAGAAACAATCAAACTTCAAAGAATTCAAAAGTGATGCTATACAAAAAAAAACAGTTGAGAGAAGTCTGGATCATCATGCAACTTCATGAAAAAGGAGGTAACAAGCAATCTCAGAGTACAAATGCCCAAGTCAATATGCTTCTCATCTATCAGAATTCAGAAACAACAGCAAACATAAGTCAATGAGCTTGCAACCACTCTTTTGGCCATAAAAGAAGCACCACCCTTAAAAATGTTTTTTTTTTCCTAAATCCAGCAAAAATATATATCGAGGCCAAGTCAAGCAAGGGATCACTGTCAGTCTATGTTGCTCTCATTCTTCATTACATGACTAATGTATCATCATATAAGAAAATACTAACCTTTAAAAGAAACTGATTGAGGGCAACAAATTCTGCAATTACATCAATTTGTTCATATCATAATAGAATAATATAGTTATAACCCTTCGTGATCATCATCAAAGTATATAAAATTTTTTAACTTAATGCATATACAAGCAGAATTTCGATCCAAACTAAAGAGTTATTTACCTTCAAAGCTACCTTGCTTGTATCAAAGGAGTTGAAAAGATTGCTGAAATTTTCAAACAACATATATAATCAGTTATTAAGTAGATTACAATTCTAAATCAACATTTATAACAATTCCAAATCATATAATCTGATATATAAACACCCATAACAACTGAAATTGCAATTTATTTTCCAATCCTCATGAAATTGATAAACCCTAATCTATAAAGTAAAACAAGAAATCAAGCAAATTAAGTAGATTACGATTTACCTAGTCATGAGTCACGACTCTTGAAAGTTTTCCGTCCACCGTCGTCCACCAAGACACCAATTTCGACCATTTTTGTGGCTGCAGGTCGGCGACAGCGAGTCTGGGAGGCACGACACGTCAACATCCAGTGGCAATTATGCGATATGAAGGCACGAACCACCAGGCAATAGCAGCAGGAGTTCCGAGAGTCCGAGTCCACAAAGCCGCCGCCGGTGAGGCCGTATGATGGGAGGGAGAAGTGAAGGTCTGAGATCTTACGAGAGAGAAAGGGAGAAGGTTTGCGAGGTGGTGAGGTGAGAGAAAAGAAAGTTGAGAGTGAAAACTGAAAAAAAATCGTGCATGAACTGTTTAAAATTTTTTTTTTTTTTAATAGGTAGTTTATTTCAAGGAAACTGGTTTTACTTAGAAATAGTCTCCTATTTCACAACAAGAAGAATATATACGTACATTATAAGATTATATTGAAAAAAATTGAATTAAAAATTAAAAATCTTTCAAGGAAACCGGTTTTACATAGAAGTAGTCTCCTATTTCACGACAACTTTTTATTAAGTGAGATAGTTCAACTTAAGAGACCGGTTTTGGATAATCAACGGTTCTCTATATCTAAGAAATGGGTTAGTAATCTCAACCAGTCTCTTATGGGTAGTCTCTTTGGCCTTTTTTTGTAGTAGTGAGTATGTCGTGTTCCATTGTAAGAAATCAACATGTTAAGAGATTTAGGGTTTAATGTTGTGTTACCTTTGTTATTTCTTTTCCTTCAATATATAATATACAGTAAGTGTAGCCAACTATGGACTCACCAAATGAGGAAATACATCAATGTGATATATGTTGCCTAATATAGCTCAATACCCCCCCATCCCCCCATCCCCCCCCCTCCCCCCCAAGTTGGAGCATGAGGATCATGAGTGCCCAACTTATAAAGAACTGACTGAAACTAGAGTTTACTAAGGGCCTTAGTATGTACTAGAGGTGATCATGGGCCGGGACGGGTTCGGGTCGAGCCGCGGCCAAAAAAAATTTCCGATTGGCCGGGCCGGGCTTAAATTCGGGCCGAATTTTTTTGTCCAATGCCCGCTATTTCGGGCCTAAATTAGCGGGCTTTTGCGGGCCAAAAAACAGACTAAAAAAACGTTTTTTTGGCTAGCCCAAAGCCAAAAAAATACGGGCAGGCCCGGCCTGGCCCGCGGGCCGAAAAATTCTACCCAAAACCCGGCCCAAAAGCGAACCGGGCCTGCGGGCCGGGCCAAAATGATCACCTCTAGTATGTACATAGGATGGAGCAAGAAGACCATTAGTAATAGCATCACGGACAAATGACAGTCAACCTCTATATGTTTCGTGCGCTCGTGAAAAATAGGATTCTTGGCAATATGAAGAGCAGATTGACTGTCAGAAAATAAGGAAATAGTAGTAGGATGATGCACACCTAAACTCAATAAGAGGTGTCTCAACCACTTCAACTCACAAGTAATGGCCGCCAAAGAGCGGTATTCGGCTTCGGCCGAAGAACGAGATAAAGTAGCTTGTTTCTTGGTCTTCCAGGCAATGGGAGAAGCACCCAGAAAAACAAGCCAGTGAGCGAGCAACGTGTAATAGGGCACGTCGCCCATTCAAAATCACACCGACCTGCTAAGGTCAAGTCACTATTTGTGCGCAAGAGGATACCCTAACTTGCAGTACCCTTTAAATAACGAAAGATGCGCAAAGCAGCTTCCCAATGGTCAATGTGGGGAGCCTGCATAAACCGAGAATACGCCAGGTCTGGACAAGTAACTGAAAGATATATAAGATGGCCAACAAGGCGCCTATAAGACTCACATCATCAAGAAAAGCACCTGTAGCAAGACCAAGCTTGTAATTTTGCTCAATCGGAATACCATCAGGCTTGGAGCCTAAGAGACCAGCTTCATAAATAATATCTAAGGTGTACTTACACTAACAAAGAAACAAGCCAGATGAACTGTGTGCCACCTCAATGGCAAGAAAATATTTTAGAGGACCCAAGTCTTTCATCTTGAAACAATCATAGAGATAGGCTTTGAAAGCCTCCAAAGCAGCAAAATCGTTCCCATCAACAATAAGATCATCCACATACACTAACACATTAAGCTTAACAGAACCCTGAGTAAAGGTAAATAGAGAGTAGTCGAAGTGGGATTGTAAAAACCCATACCCTTTCATAGTAGCAACAAGTTTGGCAAACCAACACCGAGGAGCCTGTTTGAGACCATAAAGAGATTTGCGTAGACGGTAAACCATGATAGGTGGAGAAGACTCCAAAACCTGAAGCTTCACATATACCTCTTTCTCTAAATCACCATGAAGGAAGGCATTGTGAACATCCATTTGATGAAGCTCTCAATTTTTAGCAGCAGTTATAGCAAGAAAGCCACGAATTGTAACCATTTTAGCAACGGGAGCAAATGTTTATGTGTAATCAATGCCTTCATTTTGGTGATTGCCAAGAACCACCAACCGAGATTTTTGACAGTCCAGATGGCCAGCATAGTCAAATTTATTGTGGTAAACCCACTAACTGCCAAGAGCACGCTTGCCCGGAGGCACAGGCCGTAGTTCATGTACCACTCTCCTTTAAGGCACGAATCTTATCATGCATAGATTTGCACCAACCTGCATCTTGCATAGCCTCTTTAAAGGATTTGGGACCCGTAATGGAGGTAAGTGCAACAATAAACTTTCGATATTTCGATGAAAAACTTTGACAATTAATATAATGTGCTATAAGGTAAGGCTTACCGCAGGAATGCAGAGGAGTGGAAGAAGGAGAATATTGACTCTCTACTTGGACAACATTAATAACGTAGTCTCACACAAGGAACAAGGGAGTCTTCGTACGAAGACTACGGCCCAAAAAAGTAGGAGCAGTAGCCGGCCTAGTAGAGTTATCAAGAGGAGTGGGTTCGGTCGAGGCATCCGACCCAGTAGAAGGAATGTGGGGCCTAGCAGGATCAGGGGGCCTAGTAGGGGCGTGAGAAGTATGATATGTGGGGGCAGGGGGCCGAGTGGAAGTTGAAGGCCCAATAGGATGGGAGGGGTCAATGGGAGAGGTGTTGTTCGGCATGGCCGAAGAACAGAGTATAGGAGCAGGTGAGGGAGAAATGAGATTTGGATTAGGGGTTTGAAGTTGGAGGAGGGACGTGAGGTCCAATACGGGAAGGGTGGGCCGGATTAAGGACAAGAGGTCCAGGAGAAAAGGATGGAGTAGAATCGGGTTGGTTAGAAGGTAAATTTGAGAGGGGCAAATGAGAAGACGTGGAAGGAGTGAAATGGGGGTTCATAATCTGCAAAATCATAATGAATATCATCTGTGTGGGCAACAATGGTGTATGGGTCAATATTAGCAGCCTCAGGATCACAAAATGAGAATGTCTCCTCAAAAATTTCACATCACGCGTGACAAAAAAATTCATGACTATCCAAATAAAAAAGTTTTCAACCTTTCTTGCCAAGAGGATAACCAACGTAACAAACATACATTTTCGACTCCGTCTAGAAAATTTATCCCCTTTTGCACGATGATTATATGCAAAACATAGGGAACCAAAGACTTTAATAGCATCGTAGGAGGGTGGATAACCAAATAAGAGTTCATAGGGGGTTTTGTTGTGAAGTAAAGGAGTGGGAGTGCGGTTAATAAGATGAGTGGCAGTTCGAACACTCTCACCTCAAAAATAATTACGAAGGTTAGTATGAAATTAATCTTGAAGCTCTACCCATATTCTAAATATGTTGATGCCTACGCTCATCCCGCCAATATTTTTGAGTATGGACACATGATATTTGTAAAAGAATGCCATTACTAGTGAAATAATCATGAAGACAATTAAATTCAGTGCCATTATCACTTTGCACAATTTTAATAGTTTGAGAAAATGGATGATCAATCAAAGCAACAAATTTCATAAGCATCTGAAAAGCCTCAATTTTACCAACTAATAAATAAACCCAAACAACAACTGTAGAGAAGTCATCCACCAATGTTAAAAAGTAACGTGCACTACAAGAAGATACATGTTTATAAGGTCCCAAGAAATCACAATGCACATTTTCAAAATTACGACTAGCCTTATTGTCACTAATAGGAAATTTAGTGCGAGGATGTTCGGCTCAGAAACACACCTCACAACCTTTATTAAAACTATCGTGTAAATGACGAATTGGAGGAAGTAATTTCATTATCTTCTCGGAAGGGTGACCCATTCAATGATGCCAAAGAACCAAGGATGATGTAGCCTCGCCAACTGAAATATGATGCACTGAAGTCCCTCCGCCAAAGTAGTAGAGTTCATCCCGCCTAACAGTTGTTCCAATCAGATTCCTCGACGGGTCTTGTATAACACAAACATCGACATTGAATTGAACATTTAGAATTGCAATTAGTTGAGAAACAAAAAGTAAATTGCAATGTAAATGAGGCACAAACAGGACATGAGTGAAAGTAAGATGCTCAGAAAGACAAACAGAACCCTCGTGCTAGCCATAACAATAACACCATTAGGAAGGCTAACGGGATAATCATCAATACAAATAAGATCAAATAACAGAGAAGCATCACCAGTAACATGATTAGAGGCACAAGTATCATTTATCCAGTCAGTTGTAATAAACATACCCTGCAAACGATCGTCGAAAATTTTAGGATTACCAAGAAGACCTGCTAGTGCTTCCCATTGGTCAGCAGTAAAGAGTGTAGAAAGAGTCCCAGCAGCCCCGACTACCGCACTAGAAGCAGCAGCCACAACACTTGAAGTTGTTGCCATGTTGGCACGCACTTCAGGATGGCTGCCTCCACGGCCTGCACCCTCACCACTCCCAACAGACGTGCGACTACCCCCGAGACCACTAGTGGACTGCACACAGTTCTCCCACAAGGCAGGCTAGCCGCGTATCTCAAACACGTGGACACCTCATGTCCATTCTTCATGCACCTGAGGTCGAGAAGAATTAGAGAAAGTCCCACTGTGATGAGGAGCATTACGCACAGTAAAGCTCACCGCATAAGAATTTTTGGTGGGCGCAGATTTGGCTAATCAAACCCGTTCTGCTTGCACGACCATTTGATAGGCTCGATCAAGTGTAGGTGAGAGATCTTTAGAAAGAATCTTTGTGCGCACCGTACTATAACGATCTGAATTAAGTCCCATAAAAAACTCATGAAGTTTAGTAACATCACGACTTTTTTCATGTAATTGAGCAGCATTACACGAAGAACAAGAATGAACGTAGGAAAAACTAGGTCGTTACTAACTTCCCTAATGTCAAATAAAAACCTAACTATCCACCTAAACTACTTAATTGGTAAGCAAGGGTCGAACCACAAGGATCCGAGGGTCTCACTAAGATAGAATCGCTAAGAGTAAGCTAAATCGAAGAAATGGTCAAGTTTTTTGTTAAACTAAGTGATTAAACCTATTAGAATAAAATTAGGAAAAGCACTAGGAATGAGAAATCACCACAATCATAAGTTCACATCCAACAACCAAATAAAGATAAGGGGGTTGACATGCATTGGAAATATGCAAAGGAAATGAGCAAACCTAAACACCTGTAAAATCATTGTTAGGGAGTTTAGAGTCCTAAATATGGCAACCAAACCTATGTTTCGAGGCATTATCACAAGTGATGTGCAACAACAAATCAATCAATGATGAAGGTCATCCATATAAAAGTAAACCTTTAATAGGGCAACAAAGGATCAAAAGGTGATGGAGCTCACATCAACTTAGTCACCAATCAACACCAAAAATTGAAATTGCACAAATCTCAAGCATAACCAACCCAATAAACTCTACTCATGCAAATAGGATGGAAACAATGAATGGGCTACTCCCAATCCTAGTTGATTAACTACTCACTACCCATTACACTACTAGGCATTCTAACCATGGAGAAAATAGCAATAAATTACCAATCTAAAAATAGCAAAAATCCAACAAAAAGGCAATAATTCAAAACAAGATCTAATGAACAAACAAGAAGAAACAAAGAGAAGAAGAAGAGGTGTCTAATCTATATTAACTATTAAACATGAAGATTAAACTATGAAAATATGAAATTAACAAAGTAGAAATGCATAAAAACAATGAGAAAGAAAGAAAGGATTGAGAGGATTACTAAGGAAATAAGAAAGTTCAAAGAAATTATCACTTTTTCATTGATTTTCAATCTCCAAATTACACCTCTTGGACCAAGTTTTCTCTCTCCTACACTAGTAAGTAAGATTAGGATTCTAAAAATCATGATCCCCTCCTAAAAAGGGGGAGAGAGGTATTTATACCCCTCTCAATTACAACCGTCGTAAAACAAAAGAAACTCGAAAAATAATCCAACGGTCAGACTCCCGGGCGGGCGAGACAGGGCCCGGGCGGGTTATTAAAGAAGGCCCGGGCAAGCGAGCTTATGAGCCCGGGAGGTGCAGGGTGGTCAGGCCCGGGCTAACATCTCGAGCGTGCGCCATTTTTCACAGTCGAGGCAGAAAGTTGTAAAACTTATGCGGCCGGGCGGGCGACCACGGAGCCCGGGCGGGCGACCACAGAGCCCGAGCGGGTGGTCTGGCTCGGGCGAGCCCCCTTGAGCTCGAACGGGCCGCTTTGCTCGGGCGGTGCTTTAGCTTCCCGGGCGAGCTTCTTCCTCTTTGCATCCCTTTCTTTGCTCCCCTCTAAACAAATAAGAGCTTGAACTCCTACACACCAAAGATCAAATAGAAAAATAGGGGAGGGGGATGCAAATACACGTACACGTACTAAGAGAGAATTAGATAGATAAAGAGGTGAAATTAAAGAAGAGAAACACTAAAATGCAACATAAAACAAGTAAAATGGCCTAAAAAAAACTACCCTAAGAGTGAGATAAATCTCACTCATCAAAGAACCACAAGAAATAAGGGATTCATAATTATGGAGTTCCTCCCACAAAACATTAAATTTTCCAATATAAGTGGCAACGGTCATAGATTTAGATTGTTCGCATCGAGCAAGAGATGGTTTAAGTTGTTGAATTCTAGGTCTATTAGCCATAGCAAAACGATATTTTAATGAGTCCCATAGTCTTTTTGCATCCTGATATTTAGACAGCGTATCTTTAACCTCCGGAGAGATCGTATTCATAATCCATGATGTAAGCATGGCTTGTATAGTGCTCCAATCTGCATCGGTACATGGAGGCGTGGGAGACGTGATTGTGCTGTCTAGAGAAGCAAATTTTCGCCGGGCTTCGAGAACCATCTCGATGTCCGAGGCCTAATGATCATAATTATCTCCGGTTAGTTTTGTGGGGGTGATAAAAATCACCTGGACGGTCCTGAGGACTAAGAAAGAAAGGAGAAGAGGGAAGAATAGTAGGCTGCATTTGATGGTGTGGAGGAATAGAGTCCTCCTTGGACTGGTTGGCGTCGGTCATGGTTGTTAGTGTATGAGGCATGATAGGTCTGATACCATGTCAAGAGATTTAGGGTTCAATGATGTGTTGCCTTTGTTTTTTTTTTTTTCCTTCAATATATAGTTTACAATAAGTGTAGCCAACTATAGGCTTACCAAATAAGGAAATACATTAATGTGTTATATGTTGCCTAATATAGCTCAATACAACCTGAACCAAGGAGATGTTATACCATCTACAAATACAACATTGTTGCATTATATATCAAATGATTATTAATATCATTTTGTAAGATTCAAGAGTAATGCAATTTGGTTGTTTTGGTTTTCATTGAAATAAAATAATACTACTTTAATAGTATTAATTTCGAGTGACTTATGCCATTTTATTGTATTATTTTTAGACGAAAGTTATTGACTATATTTTTCATGTCAACCAACAACGATTTAACACGATTATAAATCATTATCAATTAGTATAAAAAATAATGAGTTTACGATATTTTTAAAAGTCTCCCATTAAATCAACAAAATTGCAAATATAATATTTATTTCTTTAAATCGTGTTTTCCATTATTTGGCCCATAAAAATATATGATCATATATGTATTTTTGAATAACGCATGAATCTTATTGTCCAATAATTCGACTAATGAAAGGAATTTTTACTTTTTTTAATGGTGAATCAACTAAAACTTTATAATATACCACTAATGTACTTTATTTGTCCATTAATTTTATTCTAATTATAAATGGCAATTGGAAGTTTACTATATCTACCACTATTTATAAGGTAATTATCATTTCAACTTGATCTTCCACTCTTTTTAACGGCAATTTATTATGATGAATCTAAAAATTCAATCCACGATTTTATTCCTTGCATCATGATAAAGCAATCAAAGAAGATGTTTTTTTAGGGATTTTAATTCACCATATACGTCATTGTTATAAATGCAATAGAATATGTCAAACATTAATCATTCTTTTTAATACGTTGTGCAAAATTAAATTTCCTTTGTTCGTTTTTTCTCAACTCAATTATGAGGCTTTTCATTACAATTAAGAATGGTTATTCTTCCAAGATCAATATAGCACAATCAGATTTGATTTATGATAACTCACTACAAGAGGTCAATCAATTAGTAGGTAATGTATATACATTTTTATTGGTCCCCAAATATTACTTAAATCATGTAGTTAAAACATCGTTTCATTTTGTTTTAGATGTCTTGGAATCATCATTTCATTTCACGTACGAGAGTTAATAGTTATGGATGAAAGATATTGTATAGATGTATAAAGCCAACAAATATATGTTTTATTTTAATTAGATTATTTTGAATGGTATCTATAGTATTTCCTCGTTATTGGTCAGTTTTACAGCTATGAAGATCAAGCTTAATAGTCAATTAATTAAAAAAAAAGGAATTTATAAATGAACCAATTTGTATTCTTGCATGTGAATTATCCATACGAAATGATGGAGGTATTATATTTTAACTACTTTATTTATTATTTATCATGTATACCCTAATTACAAACACTTATTCTTTTTTTCAATAATATTACCATTGAATGATCCTTATATGTATATCCTAATGTTGCTATTTTGTTATTTTAGGTGTTTACTTGCACAATACAAAGATATCCAAAATATATATATAATCTCGGACAAAATATATATATCCAAATGGTAACATCATACTTATATTAGTAAAAGTACAAAAAAATTTTGTTTTATTTTAACTTAGTATCCTTGAAAAGGATGTAACTTTCATAATGTTCAACCTACAGATTTAAGAACGATTGTTATGTGCGAGAAAAATCTAAGTTCATAACCCATTGCCCGTTACCAATAACGCACACTCTAAGGATAGCTAATGCAAAACATTAAACTATATTTAATTTTATGAACATTAGCGATGAGATTTTTTTTGTTACTATTTATGTATTTCGGTAAGTTATAATAATGTATTTATTATAAATCATTACAGTTGCTCATATCCTCTTATTTGTATTATGATGTAATGTGTGTAGAACCAACTAATTAGGATTATTGGGAGAATAGTTGATATCGGTCTAGGAAGTTTCAAGCTGTTGAATAAATTCAGCTTATTATTTGTCGTGAAATTTGAGGATGACTGGAACTATATGCATTCAACTATGCGATAAACAAATCGAGTTCCTCTTTCAGACAAGTCTATCTATCATAATCAAATACTCTGTTGAGATATGTCTACGTTGATTGATTGGTATAATGTTCAATAGATATTTATAATATTTTTTATTTTGTGTATAATGTGATATTATATTATATTCAGGGTAATGACATGAGATTATTCCGTACGAATTTATTATCCCGTATAAAAAGGAAAGACATATTCATTATACAAACAAATATTTTGTACACGGACATAGCCTCAAAGGTGCATTTTGTTCAAGACAGATTCTACGTTCCATGGTCAGAGGAATGTACTTATTTATTTAAGAAATATTTGTTATTAGCTTATAATGTTATTTTTTTGTTCTTTTTTCTATTTTAACTATTAATATTAATATTATTATTATTATTATTATTACCATTATTATTATTAAAGGGGAGAAACAAAAGGATCTTCGACTGGAAGTCGTATAGTCTTGCCAGCTTCATTCACCGAAGGACATAGTTATATGAAAGAAAACTATCAAAATGTGATAGCTATTTGTAGATGGTATGATTATCCGGATTTATTCATAACATTTACTTGCAATTATAAGTGGTTAGAGATGACTAGATTTGTAAATAAAAGAGGCCTCGGGCCTGAGGATAGGCCAGGCATCATCTGTCGAGTTTTTAAGATGAAATTAGACCAGCTGGTCAATAATTTTAAAGACCGCAAAATATTTGGCAGGATTAGGGATGGTATGTAACACATCATCCTTATTTTTATTATTATTATAGTTTTAAATTGCCTTTTTATTCTAATAATTATTTATTATCTATAATATGAATATGAAAACTTACTTTGGCTATCTTCGCATTTTCAGTGGTATATACAGTTGAATTCCAAGTGTGGTTTACCACATGCTCATATTATGTTGTTCACGCATCAAAAAGACACATACCCTGTAGCTTCAGATATTGATAAGATTATTTGTGTTGAGTTTCCTAATCAATGTGAAGATCCAGAACTATATCAAGTCGTCAATGAGTACATGATGCACGGTCCATGTGGTGCAGCAAACACAAATGCACCGTGTATGATTGACAAACAATGCAGTAACCATTTTCCCAAGAGATTCATTAATGACACTAAAGTGGATGATGAACGATATCCAGTGTACATGCGAAGAGATAATGGATCTATAGTTGAGAAGACTGGAGTTCATCTTCATAATCGGTATGTTATTCCATATAATGTTGAATTGCTTCGTAAATATCGAGGACACATCAACGTTGAATGGTGTAACCAATCCAAATGAATTAAATATATGTTCAAATATGTAAACAAGAGGTATGACAGGTTTATTGTTGTGGCTTATCAAGACATACAAAAAGAAGGTGATGCCAAAAAAAATAGAGGAGATGAATATGTCCTACAATTATTGCCGATACATATCGGCATGTGAAGCAATTTGGAGGACTCCATGAAAATCTCCTTGCCACAACTCTTGCCTTGCAAGTTGCTGATACAACCGGGTGAGAAAACTTCATGAAAATCAACACCCTCAACTTGAGTGAAACCCCTTACCACAACTCTAGCCTTGTAGACGGGAACTCCCGAATCCGATGTACCCTCCTTTCTTTTGTACAACCACTTACACCCAATGATCTTCTTCTTCTTAGGTACAACAACCAACTCCCAGATATTGTTCTTGTGCAAGGACTCCATCTCTTACTTCATTGCTGTCACCACTTGCTTGAATCGGGTAGAGATATTGCTTCCTTTTAGGAGCATGGATCATCAAATGTCTTAACCTCATTTGCCATGGTGAGAGCATATTGCACATACTCACACTCCTCAACATATCTTTGAGAAGGTTTGATTTGCCTTCTTTGTCTCTCACTGGCAAGTGTCTTGCGTTGGGTTTGAGGTGAACCCTCAACATGCCTCTCTTGAGTGAGAGCATCATCATGTGAAACAATTTCAAGCTCCACCTTCTCCTCGGTGTCATGAGATGAACCTTCATCATTACAAATAGAAAGCTCCTTCTCTGGACAGATCAAACATGATTCATCAAACACAACATCTCTAGAAGTTATTATCCTCCTAAATTTTTAACACCAAACTCTATACCCCTTAACCCCCCAAACTATAGCCAATAAATACAGATTTTCTAGCTCTAGGTGCAAGTTTAGCCTCATTTACATGAATGTAGGCTGGACAACGAAACACTTTTAAATTAGAATAATCACAAAGAGTTCTGAATCATACCTCTTGAGGAGATTTAAAGTTAAGGGAAAAGTGAGGAGACCGGTTCACCAAATAGCATGTCGTTAGAACCACTTCGGCCAAAAGATCTTCCCCAACTTGGCTTGTGAGAGCATACATCTTGCCATCTCTAGGAGAGTCCTATTAATTCTCTCCATAACACCATTTTGTTGAGGCGTTCCAACAAAAGTTCTATGGCAAACAACTCATCAAGACAATACTTAGTGAACTTCTTTTCAACAAACTCTACGCCATTGTCAGTTCTCAAAACTTTGATCTTCTTATCGGTCTTCTTCTCAATCATAGTCTTTCGTTGAAGAAGCACATCAAACATACTATCCTTGTGCTTGATAAAGAACGACCATGCCTTCCTAGAGAAATCATCAATTATTGTGAGCAAGTAGCTACGATCATCCAAAGAAGTCTTCCTAGAGGGATCTCATAAATTCAAATGGATGTAATCAAGAGGTCCTTTAGCGTTGTGTATTGCGGGCTTGAAGCTAACCCTCTTGTTTTTAGCAAACACACAATTCCCACAAAGCCTAGGTTGCCAAGCTTCACATTATCTAGTAATCCTTGCTCGCAAAGTTCGCACATTCCTTGCTCTCCTAATGACCAAGCCTCAAATATGAAAGCTTGCTATCAGCATCACCCATAGTGCTGGTGGAGACATTAGCCGAACTACTAACCAAGGAACCTTGTAACACATACAAGCTTCCCCTTTTAGTTCCCTTCATCAACACAAGTTCACCCCTAAAAACCTTCAATACTCACACCTTCCGCTATGTACTTACACCCATTGTTGTCAAGAGTACCAAGAGAGATCAAGTTCTTCTTCATTTCCGTAACATGGTGGACTCTGCACAATGTTCTAACCATGCCATCAAACACCATGATATCCGCGGACCCTATGCCAATGACCTTGCAAGTTGCATTGTTTTCCATGGTGATTGTGCCTCGATTATACTCCTCATATGAGGTGAACATGTCTTTGTAGGGTGTCACATGAAAGTAAGATCCCGAGTTCATTATCAATTCACTCTTGCTCTTGAGCCTATCATGAGTAACAGCCAATGCACCACTTTCGCTATCGGAATCAACATAACTTACATCGGTGGAGTTCATGGGTTCCTTGCCTTTCCCAGACATACTAACCCCCAATTGCTTGTTTTTTCAACTTATAGCATCCGGACTTAATGTTCCCCTTTAGATGACAATAATTACAAGTATTATGCCTATTAGAATTGGGCTTCTTTGACTTAGAACGCGCCCTATTCTTACCACCTTGAATAGTAGGTGCAACATCATTTGATCTACCCCTAACAAACAAGCCATCACTCGAGTTTGATGATTTAGATGTCAATTGATTATCACTCAACTCCCTTTGTTTCAAAGCATCCCTAACATCATCAATACTCAAATCATCTCTACCATACAAGATAATTCTCCTAAAATACTTTGTATGAAGAAGGTAATGAACACAACAACCAAATAGCCAAATCTTCATCATCGAAAGTCACATCTTGAAGATCCATAACAATGGAATAAAACTCATATAAATTAGACTTAAGAGAATTACCTTCCTCAAGTCGAGGGTCATACAATCTACTCTTGAACAGAAGTCGGTTAGTGTCACTCTTTGCCATGTAAAGAGACTCCAACTTCAACCATAGACCCGTCACCAAGTCCTACTTAGAAACTTCCCTCAATACTTCATTAGAGAGAAAAAGTTGTAAAGCCGATAAAGCCTTCATACCTACTTCTTCCCGTTTCTCTTCTGTCATAGTAGTAGGGATCTTCACTTTACCCACATGAGCCTTGTGAACACCATTTTGAATCAAGATTGCCTTCATCTTCACTTGTCATAGTCCAAAGTTGATGGACCTATCAAACTTATCAATATCAAGATTCATTGTTGACATATTCTTTAAAGAAATCAACTAGAAACCTCTCAAACCTTAAGTTATGATACCAATTGTTAGCAGTAAATGCAATTTTTAGGACCAAGGGTTTGCTAGTTAACTTCAAGTTCAACAACAAATGCAAAGTTGTAACTTTAATGAGAAATGGAAGCAATAAAGAGAGATAAAGATTTAACGTGGTTCGATCAACCTTGACCTACACCCGCAAGAAAGAACCTTAGAGTTTTCTTTAGCCTCTCTAATGGAGGAATTACAATGGAGAAGAGGGAGAGGCTTATATTTTATGGTTAATTTGAATCTTAGGGTTTCAAAATGAATTTAAGATGTCTTATATATGACCTCCTAAAGTTTACAAAATGACCCAAAAACCCAAAACATTAAATCTGGAAAAATTCGGATTAAAACACGAAATTCCGCAAAAACAGCGCCAGTTGCCCGCCCGGGCTACTTCCACGGCCCCTGGTGCAAGGTTTTCAAAAATATTCTGCCTTAGGACAAGAGATGGCCAACAGTGCGGGCCAATCTAGCCTAACCCGTCTCATGGATCGTGTGGCTCCAGCCCACAAAAAGCCCGGTCCAGTCCACCTCGAACCGTGAAATTGGTGGGAGGATCGTGGGCCGAATTTTTGAGCCCAAGCCACGAAGCCCGCTACTAAAACCGCACAGTTTGGTCCATGAAAGCGATCCAGCCCGACCCAGTCCAGCCCAAGTAATTATCCAACAAAATTATGTATATTTTAATAAAATTATATATATTTTAATCAAATTACATATATCATAATTCAATTAAATTCAAAAGTAATGAAATTATTCATTAATATTAATAATTATATATATATTAATTAATTTTAAAGGTTTTATGTAACAATAATGAATAACTTCAATGATTCAATAATTTTGAAAAAGATAATTTCTCATGTCGGACCACTAGCTCGTCCAGCTCGCTTGGCCCACGAACGGCCAGGAAGTCTCCTTGAACCATAAAAATCGTTAATAACAGACCGATATGGGCTAAGATTTTTCAGCCAATGGACCAGCCAGCCCAAATCGTGAATTTCACGGTCCGCTAAGGACCATGGACTAACCCGCTCAGCCCGCACCAGTGGCCATCTCTACTTAGGAGGCAAAATGTATTGACCGAGTTTCGCTAGCCCGAGCTGCACCCCCTCGGTCGAGCTCCTGACACGCCTGCCGGGCTGCTGGGGAAAGTGGAGCACGCTTTGTGCCTGCGACGCACATCCTACAATGAGACTCTCTCTCCTTCTTTTTCACCAAGAAATCATGGCACACATAACATAAGACTTTATATTATTGTTTATGCATGTTATAAGACAATTCAAGTAGTTAAGTTTAATGCCTCAAAAAAAAAAATAGTTAACTTTGAAAAAAAAAAGTAGCTCATTGTTAACATTGATATACACTTTATGGAGAAAATATATCATTCTTAGTTATAGGACATTATTATTATTATTATTATTATTATTATTATTATTATTATTATTATTATTATTATTATTATTATTATTATTACTATTACTATTATTATTATTACTATTATTATTATTATTATTATTATTATTATTTTGAAAAAAGCCGGTTCGAATTGTGGATCAATTCAAGTCGGATATATAAGGTTACGAATCGGGTCAGAGTCTGAGTATGCGGATTGAAGTCAAAGTCGGGGGCAAATATGGTATCCGATTGCAAGTATGCTCAAATTGTACAACATCTGATCCAAGTTCGACCTTTGCTATCCCTACTTAACAATAATTAAAAATGACTACAAACATGTTAAAACCTGTAACTAAATGAATTAGGACCTTTCTTGTTTACTTGATTCTTAGTAGTTAGGTCAAAGTTATCAAGATATCATAAAAATGTTAATTGAGCCAACTAACTAAACCGTTATTAACTTTACCATTAACTTACTACTGTGAATGGTCATAGACTTCTAGTAATTAAGGTGATTATACGATCACCTACCAATGAGTTCGATACTTCGATTCTCACTAGAAGGTGAGAGGTAAGGACGAGAGACTATATAGTTGGGTAGGTTGGAATTGGATCATAAGAGAAGGCAATAGGATCTTTATTTTGTACCTAAGCTTCTAAAAAAAACTACCCGGAATTTCCACCAACTATTCTTTGGCTTTTCTACTAAACAGCTGCACTGCAACAGCGTAGTCCAAAGCAGCGGGATATTTCCTGTGGTCCTTTTTAAAAGTTAGACGTATGTCTTTTTTTTTAATATAAGATGACGAGGATTTGCTTGAGGGAGAATAAAGGACCTCAGGGATATGAGTTGGAGAGTGGTGTCATTACTCTACCACCTCAACTTCTTAAAGATTAGACTTGCGTAGTGTATATGTACACCAGATTAATTTTGGAATTCCAATACTTAAAATTTGGCTTAAAATCATAATTAAATTTTGGCTCTAAAAAACTTTTACTCCTAATTCAAAAGAAAAGTAGAAAACCTACCATCAATAAAAGTGTACACGGGTGTGTTCGAAAATACCAATTAAAAAACGAAATCAAAATTTTTGCCTTTGATTTTACAAATTTATTTCTACTATTAATTCAATTTTTAATTTGAATGGGACCAAAGTTGAATACAAGTCACTTTATCGAAAAGTACGAATCTCTAGTTTGGACTGTATCTTAGAGTCTTGGCCCTTTTTACCGCTTTCATTGGGCGCCGTTTGTTTGGATCTACACAAAATCCTGGCAGAATTCCCTTAACTTGCTTTCTTCGTCAAATTTCTAAAAAGGGGACGCCTGTGGTCTCTACACTTTCTTGTTTTTCTTCTCAGACAGGTAAATTAGTGAAAAAAGGCAATTTTCACTACCAGCAGACATCATTGTTTTTTAAGATGCATCATTTACTTTTTATATTTTGTCGAAATATTTCTTTGAATGTTAATATTTTTTTAAGTAAAAATTATAAAAATTTAATATTTGAAATTCTTGATTGAAGTGAATTTAACAAGATCCCACTTGATTTTGTTTTTTCCTTATATAAAGATGCGAGAGACCTAAGAATTAAATTACTCATAAATTATCTTTTTCCTTAGAATTAAATTACTCATAAATAGAGAAAAAAGCTTAATCTACTCATGTATAAGACTTAAATTATATATAAGTTCTTAAGTCTCATGAATTTTACAGATTATATAAGTTCTTAAGTCTCATGTTTTTGGCAATCTTTATAGTCCTTCAATAAAAAAAAAAAGTAGGAGTGTAAATCATATAGGATAGCTTACCCGTAGTTCGCATAAAATTTGTAAAACTTAATTCTCCAATACTAATAAGTTTTGTAGTGGGTGAAGACAAAAGAGCATTGGTTCTCATCAGGACCGTCTTAAACAATGTCGGGGCCCTGTGCCTTGTTTAAAAACTAGGCCCCTTACAAATTATCAGACAATTTTAACTATATGTAATTTTTAATATTGTAAAATATTACATTAAGTAGTTTTTTTTAGTAAGTTTATTACATTTTTTTTTACATTGATATTCAGACTAATTGCTATTGTAGATTGAAAGTGGCAAGTGCTAAGAGTTACTGATAGTATACTGTATTATAGATTATAGGCTTATGACCTTATAGGATTATGCTTTGAAGATTATATGAAAAAAGAACAAAAATGTTGCTTACAATCATCGAACCCACAACCTATATTAAATAGGCATAAACAAAACATAACACCTTACCGTTGAGCCAAGGAAGAACTAGTAAAATATAAATGTTGCAACTTATATAAATTCTATTTTTACAGTTTTGGGGCCTCATTAAAAATGGGGGCCCTGTGCTATGGGGCTGGCTGCACATGCTCATAGCCGGCCCTGGTCCTCATAACATTAGATGTTGTATTTGATAGAAAAATGAATATATGCAAGCTTATACTAACTTCACTTTTGCCAACACAAAACTTTGACTATTAATATTTTTGATCATTTATTAGTTAAATTTTTTTTAAAAAAATACTACATTGATCATTTCACAATTACATACACCGTTTTCTTTTTCACATATTCCAACACGCCTCTTTTGACATTAACTAGTTATTAGGCCCGGGCTACGCCCCGGATAAAAAAAAATTCATTTATTAATATAATACTTTATGATAATAACACTAAGTACAACTTAGCCTAGTGGTTAAGACTTTAGTATATGAACTTGAGGTCTCGGGATCAAACCCTATATTATGCAATTTCTAAATTTTTTATTGTACATGGATTACATGAACTAAAACTCCCTAGGGAGAGCGCCACGTGACACAGTTTTTTGTTTATGCACGCCTTTTAATATATTTGTATAGATATCTCTAATTGCGTATAAGGAAAAAAAAACTACAAAATGTTGATATTGGAAATCTATGCATTGAAATGAATTAAATAAGATATTTCATTTAATAACTATGTTTTTTCTTACATAACTAAAATTGTCAAAGTTAATTGATAAATAGTACCAAAATGAGAAATTTTGCATGTATTGTAAAATGTATAGTATACGTTTGAACAATATACATTAAAGTCAATACTACAAATTGATAGACTAATCTTGATAATATACAATTCCTAATCATCAGTATTGATATGAATGATTAAAAGTCAAAGTATTGCAATTAAAAATCGCAGATCGAAATATTATGTATATATAATTTCGTGTGTGAAAATTGAGATGTTAGAAGAATTTATCACTTTCCATATTGTAGTTCTTCAAAGAGGAATATAGCCAATTTTAGGTCAAACGTGAGGTATTATAGAGCTTCACCTAGGTCAATCTGATCAAGCCACCTTATTGCTCTTTATCTTAGTCATTCTTTTCTTTTCTTGGTTTATGTGATGTTGAAGTTTCTTCGCTAGAAGACTCTGGCTTCTCATGGTATAGAAAAGAAGGTTTTGTGTGGACAAAACAAGAAATAATTCAATTAGAGGACGTCAAATGCTTGAATATGGTGGCCATGCAAAGAAGATAAAGCCAAGCCAAGCCAAATTTACTAAAAAAAAGACATATTCCGATTCCTCAAGCAAAGTTTTATGAGTTAAAAAACAAAGAAAAACATACATACCCCTTTGATTTTACTACAACACATTCTAAAATGACATTTTGTCTTATTATTAATAGTGACTATTATGACTTTATCAAGATATATGGCAGAATATAATTCGACCATATAAAAACTAAATTAATTAATTAAACTATGAACGAGCATTAAGGGACTAAGCAAAAAATAATATTCCTACTCATGAACATCTATGATGGAAGACGAAATAGACTAATTAAGAAAAGGATTAATTTCAATTGACTATAATAACACATCAAGGAAAAAAAATCGTCCTCAAACGGCCAAACAAGTCATAACATATGGGAGCTATTGTGTACACATAGGGAAACTGTGTAGCTTCCGACTAATGTTTAAGTTTTGATGACTTTAACAAAGAGTTGAAATTAGTTCCACTCTATTAGTGCCTTAATTAAGTGTAATCTTTAGGAAGAAAAATATTGATTTTAAGATGACATATCATATTAAGGACGAAAAGATGTAGATCATATTCAATGACCATTCATGTGACAAGTGATTGATGTGCAAATGTTCTTGAAATCAGCATACACGCTCAAGGATAAGGCCAATATATCATAGTCTTTGCCTTTAAATCCTCAAGAAAATTCTTACTTAGTTTATTAGATATTCACTTATGTTTTTTTTTTTTTTTTTTGACAAGAAGATATTCACTTATGTTAAACATATCTTATGTAATTAACCAGGATAAATCACATTAACTGACATGAACATTGGTTTCACCTTAATCATTGATACAAACTTATCATTTTTAATATAAAAAACATAAATTTAAAACTTTATACAACTAATAATACGGATAACATAAGATGTCGAGAGTTTTTTTTTTATAGAACCCTAATGAGAGGAAGACATTTTGACCAAACCAATTGCAAAAATTAAAGTTCATGATATCACCGTAACATTTCCTTAAATAAGGCTACGTTTTACTTTTCATTAATTACAAAAGATATTCTATAGAACCTGTCAATGTTAAACAAAAGATAGCCAGACATTTTGACCAAACCACACATAATATAATTTGTACTATTTTCATTTTGATAACACAATTAGTCTTAGCCAAACCACATGTTACAAATTTTCAAGAACTTGTAGTCATAAACATGCATGACTAAAGATCAACTTCATTTTCGTATTTATAGCTATAAGTTGAAAGAAACTTCCCTTATATTGTATGGTTTACTCTCACAACTACTCCCTCCCTCTAATCTCAAAAAATTATTTTATCAAAATTTTAAATTTGGCCATAAATTCTCTTAACTATCATTTTTACTTATATATAATTATAAATACTAATAACCATCTTATTCTTCTAACACTATAATAACAAATATTTAAGGGTGAACAGGATTAGCAAAAATCAAAGAAAATTAATACCGGCATGAAGGTGGTGCCCTTAGTCAATAGCTAAAGATAGAGAGCATGTCTAGATGAATTTGTAAAGTCGAAGCAAATGACTCGGTCCCACCCATACCCATACAGATACAGGATACTCACGGCTATAAATGTAAAAACAGTCAACGTAATCAGCTGATCCTCGTCCACTTCTTTCTCTCACGCAAGATCTGAATCGTGGTGTGTAAACTCCCTTACCTGCACTGCACCTCTTCTTCTGTGGGCCCAGTCAACTCTTTGTTTTTCTCCACTTTTCTACATGTATCTAATCTCATCTACTACTTGTATTTAATAATATTTTCTTCTCTTCTCTTCTCTTCTCTTATTTTATATTATTTATCTCCATGCTGATTTTCCTTTGTTATGTTTGTTTTTTCTGATGAAACTTGAAAATAAAGTTTTAAATTTTCATTTATATTATAGTTTGATAATTTCGTCTGAAACTTTGATTTTCCTACAAGATTTTCCCTTAACCACTGGGAATATAGATTGGCAGTGGCGGAACCAAGATTTTCAATCAGGGGTAGCATAATATAACTATCCAAATAACAGTTAATAATAATATAACATAATTCACGTTAACCTACACGTATAATCCTTTTACTATACGACACTATATTATTATATGGTTCATAATACTATATTCCCGTAAAAACTCTACATACCCTACTACTATGTCGTATCCCTTTTAAAGCCGGAGAATCTCTCCGTATAATATAAGTTTGAAAAACTAAAACTGAGAAACTAATGAAAAACTTAAAGTTGATTTAACAGAGGGTACAATATAGAATAAAAAAAATCAAAGCTACAATTTGAAAAAGTAGAAAAAATATTTAGAATATAGCGTAGAAAATGAAAAAAAAAACATGAGTACTTTATCAAAAAAAAACTAAAATAAAAATTCTCTTTATAATATGTGATTTATAAAAAGTTGGAACCTTTTTATTCGAAATTAGGAGAGTGTGATGTATTTGTAATATAATGAAAGGTAACTATAATTAAAATAAAGTTTGTTGTAATATAAAGTATTATATTATCAAAATTTACAAGTGTAATTGTGGAATATGAGAAATCAGGGGCATAGGAAAAATTAAAGAAAAAGGAGAAAAAAAAGGAAAAAAGAGAAAGGAAAAAAGAATGAACAAAGAGAAAGCTATTAAAAAAACAAAGTGTCAAAGAGTGCTCGAACCTGAGACCTTTAGGTCTCCAGGGACGGCTCTTACCACCGCGGCGAACTGAATTATTCAGTATTATATTGCTAGATATTGTATATATTCGTTTCTTATGTTTTTTCTCCCATCATAGTTTTTTTTTTAGGGGTAGCATGTGCTACCCCTTGTTACTTAATAGATTCGCCCCTGTAGATTGGGAAGTTCTTTCTTCTGACAAAAAGTAATATACACATCTTACTTATCCAAAAATAAAAAAGAGGTTTATAAAACAATTTTAGTTAGTACTACCTGAGGTTTTTATTAGTTTACTCGTATTTTTTTTGGAATGTTTTTTATTAGTTAACCTATTTTTTCGTTTTTATTTTTGGAATGAGATCACTAATTTTCCATCACACATATATTCAACTTTAGCATATGTCCCTTAACATTGTTTTTCTTAAAACTTTGTGCAAAAAAAAAGGATAAACTCATAAAAACAGGAGGGAACATATGTTAAGTGAAATTCACATTGAGTATGCTTGACTAGAACTCGATTATTTTTTGACTAGCTTATATTTTCTTATAATATAAATCTACAAAAGTGAAATTCAAATTACAAGAGATGTCTCTTAGAAAAATCTACCATTGACATGTGGGGCAGTTTTTGTTCCGATGCACTAGACTTGGTTTGCCCCAAACCACAGTCGAACTTGATTCCCTTGGTATCGAAAGAAATGTTGTTCCTATAATGATGATGTTATTCTATTATGAATAGTATACTAATTACAAGAAGAGGGTGAATTGTATTTGAGGGAAATTTTCAAATTTAGATTGCGAAATTAAAGTAATTTAAAAACAAAAGAGAAAAAGCATACGAGATTTTTACAAGGAAAACTTCCTAGGCCCGATAGGAAAAAAAACCCTGACCACGAGGAATTTTGACTCAATACTCTCTTTACTCTAATAAGTCAAAAGACTCTCTTTTACAACCTATTAACGGACCCTCCTCTATTCCTCTAGAAACTTGCTCCCAGTCACTTAGTTTTTTCTGAATTGATGACACTCACTTGACTTCATTCGAAGTCTTCTCTTTTATCTCTTTCTTTCTCTCTCTTGATTACAAGGATATTTTCAAAATTTTCTCTCAGCCAAACACTAAGAATATTACAATGATATGTAGAAGAAGAAAATACATAAAAACTTTCTAAGTATTGATTGACTTTTTAATGCTTGAAAGTTCTAATTAAGTTTTCTTCTAATAATCCTCCTCTTATATAGCTGCTGCAATTAATATTCTTCTTCTGGAAACATAATGCTCCATGTTCTCCTTGATAAGCGTTTGTAGAGTAATGAAGATCATGGCTTAAATATGCTGCACGTTCTCAATGTTATTTGCAACGTTCATAAACCGTCTCCACCAGCCGTTAGTGGGAGAATTTCCAGCGAGTTAGTTGGAGAGCTTATAGCAGCTAGCTCCACTTATACCATTCTTATTCCAACTGATTTTCACATAACAAAAAGAATAACAATCTAATAACTAAGAATCTTTTACCCAAAGATTCAAAATTACTAGAATATTAAACATACCTTATATTATAATAAAAATTCAAAGTGCAAAATAATATCTTGACTTGGATTAAATGAATAATCTTTTTCCACAAGATATATATAAAAAATAAACATTACATTATTTTTGGATTTTTATTTTTTTTTCAAAATAAAATCTATATTACTACATAAGTATTTGGCATCATCAAAATATGAAATACAACAGATGAAATCATATAAGACCACGAAAATTTTCAATGAATGAATAAATTACCAAGTATTTTGGTTTCTCAATAAATAATGTACAAATTTAAAATCCATATATATTTGTCACAATAAGACATCCATTTCAACATAATTATTGACCAATCATTGACATTGATGAATTTTGTATCATCTTGCCACTACAATATCGATATAAGATTCATATACAATATTAATTGTCAAATTAACACTAATAATTAAAAATAGTCTACAATTCCTTAAAAAAAAGTCTATAATCCCTTAACATATATAAATATAACTTTGTCAAGCATTTATCTTATAGCATTAGGACTTTTAATTTTAGAAGGTTTTGCTATCACATGAGATTGTTCACCCGGAATCCCTTGTTGGTCTACTACTCTACTATATATATGATTAAACCTTCTTGTTAGACAATAAGTAACCATAAATGAATATGTAAGATTCGATCCCATGATCACAAATATATATACTAATGTCTCAACCACTAAACGAGTGATATTTGAGGAGGCGATTATAGCTAACAAATGGAAGCCAATTCGGTAAAGTAGAGAAAGTCTCTTACTCTCCAACTTGTTCTTTGCCGACAACAGAATATTATTTGTCGAGGCAAACATTGAGAAGGCGCAAGTTGTTAATGAATGTTTGAATAGATTTTGCAATGCATCGGGACAAAAGGTAAGCCTCGCTAAGTCAAGAATTTACTTCACTAAAAATGTTAGTTGATGTTAATTTGCAAACTAAAATTTTCTTAACATTGCAAATGGAGAAAACTGAAGATCTTTGTTTATACTTGGGGATGCCTATTCTTACTAGTAGGATTACTAAGGAAACTTTTAGACATTTGTGCGAAAAAATAGATAGAAGATTGGCGGGTTGGGAAACAAAATATATTTCTTTAGCTGGGAGAATTATGTTAGCTAAATCCACTCTTTCAACGTTGGCAAATTATTCAATGCAAACCGGGAAATCCCTAGAATCATTTGTGATGAACTTGATAGAAAGACAAGAATAATCATTTGGGGAGGGAATCAAAACAAAAGAGGGACTCATCTTGTTGCGTGGGAGACGCTTCAAAAACCCTTTCAACAAGGGGGCATTGGAATATGCTCTGCCAAACAAGACACTGCGGCGCATTTGACCAAGAAAGGCTGGCGTATGCTTGTGGAACCGAATTCCCTATTGTAGGCGTGTTTTTATTTCGCCTCCGCGGGATGAGCGCGTATTATATTTGATTACCCCACTGTAAAGGCTTTTGTATTGAAAACGTTTTGAAATTGCCAACAATTCTGTAATGGAAGAATCATAAACTTAATTGGATATTGGGAAATTGTAGGGACAAATTAGGGAATTATCCAATGTAGATTTCCCGTCATGACTCCATAGATGATTAAAATGAACCAAAGATTGAGTTCGAGGGTGAGGGTACAACACAGTCATAAACTATGTTTTTTTTGTAAACTGTAAGCGGTTTTATCACTAAAAGCATGCATATCCATCATACAAACAAGGAAGCATCAACAACTACAAACAAACAAACCCACCCACATCAAGCCATACTAAGACCTACAGAGGATTAACAATGAACATGAGCTTATCATCCAAGGCTTAAATGACCAAACCATTCCCTATCTTCCCTACTCCATTTTTCTGAAATTCTACTTCTCACTATATTACATCATCAGCCTTTATTTGCTGAACAATGTATTAAGGTCTCCAAACCGCATCCTCCCATAGAGAGTGATTCCTTCCTTTCCATAAGTGATACATTGTTGCTGCCAAAGCTTGCATAACTGGCCTGCTGTTGCTTTTTAGAACGAAATCTTCTACATCTCTTCCATCCAGTGTATAGACATTCATTCTAACTAGAGTGAATATGTAACCACTGCTTTATTTCCCTGTAAACTTGTGTGTTGTAAGAACATCTAAAAAATAAATGTCCACACATCTGCACAAAACAGACAAGCTTTGTTGTTGCTTACTCCAACTTGGTACAATTTCTCTCCAGTTTTGAGCTTCCCCATGGCATCAAGCCAAGAGATGAAAGTGTGTTTAGGAATATTTGCTTTATTTCACACCCAGTGATACCATGATACTTTCTCCTCATCTCAAGCCAACCACTTATAGCCCTCTCTAATATTATAAGGGGATGTGTGATATGGACATGTTTGTTCCATCCCCAAACTCTTCGAACGTATGGCATGGCATCACAGATCATGCTTGAGTCTTGTGTGAAGGCATTAAAGTGGTTGTCGGCAACAAAGCTCATACCATATTCTGGGATCACTGTTGGGCTGTGGATTGACCTCTTAGTTAGTTAGTTTTAACTCCACTCCCTCCAACTCTAGAGGGTGCCAATGTAGAGGAATCATGGGAGCATGGTGTGGACTGGAAATGGAGATCATTTCTCCCTTTTTGCATCTTGACATATTAAAAAAAATCCAAGCCTACGAATTAAAAAACGACCCGAAGGCTGGTGATTTGGTATACTGGAAAGATGCCAAGAAAGGGAAGATTTCCATTCGTTCAACACTTTTTGCATTATGCGCCATGAAAGTGATGTACTTGATGAAGAGTGTTGGGCTGCAGTGAGAAAAGCTCTTGTTTAGCAATGTATATATACGAGATTTTCTTTGGATTCCTTATGACGACTGTGTTCTTGGTAATCTCAATCGCTTTAAACGACATATGACAACTAATCCTTATTGTTTCATTTGTGGTTCCAAAGAAGAATCCACTATACATATTCTTAGAGATTGTCCTACTGCGTGTGTAGTTTGGCGTAAGGTGAGAGGCCCAGCTAGTTCACCTTAATTCTTTCAAGGTAACTTGAAAGAATGGATCACTTGCAACATAAGCTTTGAAGATGAGATTATGAATGATAAGTGGCATAGTTTCTTTAGGGTGTCAATATGGTGGATTTGGAGGTAGCGAAATTGCCAAGTGTTTAATCGAAAGCAGGATATACCGCTTGACTATGGTGCATTTTTACAAATTGGATATGATGAAGCTCGAAGAGGTTGCTGGGAGGGGGAGAATGACAGTTTGCCTACATCGCAAAAGAAGATGCAACGTTATATTAGTGGGGCTTTCCTCCTGTTAATTAGTATGTCTTGAACACCGATGGTGCAGCCAACGGCGCACCTGGGCTAGCTGGTAGTGGTGTGATAATTAGAAATCACCTGGGCAAATTTGTTTCCGCTTTTTCAGCAAACTTTGATCATTGTGTTGCCATGAAAGTTGAAGTGACGACAATCACTAAAGGTATTGCTCTGGCTCGAGAACCTAAAATCCCAAAGTTGGAAATCCAACTAGATAACCTAACCTGCGTCCAATTCCTAAGCATTACCGAAGTAGTCTCAGGTGACTATGTTCATGATATCAAAAGCTGTCGTTCTATGTTGCAAGAAGAAGATAATGACGTGGAAGATAGTTCATGTGTATCGTGAAGGTAACCGTGCGGCAGATTGACTTATCAATAAGGGAGTCGCTCAATTGATTAACATTAGTTTCATTGATTCTATTCCTATCGGGTTAGCTAGACTTTTAGAGAAGGATATTCAGGGGGATGCTCTTATTCCCCGTCTTGTTCCCCTTTAGTAATAGTTCTTTGTGTGTTTTTAGCTTTATTTCCGGTTTTTAATTTTCCTTGTATTTGTGCTTGGGTTCTCCCTAAGTTGAATAAAAAAAAGTAACCATTAATACATTAAATTCATCTCCTAAATATAAATCCATGATATATTTAGTGGTTGTTTGGTTTATATGGAAAGTCAAAATTCCCATTTAAATTGCAATCTAAAATTACTTAATCAAATTCATGAAAATTTGGTTAAATTGTTGTGGTTGACAATGGATGAATTAAATTCCCCTGAGAATTTCTACTTATATATATATAGGAAAACCTTGGTGAGTAACTTCCTCCATTTTGTGGAAAATCAAAATTCCTTGTAATTTATAATTCTTTCATTTTGCTATTTTAATCGTAGAAATTTCTATTTTCCATGGTTTCTCATATCAACCAAACAACCACTTACATGACTACCTGATCTTATCATCATACTATTATTTTGTAATTTTGTGAAGCTATGTGATTTAAATGAAGACTCTAATTTTTATGATCAGTAAATCAAATAATCACATTCTCCAATAAATTTCATATATTCTATGTATAATATAAAGTGAAATACAGGCATCATATTGAGTTACTACTAGTAGCAAATACTATTAAGAGGGTGGTAGGTACATTATACAATGTAACAAGCTAAGGTCAGAGAAATAAGGGCGTGTTTGGAGTGGTGAAGAAGAGAGTTGAATACCGTCACGTGGAAGGCGCCGCATCCACCGGGACGGTGGTATTTCGTTGAAGAAAGAATGAGTCAACCTCCTTTTTGACGAAATGTAGACGAAACTCACCCTTTTTATTATTTCCTTTTTTTCTTCTTTCATTTTCCTTCCCATGTTTTTAATTTTCTCACTCTTACGCACCGAATGACGTTTTATTTGTTTAATATTGACTTTATTCTTTTGTTTCTCTCTTAGAAAATAAAAATATCTTACGTATTCTCATAAATAGAAATAATTAACATTTGGTTTCTTTTAATAAGTTGCGTATTATATTCGAAGTCGAACTCTAACCAAAATATGTCAATAAATATTAATAAGATTTACTTTATACAATTTTTAATTATCCTCGAAAAGAAATAGTGATGATCAATTAAAACAAATATTTTAAGAAAATTCGCGTGTTATGTTTAGAAATGATGGATTATTACAATAATCATAATAACGATAAATTTTTTAATAGTCAAATGCACCACATATAAGCGTTGGGATATTTTTCTAAAACGTTATGTCATTTGGAGGTATTAGACATTAGGATATTTTTCTCAATAATAAATTTTTTCCAGCTTTATTTTCTTATAGCTCTTTTAAATTATTAGATGACTAAATCAGACCGCAAATCATCCTAACAGGTCTTAGTCTAATCTATTGTACTAGACCTATACTTATATAATTAATAGGAAACTTCATACCAACCTTAGAATTATGTCTAGCATATATATTTTTCAAAAATCATAATAAGAATAGAATCAAAAATAAAATATAATTAAAAAAAAAAGAGAGAGAGTAAAAGAGTCAAAAAAAGAAGATTGGTCTTCGTTCCAAACCCTTTTAATAGGCGCTCAATATGTTCAGTTAAAAGACTTCAGACTTCCCAAACATTTTTCTTCTTCTTCTTCTCTTCCTCTCTCTTGTTTCTCTCTCATCATCATCAACTCATACCATTTAATTTCTTCATCATCAATTCATCACCATCAAATTTAACATAATCAGACGCTCTTAATCAATTGATGGACGGTGGAGGATGGGGACTTGCTCTTGAATCATCATCATCTGATCATAGGCTCATCACATCCAATAATTTCTTTGCTAATTCATCTTCTTCATCAATTCTCAACAACAAGAAACATACTAATAATAGTATCATGAGCAAGAACAATAATAATACTCAGCTGTTTCAAGGTCTAGACTTCCCAGTAAATCTGCACCGTCGAGGATCAAATGATCATGATCATGATCATCAGCTCGAAGATCATGATCATGATCATGATAATAAGGTTGTAGTTGGTGAAGTTGATTTCTTTTCTGATCATAAGAATAATAATATTAGTGTAAATAGATCATCATCATCATCAGCTTCTCATCATCAACAACAACAACAACAACAACATCGTGTGAAGGAGGAAACTTCTTCTCGTGATCATCATCATGCTGCTGCTGTACCTGTACCTGATCCCAACCTCGATGTAAATGTCAGTCTCCTTTTTTTTTTTTTTTTGTGGGTTTTTCTAGAGTTAGTTAGCTCAAATAAATTTGGTTCATTTATTACTATTTTCAGATCCTATCTAAATATTTATCCAATATATTTTGAAAAGGAAAAAAAAGTTAATAACTTTAGATCTTACTACTTACCAAGTAGCTGGCCTAATTTTGTGCAACTTTTTTTTTATCGTAAATGGGTCAAGTTTGCGATCAGGGTTTTAACGAAAGTCATATAGATGGTCATGAACGTATATTAATACTTAGCTGACATATATTTGTGTCTTAAAATTACCAAATTTAAGAAGAATATGAATTGGAGATGAGATTTATTAGCTAAGTTCAAATTTTTTATTAAGTTAATAATCGTAATACAATTTTATAAGAATTAAACATTATTGGATGATTAAATTAATTATTCCATGTCATAAATTACCAATAAATATTAAAATTTATTTCCCTTAGGGAAATTGTATTATGTTATTTATTTGTTCAAGTATTAGGTGAAATCTTATTTGCTTTGCATTTATGTTAAAAAAAAACAGACTGGTCTGCATCTTCTCACAACCAATACAGGAAGCGATCAATCTACAGTAGATGATGGTGCTTCTTCGGATGCAGAAGATAAGAGAAACAAAAACGAGGTAACTATATAATAATAATGATATTTTTCATTTGAAGAAGAATAATGCAAGAAATTTATCTGATGTCATAATTAATTTTGTCATTATTATTAATTCTTTCATATGTATAATATCATCAGCTAATAGTACTTCAAGCTGAACTACAACGTATGAATACCGAAAATCAGAAGTTGAAATCCATGCTATCTCAAGTGAGCAATAACTACAATGCCCTCCAAATGCACTTAGTTACTCTAATGCAGCAACAACAAAATCATCGAAAGGGTGAAAGTAATACACAGTTACACGAGGTACATACGTCTATACTACTATATATCTATCTCAAGATAACAAGTCACATTTGATTTTTTTTTTCATTTTCAAAGTTGTAATTAGTTCTATCTTTTTTTTTGGTAGAAAAATTAGTTCTATCATTAACTACCATAATTCATTAATTTGTAAAAATTATATTTATGTATGTAGGAAACTATGCAAGGAAAGGTTGAAGAGAAGGAAATTGTGCCGCGCCAATTCTTAGATTTGGTTCCTGGTGCAAATACTGAAGGCGATGAGCTAACGTCGCAAACTTTGTCCGACGATGAGAGGACGGTGGACCGCTCTAGCTCACCACGAAATGCGATGGAAGTAGCGTCAAGGAACAACAATAAAGAGTTAATGCTAGCTAATTATGATAATGGGAAGAGAATAAGGGATGAAAGTCCTGAAGATTCAGCCACACAAGGTTGGGTGCATAATAAGGTTCCTAAGTTGATGAACAATATTCCTAAGGCTACTAGTCCTCCAGTGGATCATGCCGCGGCTGAAGCTACAATGAGAAAAGCTCGTGTATCGGTTCGAGCTCGATCTGAAGCACCCATGGTAAGTTTTCATGCACGTATGTATGAATTCTTAAATATTTGACGTGAAAGGTGTTACAAGTCTAATATATGTATTTGAAAATATTATTTGATTGAATGTAGATAAGTGATGGATGTCAATGGAGAAAATATGGACAAAAGATGGCAAAGGGTAACCCTTGCCCTAGAGCTTATTATCGGTGCACAATGGCTGTTGGTTGTCCCGTTCGCAAACAAGTATGTACATATTTCTTTACAAGAAATAGTTTTAGTTTCGTTTAATGTTGGTTGAGCCTAGGGTGTTGAGACTTGAGAAGCCAACTCGAGCTCGAATTTCGAGTAGCTCAACATGGTTGATAATTTTTTAATTGCTTTTGTGCTCGAGTTGAGTCTTGGGCTTTTTCCTACTTTAAATCTTTATTGTTAGGATTATTATAAAATTGGTGGTGATTCCAAAAATAAAACAAGTAAATGAGTACTCTTTCTTGAAATTTTTTATTTCTTTTGAAATTATCACAACTTTTTACTATTAATTTCACGTTGAATGGCTAAATAATATATCAAGCTTGTTCATGAGCTCAACTATATATAGTTTACTTGCCTAGCTCAAATAGTGAACGGACAAGGTAGAATCTTTAGAGCCAAAGGCAAAGTAAACATACCTAGATTTTTTTGCATAAACTAGATATTAATTAGCATATTTGATCTGAAAAATGTAGGAACATGGATGCAATGATTAATAATTTTGTTTACAAATTTCTTTTTCAGGTCCAAAGATGTGCAGAAGACAGATCAATATTGATCACAACATATGAGGGAAACCACAATCACCCACTACCACCAGCTGCAATGGCAATGGCCTCCACCACCTCAGCCGCGGCGAGCATGCTCCTCTCAGGCTCGATGCCGAGTGGCGATGGGCTAATGAACCCAAATTTCCTAGCTAGAACCATACTCCCTTGCTCATCAAGCATGGCAACAATTTCAGCTTCAGCACCATTCCCAACTGTTACCTTGGACTTAACTCACTCACCAAACCCTCTCCAAAGACCATCTGGTCCTCAAGCAAACACTCCTTTCCAAGTTCCTTTTCCACCTCCAACTGCCCAAGTGGGACCCAACTTTTTGAGCTCAATTCCCCAAATATTTGGTCAAGCTTTGCTTAATAATAATAATAATAATAGTAATCAATCAAAGTTTTCTGGCCTACAAACTTCAACTCCCCAAGGCTTAAACGCAGCGCATTTGCAACTTCCCAATCAAAACGCTGCGTTTTCTGACACTCTAAGCGCGGCAACTGCTGCCATCGCCTCCGATCCTAACTTCACAGCCGCGCTTGCAGCTGCGATCTCATCGATCATCGGAGGAGCTCGTCCTCCGAATGATAACAACAATAATGCCCCTGGAAGCTCACCTAGTGGTGTTACTACTAGTAGTGGGAACCATGCTAATAATAATGTCACTTCTAGTAATAGCATGCAACAACAATAGGAACGCAACAAAGGGAGGCAGTTGTGCAAATAGAAATATACTATTATCTGCTTTATATTACGTTGCTTTGTGTTTAGCTAAAATATTTTTTTTTTCCCCTTTGCTTTTGGTTTAGTATATTAAGTACTTATTATAGTAGATTTTAGGAAAGGGATAAGAATGAGGTAAAAAAAAATGTTCATATTCTTTTTTTTCTTTTTTTTTTCTAGTAGGTCTTTGTTCTTGGAGACTTACAGAGGACAGGTTCATTCTTTGATCATATCATTATTTTGTTTTTGAATAATTTGATCCGATTTTCGGTAAATACACTGTGGGAGATAGAAATTAAGCTGAGCCTTTTGTAGTTTCAGTGTTTTAATATAATAATTCTTCAATTTCCAGCACTATTTTAATTTGCTTGTTGGTTGTAATCTCTTGATCTTTAGTTTATTTTTTTGTGTTCTAGCTACATAAGCTACATTTGAACTAAGGTACATATTTATTTATTTATTTTTGGTACGTTGAAGTAAATACAAAAATTAATCAAATAGTTGAAATAATAATATAGGATAAGAATTGGCTTACTATTAAACTCTCCGTATATATCTACGTATATTTACACATAAAAATAAATTATTTGACCCAAACGTACATAATTATTTTGATGATTATAATGATATTAATCAAATCAAATCTGACAAGTAAGCTCTGAAAAAAGTCTTAAAGAACGAAAAAATTTCAAAAACACTGTACTCTACCATTTAAATTCAAGAAGCCATTAAATCCAAAGAAAAATGATTAAGTAACAAGAGTATACAAAATAAAATGAAAACATAAAGTTCAAGTCCAATTCCATGAGTATCTATTTGGTGATGCGTGTCTCATTATATTATTTATTTATTTAATTTACTTTTCTTAATTCATATTATATGTTATATGAAAAAACAAACCACAAATTTATCATCGTAATTCTGTAATTAAATTGCAAAATTGGCAAAAATAATTTTTTTATAGAATAGAGAGGAAAAAAAAAGAAAAGAGTTGCAGGAAGTAACTTGTATAACCAATATTCCACTTGAAACTTGAGAACCCCAAAGATAATATCCCCTACGTGTGGTTAACTTTTTAACATCAGATGATCCGAACCTTCACGTTCTCACTATACTCCCAACAAAAAGATGTATCCTTTTATAAAAATTCAACTACTTATTGAATATTTAAAATGACAGTAATAATCTTTTAGAAGTATGGGATACAGGGACAGAATTCGATGTTGATCTTTTGATTTCTTTCAAGTCTTTTACAATATTTTAGTCATATTATTAAATTGTGGTCCCAAACAATATCGAAGACCGAAGAAGAAAGATAGTAGACGTTTGAAAGAAGGAAAAGTAGAGTAGAAAAGGCCAATTCTAAGGTATATTCTTGAATTTCAAGGTCAACAATATCGGCTAATAGGATTTTGACACGTAATGTAGATAAATGGAGGTTTCCTAGCAATTCATAAACTCGATTTAAAGTGTTAAATATATTGGAAATAATTCAATATTCAATAATTGAAGGGGTGGGTAATTCAATATCTAATATCTTATATCGAGGTGTTGATTACTACTAAAATGTAATTTCAAATTATATTAATCCTTTCAAATGGGCAGTGAAATATAAGACAATCAATTAGAAGAACTCATTACTAAACTTGTACATACATAACTAGAGACAATAGAAAAAAAGAAGCTAGGCTAGACGAATTGTTATGAATAAACACATATACGAGTTTGTCCAACATAGATGGCGGAAGTAAGGAATTAGAATGGCCAATATATAAGCCCCGTAGGCAATTTTGTTGTGTGCCAAATGATTTTAGGATACATAAAACCTATTATACTAGTATGTTATCAAAATCTCTTTTGACAATAATTAGTATGCCTATTCCATCACAAAATTATTAGATTCTTTTCTTATATATCAACTACCTAAATATTTTATGTAGTTGCACATATAACATGTAAATGGTGATACTATAATAGTTATCCCAAACCTTTTAACGAAAACTTATCTATATCCTTTTTTATAAAGGAAAAATTGACGCGAATAGCACCAACTATTGGTTTTGTGCACAAAACAGCAAAACTAAACGAAGTGTAATGCACAACACAAACTTTATGGCATAGATGCACGAATTAACATAAACAACAATTTTGGCATGGTTCCACATCACAAACTTTAAGGCTTGGGTAAACGAATCTCAAGCCAAAATCGTCATATATGTTGATTCATGGACCTATACCATAAAGTTTGTGTTGTGTATCACACCTCATTTAGTTCGTATTGTTTTGTACACTAAATCAATAGTTGGTATTATTCGGGCCAATTTTTCCTTTTTATAAAGGAACCTCATAGATGTTGTATCTCACAATAAGTTAATTAGTGTATAACTCACGTGCCACATACTATTGGGAATTTGAGATGAAAGCAAAAACTATTACTTAAAAAGGAGAAGGAAGCTCATTGGAAGAAGCAAGACACACATGGATATGTTGACTTTCCATATAGAAATTGACGTTAGCAAACACCTGTCCACTGATCAGCCAAATCAATGGGGGAGATAATAATAATAATAATATAATGAGTAGGACTTAGGGCAATACTAAACATATAAGAAGACGAAGACGTGGAAGAGTAGTGGGGATTTTCAAAGCAATCGATCTTTGGGGATCAGACGAAACCGTACTTGGATCAAACCGTACATACATCTAACCATGTCTCTTTTTCTACAATGAGTCAACTTCTACACGTGGTTGCATGTGGATACTAAATTACTACTCTTGCTTGTTCCTTAATTTTTGTTTCTTCAATTTTGCCTTTTAGGTTTTAACCATGTAAGAGTATGTACAATGGGGCTCTCCAACTAGCTCTCCAACTAGCTCTCCAAGGAGAGAGAAAATGGAGAGCCACCTCTTACCTAACAATGGGGCTCTTGGGTGTGTCTTGGGTGTCTCTCTGGAGACACTTTGCCAAAGGGCTCTTGGGGGAGATACCATTTAGGTTGATGGAGAGATGGCTCTCCAATGTGTGGGACCCACTTTTTATTGTAATTACCTCAATTCTTTTTTCTTCATGCAACCATTTAATGATCTTTTCTATAAAAATTAAAAAAAAAGATGGTAATAAATTATGCCAACAAGTATAATTTTCCTTTATCTATAAAATGAGCCTAATATTGGATATTTAAAAATTAGTTTTTCATGTTGTAGGTTAATTATTCATTCCATGCCAAATTTATGAAAATTAAATATTAGCACTCATAATTATATTGTTTTTTAAAAAATTCTACTTTGCTTAAATTATGAAAAAGATTAATTTGTAATTATATTTAATTTACATGAATAACTTAATTTATATAACTTTGATCATAATATAAAGAGGTTCATTTATTGACATGGAGACACAAAATAATGAAAAGTTGAATGGAGAGCTCTTTAAAGGGTTTATTGTGTTGGTGTTTTTAGACATGGTCTTGAGAGTAGCTTGAAGAGAGAATAGGAGAGAGAGTGTGGAGAGCTAGTTGGAGAGACACCAACCATTGTACATGCTCTAAGTAGTGTGTAGTTCGAATGATACTACATATTTTACTTTGAAATAATTGTTTGGCTTGTGTGATAATTCCTCGGATAATTTAATAAAATAAAGAGGATAAATGTATAGTTTAAGGTTAATATTTTGATATAAGCATAAGTCATAATTTAGCGTGTAGTAAGGTCATGAGATCACAAAGCAAGAGGTTATGGGTTTGAGGTCTCTAAATGAAAATATTTAGATAATTTTCTACAGAATGTCATATTAGTATATCAATGTCATGTTAGAAAAAAAGCGGAACCATCTTAATGTGTAACATGCTGTAAAATTGGTTAAAAAGAGGTTGAGTTATGCGAATGGTGTTTGAACCAAGGCATATGCAGCCGCAATATATAGCTACAACTCGCAAAGGTGCAACAATAACTATACGTATAAGCTAAAAGTCTTATACCCTCGAAAAACCTTCCAGCCCAAAAAATATTAGTTTTTACGAAATTATTTTTTCTAATATTATTTTTTCGGAGTTACATCATTTTTCATTAAAGTTACGTCACTTGTTCATTAGAGTTATAGCGCGTAAAATCCGTTCAAACTCATGTAAGTATGCATTCTCATATGAACTCAATTATGAATATGCACATTTTTTGAAATTTTGGATGTTTAAGGGTTATATCACTAGTGAAAAAACCTTATATGTCACTTAGTAACATATGCGATTTTTGTAAAACCGCATCCGAAAAAGCAACCAAAAAATAAGAGGGAAAGTTGGCAAAAGAATCTGATGCCGTCCTCAAAAAATAACATCAGAGTAAAAAAAACCGCTGCGATTTTAAAAAAATCTGATGCAGTTCTTGGACCGCATCAAAAAATTTGTCCATGAAATAGCCCAATATGCGCGGCCCAAATCCCATATCACTTAAACCTAAATCCTCTTCTAACCCACCTTATTTCTAACCTAAATCCCATATCTCATTTTTCTCTCTTCCCTCCACGCTCCCACTGTTCTCCTTCCTCCCTCCTCCTTCCTCCTTCCTCCTCGCTCCTTCCTCCCTCCTCTGAAACGACGAATATCTAAACCCTCCTCCGTCCTCTTTCCCGCTGAACGACGAAAAATCTGCCCTCCTTACTTCGTTCCTTTAAATTGTTCAATTTCGTTCCGTGAAAAAGATCTGAACTAGCTAAGGATGAAGCGAAAAGACGCGCAGAAGAGCTTGCTCGAGTTAAATTGCTCGATTTTGTTCCGTTCATCATCGTTTTGTATTAGGGTATTTTGGGTTTTCGTAATTAGGGTTTCAATTTAGTATTTGTTATTCAGGTTTATTTGTGATCAGGGTTTTTTTTTGTTTTTATTATATGTTTTTTGGATATAATTTTTGCCATTTTTATTTCGTATTTTTGTAGTTCATATGTTTGTTTCGTTGTAATTTTGGATTTCGTTGGTTACTATTTCGAATTTCGTTAGTTTTATTTAGGGTTGATTTCGTTCCTAGGTTACCGTGCATAACTTTTTTTATTTTTTAAAACACACAAAATCTGATGCGGTTATTTTGGAAATCCGTATCAGATTTTTAATATACTGATGCGGTTTTGAACCGCATCATTTTTTTTAGCTGCTGCGGGCCAAAACCGCACCAAATGGGTTTTTTTTTACACTAGTGTATATATAATAGGGAGTCTTCATGCGATGTAAGTGTTATAACAAACTAAATGAAAGCTCAACTGAGTTGACTGAAATATATCATCTTATTTACTTCTATCTTTGCTCATAAAAGTTATTATGGTATCATAGGCTCAAAAATTGCCTATAAGTTTCTCTTTTCTTATTTTAAAATCATTTGCAGTCAAAGTTCAAAACATGTCGGGGGTGTTTGACAAAGAGAGTTTTGGAGCAAAAACAGAGTTTTGGACCACTTTTAGAGTTTTGACTAGTCAAAAACTCTAAAAGGGGTGTTTGGTAAAAAAGAGTTTTATAGAGAGTTTTGGAATAAAAACTCTCAAAATGAAAAATCTCCTAAAATGAGCTTTTTATTTAGAGGATTAGGTAAAATTATGTTCAATGACGTTTTTGCCTCTAATAATAATACTACACATATGTATTAAAATGTCTATAAATATCATTTCACACAAACAAATGGCAATAAGCTTTTAGCAATCATTTAATTGTTACCAAATACATTTATAAAAATAAGTTGTCAAATCAGTAGTCAAATCAGGTGGACAAAAAGTTAAAACTCTAACACAAACTCTAAACTCTAAACTCTATTTGCCAAACAAGACCTTCACCTTTGGATTAAATTATGACTACAATAGATGCCTTAAGTCCCTTATACTTACATCCAATAGATGGCCATAATTTCTAAGAAATAGAGAAGCTTCATGGATCTTTCAACTTCAAGTCATGGAAGAGATATGTGGAGATAACTCTAGGATCAAAAAGGAAATAGGGGGTTTGTGACTGGAAGTATGAAGAAAGACAGGTTTGATACTGTCATAGCTAAAGCATGAGAAACTAGTAATAGTATGATTATATCATGCATCCTTGGGTTTGTGTCTAACTCTATAAGGAATCAATCCTTTGTGTATACTCCACAAATCTGGATCTAACTTGAAAAATGATTTTCACTTATAAGTGAGTCTAGAAAATACAAGCTTAACAAAGAGGTGTATGAAACCAAACAGCAGACCAGGTCAATCAGTGAACGTTACACACAAATGAAGGTAATATGGGAAGAGTTAAAGTCTCTTAATACTCTACCTACACTATCTGAAATCAATGTTGAGTTAAAGGCTCTCCTTAACTTGAAGCTCTAGAGAAACACAAGGAAGTGCATAAACTTTTTCAATTTCTGGCCTTGAAGAAGGATATGGACCTCAGAGAAGTCAGATTCTCATGATGAGAACTCTTCCTACTGCTAAAACAACATGCAACTTCCTAGAACAGGAAGAATCTCAGAGCATGATACTTGGTCAAGTGAAAGATGATCAAGAAACTCTAGCTATGTTTAGCAAAGGAAATGGGGGAGCTTGCACTACTTGTGGGAAATCTGAACGCACAAGTGGAAGATGTTGGAGTGTTGTTGGATACCTTAGTGGTTATCCAAATGCAAATAAACAACAGCAGAAGAACAAGGGAAAGAACTTTGGTGGAGGACAAAAATGGAACAAAAACAAGAATGGGGGAGTGAAAACTTCAGCTAATGTGCAAAATAGTGCAAGAATTAAAGCTGGCTCAACAAACTCAGGAAGTCGGCTCATTATGCAACAAATTGAGGCTCTCTTCAAGATGTTGCTTCCTCCTCTAAACAACCTACCACTGATACAGATGATGAATTTGATACAAGCTATGCAGGTATTATGTTTTGTTACTTTGTTGATTTCAGTAACAAATGCATGGATCCTTGATTCTGGTGCCTCAGACCACATGACAGGATGTTCTAGTATGCTGGTTGATGTGATTGCTAGAAAAAATTAGCCTAAAATTAACCTACATACTGGACAAACAACTAAGATAATATATTTTGATAGTGTAAAACTTGAAAATGATCTGCTACTCAAAAATCTATTGTTTATGCCAAGCTTTAAACATAACTTAATTTATGTTAATAAGTTGTTTAAAGACATAAACTATAAGGTGATGTTTTACCCTGAATATTATGTTATTGAAGACACTAACTCATGTAGTGTGAGGGGGATAAGACTCATGAAAAATGATTTGTATTATCTCATGAATGAGTCTATAGGGAAAGTGATCGAAAGGCTGAGAATAACCCAAGTAGAAAGCAGCAAAAAGAGATTAAAGTGTGATATGGATGTTGAGAGTTGCAAGGAAGTTCCTAATGTTATAGAAAATGTGAAAATGTTGAGTAATAGAACTCTGTGGCACCAAAGTAGGGATGGCAATGGGTCCTGGACCCGACCCATTTATAAGGGTCTGGGTCCAGAAATTTTAGACCCAATGGGTCTGGGTCGGGTCTGGGTCCCAAAGAGCATGGGTCGGGTCTGGGTCCGGGTCCACATATGCTAGACCCAGACCCGCCGCACGGACCCATTTACATATTAGAATTTTTTTTTTTACCTAAACTCTAAAATTTTATGAGTTGTGATTTTAATTTGTGAACTCGTTAGTGTTGTAACTCCACTAAGACATGTAACTTTATAAGTTGTAACATTTTAATATTTTATGAGTTAATTATTAAAATTTTATTTAGAGAATGCTTTAACCATGGATGCAAGAACCTATATATATATTAGGGAGAAAATTTTTAATTACATATATTCAAAAATGTGATGACAACTTAAAACTAAGAAGGACCCATGGACCCGCTAGACCCAACGGATCTGGGTCTGGGTCTGAAAAATCTAGACCCAACGGATCTGGGGCGGGTCTGGGTCTGTAAAAAATAAACGGGTCTGGGTCTGGGTCCAGGTGGACCCGACCCAGACCCGCCCCATTGCCATCCCTACACCAAAGGTTAAACTATGCTCCTATGGCAAGAATTGAGAAAAATAGGAGGTCTGAAGGGGATGAAAATAGGAAGCACTGAGGTATGTTTGACATGTCCTTTAGCTAAGTTCACTAAATTTCCATATAATGTGAGAAATTCAAGGGCAAAAGAACCTTTTGATCTCATTCACGTTGATACATGAGGCCCCTGTAGAGTGATTAATAAAGGAAAATATAGATAAAATCCTTACAATGGTCGATGCACTACTCAAGGATGACCTGAGTAAATCTAATGGTTCAAACATTTGATGCTTTCAGGATTATTGAATCTCTTGTGAACTTGCAAAGACTACTTTGACATAACGGTGAAGGTAATTAGATTCTGATAATGCATGCTCCTGAGCTTGAAGACAAGAAATGCAAACCTTTCTTTGAAAAACTTGGCATTGTGCACCAAACCTCATGCGTTGATATATTCCCCTTAGCAAAATGTAAGGGCTGAGAGGAGACACAAGAACATTATAGAAATGGCAAGATCTTTGAGATTTCAAGCAGGACTGGCTTTGAAATATTGGGAAGAGTGTGCTCATGCTGCTGTGTATATCACAAACATGTTAACAAATTTAATTCTTGGTGATAAGTCACATCATGAGGTTATGTATAAAGAAAGACCTAAAAATGAAAATATGGGAATTTTTGGATGTCTTGTTGTGGCTGCAAATCCAAACAACGAGGGACACAAATTTGATGCAAGGTGTATTCCATGCCTCTTCTTGGGGTATCCTCAAACTCAAAAAGGGTATAAACTTATGAATTTGTTTAATTGGAAGATGTTTGTTACCAGAGAAGCCATATTATATGAAAACATATATCCTTACCATGTTTTCCATACTACTTTTATACAATCTAGTGAAGATCAAACACATCAACCTAACCTCACACAGCCCTGGATATATGATGACTCCACATCTATTCCTACGGTTGACCTTGAGCCAAACACACAACTATTGACCAAACCCCTCAAAATACTAAGCATGTTACTAGATTCCCTAGACAACCTACACCACAACATCTCCAAGAAGGTATACTATAGAGCACAAACCTCCCACTTGCATCAAAACTATAAGATTAACAACACCACTTGTAGTTATATATGCTGAAGTTGTGAAAGGTGTCACGAAAACCTATGTTTCACCATAATACTTCTGTATGATTGCATCAACAAAAAGAGAACTTGACCTCATTCATTTCAAAGATGATATCAAGTACTCTCACTGGCAAGAAGAAATGAATAAAGTGCTTGATGCTCTTAAAAGAAATAAGACATAGGATATCACACAGTTGTTTGCAAGAAAGCAACCTATTGGATGTAAATGGTTATAAACAACCAAATACAATCGAAAAACAGAAAAAGTAGATAAATACAAGTTAAGACTTGTTGTGATAGGTAACAAACAACAATATGGTGTGGAATTCAAGGAGACATTTTGCTCCTGTTGCTAAAATGACAATTGTCAGGTCTATTTTAGATGTTGTTGTTCGTTAAAATTGGCATATACATCAAATGGATGTAAAAAATGACTTCTTGCATGGGGAATTACAAGAAACTTTCTTAATGAACCTTCCTCAAGGATATTGTGGCAAGAAATTCATATTTGGGATGGTGTTTGAAGGAGAATGTGTTGCTGAAAATTCTAATATGGTTTGTAAAATGATTAAGTCTTTATATGAACTTAGACAAGCTCCAAGGCAATGGTATGCTAAGCTAAGTTCAGCTTTCATTACTTTTGGATACATTCAATCCAAGGTAGATTACTCCTTATTCACTCATAGTGACACAAAAGGATTCATAGTTATCCTCGTCTATGGTGATGACCTGATAGTTGCTTGAAGTAACCTGACAGTAATTGAAGAGACAAAAGAATACCTAAGGAGTCAGTTTCAAATGAAAGATATGGGTGAGCATTCCTAGGTATAGTAGTTGACAAGGGGAGTAATGGAATTTTTCTGTCTCAAAGAAAGTACATCAGGGATCTCTTGAGAGAACATGGCATGACTGATTGCAAGCCTCTTAGGCTTCCTATAGATACTCATATGAAACTTACTCACACTCATGGCACGTCTCTAGAGCATCCATAAGTTTATCAAAGGCTGATTTGAAAGTTAATCTATCTGTCTATTACTAGACCTGACAGTATACATAATTCATTACTTCTCCTATTTCTGTGCACTATCAGGCTGGAAAAAGGATTCTTAGACATCTTTGATCTGGATCACTGAACCAAGGCATTCTTCTTGCATCAAGATCTGCTGCTACTCTAACTGCATATTGTGATAGTGATTGGGGAGGTTATCATACTACTAGAAAATCCACTACTGGTTTTTGTATTATGCTTGGAGAATCTCCTATATCATGGAAGGTAAAAGGCAATATGTTATTGCTCATTCTATAGAAGAACTAGAGTATAAGGCAGTGGGAATGACTATATGTGAAGTAATCTGGATTAAGCAATTCATAAAAGACCTTGGTTTAACCAACCTTGTATGCACAACTCTTCTATGTGATAATCAGATTGTCTTAGCTATTACTGCAAATCCAGTTCAACATGAAAGCGCTAAACATGTTGAAATGGATTACCACTTTATTCGAATATAGGTTCGGGATGGGACAATCCTTCCTACATATGTCAAGACAACTGATCAAGTTGCAGATTTATTCACTAAAGTTCTTTCTGTAGATCAACAACAAAAACTTCTGGTCAAGCTAGGAGTTCATCCTCCTTCCTCCCAACTTGAGCTGGAGTATTGAAAATGGAGTGTAGTAGTGGTTGTAGTGCCTGATTATTCTTTGTCCTTGTTGTGTCATAAGTTGGTACTGGATTGTCGTTGTCTTTTTGTCTAGCTATATGTGTTGTTTGTTTGTGGATTCTCCACTAGCCGTTTTCTCTTGTTTCTCGAATGATTCTGGGGCATAACTGTCGAGGATGTTTGTAAGTTCCTTCCCCTATTATATGGAGTCTTCATATGATGTAAGGGTTAAAACAAAATGAATGAAAGCTCAACTTAATCAACTGAATCGACTGAAATACCTCATCTTATTTAGTGTTTTTTGCGGGGATATACCAGGGTATTAGAGTATTTTGTGGGGATATACCTCACTAATTTTTATTTTGTGGGGATATACCAACCTAAATTTAACTTTTGTTAAAAGATACCAAAAACACTATTTCTGGCGAGAAAGTCAAATTTTCGGCCTTTGACTTGCTATTACTCTTTGTATAGTGCGTGATATTCAATTGCTCCTACTACATTCATTTTCCTCCAACTTCCTCACTGTTAATTTGCGGCTCAATCGCGAGTTCCTACCAAGTCAAAGGTTGCAAATTTGACTTTCTCGTCGGAAATAGTGTTTTTGGTAGTTTTAACAAAACATGAATTTAGGTTGGTATATCCCCACAAAAAAAATTTAGTGAGGTATATCCCCACAAAATAACCCTATTACCCTGATATATCCCCACAAAAAACACTCTTATTTATTTCTATCTTTGCTCATAAAAGTTATTATATACTTCTTATGTTTTCCCTAGCCTAAATACGTTGCTTGGTCGTTCGAGCATTAATTCTAATGAAATTAGGGAGTTGTGAGAACTTTCTAACAGATTATCCGAGTATTTAGAGGAATAAACACAATTAAGGCTTGTGTTTCTTTCATTGTGACTCATGTCTAATTTTGGATTATTTTGTTCATGAGAAACTCTACCCGTATAGCCCCAATCTCATATAATTCAATTACTGCATATTATCATCAATTTAAGAGTTTATTGAGTAAACTAAACGAAATTTGTGATTATAGTATACTCCCTTCGTTTTTTTAATTGTTAAATTGGTGTATGCACAACCATTTATGCAATGTCACTTTCAAGCTTTTTAGAGTGTACTTTTTGACCTATTTAATGTAAAATAATGAGAAATAGTGAAAAAATAGTATTTTTGGGTGGAAAAAGAGAAGAACAAATATAAAAATATTACTTTATGGTGGACCAAGTACCCCAAATAAGGAAAATATAACAATTAAAAAAACAATTATTTAAAGAAAATGTAGCAAAAAAAACGGAAGGAATATTTTACAATGTTACTTATTTCCTCTCAATAGCATGAAGCTAAAAGTCTTACACACCCAACATGTATATATGTCTTTTGTACGCCCTATATATCTAGAGTAGGTACACCCAAATTTGTAAGAATTTGTAGTTCACCCTAGGTAGGGTAAATAAGAGTCAGGACTTCTCTTGCTTATTGATGTGTATCCATTTTTCCATTACGATGTGCCCATACTAGATGTAGAAAACGTACAAGTTTAAAAGTTGTTGACATATATATGCCTGGTGGATTATTATTCATTATCTATCTATGTACGATTTCATATTGTCAACTAATTAAGGATTAACTTGTTTTCAATTAGTAAAGTTGAGCATTTCTTGGGCTTAATTGGTCATGCAAGATGTACGGAGCTTTTATAGCGTACGTGCAATTATAGTAAATCTATGATATATAATTTCAATCAACTTTTGTCAAAGCATACACCGCATCTGGACATATTATTCCTCCATTTTTCTCCTCAAGGTGTTTTATTCGGACTACTTCTAAGTATATAATTAATTCATTGGGTTGTTGTAAGATGTTGACAATTGCTTAGTGATAGTTTGAAAACTAGCTCGATTATTATTCAGTTTTTCTCAAATTATTATTCAGTCTTCAAATGTACAGCAATAGTTTCAACTTGTTTAAACAAATACCAAATCAAATCTAAGTTGTGAGGCCCTAGCATGCTAGATTACATGAATGTGTTATTTCGAAGCGTCATGTTTTTGGCAAAGTTGAGCGTTTCTAACGGTTAATTGATGATCATCGCAGTCGTACGAAGTCTTTGCTATACGCATATTCTTATCAAGGTTAAGGATGCCTTAATTAGTAAAACTTGATTATATTATATATGAATTAGGTTACATTTTGTGTTCCCACTTTCTTGTAAAGTTATGATTTTTTATAATATGCTTGTGGTTAGAAAACCAGCTGTATTTGACAATTGATAGCTATACTTTGAGAAAACAGCTGTTTTAGTCTTTGAGATGTTGCTAGAAGACACAAAATTGACAAAATTATCGTAGATAGATCTATTTGTCAATCAATTTGCATGTATCATGCTATCATAATATGTACGTCATGATACTGTTATTCTCATATGATATTAATTCATATTTTAAAAGAAAATTGAAACCTTAACGAAGAAGTATGCCAAAAACAAATTTAAGCCGGCAATGCACACAAGCTTAAGGGGTCTTTGATGGTCAATTAATCTTTGGTGATATTAATTCATAGTTGTTTATGCCTTTGCAACGAGAATCCATTATTGGAATACTACCAACAACAAAAAATTCGCATTCATCTAATCATCTCCCATCATAATATAACCTTTCATCCCCTAAAAAAGTTACAACATGAGACAGCGAAATGATAAAAGGTGTGTAGAATATTTAAAAAATTAAATTTGTTAGGAGTGAGTTTTATTTTTGTATGTTTGATAGTTATTTGATTAATTGTTTCTTGTAGATATCGAATGGCTAGTAATTATTGATGGGATTATCGTTAAAAAGATATCGTGTTTGAAGAAATAATAAATGGGATTTTGCTTATAAACCCTACATGACATTGAAGACTGGAAGAGATGTGTGGAGACATATCGGAACAATATGACGAATAGTGATTAGTGTTCTTGAAAGAGAAAGAGAAATTTGTCTAGCTTATGTCAAATATGTCATATATATGTAGATGTCATTTTAGAATTTGTTTTCTTTTTTCTAATTAATGCATTCTAAATTTGATTTTTATTGTTCTGATATGAAATACTCCCTCCGTCCCAATTTATTTGCTACATTTTGCCATTTAGGGGTGTCTCAATTTATTTGCTATATTTGCAAATATTTCCATATATAGTACATAGGTCCCACATTTTATTTACAAATTTGCCATCACTCCCTTCTTGATTTTGTAAATGTTTCCATATATAATACATAGGTCCCACAATTTACCTATTTGTTTTTTTGTTAATTCCATTTATGTCAATGGTCCCCACTCCCTCCTTGGTCTTTGTGAAAAAGTGCGTGTAGCAAATAAATTGGGACGGAGGGAGTAACGAATTGGGGTAAATCGGTATCAAGATTGTCTTATAACAGACCGGTTTTCCAATCAGTTACTCGACTTACCCCATACCGGAACAGTTATATAACAGCTTTCCCAATAAATTTTGTAGTCCTTATCATCTAACTGCACCTGTTTCTCAGCATTGACGCATTGGATTTTGAATTACAGAGAAAACTCTGTCATTGCCACAATTGGAAAATGCTCTTCTGCTTTTATCTACAATGTTTTAGGTAATTCACCTTAGCTTTTAGTGTTCCTAGGAGACAATCAAATAAAAGACTCTATACCTAATTCAGCTGAGAGAAAAAGTCTACATGGCTTGATTTGATGAGATTTAGAAAATGGTACTTCTAAGTTCTAAGTAACAAAAGAAGAAAGAATTATTAGCCTTTCACTTGTGGTTGGGAGTGTTTTGTTTTATGTGAAGATTTGGACATATGATTAAGATTTAAGAGTTAAAGATATTCCAAGGAGATAATTAAGAGAAAGAAAGCAACTCCTACATTACAAAAGTAATATTTCTTCAAAAACACGTAATTTATGAGAGGTAAAATTATATTGTTAGATGATTCTCAGAAATAATACCTTATTAATTCTTTTTTAATTACAATATTTCCTCCGTTGGTAATATTTTCTTTTATTATCTCTCTCTCATAACATGGCCTCATTTTATTATTTATTTTTATCTCTATCTTTATCCTCTTCACATTGATTTCTAAAAGTATATAAAATTTGGAGTATTTATAGAGCGAATGAAGTACTTGTTTATAGAAAAGAAAACTATATACTTCCTCAATTTCTTTTTAATTTATTAATTTCACTTTGGGGGAGAACAAAGGAAAAAGTACAAAAGTATGAGAGAAAAACTAAAAAGATAGAGAGAAAAATTGAAAAGTGAGAGAGAAAAATTAAAAAATGGGTTACAATATTAAAAAGTGGATGACATGTGTGAAAAAAGACGAAAATGTAGATGTGAGTCATGTGACATGTTACCAAAAATAGAAAAATCTACAACGTGTAGATTAAAAAAAAAACAGATCAACAAAGAAAATGTGTAGATTAAAAAAAAAGGGAGTATCTGATAAATCATACTATTTCTTCTATTTCAATTTATTTGTGACACTTTTAAAATTATGGAATGCTAGAAAATTTTTTGGAAAGAAGAGAGATAGAAAAAGAAAATAAAAGAGTCATATGTGATAAGAGAGAGATAGAGAAAAGCTATTACCGAAAATAAAAATGTCACAATTAAATTGAAACTTACAAAAATAAAAAGTGTCACATCTAAATTAAAACAAATGGAGTATATGATATCAAATTAGGCTCTACTTCCTCCGTTTCTTAAAGATCTTCCATCTTTCCGTTTAAGTGCATTTCCAAAAGTTCCCTCTTTTACTTTATTTCTTATTTGGAATTTTTTTCCTTTTTATGTCCCTACCATATGGTCCACCATTACATTATTAATTCAATTTTAATCCCTTTCTCTCTCCTATTTTAACCTTATTTTATTTGTTTATTTATTTTAACCTCTTTTTCTCTCCTACTTTACCCACCCTACACAAATTGATTCTCATTAATATCTATAGTAATAGTAACAAGGAAGATCTTTAAGAAACGAAGAGAGTATTTGCTAGATCTAGCTATGACGGATGAGGAGTTAAAGTATATTTGTTTTTATGATGAAGACAAGTACACGCACATAAACACTTATATTTTTGCAAGTGCTTGCTAGTGATACACAATCCTTTGAGAAACTAAAAGTAACTTGATAAATTACATGTATTAGAATCTTCTGCCTTTTGTTAGTTAAGCTACATTCTAATGATTATTGTATACGAGCTTGAAATATTATTCTAACTTATTTTTAACAAAAAAGAAGTGAAATCAAAATAGTAGCTCTTGCATAATGTTGTAGTAGTCCCATTAAGATATTATTGAAGATTTTTACTTTTTAAGAGCTTGTATGTTAGTTGTAAGGATACTTTCTGAAGAGATAAAAAAAGAGAAGGAGATAGTATAAGACTAAGCATAGCCCAATAAGAATACCTGTTTGTGCCAGTAAACAAACCCATGAATTTTTTTTTGGGCCCTCTTCAAAGTTATGATGTTCTGGTCCTTCATATTATTGTTCAACTGTGTTTCAAATTGGGCCAAGAAGTGGATATCTATTTAACAAATTTTGATGTGTCAATTACTCACCTTTCCAGTGATGTTAGGATTGGGCTCGTTATAAACCCTATAAGATCGGCTGTAAGTTGTAAACCCAGCTCTTCTTCCCGGCCCATCCCACGTCAGGTCATTCTATATTTGAAAATTGTAAATCATATACTCTTACAAGATATGATGTATATCAAATTCTATCTCATGTTTTAGGTGTCATCTCTATAAGATTATCAAGCAAGACTTTGAGATCATGGGATCAAATCCCATTATGGGATTTTTGAGGGTGAGGTTTCTCTTACCATCCCCCTTCCTCCAAGGAGTCTGACCTGCAAACCTGGTTGGTTTTAATGTATTTAGTGATCAGTTTAATCCATTCGGTTATCACGTTCTTTGATCCATTTAGAGATTAATTTAATCCATTGAGGGACTAGTAAGACTATCGAGTTATTTTAAAAAATGGAAACAAAGGAAGGAGAAAAGAATGGATGACTAGGTTCATGTGAGTGTCTAGAGATAATGTTGGGTCAGAGTGAGATAGAATGAGTTTGTTAGGAGAATGCAGACTTGTATTTGTCTAATTTTATGTTAAAATAAGACTGTATTTTTAATTATGTGTGCAAGATTTTATCAATTAAACTAGATGTTAAAAAAAGTTATGTTTCTATTTTTGTTTGACATCCAACATATCTCTATTATATAAGCCAGGGGGGAAGCTATAGTACCCTCAATGAAATGTCTTTTTTGTCCTTAGCTAAATATACACTTAATTAAATATTCAGATTTTGTACAATTATATCCTTTCCTAATTTAAAGATGGGTCAAAATTCCAATAATAAACTAAATAAGTATTTACAAAGTAACTTGCCATAATGAGAAAAATGGTTACACAATAAAAAAAATTACAAATTTAGTTTAACTAGAAAATTTTACATCTAAATGTTTATCTCAATTTCTAAACACTTTATAAATTAGAGTAGTTTGTATAACAAAAATTATAAATCACACTTCTATAATTATATTTGAAGAAATTTATTAAGAATAGATCCAAATAATCGGCGCACGCATTACGTGCATGAAAGACTATTTTACAATAAGTTAAAAGAGATACTCGCGCAGTTAGAGATCAGACAATGGAATATGCTCCAGTGGTCTAACTCCCTAAAATCTATCACCTAAATAGTATCTATCACTTTTAATTTTACCTTTAACTTTGAACTTTTTTTTGTGATGCAACAATTAATTATCATAATGGTTTCGAATAAATGCAATTACTTGACTTCATAATACTATTTATATATTAAGTATGATCAAGATTTATTTATTAATACTTTAAAATAAATTTTATAATATAAATTTTGGATTTGTCTATATTTACATTTACTAAATTTATATCAACTTCTTATAAACTTTAGTAACATAATTCAATATATTAATTATAAAAGTTGTGTCTCTTGATAAGTTAAAATTCAATATATTAAATATACTTAAAATGGATATATTATTAAAATATCAATATAGTGAAGGTATCTCGAACAAATAACTCGAATAATGATTATTGTCTATTATTCTCATTCGTGTATTATGATCATTGTTTATTATTGACTGGTTTAGTTAGGATCCCCAAAATTCAAAATCCTAGATCCGCCTCTATGTAAGATAACTTATGTCAATATTTAATATGGTAGTGAAACATCGTTCCCCAACAAGTGTTCTATAAATTTTCATCACAATTCAATTACTTCCTAATTGATAATGAGATTCTAGTAATTAGAGATGTCAAGCAAATCCCTGACAATTAACATGTTACCCTTCAAAAAAAATTACAGATAATAAATTTTAGGTACTTACATCACAATTACTCATTATGATGCATTGGTATGCCTCCCAGGCACCATTTCCCGTACCGGGTACAGGTGCGTCCTTGGTATGGTACGGATCGCCTGAGATTCGTACCCAGAATGAATCCAGTGGGTCGGGGACGTGGGTTGCTTTCGGGGACAGATGGGCCGACTTTGGGTACACGGGTTGGGTACGTTTTTGCGTACCCAACCTATTTTAATGAAATTCGAAATCCCCAAATTCAGATTCTAAGATTTTAGGGTTCAAAATTCTCAATTCTTTCTCAATTCACTTTGAAAGTGCGAAGTAACCTGAACTTCTTCTCATCGTTCGTCCTCTCAACCTCTTTCGAAGCAAGTTCGAGCTTCGAAGCAAGCCTCGACTTCTTCTTGTCGGTTATCTCCACTCTCGCCGGATTTCTTCTCTCACCTGAATTAGCCTAGGTGAGTAATATTTATTTTCTGTTTTATCAGTTCTCCTCCGTTGTGTAACAAGAACTGAAAATATCTCACTCGTCAGTCCTTATTTCCTCAAGTATATTGTATAAGGAAAAGGGAGTATCTTGTTTACACTTTACAGGTGTCATCCACCTTGTTTCTTTTCTTCTGTTTATATTTTGGGGAATAAAGTTGTCAATTTGTCATCTCTCTAGTCTTATTTTTAAAAGAAAACTCTAGTCTATTTAAGAGTATAATGTGTTGAGTTATAAGTATGAAATATTATTTTTTAATAATCTAATTTTAATTATGACTGAAATACTGTAAATTAATAAGTTTATAATTTCCATTTAATATATGAAAATTCAAATTTAAGTAATATTATTCATTAAATGTATTATATTATTTATTTAAATTTATTTATTTTTTGCCGAATTCCAGCTGTACCCGTTTTCAAAACTTTTGATTTTGCTGTTTCCCGTACCCGTCCATGTATCCGTACCCGTATCCGTGCTACTTTTATTTTTGGGCCCCCTTTCGGAGACCCGTGGTAAGATGAATTACCTCTAGGCTGCCCTCGCACAGGGCCACTCACCTAGAGGCCCAACAAGCCCCAACCCCCTCCCCCCTCCCCAACAATATTGAAATTTGCTTCCACCAAGATTCGAACCTTGGTCTCTCATGTGGGAAATAGGAAGCCATACCATTGAACCCAAAAATCCTTGGTGTATCTGTGCTACTTAGATTACTCATCAATCAATGGATATTACTTCAATGGATATTACTTCTTCCGTCTTAAAATTCCCATACATAATCCTCAGTCCTCAGAAAGACTCCTATAGTGAGAGAAACTAAAAAAGGTTGCCCTTTGATTGAAGCAATTATCATACCAGTTCACTCCACTTGCTAGTTGATGTAGTTGCGAAGAACAAAGCGTACAAACAACAGCGTTACCTAATATTACGTGTTCCTTGCACTCCACAGCTTACTTCCTCAGCTAACATCCCAATTCTTGTTTACTATCGCAAGATGGATATTATATCCAACTGATCACTCATCACATAACTATTATGTGCATTCCTAGTAGATGTGACATAACTTTTTGATTAGACCATTTCCTTATGATATGCTTCATAGATTTCTTTTTATTTGCAACATAATTTTTTGGCACACAATTTAGGAAGAATATTTAAAAATATAAACGGCTAAATTAGTCAATATAATTTAATCGTTAACATCCTAACACATCCCTATTACCAGTGTTTAAGTTATATTTATTAATTCCCTAATCTCCGCCTTAAATTGTGTGCCAAGAAGCTACTCCTCTACCTCGTAATATAATGTTTGATTCTTTTTGTACGGTCTGCAAGAGGTATCTTTGACCTTCGATATTTTTTATTCTATTTTAATAAAAATATAAAAAGTTGATACTATGAAAATACACATTGCGACGAATATGACAAGACCGTATGTCCATACATGAGTGTTTTTTTATACGTTAATAAGAATATTTGGTCAAAGATTTTAAGTTCGACTCACAAAAAAGTAAACAAGCACTATACACTAATGGAAAAAAGCCTAATTAATTCGGTCAAAATGGGTTTAACTGATTTGAAAATGAACCTGGTCACTTAGAGGCAGACTAGTTGAAGAAAATTAACTGATTTTTTTATCATCGGATCAAATAATACTCAAACTGATCTGGTGAAGTTTTGAAAACTGAATTAGTTTTTATCCATTAACTTATTCAATTTTCACCAATTCACTTGATCATTTGAGTTCAAATTTAATAAACAAAATTTGACATACTTCCGCAGCTGTAAACTCGCTAAAGAAACTAAGAACATGAAAAATTAACAAGCCAAACTTAAAAACGAATTATAAAAATAATACTCCCTCCGCCCCGCAAAGATATGAACACTTGTTGGGACACGTATTTTAAGGTGATAAATTGTTGCGTGGTTATCAATTGTTATTTTATTTAAAAAGTAGATGTGATAAGAGTTGGTCCGGTATTTTTTATTATAGGAGAGAGAAATTTGAGTAGCTTTTTATTGATAAAAGATAGAGTATGGGCCAAAGGAGTATGAAAGAAATAATATATTAATAGTGGGATCATGCCAAAAATGTAAGTGTTCAAATTAATTTGGTATAAACAAAAAACGAAAGTGTTCAGAGTAATATGGGATGGAGGGAGTATACAATAACAAACCTTCCTAAAGAGGAAGGAAAGAAAGAGAGGTAGAGAAATTCCAAATAGAGTTACAAAAAAAAAACTTGATCACAAATCTAAATAAGTAAAATAAACTAGCAAAATCACAAAAAAAAATCACAAAAAAATAACCAACGAAATTACAAAAACCAACAATTCTATAAATAATATAAACCCTAAAATCAATTGGGACTATCACTAGTGGAAAAATAAGCAAGAGCTACGCTAAAAAAGGCCCTTAGGGCTGCGTTTTTTGACAACAACCCTTTCCATAGCAGCCCTTCACTTTTTAAGTAGGGCTGCGCTTTTCAAACGCAGCCCTTCACAACGAAGGGTTGCACTTTTTACACAAAAACGCAGCCCTTCTACAAGTGAAGGGCCGCGCTTTTAGGTAAAAAGCGCAGCCCTTTTAAGCATGAAGGGTTACGTTTTTAGTAAAAAACGCAGCCCTTTTGACCCATAAAAAATAAAAATAAAAACATTTTTTTTGACATTTTTTTACTCCTACTGTGAAGAAGCCCTTCATGTTTTAAATTTTTTTTTTAAAAAAATAAATCTGATCCAATGTCCACATGAGACGCAGATGAACCTTGTGCGTCGAACCTTGTCACTACATGCGACGCAAACTCTATATTTTTGTGGAAAAAAATAATAAAACCAATCATCCCAACAATTCATCAATAACAGCAAATTGAGTTTGCAATTTCGACATTTAAATGAACGAAATACAAAAGAAGTTCAATGTTTGAAATAGAAGAACTACATACAAGAAACAATGAATATTATTGAAATCAAAATACAAGAATAAAACGAAATGAAAAAATTGAACAAATAAAAAATTAGATCTGAATCAATTAAGAATACAATTTGAGGAAAAACTTATAACATAACCTCAAATCTGTAATAAACCCTAAAACAATCCCAAGAAACACTGTCCTTCAATCTTCACCGACGAGAAACAACAGCTTCGATATAATCTTCAATCGACGAGATAAGGAAAACTGATGGAAAATTGATACAAAAACTGCAACCCCTTCAATCTTCACCGATAAATTTACCCAGATGAGGAAAACTGATACAAAAACTGCAAAAACCCAAATGAAGATCAGAAAAGTCAAAGAAAACCCACATCAAACTTAAATGAAAGCAAAAAAAAAAAAAAAAAAACCTCACCGACGAGATATTTTCAGTCCAAAAAAAAAACTCACCGATGTTAGAAGGGTCGTCAGTTTTCGCTTCGCTTAGCTTCGCCGACGATGAAAGGTCGACAAATTTTAGTGAATCAGAAAGAGACTGAAAAGGTTTAGTGTGGATTATGAAAGGGAGGAGGGGGGAAGGAGATCAGAAGAGGAGGGGGAATTAGGGTAAGTTGGGGGGATTCGTAACAAGAAGTGGGAGGGAGGAAGGACGAAGTAGTGCAGCGGAGGGACGAAGTAAGAATTAGGGTAGCGCGCTTATATATGGGTATTTTTTGTCATATGGACGGATAAGATTATTTTTTGTCACTCAAAAGGGCTACGCTTGTCAAAAAAACGTAGCCCTTCTTACAGACTTACAGTCAGAAGGGCTGCATTTTTTTACAAGCGCAGCCCTTCATTTAGTAGGGTTGTGCTTGTAAAAAAACGCAGCCCTACAATAAAGAAGGGCTGCGTTTTGAAGAATGCGCGACCCTTTCTGCACAACCCTTCCTTTTTTTCCCTAGTGTATCGATGAATCAAAATAAAATAAACCCTAAAAACGCGAATTAATATCAAATAAAATAAACAATCTTAAACCTTGAATCCAAAAATTAATCAACAATCTAAATTAATATCAAAAGTTCTTTAAAATTACAAAAAATTGTTTTTCTTCACCTTAATCACTCACAAAATCGTGGTTGGCAATGCGGAGGAGAGAGAACAAGGTGAAGGGAGGTGGAGACTTGAGCAACGAAACCACAGAGAGAGAAGGTGTTGGTGGTTGTGGTTGGTTTTGGTGAGTGACGAAACCACGGGGGGAGATGGTGGTGGTGATCGATGAGAGAGTTTGAGCTAGAGAGACGATGGTAGTGGTTGGTGTTTGTCGGGAATGACGAAGATGCAAGAGAGGAAACTCTAAGTGGGAGATGGTATTTTAGAGAGAAGGTGGTCGTTGGTTGGAGTTCATGGGTTCATGGTGAGAGAGGTTGTGGGTGACAAAGAAAACCCTAAGTGGGAGATGTTGTTTGAGGGAGAAGCTCGTTGTAATACCCGTATTTCTAGTAAGTTATGAATTATAATTTTTGAAAGGATTTTATTTATTAAAAAGGTTTATTATTAATTATAAATATTTTAAATAGGCTTTTATAATATATTATGTGTTTTTCAAATAGATTCTAGCCGAAATTAAATATTGGGCCTAGGTTTACAAATTATAGTCCAAGTAGTTAGTTTAGTAGTTGAAGATATTTTTTAAAGAAAAATCAGAAAATATTTTTAAAAAATAAAAAGATAAGACTTACAGAAAAAAGGAAGAAGATTTTCCAAAAAAAAAGGAAAAAAGATTTGTTTTGCGTCGGCTTGCAACTCACGCCAGTGAATTGATGAAGTTGGCTAAACTTTTTTATCTTTCGCTTAATAATTAATATAAGCATCTAGATTATTTATCTTATATTAGGGAGTATTCTCCAATTTTAGTTAGATTTTTTTTTTTTTGATAAGGAAACAAAACTTAGGATAGGCCCTCAATGAGGAGGCTACCCTAAAACATCCTTGCGGATGCAAAGAGAAAAATCAAAATCATAGGGCGGAGTACAATAATGAAGATCCTGGAAAGTATGGCCCCGATGAGCCATGAAGTCGGCTAATTTGTTAGCTTCGCGGAAACAGTGCTGGACCTGAAAAGAATCAAAACGAGCAATATTAGCATGAATATCAGTCACAATGTTACGAATTTCCCAAGGAACTTTCCAGATCTTTCTGACAGCGTTAACCACCTCCAAGTTATCACCCTCAATGGTAAGGTTAGAAATATTAAGAGAGAGAGCCGCCACAATGCCCTCTTTCATTCCCCAAGCTTCCGCCTGGAGAATGGTAGTGTGGCAGCCTAACGATCTACCACTAGCAATCAAGACTTCCCCATCCGAATTTCGAATTACCAAGCCTAAAGCAGAACTGCCATTGGAAAGTTTCGATCCATCAAAATTTAACTTGAAATGACCTGGATCAGGCGGGGACCAGTTCAAAGCAGGCCCAGACCTCTGAGAACCACCAATTTTACTATGACCCTCAGAAATGGAGCTGCCAATATGATCACCCGCAAGAGCCTTATCCCAGGTCAAAACATAAGAGCTAATAATGAAGCTAGCCCGCCTAGAAGAGACCACTTCATTATTAAAAATAAGCTTGTTCCTAAAATACCAGACAAACCACCATACAAAGGAGAATTTAACTATTTCTCCTTTCGAAGAGACACTATGGCAGGCTTCCAAAGCCGACCGGAAGCAAGAAAGATTCAAAGATTGAAGACAAACAGGAGGAATAGGCTAGTGAAAGCTGGTATTAAGGTGGTGAAAAACATCACTAGTAAAAGGGCACTGAAAACAAAGATGACCAATTGACTCACTTGCATAATTACAAAAAACACATTGTTGAGGGAGGAAGATATGGCTTTTTTCTAACCGATATTTCGTTGGAAGACCGTCATTACACGCCTTCCATAGGAAATTTTTAATTTTAGGAGGGATATGGAGACCCCAAATCCACCCATACTCGACTTTTTCCGCAGAAGCAGGGAGAATACCTTGAGCAAGCAGAGCCCCAGTCTTGACAGAGTACTCACCATCAGCCGTAAGACCCCAAACAAGGGAGTCCGGTTGAGATTCAGAAGGGATATAGATAGAAATGATTTGTGCTACAATATGAGGAGGGACCAAAGAGAGTAAAATCTGGGTGTTCCACCTACCTGAGTCTAAAATACAATGATCAACTAAATAGGTCTCCATCCTTGGAGTAGGAACTATAATAGCACTAAGTGGGTATTGGAAAATCCAATTATCCGACCAAAATATAATACTTTTACCATCCCCAAGATGCCAACGTAAACCTTTCTTGAACGTGTCTCTTAATTTAAGAAGATTTCGCCATTGCCAAGAGGCAGACTTGGAGACTTTTATAGAAAAGAGATTAGAGTTCTTAATATAACGCTTTCTAACAAGGCGAACCCAAATATTATTATCATCTTTGATTATTCTCCTAAAAAGCTTCATTTGGAGAGCATTATTAGAGACTTTTGCAGTACGGAAACCTAAGCCTCCTGCTGTTTTTGGTTTACAAATTCTTTCCCAACCAATCAGATTGGGGGATTTATTTAAATGGTCCTTGTTCCAAAAGAAATTCCTATACGTTTTATCAAGATTCTCCAAGATATACTTAGGAAGGCGAAAACTTTGCATCTGGTAATTGGACTTTGAAGCAAGATTGGACTGAATAAGGACCGAACGGCCAGCCTGAGAGAGGGAATTAGCTTTCCATTTGGGAAGTTGGTTTATGGTTTTATTAAGAACTGGAGTAAAAGTTTCTTTCGTAACCTTGGAAGTGATAATGGGACGTCCCAAATAGTCTCCCAAAGAGTTAGATTCTGTCATTCCCAATATGTTAGCAAAATCTTGTTTTTCATTAGCAGAAACATTACTCGTACATTGGAACGCTGATTTATGGTAGTTCACCATTTGACCTGACATGGAACAATATTTATCTAAAATCTGCCGAATGACTAAACAACTATAATTATTAGCTTTGGCAAAAATCATTGTATCATCCGCAAATGTCAAAAAAGGAACACGAATACCAGTTTTGCCAACTGGCACTCCTACCGGTTTGGTGGGGCTATTAGCCGCAGAAGACAGAAGTCTTGCAAGAAGTTCCGCACATAAAATAAATAGGTAAGGGGAGATAGGATCCCCTTGACGAATACCGCGGGAAGGGAAGAATTTTTCACTTGGCACCCCATTGACTAGAACGGAAAAAGAAGAGGAAGAGATACACTCCTTAATCCATCCAATCCAAATAGGCAAAAACCCCAGTTTCTCAAGGGTCATGAAAATATAACTCCACTCTAATCGATCATATGCTTTTTCCATGTCCAACTTAATAGCTATCCAGCCATTAGGCCCAGTCTTAGACCGAAAGGCCTGAAAAACTTCATGAGCAATCAAACTATTGTCTCGAATAAGGCGGTCAGGAACAAAAGCACCCTGGAGAGGATGAATGATTTGTCCTAACACTGTTTTTAACCGAGAGGTAATAACTTTGGAAATGATTTTATAAATTGTTGAACAGAGACTAATAGGGCGAAAATGATTTGCAGTAGAAGGATTATCAATGTTTGGGATTAGCGCTAGGAAAGTATGATTTATTTCTTTTAGAATCTTTCCAGAATGGAAGAAAGCTTGGACCGCTCTTACAACACTATTTCCTATCAAAGTCCGGTACTTTTGAAAGAAAAAAGGAGGGAATCCATCCGGGCCAGGAGACTTATCTCGGGCCAGATCAAAAACAACATTTTTAATTTCTTCACCTAAGACTGTTGATGTTAAAAAATTGTTATCATCAAGCGAAACTATTGGATCCAGAAGAGCAAAATCAAGATTACTATCAAAGGACACTTTGTCATCTGATTTAAATCGATGAACAAATGCGTCTGTTAACGCCTGGGCAATTGCATTTGGATTGGTGATTTGGTCACCATTTACTAAAACAGACCTTCGAATTTGGTTCCCGTTTTTTCGAATAGTAGCATGAGTGTGGTAATAAGATGAATTGGTATCTCCTAACGTTAAGTACATAGTTTTACTTTTTTGCTTCCAATAATCACTACTAAAAGATAAAAGAGAAGAGCGCTTATTAAGAAATAAGTCTTGCTTTTTGAGCAAATCTACATTTAGGGGATTAGCAAGAATATCTTGTTGAAGAGTTTTCAGCTTAGAATCCACTTGTCTTAACTGGCGAAAAACATTTCCAAATTGAAACTTGTTCCATTCTTTAGATTTTTCTTTTAAAACTTTGCATTTTTTTACTAACCTAAACATGTGAGAGCCATCAAACTGAACACACCACGTTTTTTTTACAAGGGTATCATAGTCTTTTCTTGCACACCACATTTTTTCAAACCTAAAGGGAGGGGCTTTAACAGATGACGACGGAAGATAATTAAGTACAATTTGGCAATGATCCGAAGAAGTAAATACAGCATGAATAATATTAGCAGAAGGAAATAAAGAGAGCCACAAGGGAGAAGCTAATCCTCGATCTAATCTTTCGTAGATATTGTTATCTCCTGCCCTTTTTTTACGCCAAGTAAATCTTTGTCCTGAAAATGGGATTTCAGAACATGGGAGCTGAGTAAATATATTATTCATAACATTGAATCTGGAGGAAGAAGTAGGAGCACCCCCACTTTTATCTTCTAAACAAGCAATCTCATTAAAATCACCCATAATGACAAAGGGGAGAGTTAAAGAAAGTGCATATTGAATAAGGTCACACCAAAATTCATGTTTAAATTCTTGTTTGGCCGGAGCATAGACAAATATAATCACATATTCTTTTTGAAGTGCCGTGAGAGAAACAAGACAGGAAATAAATCTTTCAGATTTAAAAATAACAGTAAGATCAAAAGGATTAATAAAGCACTGCTTCCACATAATCCATAATCCACCAGAGTATCCTACAGTTGGAATAACATCAAAATTCTGAAACCCACATTGGGTGATCATAGCTTGGGAGGGGGGATTGTGATTTTACTTCACAAAGCATTAGGATCTTAACATTGTTATGCAAACAAAAGTCCCTAGTGTCTACCAAAGCATTTTTTCTAGCACAACCTCGAATATTCCAACAAGAAACTGACATTATTTAATAATAAAATAAGGTGGAAACATGGCTACCATAGATACTGTCATCAGAGATTAGTTCCTTTTCCTCTTCAGAGCTGAAGATGCATCATCTTCATCCTCTTTGTCTACCATCCTTCTCTTTGCAGAGCCAGAGGGGGAAGAGAGCTCCACTAGGTGGGAAGCAGCAACACCCATTCTTTCAATCTGCCTTACAATAGAGCTGCTGGAGTTAATAGAGTGAAAGGAGTTTTCAGCCAAAGATTTGTTCTCAGTAGGAGTGATATCATCCTGATCATCAATGCAAAAAGTTGCATCATCTTCCTCATTATAACAAAATTGATTAATAGCAGGCACTTCAGAAGAAGTAAGGGCTAAGTACTGATTTTCATCAAACAAATCAGAGGCACAATAAACCTGGACAGGAGAAGGGTAACAGACAAGGACCCCCCCAGTGTCACCTACAATCTTCCCAGAAGGCAGAGCAAGAGAAGGAGAGACTTGAGGGATAAGATAACCAACTTCATCATCAGAAGAATCCTCAGAACAAAACGTATGAGAAACCATGAGCTTACCTTTACCTTTACCTTGGACAATATTAGAGACTTCAGAAACTTTCTTAGCAGTGTTAGTATTGTCTTTAATAACAACCCCTTTCCCAGAGGGAGTGGGCAACAAACCACCAGCAAAACCATCAGACATAAACTTTTTAGAAAGGGACTTAGCAACAGGAGGTTTTGATAGGCACTTAGGCTTCACATGAACCACATTTGCTGGCTCAGCTGTGGTTACATGACAAGCTTGCCTAGTAGCCTTAGCAATTGCATCATAGAGAGATTTCTGTTTAGGGTTCTTTAGCAGTTGAATAGTAATTTCTTTTTTAGGGGAGTTTGAAAGGGGACAGACCTCAATAGCATGTTCTGACTCACCACAGAAGGAGCAACCTGAGGAGAAGTCCTCATACCAAATAACATAGCCATGCACAAGGTCACCCACTTTACTAGCCTCAGCAAACTCAAGCAAGGGGCCCTGGATATCCACCCTAACACAGGCTCGAGCAAAAAGAATCTTATTACGCAACAGAGAACGTTGGTCAATCTTAATGAGAGCACCAATGTCATTCGAGGCTAACAAGTTAGCTATGGAATCAAAATTCAGAAGCTCGGTAGGAAATCTAGGGATTCTTACCCACAAATCCACCCATTTTATTTCTTCCAAGTAAGGATAAAAAAAGGGTCTCCAGGGAGAAAGAACAAACAAATCACCTTGAATATGCCAAGGTCTCTCACTCCAGATGAGAGAGAGATCCTGAGGATTAGCAAACCTCAACAGAATCCAGCCGTTGCCCATTTGCATATAATCCACCTCACCCTTTATAATTTTCCAATCAGCCTTGGTCCTTGCGATAATGGTGCGCAAGTCCAATGGGGCTGAGAGCATTTTACCAAAAAGGCAAGATTTCGAAAGCTCTTCTATATCTTTCTGCACTTGAGGCAGAGAGTCTAACACTACAGCCTCAGGAAAAGAAGGGGGATGGGGAGGGTCATATTGGAGGGATAAATTAGTAGGAGGGTCCCCTAATGGAGAGCCAGAAGCAGCAAGTTCCACATTAGGGTTAGGGTTTGATAATAAAACATCTTTGAGGTTAGAATGACTACCCATCATAACAGACAACAGAATAACAGAAAATTTAAGAACTAGCAAACAATTTCTAAAGAGAGAAAAGAAGGAGTTGGGGATATAAGAGAATATCACCTGGGTATCCCTTTTATAGGGATTATGGACTTGAAAACAAAAGAGGCTCACCACTTTACTTAAATACGCCAAAGGAATGATAAATTCCATCGCATTAAATGTTGGAGCAGGGAAGAACAAGAAGAAAGTTCCAATCCACGCATAGTTGGATAGAGAAAACCACAAAAGAAGGATTACTAGCACAATTTTACCAACTAACTGCACACTCTTTGAAGAAAAGCCGCAAAACTTGCAGAGTAAACTCACACTCGCCATAAATGCAACAAATGATTCAACCCTAAAAAATCCAGCTGGCTTGTACTTAAATGAGAAAAATACGAAACCCTTAATCCACTTAAATTGATTTTGGGAAGTTCTTTGGACAAAATCAGAGCAAAGCGCTACACATTTAACATTATTTGGAGAGAAATGAGAAATCTGTAATGATTTCGCTAATAGGTAGCCTAAAGAGTAGACTTTCAATTGATTTGGGGAACTTAAGCAAACTGCCATCCTACTACCTACTAAGGGTCTATGGCATTGATTAGAGAGGAGAAGGTAGAATACAGTAACTTTTCGAGTTGCAGAGAAGGAAATTTAGAAGAGGATTAGTTGGAGAAGAAATTCAATTGATTTGGGGAAGATTTTAGGGTTTGGAGAAGTGGAATCGCCAGCTGGGTTTTCTTTGGGTTCTAGAGTTTCTCTTTCTAGAGCTTTCTCTCTCATCTTTTTTGTAAGTAGAAGTATAGGAGTGATAGATATCTCCAATTTTAGTTAGATGAACATGAAAGAAATAGTGTATCTTAGCCCAAATTATTTATCTTTTCTTAAAAACTCATCTTTTAGTTCGGAGTTCTAGTACAACTCTACTTGTCCAACTAGTATAAATAGGGGCCTCCATCCCTCATATTCTTCACACCAAAATTGAGAAATAAATCTCTTTTGTTAAGTTTAAACTCTCTCTTCCTCTTAGCCTACCCTTTCTCTTCTTCCCTAGTAGTTATTAACTTTCAAGGTGCGTGTATATGATCTTTAAATATTATTCCGCATGCGTAGTATCATGTTTTTAGGGTTATTATTTTGAAGTGAAACACATGTTTATATGAACTTCATGAGCCTTATTATGAATAGTATGAGTTAATATGAGTATGTTAAATTTATGACTTATTATGAACATGCTAGTAGTCTATCGTTAACGTTAGGTTCATTTATGAAAACAACTCGTAAAATCATATGTGCCGTGGGTTATTGTTGTGAGCATGGGCGGATTTACAGGGGCAGTGGGTACAACTGTACCCTCATTCCCCAAAAAACAAATTAAAGAAAATCAAAGCTAAAAGAAAAAAAAAAGTTATTGTATTATGGCACTGGTTTCTCCTATCTCTCTGATAGGCGTGTCGCGCACCTAACAAAAATAAATAACCTAACTAATCCTCCTAAATATGTAGTAGGGTAAGTCAGAGTCGATCCCACAGAGAGAAAGTTGTTCTATGATTAGCCCTTAAATATTGGTAAGACTAAAGGAGATTAATAACAATGATCGTCGAATCAACTATACTAATCAATATATAAATAAAAGACTCTATAGTTAAATATCCCCGCTAGCACGAAGTAATACAAAATAATTCCTACCCCAAACTAATCAATTAAATGTTCACAAGGAAAAGTCCACCATAAAGTATCCACCTCTCCCGAGTATCTATGGCTTCTCTAATATGCATTCAAGCCTACTCCCGTGGAATCATGCAAATTAAAGACATTAAACGCGCACTTTAATTCCTAACAATCCATTCTACCTACTCCCGTGGAGAACTTCATGTCCTTAATTGAAATACTCAAATCCGTCAAAATCCAACTCCCGTTGTGATCAAGACAATGGAATTAAACAATACTAGTTATCCCTAATCTAGTATTGGAATATGCACAATCAATTAAGCAAGAACAATTAACAATTAATATGAGAATTTAAAGAAACAATCATGAATTAAATCATACTAGGGTTCAACTTAACCATAGATAAAAGAAACTACTCTATCATGAAATAAATAATGAAATCTAAATTACAAGAAAACATAATAAAGAAATCAAGAAAAACTAATGAAACTCATGAATTAATGAAAAAGAATAAAAACTAGGGTTTACACTAAAAACTAGAGAGAAAGAGAGGAGAGAAAACTAAAACCTAAAACCTGAAAATAACGTGAGAGGGAGAGGAGGAGAGAAAGAATGAAAACCTATCTAAATAAATATTCAATAACCTAATATGACTTGGAAAGTAATTTACAAGATAAGGAAAGTCTTAAATAAATCATTAATAGGCGGATTAGTGATCCGCGCGTACGCGTGGCAGATTCCAGCAGAAACAGTGCAATCTTCCGAAAGGCATAACTCCTTGACTAGAAGTCTCCTCGGGGCGTGCCACCTATCGTTGGAAAGATCTTCAAGTCTAGTTTCCAAATATGGTGGAATTACTCGATTCTAAGGATCACATCAAAAGTTATGACCAAAAGAGTAGACGTGACTTTTTTTCACATTTCTTCTAATGATTTTCCGCTTCGTTTTTGCTCAAACTCGTACTATGACATATCCATACGATCCTTGTACATTGTAGATTCCTTCCAAGTGCTCCTAATCCTCAAGTTTAGCTAATCATAATCCAAATACGTTCTCAATGCCTGAAATTCATCAAAAACAAGAAAACATACCGAATAGGAATAGAACATAACTTAAGAATATAATGCAATAATGAACCTAAATATGAAACTAAATGCTCTAAAATGCAACCTAAATGCACCTAAAAACTATATATAAAAATGACTTACCACTCTCTTTCTCAGTTTCTCCTCTTCTCTCTCTTTCTCTCACCTCTGGGCTCCTCTCTTTCTCTTTCTCAATCTAATGTTTTTTTTTGGCCCTAGTTTTCTTGCACTGGTATTATGAAATTTGCTATCTTAGCCTTCTTTTTAAGGATTGATTTCCTCTAATTTAACAAATTCATCAGTTCTAGGTATATTTTTCTCGATTTTTTTTATTTTTGTTAACTTATAGACTTTCCAATCTCCTCTCTCCCTCCTAAATTCTTCAGTGTTTCTCCTTTCATCTGCTGTCACGCACACGCTGGTTGTTGCGGTTGGTGCTGCCACGATTGTTGTTGTTCTTTTGTGTGTTACAATCGTCGAGAAGCCACAAAGTTTTTAGATCTCCTGTCACGACGAAGTTTTTAGATATCCCGTAATCGAAGAGTAGTAAGAACGCATCGCTCATTCTCAGGTTTTTTGGATTTTTAGTTGTTGTATTACCTTAGTTGTTGAGACATTCAATTTTTAGGGTTTTTAGAGTATTTTCTGTTTGGATTAACGAGTTGTTGTTTCAATTCTTCATTGTATTTCTAAATTTTTTTCAGATATGCACGCTTCTTTTCTCAATTTCTTTGTTTTTTTAGGGGAATTTCTTTGTTGTTTTTAATTCTTGATTTTGTACATATATTTTCGAATTTCGCGATGTGTTCACTTCATCGGTGCAACAGTTCAAGGATTTCGTCGAGCATGTTCAGCATACTATTTTTTTTGCTTAATTAGTTCCTTAGTATCAGTTTTTGATCTTATTTTCTCCTTTTAAGTATAGAAGCTTTTAGAATTGATGTGTAGGTATCTATTTTTGTTGTATTTGTTTTAGTTACGCTTCTTTTCTCAATTTTTGTTATGCTATATGTTTGTTGTATCCGTATTAGTGGATAATCGACTTGTGTCGGATGTGGCTCTATATCTGACGCAAATATGCTTTTTTTGGTTCAAAAACCAGGGTTGTGGGTGACATGTGCGTCGGACTACACTACACATCCGACGCAAATGGGTTAAGATTTGCGTCGAATCTCCATCCGACGTAGATCATCTATCTGTAATTTGCGTCAAGGCCTGTGCCGTCGGACCCATATCGAACACAAATGAGGGTATCACATCCGACGCAAATCGTCGATTCTTTACTAGTGTATTATATAAGTATCACAAGTATCCAAGGAAGGTTTATAGAAATATCTTGAATGTTTAGTAAAGTATTTAAATTTTTCCATATACATGTACTCAGTATTTTATTGACACGCGTTTTGTTTGTTTTATGGCTTTGTCCCTGTGATATCGTTTTGGTTAGCAGAATTCACAAGTTGATTGGATGCATATAATTCACATGGGACAGCTAGTGAGGAATAATACTTAAACTAGGAGTTGCTATTTTATTTATTATAGATTCCATTATTGTCATAGTCAAATAATAAAGTTTATATCAATAAAGAGAAGTTATTTTTATTATTTTCGCTGCATTAGTTCGAAATTTAGTTAGTAGTAATATCTTTTAACCTTTAACGTTGTCACGTGGCGGTAATACTATCAAGTTTCTCAAGGATTTTATATCAAAATATATTTTTTAAAAAGAGAGAAACTTGGGGGTGTTACAGTGGTGGTTGCTTGGTGGTGGTGGGTTCGTGGTGAGAAAGAAAATCAGATTTGTGGGTGAGAGAAGGAAAAATGTTTGATGAGGGTTGCAATTGGGGTTTACGCATTGAATGGGTTGAAAAGAGAAATGGGGGAAACGTTTGGACCAAGACTATATGGGCCAGATAACTAATTTGGGTTGACAAAGAACTAGATTAGTTTTTGTTAATTGATTCAGTTTTTCATCCCATTGGATCAATTAATTAATCCTACGTTTTGCGAACAAAACACTGAAATATTCAGTTCTTTTGTGTCATTAACATTTTTTCCACTAGTGATATTATGAGATGAGCTAAATTCATGTAAAACACGATATCCGGAAAAAGAAAGCAAACTCTACACTAGGACTTTGAATATTAGATGGTGACATAAGGATAATATTAATATCCTAGACCCTCTAACCTCTCTTTAGAGTTCTCTAGTCTCTCTGGATTAAGACCTCTCTTGATAAGTGATAATAACCCTAGACAACCTAACGATAGATTGTATACTTAGGAGCACCAACCAGCTTAATCACAACTACATATATAGATCTTCACACAAGGTCCTAGCGTCGCTCATGGCGAGCTCTAAAATTTCTGAATCTTCTGTGAGTAATTCCCTTAATAGATAATTATTATATGAAATCAACTCTATCAGTCCTTATTAATTATGAACTGAATTTATTTCAACCATTGGTCGTTGAAATTAAACCTAACTAAATCAATTGACATTTACTCAATTTTGTTTCCCAAAGAAAAGATAAGAATATGAATTACTCACATATAGTAAGACAAACTATCGAGAGTACCTTTATCCATCAAATACATGAGGAAAGAAATATCAGTTAATTCATTAGTATGAATCCCATCCTAATATACTTAAAATTATATAATTCGGCTTTTTATAGAAAATAATTTCTCCATTTTCATACATACTCCTAGGTGTATTGTCAACCGTGAGCATGATACACCTAAACTTATTTCTTATTGTTCATTTGAAACTCTTCCCATTTTGATTTGTGCAAATGTAGAATGAGCTCTAAATGACCAAATGCTCTAAACTTATGGTTCATTTGGTTCAATATATGAATTGGAAAGGAAATGAATACAAATAGAGGAGGGGAATGGTAACAAAAATGGTTATCTTTATTGAGTTTTTGGTTCAAGCTAAGAATGAAAATGAAGGGTAACCATTACCTTCAAGTTTTTTGGATTTTTAGTTGTTGTATTACCTTAGTTGTTGAGACATTCAATTTTTAGGGTTTTTAGAGTATTTTCTGTTTGGATTAACGAGTTGTTGTTTCAATTCTTCATTGTATTTCTAAATTTTTTTCAGATATGCACGCTTCTTTTCTCAATTTCTTTGTTTTTTTAGGGGAATTTCTTTGTTGTTTTTAATTCTTGATTTTGTACATATATTTTCGAATTTCGCGATGTGTTCACTTCATCGGTGCAACAGTTCAAGGATTTCGTCGAGCATGTTCAGCATACTATTTTTTTTGCTTAATTAGTTCCTTAGTATCAGTTTTTGATCTTATTTTCTCCTTTTAAGTATAGAAGCTTTTAGAATTGATGTGTAGGTATCTATTTTTGTTGTATTTGTTTTAGTTACGCTTCTTTTCTCAATTTTTGTTATGCTATATGTTTGTTGTATCCGTATTAGTGGATAATCGACTTGTGTCGGATGTGGCTCTATATCTGACGCAAATATGCTTTTTTTGGTTCAAAAACCAGGGTTGTGGGTGACATGTGCGTCGGACTACACTACACATCCGACGCAAATGGGTTAAGATTGCGTCGAATCTCCATCCGACGTAGATCATCTATCTGTAATTTGCGTCAAGGCCTGTGCCGTCGGACCCATATCGAACACAAATGAGGGTATCACATCCGACGCAAATCGTCGATTCTTTACTAGTGTATTATATAAGTATCACAAGTATCCAAGGAAGGTTTATAGAAATATCTTGAATGTTTAGTAAAGTATTTAAATTTTTCCATATACATGTACTCAGTATTTTATTGACACGCGTTTTGTTTGTTTATGGCTTTGTCCCTGTGATATCGTTTTGGTTAGCAGAATTCACAAGTTGATTGGATGCATATAATTCACATGGGACAGCTAGTGAGGAATAATACTTAAACTAGGAGTTGCTATTTTATTTTATTATAGATTCCATTATTGTCATAGTCAAATAATAAAGTTTATATCAATAAAGAGAAGTTATTTTTATTATTTTCGCTGCATTAGTTCGAAATTTAGTTAGTAGTAATATCTTTTAACCTTTAACGTTGTCACGTGGCGGTAATACTATCAAGTTTCTCAAGGATTTTATATCAAAATATATTTTTTAAAAAGAGAGAAACTTGGGGGTGTTACAGTGGTGGTTGCTTGGTGGTGGTGGGTTCGTGGTGAGAAAGAAAATCAGATTTGTGGGTGAGAGAAGGAAAAATGTTTGATGAGGGTTGCAATTGGGGTTTACGCATTGAATGGGTTGAAAAGAGAAATGGGGGAAACGTTTGGACCAAGACTATATGGGCCAGATAACTAATTTGGGTTGACAAAGAACTAGATTAGTTTTTGTTAATTGATTCAGTTTTTCATCCCATTGGATCAATTAATTAATCCTACGTTTTGCGAACAAAACACTGAAATATTCAGTTCTTTTGTGTCATTAACATTTTTTCCACTAGTGATATTATGAGATGAGCTAAATTCATGTAAAACACGATATCCGGAAAAAGAAAGCAAACTCTACACTAGGACTTTGAATATTAGATGGTGACATAAGGATAATATTAATATCCTAGACCCTCTAACCTCTCTTTAGAGTTCTCTAGTCTCTCTGGATTAAGACCTCTCTTGATAAGTGATAATAACCCTAGACAACCTAACGATAGATTGTATACTTAGGAGCACCAACCAGCTTAATCACAACTACATATATAGATCTTCACACAAGGTCCTAGCGTCGCTCATGGCGAGCTCTAAAATTTCTGAATCTTCTGTGAGTAATTCCCTTAATAGATAATTCTATTATATGAAATCAACTCTATCAGTCCTTATTAATTATGAACTGAATTTATTTCAACCATTGGTCGTTGAAATAAACCTAACTAAATCAATTGACATTTACCTCAATTTTGTTTCCCAAAGAAAAGATAAGAATATGAATTACTCACATATAGTAAGACAAACTATCGAGAGTACCTTTATCCATCAAATACATGAGGAAAGAAATATCAGTTAATTCATTAGTATGGATCCCATCCTAATATACTTAAAATTATATAATTCGGCTTTTTATAGAAAATAATTTCTCCATTTTTCATACATACTCCTAGGTGTATTGTCAACCGTGAGCATGATACACCTAAACTTATTTCTTATTGTTCATTTGAAACTCTTCCCATTTTGATTTGTGCAAATGTAGAATGAGCTCTAAATGACCAAATGCTCTAAACTTATGGTTCATTTGGTTCAATATATGAATTGGAAAGGAAATGAATACAAATAGAGGAGGGGAATGGTAACAAAAATGGTTATCTTTATTGAGTTTTTGGTTCAAGCTAAGAATGAAAATGAAGGGTAACCATTACCTTCAAGTAATGATTGTTACTTACGGGGGAGGGGAAGATAACAAATTGGGGGAATCCATTACCATCAAGTAATGGTAATGAATTGATGTCTGATTAAACCAAACAAAAAGAAAGAAAATCGATAATTAATTCTATTTCTTAAAACCCAAAAATAATAAACCAAACGATCCTTTCGACTTAAATATATCATATTCATAATAACACCAACTCATAATATGTACATAAAATGCACTAACAAAAAAAAAAAAGAATCACAAGGAAAACGCCCACCAAAAGATATCCATAAAGTACAACAAAGGTCTCTAAAACAAACTACACCCAACGTCAACACCCCCCTTAAACGCCACGTAATCTAAATTCAGTTGCTGTTTCATGTCATCATCTTCATTCTTCTCTAATTTCTCTCTCCACGAAATCCATCACTCTATTCTACTTAACCACATCATCCTTACCGTCTATCACAACCAATCCCACATCTTCTTTTTCCTACACCTCACCACACACGATCTTTCCCTCTTTTAAAAACGCATAACTCGTGACATCAACTCACTGAGTCACCCAATTAACTCACTAACGATTCCACTCTATCTTAATCCAACGGTGACAAACAACCCACCTCTAGAAAACAAGGGCTGAGATTGCCTCTTTTTTCAAGTTTCTTTTTCTGTTAAAAAAAAAAAGCAGAAATCTCCTGGCACTTTATTGTATGTACTTACTATATTAATTCACCAACCAGTCTATAAATTCTGTCTCAAAAAACATTAAAAATTCCGAAGGCTTAACATCATTTCATCTCTCATTACTTTCTCTCTCTACACTCTCTGAAAATGGTGAGAATTGTTCTTATTTTGTTGATTAATTTTTAGCATTAAGTTATTAACTTTTTTTTGTTTAAAGTTTGAATCTTTGTATTTTTGTCTGTTATGGATCATTTCTTTCCTTTTTCTTATATGATCAAATGTTTGTTTGATTTTTGTTTATAGTTTTAAAGAAACTGATAATTTTTCTGCGTTTCAAGTTGCACCTGGGTATTTTTTTGATTGAATTTTGGGTGATGATTTTAAAAATTTTGAGGTCATTTTCTGAGTTGCATGCGTTGTAAAAACAGTTATGTTTTTTTAGCTGTATTCGCTGATATTCAGCCGTTATTAATGGAGTCATCTTCTTGGTGTGCATGACAAGATAAAAGAAGAGAATTTCTGGCATTGCTGCAATCTAAAGTATGTGCTACAATTATAGATTTCAAAAAAGAAACATATATCAAAATTATTAATCATTGAACTAGACTCTCTAGACTCTATGTTGTTATGTTGTAGATGTCATCAGGTTAGTAGGGTACAACTCAGTACTCTATATATTCCGAGCAGGCTTCATCTGGAATTTAGGATCCGTTTGGTAGGGTGTAAAATATTTTCATCGAAAATTGTTTTTCTCTATCCTCAATTTTACGTTGTTTGGTTTGCAAAGGAGTATAATACCATTTTCCTGGAAAATTTTTATTTTCCTTTCCTTTATCATTTTCTTTAAAAATCATTTTCTTTCATGTCATCATTATTCTTACATAATACCAAACAATGGAAAACTAATTTTGAAATTGTATTTTCCATTGTAAATTGTTTTCCTTAAAAATCATTTGACACTGAAAATGTTTTACGTCCTACTAAATGGAGCCTTAATGTAGTTCTATAAAGGGAATTAAACTCATGTCAATGTCCATGGCGAGTGGCTACTAGACAGAACATGTGTTTTTGTTCATAAAATTCAATTACCATCCAAGATGTCGTATTGAATGAGAATAGAAGTTTGTGAACAAAATTACATGTTACATTGCCATGCTCATGAGTTTAGGGAATTTCCTTGGAAATTATATATGTTCAATTTATCATCTAGTAACACTTACCAAACGGATTGTTAGGTGTAAGATCACGTCATCTTTTTATTTTGTAGAACTCATAGGGGTAAGGTTGCATCATTCTTTTAATTTATTCTGAGCATAGGCATTTGAAGAACCTCTATTAGGTTAGATTAGAACCTTTCCGAATACAATAGGCTAAATTTGCCTCCAGCAGTAAGTCCGACACAACATGTTAGCTTAAAATTGACGTCCCATGGATTATATTGATAGTTGTATGAGAGATTGTGAAAAGGTGGGTAACTAACAATGGTTGAAGAAGATTTCTGGTATATGAATTATTGTGTGACACCCATTCACCTTGGGGTTAATTTTGTTGATTGGACTTAGAAGTAGGTTGTTTCATAAGTGTCTTAAGGGCTTTGTTGCTTGGACTCACGTACCCATGTCTGACACGGGTATATGTTCAAGTGTCCGACTCGGCTTATTTTTTTTTTAAGTTTTTCAATTTTGGGGCCCAAAATGAAGTGTCTGTTTGAGTGTCAGAGGATCCAACACGAGTACTTGAGGTGAAAAGAAGAGTGCGGGCAACATAGCTTAAGGGTGTGTTTGGATCCTTGACATAATGTTTAGGGAGGAAGGAGAAATGGGAATGGGGGGAGAGGTAGAAGAGAGGAGAGAAAAAGGTAGAGAATGGGGAAAGATGATGTGACATATCCAACAATAATCTTCACCGTCAGAAAAACTATCTCCGAGTCTTGGGATAAATTTTCACCCCTTCATAAACTGAATGAATGGTCGAGGTAAAATTATATTGTTCCAACAAACCAATCAAACCCTAATAGCCAGGTGTTATATCTTATGGATGTCATCTCCTGTTATCTGGAGTGCAGATTTTCTAATATTTCATCTTATGTAATACATTGATAGGTAAAAATGGTTCAAGTTAAGACGCTGGTGATTCCGCTGTTTCTTTCATTTCTTCTGTTTCCACTAGTCCTCTCATCATCCAATGATGGGTTACTTAGAGTTGGATTGAAAAAGAAGAAGTTTGATCAAAATAGCCGCATTGCTTCTCGGCTTGGGTCCAAAGAAAGAGAGGCACTGAGATCTTCTTTTGAGAAATATCTCCTTGGGAACTCTGAAGATCTAGAGGGTGCTGATATTGTTGCCCTCAAGAATTACATGGATGCTCAATACTTTGGGGACATTGGAGTTGGTACCCCCCCTCAGACGTTCACCGTTATATTCGATACTGGTAGTTCTAACCTGTGGGTGCCTTCATCAAAGTGCTACTTCTCGGTCAGTTTCTCGTCACAATTTTGCTAGATTTGTCACTTAAATTTATCAGTTTTCTTAATGTCTTACACTCATGCTTACAGATTCCCTGCTTCTTCCATGCCAAGTACAAGTCAAGCGCGTCTAGTACTTACAAAAAGAATGGTATGTCTGGTTTTCTTATCGATTCTTTGGAGCTTCTTCAATATTTTGCTTGGACTAATTAAAGGGCTATGAGAGGTGTTGTGAAAAAAAATGACAGGATAACCAGAAAACTACTTAGAGCATGTTTTTTATGCAATATTCATGTGTCGGAAATGAAAACAAGATATCATTTCTGTTGAATGTTGTTTGGTATGAAGGGTGGCAATGGTTTTTGATTCTTGGGTGTAACTATTTCCACCATACTTATCCTTCTTATCCCTATGGTAATAAATTATGTTACCGTCCTCAATCCCACACTGTTTTTCATTTTCATAATGGAACCAAACACTCTGTAAAGGTATCGATAGTTGTTATTATTCCTTCTATTTGATTCCATGACCTTTCCATTCTATGAGTTGAACCAGCCATGCACTTGTATCATTGTACACTAACTCTGTTGTATATATATATATGTTAGGATTGTTTGTATGGCATTGACCATTTGATATTATTATGAATCTGGACTCTCTTTCGATAACATATATACTTTGCTTCAATCTCTAATGACTTTTGCTCTCAATCATTTGCCTTTGATGTCAATCTTTCATAAGTGTTTCAACTTTTCTGCGGAGTGACACTAATGGTTCGTATCTAGTTACCATGTACTCCCAGTAAACACGATGTATGGGTTTTGCCTATGTCAAATTGGATCGAATAGCACATTATTCCATGAAGGTGAAATCTTTTTTTGTCATGCAGGAAAATCAGCTGCTATTCATTATGGTACTGGAGCCATATCTGGTTTTTTCAGTGAAGATAATGTACAGGTTGGCGACCTCATTGTTAAGCATCAGGCAAGTAGCATCAACTTTCCTTCAGTTCTTGGTGATGACTCATTATATAATTTGATTGAGCAACTTTCCATTTCTCAGGAATTCATTGAGGCTACTAGAGAGCCTAGTATCACATTCATGGTCGCCAAGTTTGACGGTATACTGGGATTAGGATTTCAGGAGATATCAGTTGGCAATGCTGTTCCAGTTTGGTACGCTTTGCAGTTTCTCCTTTTCTTAATGCCATTTTTATTCTCAGTATGGAAGATTTATCCTGCATATGTTAGTCTGTCCGTATGTGGAAAAGTGTTGTACATAATATGACATATTCATGTTTAAGGTACAATATGGTTAAGCAAGGACTTATTAAGGAGCCAGTATTTTCCTTCTGGCTGAACCGTAATACAGAAGATGAAGCAGGTGGTGAACTTGTCTTTGGTGGGGTTGATCCAAAGCACTACAAAGGAAAGCACACATATGCTCCTGTAACAAGGAAGGGTTATTGGCAGGTATTTGTTTGATATGTGAAAAATGTATGTCGAAAAATATAATCAGGGATCTTACTGGGATAACTGTTTAATTTGCTGACAGTTCGATATGGGTGATGTTCTTATTGATGGTAAAACGACAGGTATTTTCTTTACCATAAACTCCAAAATTATAACCTCTTGGAAACTTGTCCATCTTTTTGGCTTCCTCTCTTTTATGTTTTCTATGATTTTGAAGTACTCTTTTATTATCTTCAGGGTACTGTTCTGGTGGCTGTGCAGCTATTGCAGATTCTGGAACTTCTTTGTTGGCTGGTCCTACGGTTAGCCTTTTATTTCATCTACTGTTGTCACTGTATAACTGATAACTCCACCTACAAGGTGCGTCCTTGTTGGTGCATGTTGATGTTGTACGCTCTGTTACTTGGATTCTCTATTTCATCCTAAGTGCCATTTCGATAGTCAACACTCCGACTTGGGTGTGTACACTTAGACGCCTCATTTTGGACAAAAACCAAACATGAAAACTTTTCATATAGTAGCTGTGTGCCTATGTCTGCCACTTGGACACGCGAATCAGTGTTTGACAATTGACATTATGACACCATTACTCGAGTCCCAGTCTGAGTCACAAAGGTGGTTTTGTTTGTGTCATCTTATTGACCGGCTACTCTACTTCGGAGTGCATCAAATATATGTTTCTGTCCTGTCAGATATTGGTGAATTCATGTGTAATTGCTCACACTTGGGAGCTAAATTTCTGGGCACTGGTACTCTGATAGTAGTCTGTGTCCTGGTAGTTTGGGATTTAGCTCGTAATTTTGTGAATTGGTTGTGCAAATCAGCTACTAATGACTATCACATTGTATACAGACGGTTATTGCCCAAATCAACCAAGCTATTGGGGTTTCTGGTGTCGCCAGTCAGGCGTGTAAGAAAGTAGTTGATCAATATGGGGAAACAATTATTGATCTTTTGTTTTCAGAGGTGAGTTGCATTCTCTTTTTTTGTTGTGGTTGCAGTTTCTTTTGAGCCAGATGTACATCTCCTGCATCAATCTGACATTTAGATAAGATTGATTCTCATAATCCTTATATTTAGTATATACTTGCTGGGTTTACTTTATTTTCTGGGTTTTGATAGGGTTCTCCTAAGAAGGTCTGTTCCCAAATCGGTGTCTGCACCTATGACGGAACACATGGTGTTAGGTACGTGGTGAATGCAAACTCTTAAATCTGTTTGGAGTTATTTATATTCCCTTTGTTCCAAGTTAAATGTCATATTTGACAATAATATTCCTGCAAATAATAAAATTGGAGTTTGGAAAGTGTCAACGTGAAATGATCTAATTGAAGTTTCAGTTGTTCTATACTTGTTAAAAAAGACCACATCTCAAATATTTTAAATGGTACTAATAATTAAAGATGCATTTAGGCAACTGATCAAAACCGCAGCCCTTTATACACATAAAGGGCTGCAGTTTTGTTAAAGGATAAGAGAATTGTGGGCCCCACATAAAGTTAAGTTACCAATTGCCCCCACTAGACTAATGAGACAAAAATTAAGATAATCTAAAATTTTAGCAAAATAGCCGTACTCTTGCAATATTATTAATAATTACTATATGTGATGAATTGAATCCACTTCGTGCAGCATGGGGATCGAGTCTGTGGTAGATAAGGAGAGTTCTGATAGTTCATCAGAGGGGTTGCATGATGGTATGTGCTCTGCTTGTGAGATGGCTGTTGTGTGGATGCAGAGTCAACTCAAGCAGAATGCAACCAAGGATCGTGTAATAAGTTACGCCAATGAGGTGGGTCGTCTTGATAATTTTGTTAGATAAATCTCAGTTACAGTTCTTTTCTTAACTCATTGTGTTCAATGGAAACACGCAGCTATGCGACCGGGTACCAAATCCAATGGGAACATCAGGTGTAGACTGCGCCCGTGTTTCTAAGATGCCTCCGGTTTCCTTTACTATTGCTGGGAAAGAGTTTGAACTTAGCCCTGAGGAGGTAAAGTGTGCCTTTTTATGTATTGTTGCCAATTGAAGTTGATTAGGTTATTACTATGTTCTACTTCTTTCTTCTTGCTCTGTAATTTCGTTTAATCGTTTCACTTGGGTGACTTTATCCTCTTAGTCCTTGATAGAAAGCTATGCATTAGTCTATCTGAAAGAAAAAGGCTAAACGGATGGCGCAAAACTTGTTTCTCTCCACCATACAAAGATTAGGATTTAGTGTTAGGCCCTCATCAAGTCAGAATGGAGAAATAATTCTTCTTCCTGGAATGAAAAGGAGGAATTAGTGTTGGGCCCTTATCAAGTGGGTTTACCAAATGCCCCTCCTTACATATTTGGTGGAGTACAAGTCTCCTAAAGCTTGTCTATTTGAAAAAAACCGATAGAGCCAGTGTTGGATTATATTGGTTAGATGTAAGGCTGTATCTGGAGTTTTTGACCTCCTCACGTCCTCCTCTTGGCAGGATCTATATTAGGAAGTACTTATTTTTGTTGATATGAATAATTAAAGTAGACTTGTCAAATTAGTCAGTCGGGTTTGCATTAAGTTGGGTGAATTCAGTATCCACACAGATCGGTTTCAGGCCACTATTGACTATTGAGTCAAATACTTTTTTTATCACCATTTGGAGTTTCGGGACAAAAATTTGTGTTCAAGACCCACAAATGGGTTTTCATGTTGGATAAAATTTTGCCAGGTCTATTGTTGAGAATTTGAAGTATGTGAAGTTGGAAAGTAGCTTTACATGATTATAAGTCTATGTCCTAAATTGATTTGCTCCATGTTTTTATTTTCTATCGTAATTTGCTCGAGTGGAGGAAACGGCAATAACACTAACAATTCCTTGGAATTATATGCTCAGTACATCCTCAAGGTCGGTGAGGGACCTGCAGCACAATGCATTAGTGGATTTACGGCTTTGGATGTTCCCCCTCCTCGTGGACCAATCTGGTATCCACATCAACCTATAGGCTATATTTGTTTTGCTTTCAGAGGGTGAACAAGTTTTTGACATTCACTTGTTGCACTTTGAAAAACCAATGCAGGATTCTGGGAGACGTCTTCATGGGTCGGTATCATACTGTTTTCGACTATGGAAATCTCAGGGTTGGATTTGCTGAAGCTGCATGATTAACATTGCCTTTGCACATCTAGTTTTCTGTGTTTTGTTGGTGTTGAGTATTACTAGTCGCTGCTTTCCTTGTAAACTTGCGAGCCAAAAATGTCGAGTTCTCACATCGTTTAAATACACAAACCTTCCTCTGAATGACAGTAATGCTGTTGTAAATATATGTATGCTTGTGTTTATTTACTTTTGTCAAAGCAATACAAATGGCTTATTGACATTGTTTCCCTCTTTGCAGTAGTCTGATGGAAAAAAAACATTCAGATCTGATAAATGAGTTAAAGATCTATAATACTCTATGATTTATGAAAAAGTGACTTAGGCATTTACTCCCTTATTCTCCTCAATTGTCTGGCTGGTTATCGTGTAGGCGCTGAGGCCCGGTTGAGCCCAGCTCGGGTCCTCTAGCCTTAATGCTGGGCCTAGTTAAGGTGCAGGTGCAGCCTTCCTAATGTTAGCAGCTCCTTTTAATCATGTAACCTACATGTCCAATCTAGACGGAATTTGTGTTATCAGGTAATAGCATTGATGATTAGTGTCATCGGTGTCGGTTACCCGAAACCACGGAAAAACACTACTTTCAGAAACGGGTACCGGAAATTAGTGTTATCGGGTAACGGGTACCGGAAATTAGTGTTATCGGGTAATAGTATTGATGATTAGCGTCATCGGTGTCGGTTACCCGACCCAAGGTTGACCCAACCCACGCACAAGCCTAACTAACAATCAGCTATGAAACTGTAATATACATTACTCACTTGGAGTGGAAAGCTCATCTTCCACTTCTGATTTTAGTTTCAAAATTTGAATGGTAATATTAAAGCAATAAAAATCCAACTGTAATTGCTTCTTAGTGGAGCATCACATCTGACATTAGCCACAAAGCGTACCTATATGGCTAAACAAAAGCAGAGAAAATTCATTGTACACTTTATGTGCCAACGATAGACTAGAAAATGCATTATAGTGAAACTTTAAACGTCTTTTTCATCTTTATTACATCATAAAATTAACAACCTAAAAACACAGCTTTGCTTGAGATTTACAACCCCAGTATTCCTCCCTTTTTCTCCCTTTTCTTCCTTTGTATTACTCCCTAATTAATGCTTGCTCTTTTTCATTTATGTTTGCTCCACTTTGCAACTTCTTTGTTCACACAATTTTCACTACCTTGAAGGAAAATAATACTGGCTAATCATCACTTTCGTTTGAGGGTTGCATTATTGTTTGTCCTTAAAATTTTAACACATAGACGCACGATATATAGTTGATATATACCTACTTGTGTTTGGTAGTATGAATTCCCTTATATCCTCTTACTCTCAAACGTTGACCTGTGTAGTTGGGTTGGCTGACCTTTGAGAGGTGCTGGTAAAGTAAGGTCATTCTTCGTATCGAAGGGTTTTTAATGGGGGCAACAAAAATATAGTTAATAAAGGATATACACTCTATCTGGAATTTAGCATATGAAGACTAACCTAAACCTATCAACTTATTGAAATTCACTCTAGCCATATGAATTAAATTTCTTAAAACTTAATCTAAACTTATTTGGTGCTCGATCAAATAAATAACACATTGAAACATAGAAAGTCCTTATAAAAGTGAAAATAAACTATGTCAACTAGTCAATAATTTTCAATATAATTTCATTTTGGGACTGCGATTAGTACTACATTGTACTGCATACATATAATCGAAATCAATCAATCAAGCCCAAGTTCGTTGCATGCTTAAATTTTAAAAAAAACAAAGGAAGTCTTATAATGATTGGAATTTGGAAGAAGTTTAATTTACATTATCTCGTGGACTTTTGTAAACAAAACCTATTTTAAACCAAAGTTTCAACTTTCATGAATATAGTATAAGAAGTCGCGCGTACCAATTTCAATAAGCTAAGTCTTTCTTTTTCTAAATTAACAAATACTACAGGTGAAGAAGTTCAAATATGAATACATTTATAATGGTGATTCAAGTCACCTGGCCACAGCTCTCTTAGCACGTGCTCACGTGCCACCATGTGAAAACTTCAGTGATAAGTATCATTCACTGCAATAAGCAACAGCCAAATGCCAACTCTTCAATTAGCAGCCTAGCTAATCACAAACAAATGCTCTATTATGATAGCATCAAAATAAAAAATGCTCTTTTATGAGGAAATATACAAGTACTAAAGTACATATGTATGTTATTAAATGTTTATATGCGACAAGTTACACCATTGGTAATTGGTTGATGGTGTAATCCATGTTGTTATTTATCACCATAAATGAAGACGAGGTTATTACTGATAATACATTGAGTTATTGATATGAAAAAATGAGGTTATAATAGAATTTATCAATGCATATATGAGATCAATTATTATAAACCATAAATGAGATTAATGATAAAGTTCATAATATTACATCATCAATTAAGTATGCCACACGTCACACCAAATCTCAGAAATATGCTAAAATATCACACCATCATTTACGTTTGCCACACGTCACACAAAAGTATGAGAGATATGTTAATTGTATATTATGAATTAAAAATATTGCTATTATACTTTAAATCCCCCCCAACCACATACACATATAAATACATAGATGTTAATTAGAATGTTAATGTTATAAGTAATAAGTTATCATCAATTAGTCTCATCCAAGACCTGCTCTTAAAAGTACGGAGATAAACTCAAATATCATACAAAATGTTATGCTAGAAAACAAAGATCATGATAGGAATAGAAAAAAGCACCGCACAATACAAAACTAATATAGTATAAAATATTTTATCATAATTTCATAAACTAGTAGAGATCTTAGCAATTACACATAGTGTTTCCATCCTATATATTTCCAAAAATTAAAATAATTCATCATAGTTTTCAATCATCTTGAGAAGTATATTCTTTATGTGGTATCAAATACATATAGATACCCGGCCTTTAACTTGTTTGCAAGTTGAACATGGCATAACTTGCTCCACATAATAAAATATGTTGGTAAATAACTCAAAATTTTAATTTCTTAACTTCTATGAATTAGTTTTGGAATTTGGAAACTTATCATGATTAATAACCTTCATACTTCTTTTGTTTCGTTTTAAATGCAATACATAGGTATGTGAGATATAAAATATTAATTTGTTGCAGTTAAAACGAAACACATAGAGTATTATAAAGAAATTATTTTAGGGACAAATTAAAATAATCTTGCGCCGTCCTACACTATGTTAAATATACCAGTCTTTCATTTCGTCTTCAATGTTTTATTCTTTGCTTTTGCCATGTGAAGATCCCTTCAAAACTAAAAGGAGCCGTCAAATTTTGGATAGAGTAAAGTAGAAAAGAAGGCCGCCCATTGGTCTAACACAAAACAATTAACCACACCAATAAATAGGAAGCATGAAATTAAATAATATTTCCTTTTCAATCAAAGCATAGTATAAAAATGCTCACTTGAATTGGATCTCACAACAAAAGCTTAACCAATACCAAAAGAATCATCATCATCACTCAAATTCTCTCCTTTTCCTTGAAATTTCTTTCCTACAAATTAAATTAAATCTTGCAATGAATTGGACAAGAGGCAAGCTCATTGGCCATGGCTCTTCGGCCATGGTTTTCCTAGCAAAGTCTCTTCCTAGTGGAGACACCTTGGCCGCCAAGTCGATTGAGTATTCGAGAGCATATACCCTTCAAAAGGAGCAAGAAATTCATTCGAGTTTAAAATGTGATCGAATTATTGAGTACAAAGGGTGTGACGTTACTCTTGAAGATGGTAAACTTTTTTACAATATCCTTCTTGAGTATGCCTCTGGAGGCACAGTTATGGACGTGATACAAAAGAAAGATGGTGGCATAACGGAGCCTCTAGTTAGACGATATACCAAAGAAATTGTTCAAGGTATAGAGTACTTGCATTCTAAAGGTATGGTACATTGTGATATTAAGGGTGCTAATATATTGGTAACAAGTGATGGGGTGAAAATTGGGGACTTTGGGTGTTGTAGGAGGTTTGATGATTTGTCTAGTACAAAGATCGGTGGGACCCCCATTTACATGGCACCTGAAGTGGCACGTGGTGAGCAACAAAGTTATCCATCGGATGTTTGGGCTTTGGGCTGCATAGTTTTTGAGATGGCTACTGGACTTAGCCCATGGCCTAATATTTCCCAAGACCCACTTTCGGCCCTTTATCATATCGGGTTTTCAGGTGCATTGCCCGAAATTCCGGACTTCTTACCCGGGCAAGCCAAGGACTTCTTGTCTAAATGCTTCAAGAAAGACCCAAAAGAAAGGTGGTCAGTTGCTGAACTCCTTAAGCATCCTTTTGTTTGTGAAGATGGGCCATTCCATGGGCCTAGTTTAGATACTCCAACGAGCATATTGGACCAAGGTATTTGGAAAACCCTGGAGGATCCGTATATAGTCCAGAAAAATATGACCCATGTAAGATCCACCAAGTCTCCTTTTGAGAGATTAAGAGAATTGATAGTAAATTCATCTTCGGATGAATTTCCTAATTGGGCTTCGGATGAGGACTGGATCACAGCGAGAAGCAATAAAATTGGTGATGAGGCTGAGAGTATATTCAGTGGGCTAGGCCTTATTTCAGCCCAAATCATCCAGCCGAATATGGCAGGTACATCTGGGTTATGTCCAACTATTGCGCCCAACTTTCTATTTCTTAGTTTGGATTTACCAAACCGATGTAAGGATAGTATGTATAGTATGTATAGTATGTGTAGTTGTAAGAGCAAAAGTGATGAGATCATGAAAAGTTATTTCACTTGTAATTATATGGATATTAACTTTTGTTCTATCAATATTATGGAATATTTTCTTCTAGCAAGCTTTTGGGAATCTTAGAATTGCTAGAATATGATAGATATCATTATTTAGAATCAATTTCTTTAGTAACAAAATTTCGCATAAAAGGAGAAAATAAAGCGTATCACATTTCAATGGTCCAAGTCCAAGCAACATATGGTTAAGGGAATAAAGAAAAGATTATTAAAAAAGGGATATTTATAAAGTGAAAATAGAGAAAAGAAGAACGGAATACGCATATACTTAAATAGGTAGTACTTATATCCTTGTTCATAGCTATCTAATATGAAGTATATAATTAGCATTATAGCACAACGAAACAATTACTTGTATATTTTAAAATACAAGAGTTAATGTCGGAATATTGACTCTTTCGATCGTAACTCGTGAGTAAGATATTGAAATTAAAATATTTTCTCAAATCAAGGTACTATTTGACAAAATAAAATCGTAGACGTACTAGTTGACAAATTCAACGTCTTTCTTGACGGTGAAAAACTCAATTATAAAAAAAAGGCACTAATTCACAGCTAATAATAATATTTTAAAAGGGTGTATCAACATTTTTTTCTCAATTGTGGTGGGAGTATAACAAAATCAAATCTTAAGTGAATACACTAATGCCATATGGTTTGAAAGATTGATACTAATAGTATATGGTTTGAGTCTTTGAGAAATTGATAACGTTCAACTGTTTGTAGGTTTTATATCACAAATGCCATGTTTGTTTAGCTTTCTTGGGTGGGAAGAGTCCTTCCTAGAACGTTTATTCATCCCCAAGAGAGCTCATCATGTGCTAAAAAGTTATCTTTCTGGATGAGAATTGCTCTGATTGCCCAAAAAAAAGAAAAAGAGATTATGAAATACTCCGCGTGAGGTGTAAAGCATAAACCTTAGCTTCAGAAACGAATACATGCATGAATGCAGTTTACCATTATATTGTAATTAGGGATGACAATCAAGTCTGAATCCGACCCTAGTCTGCTTCAATCTGAAGGAAAAAATCCGAGTCGACTCCGACAGAAAAGTAATCCGACTCCGACTCCGTGTGAAAAATTCAACTCCAAGTCAGAGGAGGGTCGGAGTCGGATCTCATAAAATAATCCGGCATCCGAATACGAATCCGACTTTGAGTCAATCAACCTTTTTATTCTTATTTATGTTAATGTATTATTTATATATAATCTGACTTCGACTTTTAGCCAATTGTATTATATGAAATTTTCTCATTATATAAATGATTGTTAAAAATAATAGTAATATTTAGATTATTTATACTATATAAGACTTTCATATGATGATTAGAATAAATTGTAATAATTAAATTATTGTATTATAGAAGACATTCTATTATAAACAATTGGCAAAAAAATAAGTCGGATCGGATGTTCGGATTTTAAATTGGATGTTCGGATTTTAAGTCGGGTCGGATGTCGGAGTCAGGCTTAAAATCTGACTTCTTGTAGTGTTAGAGTCGGATTATGCATAATTCGGTTCAAGTAAGTCTGACGCGTTGCCATTCCTAATTGTAATAGGTAGCTACCACATACCAAATAAGAACCTTAGGAAATTAGAGACCATACGTTTTACTTTTATTTCTTCGTTCTGATTTCTGATAGATAGGAAGCTAGCTTTTCTCTAGCATCGAAAGATCGTATCACAGAAATTTTTAGAAGAACACGAAAAATATCGAAAGGTAACGTACACCTATACCTAATATAATTAAGGTGCCAAAACTATGTCTGCTAACTCCTATGAAACAACATCAAGAAGGGAAAGGTATCCAACTCATAGAACTATTAACTTTAGTTATTTGAAGAATTCAGGTAGTGTCATGTTCACTTGTTTGTTATATGAAGTCTTTATATAAGTTTCGATTAGTTTTACCCGGTTATAGAAAACATGGCTTTCCTCCAATCATAATAGATAAGATATGATAAGATTAAACTCTAGATGACTACTTCTAGTGATTATCGTTTGACATATCGTGTTATGTTCATGTGAGATAGCACTTGGGTATGGTCCAAAGTAGTGGTGTCAAAACAGGTTCACAAACAGGTTTTGGGTATACCCAACGCGAACCAGATCAGACTCGGACAGGTCAGGATTACGTCAGTCAATGTCCCAGGTCGTGACTACTGGTCAGGTTTTGTTCAACTGGGTCGATCACATTTGAATCACGGAATTGTTGGGTGTCAAACAGATCTGAAAGTTCCATTTACAAGTCATCCATTACCGGGTATGATTGCTTGTGGACAGTTTTTAACCGGGTTTGCGCAGGTCGTATTTGGGTTTCAGGTACGCTTGGATAGAGTCAAGTGTACTTTGGTTGAATCACTAATGACCTTAATTTGATCATTGTGAAGCATTGGGTCCATTCGCTATTGAACGTTAATTCAACTTCGGTTGACTCCATGTTGGGTCATTTTGATTTTGTAATGGATTTTGTAAACGAATCATATTATTAAAAGCATTCACTAGTAGAATAAATGCTTATTGCTGCGGTCAAAAAGTGGCCTATTGATGCGGTTTTGGGCGCGCATCAATTAAGGGGGCAACAATAGGTAATAATTATATTGCTGCGATTTTAAACCGCAACAATATCTGCAGATATTGCTGCGGTTTCTAGACCAACCCGCAGCAATATGTATTGGTATAGGTAATTTTTTTTTTTTTGCATTTTGCACTAAAATTTGAAATATTACACCTAAATGACTAATAACAAAAAAAAAAAATAATGAAAACAAAAAAGAAACTGAAAAAAAAGAAGAAACTGAAAAATAAAAAAATCCTAAAACAAAAATGAAAATGGCCCAAGAATTCGAAGGAACTCGCGACCTATTGCGAAGACCGGCGCCAAGAACACGAGTGTCGCGAAGGAAGAACCGGATTTCGACGAAGGACCGGTGAGATGAGTTTTTTGAGTTTCAGTGGATGAACGGCCGACGAACGAAGGATCAGAAATTAGATCTGCGAAGAAGAGAGATCTGCGGTACACGGGAGGAACGCGTGGCGAAGGCGGCTGAAAGCGACGACGACTACGCGTGGCTGAGATCTGACGACTTCTCGTGGGACGACGATGGTGGCTGAGATCTGACGACTTCGCGTGGGACGACGGCCGACGACTTGAAGGGAGAAGTCGAACGACCGACGACTGGAAGGGAGAAGACGAAGGGAGTTGAATTTGGCGAACGGCCGTGGTTGAAGACGACCAGAACGCGAGACGAACGAAACAGAAGAGTGAGAGGAGGGGAGAGAGAGAGGAAGAGAGGAGGAGAGAAAGAGAGAGGAAGAGAGAAATTCTGAAGTGGTGGGCGTGAAATGAGATAGGGTACAATTTTTTTATTATTAAATTTTAAACCCTATTGTTGCGATTTCTTTTAGGAACCCAGCAATAGGTTCAAATAATAATGTTTTATATTATTTTAATATATTGCTGCGGTTTTTGTAAGAAAACGCAACAATATATTTGGTTAAATAGTCAAAAAAATTCAAAAATATTTCGTCTAAACTATATTGCTGCGGTTTTCGGCCGAAACCACAGCAATATGGTTATTTTATGTTTTTCCTTTTCTTTTTACATTATATATTGTTGCGTATGGGTATAACCGCAGCAATATCACCACAACAATAAGCAATTATTCTACTAGTGAGTAAGACCGACATATATATATATATATATATATATATATATATATATATATATATATATATATATATATATATATATATATATATATATATACATATGTAAGTTTTCGATAAATATATATTATTTATCGTGATGTTTAGTGTATTCTCTTAGTCAACTCTTATTTCGACTAATCAATTGCCTAAAACCACTTTGATGAGTAAATGAATAGAACGACTCTTCATATGTGCTAATATTATATATTATAACCAACGACAATAATACGAGTAGAGGATCAATTCCAAGGTTTATATAAATGATTTATTATTATAAGCATTATGATTGATATATAAGTTTGTAAATAGCTATAATGATAATAATGAGAATGAGAATAATGAGAATAATAATAATAATAATAATAATAATAATAATAATAATAATAATAATAATAATAATAATAATAATAATAATAATAATAAAGCGATGATGATAATAATAATAATACAAATAATAACAGTAATAGTAATAATGCTAACAATAGAAATAATAATACAAATAAGAACAAGATTACTAACAACAATAACAATAAATATACTAATAGTAATAGTAGCGACAATGTTAATAATAGCAATAACAATAACAAACATAACACGGTATATATGTATTATGTTGTGACTATATATGATGAAGTATAAACAAACTATTTTATCAATACGTTTAATCATTTTAGTAGTATATTGGTATTAATATAATTGTAAAACCATTGTAATACTATATTGATTATAAATTAGTATAAGACTCTTGATATGTTATGATATTATAACAAATGACAACCATATATTTACAACAACAGTTCATATGAGGCCTAACCGCCTAAGTGATTATAGTGAGAGTTAATATGTTGTATAATAATAACAATAAACATAACAATAGTTTATATAAATAATGGTAAACATAACAACCATAAGTCAATAAGTTAACAAGTACTTACTAGTTAGTAATGTGTAAGCAACCATATGCTAACTTAGCATTTAGTCAGTTACTCACGTAGAATTATACCAACTCAGTAACTCACTAACTTGTTCCATGACAATTGAAAGAAGTTGTTACTAGATAAGAGTAATGAATGTATCAATATAGATTATAAGCAAATTCAAGATCAATACAATATTTTATCTAATAGTCTTCATGTGAAATGCATTTCGAAACTAAAAACATGTATTTGGATTGAAACAAGTTGTTATTGGACGAGATCAATAAATGTATCGTTGTGAGTCGATAATCTATGTCAATATACCACTACATATAAGTTTACTTAAGTAAATATAATTATACTATTACTTAATTGAGTAATAGGTTGATAGTTGTATAAGTAACGCTATAAAGAGTCTAATTAAAATTTAGAAACTTAATTCCTAGCTCTAATTAAATAATACTTTAACACGAATCATAATAATTTCAATAAAAATAACAAAAATTTCAAATTAATAAAATAATTGACTACTTATTAAAGTTAGAAGTTACTAAACCAAGACAAGAATTAGTAAGATTATAAACAATATAAGATTGTCAATCTTGTGATAAGTCATCAATCCATCTGTTACATCATTCTCTTTTCCTATTGGCCAAAGATTATTATCATGGATCATGAATTAGAACCCTTGATTTGAGAAGGATGAAAATCTAACTATCAATCTCTCAAAGACTCAAACCCATCTCCCATTTCTGATTTCCCTTCTCTCTTCCATCTCTCCTCTCTAAAACCCTAATCCCCATCCCTCTCTCATCCGCCCACCTCCTCTTCCTTCTGTCATTCTCTTTCCTCAGCCTACTATCCCCTCAACCACCCACTCCTCTCTCGCCATAGTCTCAACCACCCCACGACATTGTCGTCGACTGCACTACCCCCTCACACTCCATCGCTCGTCGAAGATTCAACCACCCTCTCATCCTCGCTCGTCGCGCCTCGAAGACAATCCACAATCTATCATCCTCAATCGTCGCTCGTTGAAGACTCAACCACCATCTTGGTCGAAGACTCAGACATCTTATTCGCCACCTCCTCACCACCGCCAACATCAACTTCTCTAACCTCCTCACCCAAAAACACCAACGCCACCACCCACGAATAATTGACCGTCTTCTCTCTCATCGACGTTGTTCGCTTCTCACTCGCATGGGATTCTCACCCACGAACATCAACAACAATTTATTTTTGCTTCTCTTCTTAGACGCTGTCCCTTGATTCCGGCTAGATCTAGTGCTCGTTCAAGATTTTTTTCCCATTTTTTAGTTTAATTTGTTAATTTTTGTGTTGATTAATTGTGTTTTTGTGTAACATCATTACATTTTTTCCTCTAAATTTATCAACTTTTGTGTAATTTCCACATTTATTTATTTTTGTGTGATTTTTATGTAATTTCATTAAATCTTGATTTTTTGTGTAATTTATTATAATTGCAGATTTTTTGTTCTACCAATTTTATCTTTAATATGTTTTGGGATATTTCAATAAGAATGAATTTCATATCTGGTTACGAGCTCATTTGTTGTTGTTTAGTATAGGGTTACGAGAATTTGAGATATTATTTGGCAGAAAATTTGGTAGAATATTAGAATGGGATAATTTGGTAGAAGAAATGGGGAAAATTTAGTAGAATATTAAAATGGGATAATAAATTTGGAGTATTGGGTTTAATCGGATATTTTTAAATATTATTTCAAAATGGGGACATTGGGTAATTAAATGAAAATATAAACAAATACATGCTATTTAAAGTTTAACCCTTAAATTAAATGTAATTTAATTTTTTATTTAATTAATTATTAAATGTAAGAAAATTTATAAATGAATATATTTAAATTATTTTATAGATATTAAAAGAATAATTGAATTTTAGTAATATCTAGTTGAGTAGGGTTGGGTTCCAGTTTGAATGCAAATTTGTGTTGTTAGGTTAGCTTATAATCTTGCCATGTGTAGGTCAGGTCTGGGTAATCCCATGTCAGGTTTCGATCAGGTCAACATATAGTCTTGCCAAGTGTCTGTCAGATCTGGGTAATCCCAGGTCAGGTTTCGATCAGGTCTGGGGGATGACCGTCACAAGTTGAACCATGTTCAAATCAGGCCAGAATCAGGTTGACCCAGCAGTTAGATCTGTTTCTAACACCAGTAGTCCAAAGTCGAGTTCTTCTATTGGGCTATTGACTATTGTTGCACAAGTGCTAGACTATGTCAATATTGTGTCAAGACACGTGCCTATATTGTGTACAACCATTAAATTAATTTTTAGTATGTAGGAAACACCTAATGACTTAACATATCAATGGCATCTATACTAATATATTAAAAGGCGTTCCTAAGAACGTATATGTGCCACGTGTCACCCTCCCTCATCCAATAAGATTATATCCACGTCTTTCTCATATAGTAAAAAAAAAAAAAGAAGAATTGTTTACATAAAGATTCGAATCCATAACCTCAAGTATGAAAGTAAGAAATCCAACCATTACTCCACCATACCATTATTGATTTTGTAATCAAAATTAATGATGACATATGAATGAAAAACGTTTGAAATACATATAATGAATAAGATGACTTTTTTAAATGAGTATGAGAATACTTATTTAACTACTAATAAATTGTAGCAAAGAGAAAATCCGGGGCATCGCCCGGGCCTAAATACTAGTTAAATTATAAATTAGTGCTAGATTTGGGAAATTAACTCCTTAATTAGAGTGAGTATCATTGATCAATCGATTATTTCACCAAATATCCTTGACAAAAAAATTTATTCACCAAATACTCCCACTTTTTTCAAATTTCACCAGATACCCTCGACTTTTAAAAAAAAAAAATTCACCAAATGCCCTTTTGTTGACAGACATTAGTCCTCCGTTAGTGTTTATTTACAAGTTTGCACTAAGTCAACCTAATTAGTTCTAAGTCAACCTAAACCCTTAACTAACCCTAAGTAACCCTAAAAAACCTAACTAACCCTAACCCCCTCTCTCTAGGGGTGTTCGCGATTTGGGTTGGTGCAGTTTGGGATGTAACCCAACCCAAACCGCAAATATACGGTTTGACATTTTTCCAACCCAAACCGCACCGCATTTTTGCCCAAACCAACCCAAACCGAACCCGGCAAAACGGTTTGGTGCGGTTTGGTTTGCGGTTTAACCATTTTTTTCTCCGCGACATCAATTTTGTAATCTAAAAGTAAAAAAAGATTGTTAATAAGAGTCCAAATAAATATGAAGTTGACTTCATAATTAAACATAAATAAGAATTTATCAAAATCATTAAAGTTCTTTACCTCAAGCTTCTTTTTGCAGTTGTATAATTGTATGCCACCTTGTCAACTGTATTTCAAAAAAAAAATTTAAAAAGAAAATATAAATTGCGGTTTGCGGTGCGGTTTTGGTTTACAGAACTTAAAACTCAACCCAAACCACAAACCCTGGTTTGCTTGATATCATAACCCAAACCGCAATTTTAAAACTGCAAACCAACCCAAACCGCCAAAAAAACGGTTTGGGTTGCGATTTGGTGCGGTCCAGACTGCACTTTGAACAGCCCTACCTCTCTCTCCCCTAACCCACAAGCCCCCAGCCCACCACCCCTCAACAACCCCAGCCTCACTAGCACCCCTCCACCTTCCAGACAGCCTCCTCCCCCTCACACGCAGCCCCCTCCCTCTCCCATGAAGCTCCCATAGCCCCTCCCCTCCCCCGCAGCTCCCCCACCCCCCATGCAGCTGCGCCTCCCCTTCGTCATTTGATCTTGCCCGGCGAGTTTCTGCACTAGATCCGAGTCCCCCTCCTTCTTTCCCTCCGGCGCCTCCCCCTCCCTTACTTAATCTCGCCAGCGCCTACCCCTCCTTTACTCGATCTCGTCGGTGCCTCCCCGTCCCTTACTTGATCTCGTTGGCGCCTCCCCCTTCTTCACTCGATCTCGCACTAGATCCGCCTTTAGCGTTTAACAAATCCGAGCGAGTCATTACGAGGTTACAGACTCGAAGATTTGAGGTGAGATTTTTGTTAGAGCATCTACAATGGCTTGGTTTTAGTTGGTCTAGCAAAAAGTAAAGCTAGCTTTACTTAGTCTAACCATTGGGACACTTGGTCCTTGGAGCTGGTTGGTCTAGAATTCCAGACCAACAGCCCCTCGGATGGCGTGCACACAGCTAATAACGACCAGCCACGTGGCGAAGAAAACTGGCGAAAAAAGCATGAAACGCTGGGTTTAAGGGTGAAAAAGGCGGAAGAAAGCAGGGGAGTTGTGCGTTTCAGTTTCTGTGTGGGGCAAAGTGACTGATGAGCTGTCAGTGGCTCTGACGCGCGTCAGATGCCACTGAACAGCAAATCAGCTGCTGCCAAGTGTATCTTCCGCCAGCTTTTGTAACGGTAAAAAAAAATGACGTTAAAATTAATAAAAAATTACAATAACGGCTATAAAATATTTTTATCTATAAATTGAGCCCAAATTTCATATATTTTACCACACCTCTTCCTAATATATTTTTTATCTAAATTAGCTCTCTACCTAATATTACTTAAAGTAAGTCAATATTATGGATTCAAGTAATCCTAATTACTCCCAAAATAATCCAAACTACCCATCATCTATTTCATATAAAAAAAATAAGAAAGAGAAAATATTTTTTATCTAATTAGCTCTCTAGCTAATTTAATTTAACGTAAGCTAATTAGCTTGTAACGTAATTTAATTTATCGTAATTAATTTAACGTAAGCTAATTAGCTCGTAATTAATTTAACGTAGTCTAATAAGCTAATTTAAATCATCTATTTCATATAAAAAAAATTAAACATTGAATATGGTGAGGTTTGGTAAAAGTAGGAGAGAGAGTATAGGGTGTGGTTTGGTAAAAGTAAGAAAGAGAAATAGAAAACCAAGTAAGACCAACCAAGCCATTGTGACAAAAAAAAGATGAGTTGGTTGGAGTTTTAGTGGGATGTGAGGTGTAAGAAGGAGGGAAGGAGAGAGAAAGAAAAAAGCTCCAAGACCAACCAAGCCATTGGTGATGCTCTTAGGGTTTTCTAGTTCTATTTTAGTTGGTGGTTGATTTATGGACTGAAGATTTGAGGTTAGATTTGAGAGTGGGAGGGGAGAGGGGAGAGAGGAGAGGATACGATGAAAGAAGATATGAAATCTGGTGAACTAAGTTCGAAGGGGTGGGGGAAGGGGGGAGGCGTGGCTGCATGGGGACACGCCACTGCACGGGGGAGGCGCGACTGCATAGGGGAGGGGGAGGGGGACGGGGGCTGGTGGGGATGGGGTTGTTGGTGGGTGGTGGGCTGGGGGCTTGTTGGTTAGGGGAGAGAGAGGGGGTTAGGATTAGTTATGGTTAGAGTTATTTAGTATTTTACGGGTTAATTAACGCTAATGACTAACGGAGTTAACCATCGTTAGTCATTAAGGGAATTTTGTGTCATTTTTTTAAAAGTCGGGGATATCTGGTTAACTTTGTTTAGAATTCGGGGGTATCTGGTTAATTTTTTTTAGAAGTCGGGGGTATCTGGTGAATAAATTTTTTTGTTAGGGGTATTTGGTAAAAGAACCGATTGATCAATATTTATAATCAAACAACCTAAGGTTAGTCTTATATAGATTAGGAAACCTACTGTTGAACCCTAGTTTTGATAATGACAAAGAAACAAAGGAACAAACTAAGTAGTGAACTAATGAATTATTTAAGTGTATGGTGTCTAAGGTATCAATGCAAGGAACTGGGAGAATACAAAGTCAATGAAGAAGTCAAGAGGGGATTTCAAAGGCTAAGTAAAGAAGTTTCTATGTTGATACTGGAGCAAGCATTGGATCAAGAAAATAGAAGCTAGGCGTTTTATTTTCTAGTTCCAATGTAAAGGAACAAAGAAAGAATGGTAAGGAACTGTGGCAGATATTTGAGAATGAAGCGTTTGTTCCTCTTGTAAGGAACAAACTCAGTGGCACTTAGTAAATATGTTAAAGGAACTGAACTATATAAGGAACTAGACTTAGGCGTGACTTAGTGTAACGGTTAAAAGATAATGGAGTAAGTCATGCCTAGATTATAGGAAATTAGTTATTTCTAATTTCAAATGATAAAATCAGTTTTAAAAAGAAAATCTGTTTTGGAAAAGATTTATTTTTCGGAAAATAAGAAAATAAATATCCGGTTGTTAGAAAGATTTTATTTCAAAGATATTATTTTCTTAAAGATTAGAAATTCAGATTTAAAGATAAAAAGAGTTTATAAAAACTGATTTTCGGATAATGTAAGGAACTCCTATTATTTAGGAGTAATGGCTGCATTTTATCCACGTTCATTTATAGTTCATGGGATCATGGGACATGATGTAAAACGTGTTCCTTAGGGGAAGGAACATCATGGGTAAATGGATTAAAAGGTGTACTCTAACATTAATCCCACGTTCTTCATGATTTACACTATAAATATAGAAGTCTAGATAAGTTCCAAATTGTGTCTGACTAAGTAATTAAGTGAGTTTAACTTATTAAGTGTCAGTGCCTTCATTCTCTCATAATAGCCATTTGTTCTTTGCCTTCTTACTCTAATTCCACTAAGCTTATTTCGATCAATTGTATTTTGGTTTTTGGGGTAAGGGAACTTTGAGTGAAGTTCTGTAAGAGAAAGGCTTTGAGTGAAGCTTGTATGTGTGAGAAAACTTCGAGTGAAGTTGAGAGGAACTGCTGTTAAGGGAACAGTGGTTCAGGAACTTGAGTTTAGGAACTCAAGGTGGGCTCGAGTTAGAATTAGGTTGTAACAGAGTTGTTTGGCCTAATTAGTGAAAGTGTTGAGTTTAAAATCCCTAGTGGTCGAGGTTGTTTCTTCTTGTTGGGCCCAAGAAGTTTTTCCTCGTAAAAATCCCTTGTGTTCCTTTAGCTTGTTTATTCGTTTAAGTTTTAATTTCCGCAAAAAGTTACGTTTATTTCTACACCTACAATTCACCCCCCCTCTTGTAGTGTTCCTAGGGAAATAACAATTGGTATCAGAGCTAGAACTCACGTAAGATAGGAAACCCTATTGAAAAAGATCCAAGGAACAATGAATACCACCGAGAAACTTGAAGAAGGTTATTCCACTCAAAGGCCTCCTATGTTCAATGGGAAGTACTACAACTATTGGAAGAACCGCATGGAGATATTCATCAAGGCTGAAAACTATCAGGTATGGAGAGTCATTGAAGTTGGTGATTTCGAAGTCACAACTACAAATGACAAAAATGAGGTAACTCTTAAACCCCTCTCTGATTATGAAATCTGATTTTGAAAAAATGGAAGTAAATGCCATGGCTATTAAACTATTGCATTGTGGACTTGGACCCCATGAACATAATAGGATCATGGGATGCAAATCCGCAAAGCAAATATGGGATTTACTAGAAGTAACCCACGAAGGAACTAATGAAGTTAAAAGATCGAAAATTGATTTACTTATGAATCAATATGAACTGTTCTGCATGAAATCCAAAGAAAGCATCCGAGACATGTTTACTCGTTTTACTAACATTATAAATGAGTTGGCTTCTCTTGGAAAGTTTATTTCATCTGAGGAACAGGTTCGAAAGGTTCTTAGGAGTCTTCCTAAGGACAGATGGATGGCTAAAGTCACGCTCTTCAAGAAACAAAAGACTTCACTAAGTTCAACTTAGAACAGCTGGCAGGGTCACTTATGACTCATGAGCTTCACCTTGATACTGAATATGGTGAAAGCTCCAAATCAAAATCAATTGCTCTCAAAGCAGATGATGAAGATGATTCGGACTCTGAAGAAGAAGAAGCAGCCCTCATGGTTCGAAAATTTCGAAAGATGTACAGGAACATGAAGAATGGAAACTTCAAAGGTAAAACTAAGAAATTTTCTAACAAAGCTGCTTGTCATAAATGTGGAAGTACAGATCACTTCATCAAGAATGTCCTCTTTGGGAAAACGACAAAACCAAAGAAAGGAACAAGGAACGCTTTGCTGAAAGGAACAAAGAATCAAAAGCACCTTTCTCTAAGGCAAATGTGCGCAAAGCTATGATAGCTGCTTGGGGAGATTCAGAGACGGAAGAAGAAGAGGAACAACCAACTGAAGAAACAGCAAACCTTTGCCTCATGGCAAACATCGACGAAAAAGAAGATGAAGAAAAAATTGAGGTAAGTCAACATGGACTTGAGTCAGAACTAGATGGTAAAACTAGGACTGAAATATATGATCTTCTTTATGATGCAATTCTTGAATGTAGAGATGAACGTGAAAAACGTGAACAAACGGAACAAGCCTTAAAGGTTTGCAAGGAACACATAGAATGGCTTAAGAAAATGAGAACTGATGTCGAAACTAGATTTTTGATTTGTTTGATAAAAACTTAAAAATCAAAGAATGTTATGAGAGTTTGAAAAATGAAAATTATCTAATTAATTTAGAGATTTCACACTTGAAGGAATTTGTCCCTGTTCTGAGTTCCTTTGATATAAGATCAACCCCTTTGAAAGGATACAGATCTGAGATTGAAAAAATAAATAAAGAGAAAAATATTTTTAAAGGAACAGATCTGTAATCTTAAAAAGGAACTGGTTGTCGCAAGGAACAGAGGCAAAATCATGAAAGTTCCTAAGTGGATTGAGAAACCACAGACCAAAAGGAAGGAAGGTCTTGGTTTTGAAAACTACAAGAAAAGGAACAAGACAAAGAAATATGTTGATCTACCTAGTGATAAGTTCTGTATGTATTGTGGCAAGGTAGGTCATTACATAAATCAATGTCAACTAAAATCTGAGATGATTGGGAAAAATGTGACAATAAGTAAGAAAAAATGGGTTGTCAAAACAAATCCTAGTCAAGAACAGGAACCCACGAAAGATGGGGTTCCTTCAACTAACAACTAGTTGATTTTTGCAGGTTGGAGTGAGGGGGAACAACACTTGGTATCTCGATAGTGGTTGTTCCAAGCACATGACAGGAGACAAAACGAAGTTTCTCTCACTCACAACCTATGAAGGTGGCAGTGTAACATTTGGTGATAATAAGAAAGGTAACTTGTTGCTATGGGTAAGGTCGGTAAGTCACCATTACACTCCATTGAAAATGTATTTTTAGTTGAAGGTCTAAAACATAATCTATTAAGCATTTCTCAATTCTGTGACAAAGGAAATACTGTAAAATTTGATAAGAAAAATGCTTAATCATCAACATTAAAACTAAGAAGGTTATTGGAAGGAACAAGGAAAGGGAACACATACATTGTGGATCTAGACCTTGTTCCTCAAATCAATTTAACTTGTCTTAGTGTTATTGAAGATGATTCACTTCTTGGCACAAGCGTCTAGGACATGCTAGCTTTTCATTACTTGAGAAACTTAGATCAAAAGACCTTGTTTTAGGATTACCATCCATAAAATTTCATATTGATCAAGTTTGTGATGCATGTGCACGAGGTAAACAAGTAAGATCCTCTTTCAAATCTAAAACGATTGTAAGTACCACTAAACCATTAGAGTTAATTCATATGGACTTATGTGGACCCATGAGAATTCAAAGCAGAAGTGGAAAGAGGTATGTACTTGTGATTGTAGATGACTACTCTAGGTACACTTGGGTTATTTTTCTCTCTAGTAAAGATGAAACTTATGATGAGTTCCTTGTCTTTGCTAAAAGAGTTCAAAACCTAAGTGGACATAAAATAATGCACATTAGATCAGATCATGGCAAGGAATTCGAAAATTATAAATTTGATGACCTAAGCAGAGATAATGGCCTAGATCATAATTTTTCTGCCCCTAGAACACCACAACAAAATGGTGTTGTAGAAAGGAAAAATAGAACTTTGGAGGAAATGTCTAGAACCATGTTAATTGCTAGTGAACTTCCAAGGAACTTTTGGGCTGAAGCTGTTAATACTGCTTGTCACATAATTAATCGTGCCATGATGAGACCTATCATTAATAAAACTCCTTATGAACTTTACTTTGGAAAGAAACCAAACATCACCTATTTTAGAACATTTGGATGCAAATGTTATGTGCATAATAATGGAAAAGATAATCTTGGAAAATTTGATGCAAGGAGTGATGAAGCAACCTTTTTTAGGATACTCCTCACATAGTAAAGCTTATAGAGTATATAACAAGAGAACTATGTGTGTTGAAGAAAGATTCATGTAATCTTTGATGAATCTGACAAACATAATCCAAGCATACAGGTTGATGACTATGAGATAGGGTTAGCGCAACCTAGTCAAGGAACACAGATTCACAAGAAGAAGAAGAAGTGAAAGAGGAAAGGAACGAGGAATTCGAAAATAATGAGATCAATGATTCCTGTTCCTCAAGGAGGAGAAGATACTCCTGTTCCTCTAAATGAAGGAACTGAGTCCACCGAGGCTAACAGAGGAACAACTGAGCAGAGTTCCTCATCCACTCAAGGAACTCATGAGGAACAACATGTTCCTATAAGAGAGTTTCAACCAAAACCTTGGAGATTACAAAAGTCACATCCTGTGGAACTCATAATCAGCGACATATCCAAAGGTACGCAAACTAGATCTCAGTTAAGGAACTTTTGTGCATTTCATGCGTTCCTATCAATGATGGAACCAAGAAATCATGAAGAAGCCTTAACTGACTCTGATTGGATTATTGCAATGCAAGCTGAATTAAATGAGTTTGAAAGAAACAAGGTATGGCATCTAGTTCCTTCATCTAAACAACAAAAAGTAATTGGCTTAAAATGGGTGTTTAGAAACAAACTAGATGAATATGGAACCATTGTAAGAAACAAAGCTAGACTTGTAGTAAAAGGTTATAACCAACAAGAAGGAATTGATTATGAAGAAACCTTTGCTCCTGTAGCTAGATTAGAAGCCATTAGAATTTAATTGCATTTGCTGCTTACATGGGATTAAATTATATCAAATGGATGTTAAGTGTGCATTTTTAAATGGCTATCTAAACGAAGATGTATATGTTGAACAACCCCCTGGTTTGAAAATAAAATCTCCCAAATCATGTCTACAAGCTTGATAAAGCTCTTTATGGGTTAAAACAAGCACCTAGATCATGGTATGAGAGATTATCAAAGTTCCTTTTAGAAAAAAACTTTAAAAGAGGAAAGGTTGATAAAACCTTGTTCCTAAAATCTAAAGGAACTGATTTTTGCTTGTTCAAATATATGTTGATGACATCATATTCGGAGCTACTAATGAAACATTGTGCAAAGAATTCTCAATCTCATGAGCAATGAATTTGAAATGAGTATGATGGGTGAGTTAAATTTCTTTCTTGGACTACAAATCAAACAAACTGAAAAAGGTATAATTGTTCACCAACAAAAATACATAAAGGAACTATTAAAGAAATATGGCCTCGAAAATTCAAAGATAAATCACACTCCTATGGGAACTTCAACTAGATTAGATGAAGACTCCATAGGAACAAGTGTTGATCAAACAAAATTAGAGGAATGATTGGTTCACTTTTGTATCTAACTGCTAGTCGTCCAGACATAGCTTTCAGTGTTGGTTTGTGTGCTAGATTTCAAGCAAATCCAAAGGAGTCTCACCTCACTGCTGTGAAGAGAATTCTTAGATACTTAAAGGAACAGATGATCTTGGACTCTACTATCCAAGAAGTGATACATTCGAACTAAAAGGATATGCAGATGCAGATTATGCTGGAGATCTTGTTAATAGGAAAAGCACCTCAGGTATGGCACAATTCCTTGGTCATAGTTTAGTTTCTTGGAGTACCAAGAAACAAAACACAGTTGCTTTATCCACTGCTGAAGCAGAATATGTAGCTGCTGCTGCATGTTGCTCTCAAATGCTTTGGATAAAACAACAACTTAGTGACTATGGAATAAACTTTGAATGTGTTCCTATTTATTGTGACAATACAAGTGCTATAAGTATATCTAAAGATCCAGTGCATCATTCTAGAGTAAAGCATATACTATTAGACATCACTTTTTAAGAGAAAATGTGAAAAAGGTTTGATTAAACTTGAGTTTTGTCAAACTGATTATCAGATTGCTGATATCCTAACTAAGCCTTTGCAAAGAGATAGATATGAAAATTAAGGCTTGAGTTAGGCTTAATAAAAATTAAGTGATTGTTCCTATGTCAATTCCCCCATGTTTGAATCAATTTGAGTGACTTTGTGTGCTAAAAATAATTGTGTTTAATTGCCTAAGACCATTGCAAATTGGAATGTTGAAAACATAACATGAAGTCAAAGAAATAAACAACTCACAAATGTCACATAATACTCCCCTTACTGTTCCTAAGGTCAAGAAACATGCATAGTATGAAGGATATTGAATGTAGCATTAGTTGTTCCTATAGCACAAGTTCCTTAGCATTTATTTTCTTTCAAAAATTAAAATTCATAAAAATCCGAATAAAATCCCAAAAATTAAGGGGAACCAGTTTAATTAAATCTTGGTTCTTTTTATCTTTTCGTTTTTTCTTTATTTTTATTTTTATTTTTTTTGCTTTATTTCTTTCCCGCGTGTCATAATTACTATTACATGCAAAACTTCCTTCTTCAATTCATCTAAGAAACCGTGTTCCTCTCAAACGCTTTCATCTTCACCAAATCCGAAACCTCATCACACCCTTTGATACTCCATAAAAACCTCCAAACCTTCATAAATCATGGCAAAAACTTCAAGAAACTCACCTTTTCCAACATCAAAAACAACCGACACTTCAAAAATGGAAATTTCTTCATCCCAACTAAAACCCTTGAAACCGACATAATTCAAGAAAACCCCATAGAGGAACAGCAATTAGAATCTCCTAGAAGGAGCATGAGAAGAAGAAAATTGATTGGGGAAGATGATGAAGAAGAAACCCCGGAACAATCTCAGGGGGAAGAAGAAGAAACTGCACCTGTTCCTTCCAAAGGAACTGTTTCTTCGTCTTCCAAGAAAAGGGTCGAACGAAGTGAATCTAGGTATGTCTTGGGCTTTTGCGTCGATTTAGAATGGGCAAATAAAATTGAATTTCTAGAATTAACTCCATTCTAAAGGAACAAGGCATGGAATTCTTGTTTGAATTCGCCTTTAATAATGCTCTTGTTCCTCTAGCTATGGACGAGTTTTGTGCAAATTTTGTTAATACTAATGGAACTTGCACAACTGAAGTTAGAGGCAAGAAAATAAGGTTTAATCAAGCAACTTTAAGCAAAGTATGGGAAGTTCCTTGCAAAGGAACTGATTTGTATTTTAAAAGGAAAGGAACTGTTTCCTTTCCGAATTTTCCTCAAGACAAAATCTTAGAATATTTTGGAGGAACAGCTGGCCAAAACAAATTAACCATAACCTACTCTCTCCCCTTCACAAAGTACTGTTTAACTTGGTTTGGAGAGCACTCATTCCTCGAACTGAAAAGAGGAATGAAGTGGGTCTCTTGGATATGTGTTACATGTTTTGCTTGGACCACCACATACAAATCAATTCCCTTCCCTCTTCATTCAACATTTAACTCACTGTATTGAAACATTGTGTATTGGTACGGTGCCTATAACTTCTTACTTCATCACTTTGAAGTAAGACTTCGGGTTGGACCACCATAGGATCAAACAAGGGAACATCTTGAATGAGAAGACCTCTAAATGGACTTGGCTTGCTGTCCAAGAAGGTGTTCTCATTCAAGGAAAATGGTTCCAGTTCCTCAGGAAAAAGAAAACTGCCTCAACTGATTAGAAGAGGAAATGATGTAATTTTGGATAATCCTGTCCTGTTCCTAACCGGAGGAACAAAACCTAAGAGGCGCAAACACATTGCCACTAAGCCTAAACCCTCTGTTCCTTTGAGAGTGAGAAAGAGCACTCGTCGAAAAATTGCTCCTGTTCCTGTTCCTTCCAATGAGGACTCTCCTTTAGTCCTTTCGGATAATGAGGAACAGGTACCCTCTACTCTCAAGGAACCACTCCTCCACCATCTCCCAAACTCTCTGTTCCTTCACAAAATACCCTCCATTTCACCTTCGTCCTTCTCTGTTCCTTCAAGTTTTGAGCAGTTGAAGGATGAAATAAAAGGACCAAATCCTTTTGCTTCCACCTCCACAACTCTTCCACCCACACCACCATTTCTTCCTCCCATTTATCACCCTTCACCTTCTGTTTCCATTCCTGGAACAGATGAGCCTTCCACTCAAACCTCCCCAGTTCCTTCACAACATCCCCCATCTGCCTCTAGTTCCAAGGTAAGGAACAGGAAAATCCGGATGACACTAACTGGGTTAATGAAGTCTGCCTTCCTGCACAACATATGATAAAATTTTACAATCATCTTCATTGGACTTTGGATGCCAAAACTGATACTATGATAAGTCTTATGAAGAATTTGAGTGATACCGTGGTTGCGCAGCAAAAGAAGATGGACTATGGCTCGTGCCTTGGAGGAGCTGAAGGAACAGGTTGAACTACATCATGGGGGTGATGAAAAAGTTGGAGGATGTGGTTGAAGAAGAAGTTGTGAGGAACACCATTCCCCTTCCCTTTCTTAGTTTTTTATTTTTTGTTGTTCCTGTTTCTTTCATTAAGGAACACATCTTTTGTTTCTTCCTTTTTCTTTTCTTTGTTTTGTTATGGAACAAGTGCTATATAATCAATGACTTTTGCTATATTGTCTATGTTTCTAAATGCTTTGCATAATTTCTTCCTTGGAATGGCTAGTATTATGTGATTGATGTTTGAGCAAGTTTACTCTTTGATTTTCTAACTTAACCACTAATGGTGCTTGCATATTGGTCTTAAGGTGTTAAATCAATTCATCAATTCATGCAGAGTCTATTCTTTTTGAGGATGACAAAGGGGGAAAAGGATTTAAGGAACAAACTGTACATAAAAAAAATGAAAGTTGAAAAAAATTAAAAATAAAGAGGAAAATGAAAAAAAAACTGTACATAAAAAAAAAAATGAAAATTGAAAAAAAATTAAAAATTGGATAAGGTAAATGAAAAATCAAAAATAGGTTAAGGTAAATGAAAAATCAAAACTTCAGTTACTCATATAATTGTGTTTATTTTTCATTTTCTTCTTTATGTTTTTATTTTCATTCACTTATTATTTGTTATTTTCCTTAGTTTGTACCTTTGTTGTCATCATCAAAAAGGGGGAAATTGTTGAACCCTAGTTTTGATAATGACAAAGAAACAAAGGAACAAACTAAGTAGTGAACTAATGAATTATTTAAGTGTATGGTGTCTAAGGTATCAATGCAAGGAACTGGGAGAATACAAAGTCAATGAAGAAGTCAAGAGAGGATTTCAAAGGCTAAGTAAAGAAGTTTCTATGTTGATACTGGAGCAAGCATTGGATCAAGAATAATAGAAGCTAGGCGTTTTATTTTCTAGTTCCAATGTAAAGGAACAAAGAAAGAATGGTAAGGAACTGTGGCAGAATATTTGAGAATGAAGCTTTGTTCCTCTGTAAGGAACAAACTCAGTGGCACTTAGTAAATATGTTAAAGGAACTGAACAAATATAAGGAACTAGACTTAGGCGTGTACTTAGTGTAACGGTTAAAAGATAATGGAGTAAGTCATGCCTAGATTATAGGAAATTAGTTATTTCTAATTTCAAATGATAAAATCAGTTTTAAAAAGAAAATCTGTTTTGGAAAGATATTTATTTTTCGGAAAATAAGAAAATAAATATCCGGTTGTTAGAAAGATTTTATTTCAAAGATATTATTTTCTTAAAGATTAGAAATTCAGATTTAAAGATAAAAAGAGTTTATAAAAACTGATTTTCGGATAATGTTGAAGGAACTCCTATTATTTAGGAGTAATGGCTGCATTTTATCCACGTTCATTTATAGTTCATGGGATCATGGGACATGATGTAAAACGTGTTCCTTAGGGGAAGGAACATCATGGGTAAATGGATTAAAACGTGTACTCTAACATTAATCCCACGTTCTTCATGATTAAACACTATAAATATAGAAGTCTAGATAAGTTCCAAAGTGTGTCTGACTAAGTAATTAAGTGAGTTTAACTTATTAAGTGTCAGTGCCTTCATTCTCTCATAATAGCCATTTGTTCTTTGCCTTCTTACTCTAATTCCACTAAGCTTATTTCGATCAATTGTATTTTGGTTTTTGGGGTAAGGGAACTTTGAGTGAAGTTCTGTAAGAGAAAGGTTTGAGTGAAGCTTGTATGTGTGAGAAAACTTCGAGTGAAGTTGAGAGGAACTGCTGTTAAGGGAACAGTGGTTCAGGAACTTGAGTTTAGGAACTCAAGGTAGGGCTCGAGTTAGAATTAGGTTGTAACAGAGTTGTTTGGCCTAATTAGTGAAAGTGTTGAGTTTAAAATCCCTAGTGGTCGAGGTTGTTTCTTCTTGTTGGGCCCAAGAAGTTTTTCCTCGTAAAAATCCCTTGTGTTCCTTTAGCTTGTTTATTCGTTTAAGTTTTAATTTCCGCAAAAAGTTACGTTTATTTCTACACCTACAATTCACCCCCCCTCTTGTAGTGTTCCTAGGGAAATAACACCTACGAAGATTAGAATTCTATGAACAAGATACATCCTAAATATATTACTTCATCCGTTTAGAAATAGTTGCAATGTTTCATGTTTTTACGCTTGCTGGTGTATGGTTTTAAACGTTAATATCTTTAAATATCAATGAGTAAAAATTATAAAAAGTTAATATTAAAAAAATATACATTGAGACGAATCTAACAAGATCCCATATGACTCTATTTTTCCAAGAATATAAATCACCAAAGATAATCAAAGTATAAGATGTGAATAGTAAACACTATGCAAATGGTGTAACTATTTCTAAACGGAGGAAGTATATTCTAACACACCCCCACAGTCGGAGCTGAAGGAGGGGGAACACTGAGACTATGTTAGCATACTGATATCTAGTAAGAACATGCAAAACTCGTACCTGACCCAACATAACCTTCTTCGTTCTGAACAAAGTGAATATCCATCTCAACATGTTTAGTACGTTTGTCCTAGACTCGGTTGCGGCAAAAATAAATAGCACTGACATTATCACAATAAACAATAGTAATCTGTCGAAGAGGGCAATGTAACTCTAGAAAAAGATTATGTAACCAATAAGCATCGGTGATAACATTTGCGATGCCACGATATTCTGCCGCAACACTTGATCTAGAAAGAGCAAGCTGGCGCTTAGACGGCCAAGAAATCAAGTTATCGCCGAGAAAACAATAACCAGAAGTAGAATGACGAGTGTCAGGACACCCACCCCAATCAACATCAATATAAGTGATCAAATGTAACTGAGTAGTAGGATATACATGTAATCCATGATCAATGGTTCCCTGATATATAACGCATGATGCGTTTGATAAATTATAATACATCTTCCGGGGATCATGCATAAAAAGGCATACCTGTTGTACTGCATAAGCAATATCTGGATGAGTAAAAGTGAGGTATGTTGTATTCCATGTTTTGATGATGCCAAATAATTAGGTCTTGTATAGTTTTATTTTGGAAAAATATAAAATTTCAAAAATATTGTCTTGTTAATTTTTATTTGTGGAGAAAGATTAGTGAGTTTTAATATACTCAAGATATACTTTATATCCTACATCACATATCACTGTAATATTCTTAGTGTTTGGGTGAGTGAAAAATTCAGAAAAACCTTATAATCAAGTGAGAGAAAGGAAAAGAGAGAAAAGAGAAGACTTCGAGTGAAGTCAAGTGTCATCAGTTCAAGGGAAACTGAGTGACTGGGAACAAGTTCCTAGAGGAATAGAGAAGGGTCTAGTAATAGGTTGTAAAGAGAGTCTTTTGGCCTATTATAATAAAGAGAGTATTGAGTCAAAATCCCTTGGTGTTAAGGTTTTTCTTCCTATTGGGCCAAGGAAGTTTTCCTTGTATGTTAAATCGTGTGTGCAATCTTTCTTTCATTCTAACTTGTTTCTATTCCACAATTAAAATTGAAATTTTTCCCTCAACTACAATTCACCCCTCCCCACTTGTAGTTGGTCTAGTATTCATACTAGAATAACAAAATATTGTGGAGCACCTGCTGCTAAACTGCGATAATCAGTCGGATCTGCCACAGATGACTCGAATTTGCACTAAGCGTAGAGTTATGTCAACAGGAGTCTCAGAAGGCTTACAAGTCCCGATACCTGCGCGCTCTAATAGTTCCTATACATACTTGTTTTTTTGAGAAAGAAGCATGTAGGAAGGTGTGCGAGTAACTAAAATACTTTTAAAAAACACTTAGTGACCCCAAATTAGACATAACAAATTCAGATTTGAAGTGAGCAATGATACAATCCCGTAAGCCATCAAAAAATGTGCATAAAATAATATCATCAACATATAGAATAAGATAAGCCATATTGTTATCGTGCCGAAAAGCGAATAACGATTTGTCACGCTGCGCAACAATAAATCTTATCTGAAGAAGAAAATGCGCACAATGCCGATACCAAGTTTGGAGAGCTTGTTTGAGACCATAGAGAGATTTGCAAAGGCGACAAACATAATTATGAAACCTTTTATCAACGAAATGGAGGGGTGATAAGTAACATTTATGTCACTTTTCAGGATTAGTTTTTATATTGTTTTCATAGTTTATATTCATTTAATTCTATATGTCTTAGCGTTTATTTTTTTTTTTTTTTTTATGTTTTGTATCTTAATTGAGTAATTAGTTTTATTTACTAGTTGTTAGTCTTGATTTCATAAGTGATTTATTTTTGTGTTTAGTGTTTTATATTTTTCGTAATTTATTTCTATTTTTATTTCCTTTTTGTTACTATTATTTCTATTACTTTTTTATTTTCCGTACCTCGTTTTTCCCCTTTGTGTTTTTGTTTTGTTTGTAGGTGTAATGGTATGGGGAACATTTTGGAGATATGGTGCAAGCGATGTAAAATTGTCACTCAAAGCTTATGCTACACCACAACACTCTTAACCTCCATCACACCATAGCACTTCTACTTACCCATTCATCATCCTCCACCACACCAAAGTATGGCGCAACCCGTCCGGGCAATCCACCAACCGGTCCGGTTAATGCACCAGCCCGCCGATCCAATGCATTGCCCTCCCGGGCTCCTGGTACAAGGGAGGTTCTGCCTCGAAGAAGAAGAAAAATGTGCTATAAAATCTTCATTAAATAAACCAAAACATGCTATTCACTAAGAACAATCTATGGTTTGATGCGACGAAGGAGACGAGCTTCCACCCCCATCAAATTGTTTTAGCAACGGTAACTCAACTTGAGAAATATCAGACGACCATGAATGATTAGCGTACACGGTTGATGATGATGAAGAATTATTCACCGTCAAAAATTATGAGCGAAATAGGGACTTTTATTTGTTGCAGCGAAGAAGAATGAAGAAGAGAAGGAGATCTAATTTTTAGTTTTCTCTATAAAACCTTGTTTATGTTGGAATATAGATGAACATATAGCGGAATTTTAGGAAACTAATTTCCTAACATTTATCACAAGATCGCATTCATAACATAAAAATGAATCACATCATAAGGAAAAGAATGTACAATCTTTGTAGCGTTTTTTCCATCGGATTGCAAGCACCAGAGATCAAAGAACAACAATTGATTTCCCTCTACTTAGTCCACGAGCACCAATTGAATTCCCACGTTTGCTAGAATAAAAGAGGATGAACGGATTTCACTCTCTTGCTTTTAGGGAGGGTGCCAGATTTTCCAAAGACAAATACTAGGGTTTTCTCTCTCTCTTTTTCAGTTTGAAATTACTGACAAAAAGAACGCTCTATCCCACTCTCCTATTATAACCTTTTATAATAGTAGGAGACTAGGTTTAGAGAGAGATCTAACCTAACCCTAATTTCTCCTATTGGCCAGTTGCCTTATTTCAACTAGTTACTACAATGTGTTACCTCATAGGATTAGGTTGACTTAGTTGTAGGTTTAATCAATATTTTCCCATTAACTAACATTTATTCGCTAGCAAGTAAATGTGATTACTAAACTAACGTAATTTATTATCTCTATAATAATTCCTTTTATATTTAGTAATTGTCGGGATGTCTAAGGACATATTCCTATAATCTCCCCCTTGTCCGAAGACAAGAGCGCAATGTTAAATTCCTTAAGTCACTTAATGCCAAATTTGATAACACAATGTTGTTCTCAAATTTATGTTCCTTGATTGCTGAGTTCAAACTGCTCAAATAAGGATTAACTCTTTAATCCTATTCCACATGTCCATGCATTTTTCCAGTTTTTGCTCATTAAGAGGCCCGAACACCATTCCTATTCAATAGGAGGACTTATCCACTCTTGTATAACCATAGATCCCACTTAATTCTTAGCACACTTGATCACTGCCTTTATAACCTCCTTTTACGGCGCAGTGTTTTACAGCGTCAAGGTAATAGTCATATTGTGGTTATTATGACATACTCATGTCTAAGGAATCCCCTAAATATAGTAGTTTGATTCTAATTATATAATTTAACTAGGTCTTGTCTCAATGTATCAAGTATACATCTATATAATCAATTAGACATCTCTATGTCTCCATAACCCATGGAACTGCGCTATCAATTAATTATACACCAGTTTATTAAATAAATCACTTATGTCCAATTTAGTGATTTAGACTAGGGACTTCAAATAAATTGTGATTTCAGTTCACTTTATAGGGTTCCAATATCAAAATGTTTTCGATAATCCAATTTGAAAACACAAATTATCAGGACATTTTATTTAATACTAAACCAAATAATTAAATAAGAATGGAATTTAATTGATAAACATTTTAAAGCATAATAAATATCTTTACAATTAAAAACATGAAGCTAAGTAAACAACCTAAAGCTATTCTCCTATATGCTTAATCCCCATGGACCTAGTATGACACTCATGCTTTGGTTAAGCAAGCGGTTTAGTCAGAGGATCTGCTACGCTATCCTCAATATGAACCTTGCTTACTTTCACATCCTCTCTTCCCACAATTTCTTGAATAACATGGAATTTCTAGAGCACATGTTTTGACCTTTAATGCGATCTAGGTTCCTTAGACAGAGCTATAGCACCATTGTTGTCACAATACAACTCAATGTCATTCAAAATGCTGGGAACTACACAATGCTCACTTATGAACTTTTTGATCCAAACAGCTTCCTTTGCTGCATCTACTGCTGTAATATAATCAGCCTACGTTATAGAATCCGCGATGGTACTCTACTTAGAGCTCTTCTAGCTCACAGCTCCTCCATGAGACAAAATATGAAACCAGATTGAGATCAGAATCACATTTGTTGCTCTGGAAGCTTGCATCGGTGTATCAAGTAACAACCAACTCATCATCTCTACCATAAACTAAAATTATCCTTAGTCTTTCACAAGTACTTAAGGATGTTTTTCGCTGCAATCAGTGCGACTCCTGGATTTATCTGCTGCATATACTCAAAGCATATGCAACATCCGATCGAGTGCATATCATGGCATACATAATGGATCCTACTGCAGAAGCATAAGGAACATTACTCATACGCTTGACCTCATCAGGACTCGAAGGACACTGAGTCTTGCCAAGTATAGTGCCATGTTGCATGGGAATGAAACCTCTTTTGGAGTTTTCTAGCTTGAACCTTGCAGGAACCTTACCAATATAAGTTTCTTGACTAAGCCCAATTAGCCTTTTTGATCTATCTCTATAAATCTATATTCCCAATGTGTACTCTGCCTCTCCTAAGTCTTTCATAGAGAAACAATTTTTAAGTCATTCCTTGACTGACTTAAGCATGGTCTTATCATTTCCTATGAAAAGTATGTCATCCACATACAAGACCAGAAAAGTAATAGTACTCCCACTTAACTTCTTGTATACACAAGATTCCTCTTCATTTCTAAGAAAGCCAAATTTCTTGACTGCCTCATCAAATATGAGGTTCCAACTCCTTGATGCTTGCTTTAGTCCATAAAAGGATTTCTTAACACTAGTGGAAAAAATCCCATCTGATGCAGTCAAAATTGGGCTTACTGATGCAGTTTTGGTCCGCATCAGATTAAGAAAATTAACTAATGCGGTCCATGACCGCATCAAATTCTCACTACCTAATGCGGTTTTGCAAGACCGCATCAGATTTTGGGTCAATAACTTTTTTTTTAAAACCTGCTTTGCACTACAGGTCTGCAGCAACAAGCAGGAAGACAACTCAAATAACACAACCCAAACAATAGCAGGTCTAAGTCACGAAACTTAAAAAAAATTCAGATCTAATAACAAACATTATACAAACTAAAAAATTTAGATAAATATAACCAAATAAAAACCAAAAACTTATACAAAAATATAACCAAAAAATCGAACAAAAATACGGAAATAAAGAAATAAACATAAACTAAAACCCATATCTAGAAAAAAAAACTTAAAATAACAATGAAAACAAAAAACAAAAAATCAGAAATGAAATTATAAACATAAAAAAATATAAACCAAGATCTGGAAAAAGACGAAACACGAAGAGGAATGAGAGGATCGACGAGCAACGGACTTGATGATAGCAACGAGCAACAGACTTGATGACAGCGATGAGCAACGGACCTGATGACAACGACGAGCGACGACCGACGGAGAGAGTCGAGCGACGGAGAGAGACGAGCGACGGAGAGAGACGAGATTTTTATTGACGAACCTTTGATGAGTGATGACAGGAGAGACGAGATATGGGTTGATAAAAATGATGAATTTTTTATGATGAAAACGACGAATTTTTTATGGGAGATGATAAAAATGACGAATTTTTTGTGAGAGGAGAAGGCGCTGTTTACGTGGTAGTTTTAGGGTTTGTGAGAGAGAGAGCAGGAGAGGCCGCCGTTTTGGTGGTTGTTTTAGGGTTACAGGGTTATGATAAGGAGAGGGAAAGAGAGGGGGAGAGGGAAAGGGAGAGGGTTATCCGGTTATGAGAGAGTTATGCGGAGATTGGGCTGGGAGTCATGAGGCCACAGAAACTGGGCCACGAACATAGGCTTCGCGAGATTTTTTAAAAGTAGGAAAATCTGATGCGGTCCACCAATCGCATCAGGTTTTGTAATTTGATACGGTCCACTGTGGACCACATCAGATTGTCCTCCCAGCTTTTCCTCTTATTTTTTATGTTGATTTTCGGATGTGATTTTACTAAAACTGCATCTGTTACGAGGTGACATATAAGGTTTTCTCCACTAGTGTAAGCTTGCATACCCTCCCTAGATTTTCTGGTTCTTCAAAACCCTAAGGTTGTGTCATGTACACATCCTCTTGCAAGAACCCATTTAAGAAAGCGATTCTGACATCTATCTGCCATATCTCATCGTCATGAAAGGCAGCAATCACAAGGATTATCCTAATGGACTTTAGCATGGCTAGTCGTGAGAAGGTTTCATCATAGTCAATACCATGAATTTACTTGAAACCTTTCGCAACCAACCTTGCTTTGAAAACACTAAAGTTTCCATCCTTGTCTGTTTTCAACTTGAAAATTCATTTGCATTCAATGGGTTTTAATTTACCCCATCATGCAAATCAACCAAGTCCCATACTTGATTTTCAGACATGGAATTCGTTTCAGATTTCGTGGCCTCAAGCCATCTTTCAAAGTCTTGACTATCCAAAGCATCTTTGTAGCTAGTAGATTCTTCTGATTCTAAAATCGTTATTTAAGAACTTTTTGTCAAAAGTAAATCAATATATCTCTTCAACGGGAAGGATGGTCCTACTAGACCTACGTTGGATAACAACATAAGAAGTTTCTACCTAACTAGATTGAGTGACTTCGCATGGAGTATCTCCAAGTGGGATGGTAGGAGATACGTGAATTGAATGCATCGCATCTTGAGCATTTTCATGTCGGGCCGCCTCTGATGAGGTGTTATCCTCATCCATTTGTTGCTTATCTCGAACTTCTTCGAGGTATACATTTCTCCCACTTGTTTTTCTGGAAATAAACTCCTTTTCCAGAAAGACACCATTACAAGCACCAAACACTTTGTTTTTGCTTTGATTGTAAAAGTAGTATCCCTTTGTCTCTTTTGGGTAACCCATAAAGAGACATTTATTGGATTTGGGTAACCTACAAAGAGATATTTGTCGAATTTGGGTGAAAGCTTATCAGAAAGTAAATGTTTTACATAAGCTTCACAACCCCATATCCTTAGAAAAGACAATTTTGGAACGTTTCCAGTCCACATTTCATTATGGTGTCTTTTCAACTGCTTTAGATGGTGCTCTGTTAAGTGTGAACGCCACTGCTTGAAGCGTAAATCCCTAGAATGAAAGAAGAAGATCAACAAGACTCATCATGGATCGAACCATATCAATTAGAGTTCGATTCCTTCTTTCAGAAACATCATTCAACTGCAGTGTTCCTAGTGGAGTCTATTGTGAAAGTATTCCACAATCCTTCAAATGATCACCAAATTCTTGAGATAAATATTCACCACCACGATTGGATCGCGGTGTCTTAATTTTCTTCCCAAGTTGGTTTGTACTTCATTCTGGAATTCCTTAAATCTTTCAAAGGATTCCGACTTATGTCGCATGAGGTAAATAAATCCAAATCTGTTTACATCATCCGTAAAAGTAATGAAGTAACTGTACCCAGACCTAGCCGACAGGCTCATAGGTCCGCATACATTCGTATGTATGAGGGCTAAAAGGTCATTGGCCCTTTATTATTTTCCCCATTAAGCAAAACTCACAAGTATCAAATGATTCGAAATCAAATGATTTGAAGATTCCATCTCTATTAAGCTTCTCAATACACTTTGAACTTATGTGGCCTAATCGACAATGGCATAGGTATGTAGGGTTTGAATCATTTATTTTAGGTTTCAAACTGTCTATGTTATAGATGTGGGTTTCTAAGTCTAGCACATATAAACAAATTGATAACTTGGCTGAGACATAGAATAAAGCATTGAAATAAGCAGAACAACAATAATTCTTAATTATAAATGAAAAACCTTCCGAATCCAAAACCGGAATCGAAACAATATTCTTGGTAATAGTTGGAACATAATAACAATTATGTAGTTCTAATAAAACCAGAATGTAAAAGTAGACTACAATCTCCCACAACCAAAGCAGCAACTCGTGCTCCATTACCCACGCGGAGGTCCACTTCTCCTTTGCTCAACGTTATACTTCTTTTTAGTGCCTACACATTACAGATAATGTGAGATCTACACGCAATATCAAATACCCATGAAGTTGAAGTAGATAAGTTAATCTCTATAAACTAAATACCTGAAGTTGAAGCACCACTCTTCTTATCTTCCAGATATTTGTGGCAGTTCCTCTTCCAGTGGCCAATCTTATGGCAATGGAAGCACTCGTGTAGTGCTGCCACTTTTGCCTTAGGAGTGGCCTTTGGCTTACAAGTATCATCAGAGGCAACAATCTTACCCTTGTTCTTCTTCATAGGTGCTCCCTTTTTCTTGAATCGCTTGCCCTTCCTAACCATAAGAACATGCTTATGTTCGGGTTCAGCTGGCAAGCTCCTTTCAGCCTGAGTAAGCATACTATGCAGCTCTTGCAAGGTAGCCTCCTCTCCTTGCATGTAAAAATTCAACTAGAAATTTTGAAAATTTTCAGGCAAGGATTTGATCACAATATCAGTTGCCAGTTTTGGGGGATAAGGGAAGCCCAATTTTTCCATGATCTGAAAATGTCCAATCATATTGAACACATGCGGACCAACGAGTTTTCCTTTGCCCAACTTGCACTCCAGCAACTTCCAATGAGCTTCAAACCTCTCCAGCCTCACGTTCTTCTAAAACATAGTTTTCAACGGTTGGAGGATGGAATAGGTGTCCAGACCATTAAAACGTTTCTGAAATTCTGGTTCCATGCAAGCAAGCTACTTGCACAGAATTTACCTCAATGGTTTGTCTTGCTCTCCTTTCAGCTAGAGTAGCAGTATCTAGCAGGGGTTCATGGAGAGGATTGTCAAGAACATTTTCCCATCCTTCGGCTCTGAGAACAATTCTCACAGCCATTTCCCATTCTAAGAAGTTATTTGCAGTCAGTTTCTCCTTTTCAAATAAATAGCGGAAATTAAAATCGGAGGTGGTGTTGTTTGAACCAGATATGATAACTACAACAAAAGAATAATAAAACAAGATTTAATCAATGTTTATCAAGAAAGTAGCAATTAAACAAATTTAATTAAAAACTACCCTTGATTCAAAATGAAATTCCCCTATTGAATAAAGAAATAACCAAGATCCCCTCCCACTACAATCCAATGGACTTTGGCCCTGCCTTCAATTTATAGTAGTTGAGGTAAGTAAACACTTTACTAATTATGACTAATGATAATTCTCAGTAGACAGGTTAACAACTCCTTATTTACTCCTATCTCTTAGCTTCAAAACCCAAAACGTTATCTTTCGATGATTTTGTTGAGTTATCAAACATTAACATGTAAATTTAAAAAAGCCTACCCTCTTATCCCCGGAATATGAGTAACACCCTGCTTTGGCAGAACCTATTACTCATTATCTAAAGCTTTATAGGTGTTGTTTGGAAAAGCACTTAAAACTCAATCTTACTCGTGGGAACCTAAGTTTACTAATATGGTCAATTAATAGTGAACACATGAATCAATTAACGACAAACAAACTTAAAAGCAAGCATTTAACAAAATAAATGCAAGGAAATTATAAAAGCAATAATTGAAATGATCTAGTATGACCCCTATACTTAAGAAAATAACTAATCTTCATGAATCCTCCCTTGAATCTCCATGGATAACCATCCTTGAAACTCCTTGGGTTCTCATGCTTTGGTTACATAATGGAATTAAATAAATAACGAAAATTTAAAGTTACAAAAATACAAATGATTCGCATATCGTATTTAATTTACATGCAAATATGACGATTCGCATATCATATTTACTATCCTAATTTGGGCCATTCTAGTCATAACATGAAAAATATAATATCATACATATTATATTAAACATCCACACATTTATAATATCATACTAAAATAAACACAACCTATTTACTTACTAACAATTAATAAGCAAATAAAACATTCCATAATAATTTAAAAATAACAAATTTATGCTAAAAATTATTTAGGAAACATTATTATTTTCAAACAATTACTTATTTACATATGGCAGTAATCATTATAACTAAATTAATTTGCATTATTGGAATGCTGTGATTTATGCCCAAACTTAAACAAAAAAGATTTTACTGTTTTTTTTTATAAAAAAAAAATGGCATGACCATGCACATGTTGAAATTGTCCAACCACCAAGCATCACACGCACACACAGCCACCGCAACACATGCCGGCACTACACAACCCAACTCTAGCAAACACGCCGGAATTCGCTGGCCATTTCCGTCGCCATCAGCCCACACCAGCACCCTTGCCAGCGCGCACCAGCAGCCACGCGAAGAGGAGTGAGGGGTTGCACTTGTCGCACGTGCGCCATCAACCCTTCCCCACCTGTGCCCTTCGACCAGCCTTATTCTGGTAACCCTCCGCCAGCCACAGTGGCTCCACCGTCATCGGTGGGTCCACCCAGCCATGGTTGGCAACCCATTTGAATTTTGTAACTTTTTACGAAATACTCCCTCCGTTTCCTAAAGATCTTCCTTGTTACTGTTACTACATATACCAATGAGAATTAATTTGTGTGGGGTGGGTAAAGTAGGAGAGAAATATTAGGGTTTTCTCTCTTTTTTTTTCAGTTTAGAAGTTACTGATAAAAAGAACGCTCTATTCCACTCTCCTATTATAACCTTTTATAATAGTAGGAGACTAGTTCTAGAGAGAGACATAACCTAACCTAATTTCTCCTATTGGTCGGTTTCCTTATTTCAATTAGCTACTATAATGTGTGACCTCATAGGATTAGGTTAACTTAGTTGTTGGTTCAATCAATATTGTCCCACTATCCAACATTTATTCTCTAGTAAGTAAATGTGATTATAAAGTAACGTAATTTATTATTTCTGTTATAATTCCTTTTATATTTAGTAATTGTCGGGACGTCTAAGGACATATTCCTTCAGTTTACTCTGTTGCACCTGCACTTCGTTTCTACCTTTTTCAACTTTTTATTTTGCTTTCTTTTTCATTTTTCTTTTACCTTCTTTTGCCTTTTCCTAATTTCATGTTTTCCCTTTTATTTTTCTCTCTTTTAATTCTAGGAGTAGTATAATAACCCTCATCTTTTTGGGAACAAATATTTATTTTATTCACCACTCTTAGAATATTTTTGAGGCTTTAAGGAGGATTAGCCTCCATAGCTTACTTTAGGGGAAAAGTGAGAAAACTCAAATATAGGTTGGAGATATGGAGATTCAAGGATGACAACTTGTATTTAAAGATTCAACCATTTATCTATTAGCAGTTCTTACTCTCTCTCTCTCTATCCCTTCTTTTATTGCTTTATTTTAATTATTTTCATTGTTTAATCTTCATGTTTAATAGTTAATTTAGATTAAAGTTTTCATCTTTTCCTAGTTTCTTCTTGTTTGTTCACTAGATTTTGTTTTGTGTTTGCTTTAAAGTCTTGATTTTTTGGTTTTTGCTATTTTCGAATTCGTGATTTATTGCTAATTTCTCCATGTTTAGGATGTTTGGTAGTATAATGGGTAGTGAATAATTCATTAACTAGGATTGTGAGTCGCCCAATCACTGTTTTCATCCTATTTTCATAAGTAGAGTTTATTAGGTTAGTTATGTTTGGGATTTGTGCAATTCCAATCATTGATGTTGATCGTGACTTAGTTGATGTGAACTTCATCACCTTTTGATCCTTTTGTTGTCCATTTAATGGTGTACATTTATGTAGTTGACATTCATGATTCATTAATTAGTTGATATACACCACTTGCTGAGTGTTTTAACTTGTTTTAATTTCAATTCCTAACTTGGCCTAGTTAAGTGGTAACACCTCGAAATATAGGTTTTGTTGCCATAATTAGAACTCTAAACTCCCTAACAATGATTTTAGAGGTGTTTAGGTTTGTTTAATTTATTCCCTTTGCATATCTCCAGGACGTGGCAATCCATCATATATCTCTGATCGGTTGTTGGATGTGAACTATGATTGTGGTGTTTACCCATTATTCCTAGTAATTTTCCTAATTTGAATTCAATAGTTTATACCCTTAGTTTAACCAAAACTTGACGATTTCTTCGACTTACCTTATTGTTAAATTAACATATATTGGTGCTCCTTAGTCCTTGTGGAAGAATGACCCTTGTCACTTTACTTAGTTTAGTGATCTAGTTAGCTTTTGTTCGACTTCAGGAGACTAGTGACGACCTAGTTTTCCCTCTGTCAGGGGGTTGATGCATATACAACGTCTCATGCCGATCACCATGTAAAAAAAGCATTTTTCAAATCAAACTGATGAATAGACCAGTTACAGGCCATATCTAACCGCAACACTGCATGAAAAGTAGCCGGACGAACAACGGGACTAAATGTTTCATCACAATCCACACCAACCTCCTGAGACCTGCCATCACAAGCAAGACGAGCATTGTGTCTTTGAAGATCACCTTTATCATTTTCATTGTGTGTATAAATCCACATGCAATTGAAAATATTTGTATTAATTAAAGTACTATATTTGTCATCATCGTCGCATTCCAATTCAGATTAGTCAAGGCTATTTTGTGAGATTTAGGAATTGGGGAGCGATATAGAGGAATAGAAGAGGCAAGTGTGTTTAGGCCAAATTTAGGATTTGGTTTGAAAATACCAGATCTGGACCTTGTGTGCATGGGGTGTGCTGGATGAGGGGGAGTGTGGGCCTGATGGTAGGAGTCCGTGTAATGGGGGGCTATGCTTGGGCTGGGAGGGGGCGTGACCCTAGGTCCGTATTAGAGAAGGGGGTTTGGGGTTGATAGTGGGCCTAGGAGCTTGGTGCGGGGTATGGGGCGTGGGGCTTTGGCACTGGGTGGGGGGTGATATGGGCCTGGGAACTTGGCAAAACGGCTAGACAGGAGGAGTGTACCAAGGGGAGCAGTAGGTTGGGCCGCAATAGAGGGGGAGCAGCAGTGGGCTGAAGTGGCCACAAGGGAGAGAGGAGTGGACTTGATCTAGTATCCTTAAGGAAGGAGTAATCACCATGTTTTCATCAAATTTCGGAAGACTCCAAATTTCGGAAGGGAAACGTGTTTTCATCAAAAGTGACATGACGCGAGATGATTATTTCTGGCAAGGTCATGACATCTATACCCCCCGACGATGAGATGGATAACCTAGGAAAACACGAGTGGAGCGAGGTGCTAATTTATGAGTAGTAGTTGTCAAATTTGAAAAACATATAAACACAAAAATATCTGAATATGATCATAAGGAGTAATGGGAAATAATATTTATACAGGAGGAACATTATTTGGTGTTTTAGTAAGTAAGAGATTGACAAAATAGGTGGTCGTTTCAAGAGATTGGGCTGCCCAAAATTGTTGTGGAATGGATGCATGACATAGGAGTGTACAAGACATATTGTTTAAAGTTTTGATCATGCGTCCGGCTTTCCCATTTTGTGAAGAGGTATGAGGACAACAGAAATTATACTATGCATGTTGAATACAAAATAATTTTAAAAGGCTATCATCAAATTTTCGACCATGATCACATTGGAAAGCTTTAATGGGGCGTTTGAATTTTGTTTGATATATTGGCGAAAATAGAGGAAGTTTTGATATAGCTCATATTTAAATTTGAGCAGTATAGTCAACACATAATGAGTAAAATCATCCAATAACACTAAATAATATTTGTAACATTATTGAGAACTACGAATAGCAGAGGTCTATAAATCAGCATGAATAATATCAAAAGCAAAACCAATAGTACTATTAGATTGATGAAATGGTGAATGGAGATGTTACCTACTTGACAAGAATTGCAAAAATCGGAGTAAGGCTCCTCATGATAATTAATTAAATCTCTACTCCTAATAAAGCTTAATACTTGGGATCCTAGATGTCCAAGGCGATCATGCCAGGTAATGAATGAGGTGGATGTGAGGCTGCTTGCTAGAAATGTAGATGGTTGAGTGGTGGTCACAGGATATAGGTACCCCCGAACTATTGCACCTCTCTATTATACTCCCCGTACGAAGGTCGTTCACAGAAAAAACCATAAGGATCAAATTCAATGGAGGCATTATTATCAGTGATCAATTTCTAGATGGCAATTAAATTTTTGATAATTTGTGGGGCAAATAAAACATCACAGATGGCTAAGGGTGGGTGAGGAGTGGGGAAGAATGACTGACGATAACCATAAACAGGAATGCGATGACAATTACCAACTTAAATATGATTAGAAGTGCTTAAATTAAAGGATTATTTGTCAGATAGTACCTTTTATAACCACTTTTTTGTGAGAAACCACCTTTTAAAAAAATTGGTAACGCAACCACCTTTTTGGTTCTTTTTTTGTTGGAAGCCACCACTTGTCAAAATCCGGTAATTGACCTCGATTTTCCAGCATTGAACATCATAGAACCTATTTTGTTCCAGATTTTTGCCATTTATTCCACCTTCACGCTTTCTCCATTCTTCTGCTAGCATCTTCCTCCCTCGAATTTTTGTTTTTGAAATTTCAAAGCAAGGGAGGATGAAGGGAGAAGGAGGAAGAAGAGGAAGGGGTGAGAAGACTGCCGGGGGGGATGGGGATGCGAGGGGGGATGGGGGGTTGCTAGGGGGTCCGAGGAGGGAGGGGGTTGTCGGGGGATGGGAGGAGGGTGCGGGTAGCCGGGGGATGCGAGGGTTGAGAAGGGCTTGGGAAGGTGGGGATGGTCGTGGGGGGATTGCGGGGGGATGAAGCTGCGTGTGGGATAGAGTTGGGCAATGGTTGGGGAGGCCTTGGGTTGAGGGTGGTGGCAGCAGGGGAGAAGGCTATATGGTGGTGGTGGCGGCAGCAATGGTGGCTTGGTGGTGGCGGCGGCAGCAATGGTGGCTTGGTGGTGGCGGCGGCAATGGTGGCTTGGTGGTGGTGATTTTCGCAAAATAAGGTTAAAGGAGGAAGAATGGAGAAAATAAAAAAAAAGTAGTCAACGACCAGATTGTGAGAAGTGGTGGCTTCCAACAAAAAATAAAACGAAAAAGGTGGTTGCATTCCCAGTTTTTGTTAAAAGGTGGTTTCTCACAAAAAAGTGGTTATAAATGGTGGTTTATGAGAAATTTTCCTAAATTATATAAGGGCATGAGAGTACCTGACGAGTTTGTCATATGAGTCGTGGCGTCTAATTTCATGTACCAAGAGTTATCTTGCGGGAGGGTCATTGTGGCAAAAGCATTGCCTAATTCAGTGGGAGTCATAAAGAGCCTATAATCCTGGTAAGGAGCATAAGGGGCCGAATATTGTGCCCGAGAGATTATTCGAGCAAAAGACGGGATTTTGCATATTCGACAGACGGTAACGGCTCCATTTGTTGGATCATCGTAGCTGCAACATCAAAATCAGTACCATTAAGGTCAGTTTTTACTCCAAACTAGTTGATCCAGATTGGCAAGTTGATCTTTGAAATTCTTTGATTTTGTGCAATACGACGAATTATCAGAAAAAATTAGACAAGTGAATGACATGAAATTGATTTTCAAGATACACAGCCCAATTATGTTTGTTATCCTAAAAATATCCTTCAACTTATCCCAAAGAGTTTGTGCGGAATCTCCACGACAAAGAATCATATGTGATAGATCAAAGGAAATAGTACCATAAATAATCCATTGTTTGACAATGGAATTAAGACATGACCATAACGCATCCAAGATGTCAGACGGGTGTTTGGTGTCGGTATTTGATGTGATCTAAAATATTAAAGGCATGAGAACGACACTCAAACAACTCAACCTAATTTGAATACTGAACTTTCTCACGATCAAGAATAATCAAGGGAATTCAATTTTTGATATCATTGATGGAAAGTATAGGGTGGAACTTGTGGGGAGGGGGCTCGGTTTTTGAGGTTTCAGGGGTTTCGATTGGTGCCATGGGAGGCGGAATCAAGGTGGCGCACAAGGAAGCAGCGGGCGCACGAGGCTAGGTGCCGGTCTAGGAAAGGAAAAAAATACTATTGTTGTGGAAACCTAAAGTTGTGATACCGTGCTAAATTTGGGAAAACTTCTCAATTGGAGTGATTACCATTAATCAATATTTATAATCACAATCTAAGGATAGTCCTATATAAATAAGGAAACCAATGCAGATTAGAATTCTAGGAACACAATATATCCTAAATATATTATATTCTAACAATTAGAAAAGAAAAGATTGTCATAACCCATCAACATATCCATTAAATGGATAAACACAAAGACATAGAGAATTATACTAGTTTTGCCCATGAGAATATCAAGCATTGAACTCCACTAATCACATAGCAAAATAAGAAAATATCGCCCAATTTACTTTTTTGATAGTAGCAAATATACGAAGGCTCTTTATGAGTTTTCCTCCTTTGATTTCCGTAGGATCATTATGCTTTATTAATGTGAACCGTTGCTTTGTCCCTCCTTACCTTTGTGGCTTTGTTACTACAGCTTTCCTTGTCAGTCACACTTCTATTCATGCAACTTGCAAAGCTACTAGTTTCTAGTTTCTACATTGTTTCATCAATGCCTAAACAAAGTAGCTTCGGTTGTTAACGGCTTAACGCGATAAAGTAATGAGTATCCAACTGTAAATAGTATGATTCTCATTTGTTAAACATGAAATGATAATTCACTTGCTAGTTACGTATGGGCATAATTTCAGTATAAAGTATACATGTATAGCCTATAGGCAACTCTAGTTAGGGTCATAACCTATTTGAGTATCAATGCACTTTAGAATTTAAAGTATTTGTACATGTCAGTTAGCTTAGTGACTAGTGAGCAGTCCAATTATCAAAATTTTAGACGTGATCAAATATAAGACCTAAAAACGATTGCCTTTAAATTTGTATTTTGTAATTAGTTTTGAACCCAAAAATAATATGAACATTGATTATGAGAAATTGAGACTATATATTTAATCTAGTATTTTTATACCACGTTTCTAAAGAATGAACATGTGGACGATGTTAGATTTCACTCAACTATTATAAAATATAAATCTTTCTTAGTGTTGTATCATATCATTAACGTAACATTGAGAAATTGAGATTATATAGGTGACAACTAATACCAAATAGGAGTACTATTAATACTGCAAACTTGTTTATCGATTTGTATATGATAAGTGGTTCCTTATTTGCATATAATAGTCTTAATTGTGCGTGCCCTTGAACCCCATCCCCCCTATTATCAACCCATAATCATTAGATCAAAGGTACTTATGGCCATAATAACCATCAAAATTATATTATGATAATACTTTTATATAAAATATAGACATTTTTGAAAGACAAAGACAACATTATTTGGAATAATTTTCATAAAACAAAAATATGTGATAATGACGTTGAAGGTATTTCATTTACTTTAGCGAGAAACTGACCCTCTTTTAATATCACATACACTATTTTAGTATCATTTTGTTTTATTATGTTAGCATTGCTATAAGACATAATACCTGCTAATTATTAGAGATTTATATGTAGCCCTTCCCCAACCACTTCATCAATATGAAATATGGGAAATTAATATATGGAATAGGTTGTATATATGTATTTTTTTATTTATTTTTTTTATTAGGAAACTAAGTCAGCCCAAGGGCTAACCCCTACAAGGCTACTAGCCTGTACGAAACAACACATTGGCTGGTAAGGCATGCATAGCATGCGAAGGAAATATCCCAGCATTATGCTGGGGGTAAGGAACGAATCCCTGACCTCAAGGGCTAAGGGAGAGTGCTCTATCCACTTGAGCTAACTCCTATCCTTTGCTGTATATATGTATTGATTAAAGCTCAAACTTATTTTGGTAGCTTCATATTAAGCGTTATGTCCAATTAATTTTGGTAGCTTCATATAATTAAGCGTTATGTCCTCCCTTGATTGGCTAGATGTTTCAAACCCAAGCTCCAAGGTGCTACCTTGTTCAATTACTTGCTCTGCACTACACTTAATAAACACTACTATGTTAATTGTTACGTAACATATCATGCAAAAACTATTAAAGAAAAGGGAACAATATCTCTTAAGTTCCTCCAAGTCACTATCTAGAAAATTTTTCCTTAGTCATAAACTTAGCCTTCTGTAGCTTTATATAAACTCCCCATCTAGGTAGCAGAACAAAAACATCAACCCCTCATCAACATTCACCCTACAACAAAATGTCAATTACAGAGCTACAACAACCTTCTATCCAGCTAGTTATTGATTCTTCCACGACCACCATTTCGAAAACTCCGAGAATAAATCGTAACCTTTCATACACAACCTCGAAAAAATCCTTATCATCTATTCTAGCCCGTCTTCATGCAGGCTATTTTAGAATCAGTATTTCTCTTGGAAGCCAAGCACTCTTATGGAAAATGCTTCGCCAAACTTCCAACCATGATCATAGTAATAGTACAAGCGACATGCCATCACCTCTTCTTAATGTCTTGCACATCCTCCCATCAACAGTCTTTCCTCTCCTATGGTGTTTATCACTGTTAATCCTAATATCGCTTTCACTCATCTACATCCTTAGATGCTTCTATCACTTCCGCTTGGTAAAAGCAGAGCTCTTACACCATGTAGGTGTGAATTATCTTTTTGCACCTTGGACCTCTTGGCTCCTTCTACTCCAATCTATCCCAATCTTCATTGCTCCAAAGACTGTTCCCTATCTAACGCTATGGTGGGTATTTTCCATCCCAATAATAGTCCTTGATGTAAAAATCTTTGGCCAATGGTTCACCACCGAGAAGAGATTCCTCTCGTTAGTGGCAAATCCAACAAGCCAGATATCGGTCCTAGGAAATCTAGTAGGGGCTAGGGCCGCGGCTCAAATGGGGTGGAATGAAAGCGCGATTTGCATGTTTACTTTAGGGATGGTTCACTACTTAGTGCTATTTGTCACTCTCTACCAAAGGTTGTCTGGTGGAGACAGCCTTCCTGCATTGCTTCGTCCTGTTTTCTTCCTCTTCTTCGCTGTCCCAAGCATGGCTAGCTTGGCTTGGAGCTCAATCTCCGGGTCTTTTGATACTAGATCAAGAATGCTATTCTTCCTCTCACTTTTCCTCTTTGCATCATTGGTAATTATTTTCCTTTCCTAGGTTATGAAGATTTCTCAAATAATATGGTTTAACTGACTGTTTAGAAGTTTACTCTACCACCCACATCTCATCAAACGGTGATCTATTCGCGGGGTAGGAGAGGCGGGTCAAACAAAAGCGTGATCATGTCGTACAGAAACAGATCTTGGAGGTGGAACTTGGAAAGCCCTGCATACATAGGCTTGGGAAACAGGGATGACAAAAGATGATAAAAATAGAAAGGACCAAATAAAATTTTATAAATTTGAGCAAGATTCATTAAGCAGATTTACATAGGACAAAATCAAAGAAAACACCTAAATATGCATAGGGGGGAATAACTAAAAATTTGATTACTTGAAGATTAACTAACATATAGTATAACAAAAACAACCTAACACTTCGTAAACAGGACGTTGTGTTTAACTTAAACATGACTTATGACAGGATTCAAAGGAAAAACAGAAGCAAGATTCTGTAACTAATACAAATAGTAAATGCTAATTTAAGCGCTTTTTTTTAATCTTCTGTTTGTGTCAAGTCATTTACAGCTGGATCATCTTACGCAAATAGTCCAGAGCATTCGGCAATCTTGGCCACAACGACAATTAGTTAAGCAAAAAACTAATAAAGTTAGAAAACTTAGGTAAAAAGTTGCATAGCTACAAAAAAAAAAAAAAAAAAAAAAAGTTAAAGCTCCATTTGATTACTCTCTTGTAAAATCATTTTTCCTTGAAGTAAAATTACTCTCTTAATGATGGAAAACCATTTTTCCTTTAAAATGAAGGGAGACTGTTGTCCTTATTTCTCTGTACACTCCTCTTACTACCTCTTTACTTCCCTTTTCATTTTCCTTTCATTTCATCATCTTTCTTACATAGAACCAAACAACGAAAAACTAATATTGAAATTGTGTTTCTCATTGTAAATTGTTTTCCATGAAAATTATTTTACACTGAAAATATTTTACGCTTTACCAAATAGAGCCTAACTCCAAAGTCACTGAAAACAACTGTAAAAAAATGAAGTGCTTTGACAAAAACCTTTTATTCGGATCGTCTGACAGAACACAAGTAATGACTACTACACTAGAACCAAGCAAATAGTTTTGCTATCAAATAGACAGTCGTAATTTTCTATCTATCTAATATTCTATCTTCAAAAGAACAAAAAGACTGAAAATAGCAAGAAAGTTACGTTGCAATGTAAACTGACTTTAATGTCTTTACATGTAAACCAGGTGAGCAGGCCGACCCTCTTCAAGAAATCGATGAGGAAGTTCAACATCGCGTGGTGGGCTTACTCGTTCCCGCTAACTATGCTAGCTCTAGCATCAGCAGAATATGCGCAGGAGGTGAAGGGCCACGCAGCAGCAGCCTTGATGCTCATAATCTCAGGACTCTCACTCCTTGTTTTCATAGGGCTCGTGCTGTTTACTGTGCTTAATGTTCCTAAGCTGCTTCGTGAGAATGATCCTATTCTAAGCTTCGCTAAGGATCCAATGGCTTAATAACTGTACTTTTTTCCCTGGTTTTTCTTAGTATAGTTTTTCAAATCCTGATGCTTAAACATATAGATTTGCTACGTCATGATCTTTTTCAGAATTAGAACTGATAAGAACAGATTCTGCAGAAATTCTCTTAGTCGGAATTTATGCCGTGTATATGCAGTATAATTCACGTTCAATTGGATGAAGTTTTTCTACGTTTTATGACAGTAAACTGTTGTAATTTATTTTGAAAGCATATGTTCTTCAAATGTTGATGATACCTAATCAGTCTCAGATAGAGATGGTTCCTGGGGAGAAAGTATTGGCAACTCATAATGAGATATCAGAATGACATCTCCCAAAAATTTTAATACCAAAGCTAACTCAAAGTGTACCAAAATAGAGTACTTTGATACAAACTCTATTTTGGTATCAAATTTTAATTTGGTACCAACGTTACATTTTGGTACCAAATAATTCTATTTTGGTACCACTTTGACTTAACTTTGATACCAAATTTTTGTGAGATGCCATCTCACTATGAGACGCCTATAACACGAACAGGCTCGACAATACTAGCCAATCACGACTCGAGCCAAAACAAGGTCCAAAATCCAATAATAATCGGCCAAACCGTGATTGTCAAATGAGCTTCCGTGCCATATAGCCACCTCTGCTCTAAATAAATTCCAAGACTATATCAAAAAATCCACATTTTTCTTAACAGATAATCTTTTATGTCAAGTACCTAAAACAAGAAAATAATGCAGCAGCAGCAATTAATTGAAGATTTAATTCATCCATCAATTAATCAATAAGTTGAGATTTATCTTCTGGTGGAAAGAGCAAACATAGGTGCATAACAGAGTTACCAAGTGGAGTTTGAACTAGCAGAACTTAAAGTGTCAGAAAACAAATAAATAAATGAAGATATTGACCAAACAAACAAAAATAATGTCTACTAGAACTCTAAAACTTCCAAACACATACATTACGAAATGCTATTTTATAAATTATAAAAAGAAAAAAAAATCTATGCATACTGTTCATGAGCAAACGCACAATTCAGAATAACTCCTCTTATATGACTTCCAGTATCTTTTTTCTTGTCCAGTTATAGTGTCTTGCTCTGATGTAAAGTATAGAGGTCAAAAATGTAAAACTTTTGTGACTTCAAAGGAAGACTGAGGAACGTACAAAATCTTTCACACGCGTTGCAGAAAACTCTTTATGAATCCTTCTTGCCCGAGGAAAATGAATTTCTACGGTCCAATGTATGTAATTGATTCCGAAATTCTTGGTTTTCTGCTAACAAACGGTCATATTCAAGAAGCAGTCCCTCAGATTGCTTCCTAAGAGCCTCAACAGTAGCTTCTGATGTACTTGCTTCCTTAACCTTACTCTCAAGATCTGATTCGAGCTGTCTAATCATAGCCTTGAATGTCTCTACCTGCTGCTCTCTGGCTTTTATTTCCTCAGGGCCTGCACATTTCACGTCATTCTTCTTCACAGCCTCCATGGTCTTCCTTCTTAAACGAAGTTCTCTGATGTAGTGGTGCAGACGATCAATCATGAGCGAAAGAAACAGGATGAATCCTGCAGAGAACAAAAACACAAATGCGAGCTAAATGCACTGGATCACAATGTCGCCAATGATCATCCAAGAGAAGCCATTAAATTAGCTAATTAACCTTTTTATCAACATGTAGAATCAATGCAGAAGACCTATATATAATTATTTAGGTTGTTCAGAATCAAAGGGGACGAAGAAAGAGGAAAATCCGAAAATATTTGGAGTTTGGACAAGTTATATTATCACTTTGTATAAATAACAGGCTATATGGCTGAAAATCTTTCCACAATGTAGACTAAATACCACGTAAAATTCAACTTTCGTTGCAATTTCAGCTGAGGCATTGGTCAAGACAAAAATCTTGCAATATTCTCGCCCCTAATTAGAAAACCAAAAATCCACTTCCAAAACGACAGTCATACTTACGCTTTGTCTGTTTCGTCATTCCAAGCAATAGTGAGTTACTCAATATCCCATCACAAGTTGAAGTGATTAACTTCTAATCTGAAAGAACATCTACTTCAACTAATTACCAACGGCAACATGTTGTATTGAATCATAGATGATGACACCATGAGCATGTTTAGAATGAAAAGTCAATGTCGGATACGGAAACAAAAAACCATCTCAATTACATGTTGTTCACTTGTTTGGTATAAGGACGGGGTCATGGTTTCTATTTCATAGTGTAACCATTTTCACCTAGTTATTACTTATTACCTTCCTCAAACAACACAACACAACACAACACAGAGCAAATGAGCCCAATTTTCAGATTCATTGGATAAAACAAAACAAAACAAAACCATTAAACATATAATTCTGATTAGCATTAGCAATCCTGCGCACTAAAAGATAGATGACACCAATATTAAAAAAATAAATCCAATTTTCAGCCATTGAAGAGTAATCAAGCATGGCTTCTAGCTAGTAGCATTTATCAAACCAAACATAGCAAATTAGCCCCAATTTCTCATACAGCTTATAAGACGACGAATTCACAATTGATCACATCAAAATCCAAACTTTAATGCCCACAAAATGACAGAAAATCTAAACCAACCCAGATAAAGATTGAAAAGATATAAAGAAGAATTGATCAACACCCACTAAAATAGCTTTAAAAAGGCGCACATTTCCACATTTCAAAGTTTTCAACAATGCTAAAAAGCTAAACAAACCAACCCAACTCTCAGATTTATAAGCATTCATCCAGAAATAATCCAAAATCGAACCACAACAAACAAATCCTACATTGAAAAACCCATCATATTCCAAAGATAAACAACAAAATAAAAACTAACCCAGTAAAATTAAGGACAAAATAGAGAGATTAGAGGAATACCCATAAGAGAAGCTTCAAGAAGGTGCTTAGAAAAGAGGACTTGATCAGTAGGGTTAAGAGCATCAGGCGCACCATCTTCACCAATTCCACGGCGTTGGATCTTAAGAGTGCTATAAAGGGTTGAAATGAAAAAAATGGAGATTGTAGCAGAGACAGTTTTGACAACAATTGGGCCACGCCCACGCTTAATTTTGTCAAGGACGGCAATTACGAGTTTTCTTAATGGAGATTTGAATAACAGCAACATTATCATTGCTGCTTCTCCAAAGATTACTGTGTATAGAAGGTGTATCATCTTTTCTGGGTTACTTTGGTTTTCTGGGTCAGAGATTAGGAGGGAGAGAGAAAGGAAGAGTTCAGAGGAAGAGGGAAAGGAGAAGAGGAATGTGGGGGGAAGTGGAGGTCTTTGCTATTTTTGGGTGTTTTGTTTGTGGTAATCATGATGGATTATTCTCTGTAAGTTTCATCTAACAGAATAATTAGTTTTTAAGTATGCACCACATCACTAAGGATGTCTTGGCCTAGTGGTTAAGATTGAGGTACTGTGAATAATATGTTAAACTAATCTTGTACGCACATGATGCATGCGAAAAAAATAAAAAGTCAATTGCGTAATAATATATACGAAAAAGTATTCATAAAGATCATTGTATATTTTTCTTCTGTTTTTTGAAACCCAATAAATCAAGGATGATGTAAATATTTTTGTTAATTGAGGGTGTAATGGGAAAAGATGGTGAATTTGAATTTTATTACTTAAGGGTATAAAAGGGTTTACCAGTTTTGGTGTCCCCCTCCTCTTCCCTTATATAATAGAGATGGTCTGTAACAACACTGTCTTAACTAACTATTCGAAATAAATAGGTCACTTGAAAAACGGCATGAATGCCACCACTATTAAGTTTAGTCTCCTATTTAAAAAGTTAAGAAATTTCTTGAGGTACTCTTGAGGTTTGGCTTAATTCTCAAAATATCCTTATGTTGTGTTTGGGAATGGTGATTTCAATTCAATTGCGCCTTAAAATCCAGGAATTCAAATCCTTGAATCCAAATCCAAATACTCTTGTTTGGGGAAAACTAAGAAATCCATATCTACAATTTCAATTTCATCTTTGTATAAGGAGCTACTCATGATATTTGAAGAAAACCGCCGACGAAGATCAATAGGTGGAGGAGAGAGAAAGAGTGATAGTGCGGGGGCTTTTAAATGGGGGAGAGAGAGATAGAGATGTTTTGAGAAGTAAGCTGAGTAATTTGAAATGACAAGAAAAATCACGTCATTTCAATTTCCTCATTTAATGGGCTTTCCTCGATAAATCTTGAATTTCTGACAAATTTTGAATTTCAAATTCATACTCATCCAAACAATGGAATTGATCAATTCTATAATTTGAAATGAAATTCACCTATCCAATTGTACCATTATTGGATTTTGAAGTTTAACGTTTAAGTTTCAAGAGTATCTTAGGAAATTAATGCACTGAAATTCACCTTTCCAAATATACCATTATTAAAATTTGGGAGTGAAAGAAAAGGGAGTGAATAATCGGTTACACAGGATGAGGGTATTATAAGGAGGAAAGATATGAGGAGATTCATGAGGGAGAGATCAATCAAGCCAATGAAGCTAAGGGAGTTCCTCTTCCTCCATAAGAGATCATGGGTTAAATGCTAAGAGTTGAGGGAAAGCATGTATGATGAAGGAGGACAAGATAAAAAAATGAAAATGAATAGAAAAAAGGAGAGCAATAAAAAGAAAGATGGAGAAGGGGAGGGTGGAAAGAAAAAAAGGAATAGGGAGGCTAATGATAGAGTGCTCTTAAGAAGATTGACATTGGCTCATTGATGGTGATGTCATTGGAGGGTGCAAAAGTTGATGAAAATGTGACGGGTCCCAAAGAAAGGGCTCTTCCGGGTCAATGACATACACTATCTATCATGGAACTGTATGGGGGTTGGGGAATCCAACTACAGTGAGTGCGTTAAGAAAACAAAATTGAAACATACAGAGATAAATTTTGTTAAGCAAAAATAGTCACATGTGGATGTGGAATGCACGGGCAAAGATAGGAAAAGGGGAGGAGGTCTGGTGTTGTTATAGAAAAATGATATTAACATGCAGGTTAATACATTTTCACGGAACCATGCATATAGATGTTATTGTTGATACTGAGAAGAACCGGGAGTGGCGGTTCACAAGGGTTTATGGTTTCCCAAAAGAAGAAAATAAAAAGAAAATAGGTGCATTGTTAGAAGCGCTGGCTCGAGCTCGTCTAATGCCCTGGCTTTGTGGACACGATTTCAATTTGATGTTAATAGCAAATGAGAAAAGAGGGGGAGATGGTTTCAAAGTTAACAAAGCTGAAATATTAAGGAAAGTTGTAGATGTGTACGGTTTCATGGACCTTGGGTATATAGGCCATGATTTTACATTGACCAATACCATAGGGGGGGGGGGATAATATTCAAGAGAGACTTGATCAGTTCTTTGCTAATGAGTTGTGGAAGAAAAAATTTCCTGGATCCTTTATGACTTATTTAACAAAACATAAGTCTGACCATTTGCCATTTCCCTATGTATGAAAGGTGGGCTGAACATAGGTGAGACATGTAGAAAGAAGAAGTTGTTTCGCCTCGAAGCAATGTGGTTACGAGAAGATAAAAATAAGGAGGTTGTGCGTGATGTGTGGAAAAGGGGGGGAAATGTTACTTTGAACATAGCATGCACAACATAAAGTTAAATGAATGGAGTAGAAAAAAAATTGGGAACACAACTATAAGCAGATCTGAGAATGTCAACATAAGATGAAGGAATTGATGGAAAAACAATCAAATGAAGGAGATTGTAGAATAAGTGAAGTCGCTGCATAGTAGAATGGACTAGTTGGAGAGGCAAGAGGAGGTGTACTAGCATCAAAGGAGCCGACATAATGGGCTGGAAAATGGAGATTTGAACACCAATTTTTTACATCAAAAAAGCATATCAAAGAGAACAACATAATAATGTGCACCGAATAAGAGATGAAGCGTGGAATTGTTTTGAGGAGGAGGAGCAAATTGCGGATTGTTTTGTGGATTATTTCGAAGGCTTATTTAGTTTAGGTAATAATTATGACATGCTTCATGTTCTAAACTTGGTCGAGTCACGCATCAATGATGAAATGTCATAGTTGCACCATTCCAGCGTGAGGAAGTGAAGATTGCTCTGGAGCAAATGCATCCCAACAAGGCCCAGGGCCAGATGGGATGAATGCTCTCTTTTACCATACCTTCTTGGAAAACATAGGTGAAGATATTACTAACAAGGTTCTTAATTTTCTTAATAATGTTGATAATATTGGTGACATGAATCAGATTCATAATGTTCTTATCCCAAAAAGAAGCAATTTAAGTCTCCTATTAATTTTCGGCCAATAAGCTATGTAATGTCTAGTACAAACTGGCTCCATAAGTTCTAGCTAACAGATTAAAAAAAAGTTCTTCCTGATGTTATTCATGATTGCCATAGTGGTTTTTATTTTTTTGGGGGAAGATTAATAATAGACAATGTGTTAGTAGCATATGAATGTTTTCACTATTCAAGGAAAAAGAAGACAGGAAAAAAGGGTATTTTGGGCTCAAACTAGATATGAGCAACGTTGAATGGTGTTTTTTGGAGCAAATAATATTGGAGTTGGGTTTTCTTGTGAGTTACACGGGTATTGTGATGAAGTGTGTGTCTAGATCCATGTTCTTTACTCTCCTAAATGGACAACCAACAAAAATTTTGTGTCGACTAGAGGGTTGAGACAAGGAGATCTTGTGTCCTCATTCTTGTTTGTTATATGTGCAGAGGGTTTATCAACGTTGCTAAGAGATGCTGAAAGGAAGAAGCTCATTCATGTGTAAAAATAGGAAAGAGAGTAAATCCCATCTTTCACCTATTTTTTGTTGATGATAGCTTACTTTTTACTAGAGCTACGGAAGAAGAGGTTGAAAATGTGTTATGGGTCCTGAAAATCCATGAAGCCGCGTTTGGGCGGAAACTGAACACAGAGAAATTTGAAATGTCCTATAGCCGAAATTTGGAGCCGGAAAAGATTAATATCGTTCAGATGAAGTTTGCTTTCATGACCGTAGATAGACATGACAAATATTTAGGTCTCCCCATTTTCATAGGAAAACTAAATATTTTTCCAAGTGATTCACGATGATGTTTGGAAGAAGCTAAAATGATGGAAGGGACAATTTTTCTCACAAGCAGGACGCGAAGTTTTGATAAAATATGTGGCACAAGCAATTCCGACATATACAATGCAATGTTTTTTCAGATCCCAAAGAGTATTATAGAGGCAATCGAAAAAATGTCTCGAAGTTTTTTCTCGGGGGCACGAGGCGAGGAGAAAAAAATGTTGTGGGTGGCATGGGATAAACTTTTCCCGCCAAAGAAAGAGGACAGGTTCGGAATTAGAAACTTTTCAGTTTTTAATAAGGCTCTCTAGCTAAACAAGCTTGGGGAGCTCTTACTATGCCTCAATCTTTGATGTCCTTAGTGTTAAGAGGTAAGTACTTCCTTTCTCGTAATTTTAAGGAGGTGAAGGTAAGCCCTAATGCCAACTTTACTTGGAAGTCCATACTCTCCTCTCGTGACTTGATCTTGAAGGGAGTGAAAAAAAGGTGGTGGGCACAGGGGCCTCCATTAACATATGGGTAGAGCCTTTGATTCCAGGGATTCCACAATTCAGGGTAAAAAGTTCAGTTCGTGAGATGGATGAGGCAACTCCACTGGTGGTGTAAGATTTTATTGAAGATGGTGAATGGAAGGTTGGCATGCTCGAAAAATGGTTTTCTCCTTGGGAAGTGTAGAGAATAAGAAAAATTGCCCTTCCAAAGCATTGCTCGGGTGACTCATACATGTGGAAACACACACTAGTATAAATTGATAATTTGTGTCATCCTATTTGCGTCGGACGCTGAAAGAACTGACGCAAAAGCTCAGGAAGAGGCTATTTGCTTTGGACATCAAAAACGTGCGACACAAAAAAAGAACAGTAGATGAGTGGAAGGTTCATTTGCATCGCATAATAATCGGGGGAGCGACGCAAATGACTCCAACGATTTGTGTCGTGTAAAGCTCCCAAGCGTCTCAGATGGTTGCATCCAGTGATTTGCATCGTGTGCTAAGAGGATACGATGCATATCACTGCTTGTATCCAGAATTATGGACACACCTTATCTGCGTCGGATCCTGAAACCTGTGCAATGCAAATTTACAGAAATCACTATCTCCGCCGGACACCAAAGCTTGTGCAATGCAAATAACGAACCCCAATTAATTTTCCAACGGCATATTGTCGAGCCCTAAATCTTTCTCCACTTCTCAAACTCGCACACTAATCACTCTCTCTCTCTCCCTCTCCCTCTCCTGCAATTACATCAAACTCACACTCGCCGGCGCTCCCTCACACTCACCGACGCTCCCTCAACCTCGCCTACAACCGCAAGTTCTCCGGCAACCGTAAACTCGCACGCTCCCTCTGTTTTCGCTGCTTAGAAAGTTGCATTCTCTCTCTTGGTTTTCGATCATTCTCTCTCTCGGTTTTCCGATCCCCACTCTTGTTGTCGCCCGCTTCGCCGACAACTCCTTGCGGCCGTCTCACTACCGCTGCACTCCTCTTTCTCTCACTCTCTCTCTTTCTCTCTCTCTCATTCTCGCTCACTCTTTTTTCTCTCACTCGTCACCGCTGCTGTAATACCCTAATCTTTATTATCGTTTTATTATCTACTAATTATGTTTATTAGCTTAATTACATCCTAAAATTTTCCTAAATAATTATGGTTAAGATTATTTTCTTAAGTAAATATATTTACTTTAGTATTACAAAATGTGATATTTATTATGATAAACAATTTTATAATATAGTTTATGGATTTAATAAGAAAACTTATTTACTATATGATTTTGATTTGATATTTTGAAGTCAAAACTAACCTAACACTTGTAAAGTTCTTAAGCAAAGAACAGTGTATGCGAACAACTTCCTTGAAAGAAAGGAAAAGCTCTCCCTTGAAAGACAGGCAACCCTAACCCTAGGGCTAGTTCTTCGACAAACCATGGCTGGAGAACTCATTGAAAAGTGCAAAAACCTTCGAATAAATGACGCGGAATCACAAATTCTTGAAATTAGCGAACTGGATGATGGAATTGATGAGGACCAAGTTTCTCTGGTTCTTGTTGGACGTTTGGTGACGGATAGGAGTTTTAATATTGAGGCTTTCAAAAGAACCATGATTCAGGCGTGGGGGGTGAACAAACGGCTGATAATACAGATGATAGGCTCGAATCGGTTTGTATTTCAATTCTTTCATTGGTGCGATAAGGAGAAAGTTATGGAAGGCAGACCTTGGTGTTTTGAGAACCAGCTTTTGATTTTGAATGCCATAGATGGCGAGGACCAACCAGCGGATGTACCGTTAACCCATTCACCTTTCTGGATTCGATTAAAAAAACTTCCGTTCAACTACAGATCATCTATGATTTGTAGGGCGATTGCTGGGAAAATGGGGCAGGTGATGGAGTTGGAGGATGATGCCTTGATTCTTGATAATTATCGTAGAGTGCATGTGATGATGGATGTGGCTCAACCTTTGTGTCGTTACAGGGAAGGATGGGCGAGTATTTCGGATAGAGGTAGCATATGAACGTCTACCTTTCTTTTGCTTTTTATGTGGGACTATCGGCCATGGTGAAAAAGAGTGTGTGAACGTGGATGATGACGAGCCTGAACAATGTATGGGATGGGGGAAGTCTTTGCGGGCTACTCCTAGACGTGGAGTCAATAAAATGCAAGAAGAAATGGAGGAGGTTAAATCATGCAGGAAGACCTTATTCGTGGCTAAACCACAATTCTCCAGGACTGCTATAGCACCAGGGAGCGGACTAAAGGGTGTAGGGGAGGAGTTCAATGAAAGGGGTGAGGTGAGTGGAGTGCTGCAGGATGTGCAGGAGGAGGCTAAATCATACAGGAAGACCTTGTTCGTGGCTAAACCACAATTCTCCAGGACTGCTATAGCACCTGGGAGCGGACTAAAGGGTGTAGGGGAGGAGTTCAATAAAAGGGGTGAGGTGAGTGGAGTGCTGTAGGATGTGCAGGAGGAGGCGGGTGGCGAGAAGGAGCTGTCGGGTGTGGGGAGAGTAATAAGAGATTAAGCGTGGCCTGTGGATGAGGTGGAAAGGTCAGGCCGAGGAGTGGGGCCTATAGTGCTAAGCAAGGGCCAGGATGAGGGGGAGAGTAAGGGGCGGGTGTTGAATTCTAGCGAGGCAGGTTCAATGAATAAAGAGGATAAGTTTGCATATATGGGGGTTCAGAGGTTTGATGGTATGGGTCCAAAGGGGGATGAAGAGGGAGCTAGTTTGACTGTTGGTGTGGTGGACCCTTCATCTGGGGCAGCAGATGGAGGGAAGAAGAAAGGGAGAAAGTGGAAAAAGGTAGCGAGGGATTAGGGAGATGCTATGGAACGTATTGAGCATGATTACGTGCCTCTTGAACCAGTATGTAAACGGGGACGAGAGGAGTTGCGTGGAGAGGTAATGGAGATGGGCGAGGCAAAGAAGAGTAGAACTATGGAACAAATATTTGGATGGCGTGAGACGGGTTCTGCGGAGGAGCAGACCCGCCCAGCCCAATGAGTCTACTCTGCTGGAACTGCCGAGGGATGGGCAGCCCTTGGTCAGTTCGTAGACTTCGTAAATGGAGTCGTGAAGTTGCCCCCGACTTGATTTTCTTGTCGGAAACTATGGTGGATAAAGAGAGAGTGGAGAGACTAAAAGGTTCGATTAACTGCTCGGATGCTTTTGGTGTTTCAAGTCAAGGCCGCCCTGGGGGTCTTTGTGTTTTTTGGAGGGAGGAGAAACTTAGCTTTAAACTCGTTTCTTTCTCTCAACATCATATATGTGGTGATGTGGTGATGGAAAATGGGGTGGAGTGGCGATTTGTTGGGATATATGGATGGGCGGAGGGGTCTATGAAGCATCACACATGGACCCTTATTCGTCATTTATGTGCGGAGACGGAGCTTCCTGTTATTTTTGGTGGAGATTTTAACGAAATATTATCGTATGACGAGAAAGAAGGGGGAGCGATAACTGAAAGAAGAGAAATTGTACATTTTCGAGAAGTGATGGACTCATGTAGGCTACGTGACCTGGGTTATGATGGACAATGGTGGACTTGGGAACGGGGGAGGTCTAATAACACACGTGTGAGAGAAAGATTAGACAGATTTATGGCGACGCCAAACTAGGTGGACTTGTTTCCAAGGGCTACAGTGTCCCAATTGTTACGTTATAAATCGGATCATTGTCCGATAGTGGCGCGTCTCCGGCCTCGGACGCCGCTACACGGAGCTGGACGGAGAGGCTTCAAATTTGAAACGGCCTGGCTACTGGAGGAGGGGTGCGAGCGAGTGGTTAAGGAGGCATGGGATTAAGCCGAGGGGAGGAACTTGGTGGAGCGTATTGAGGAGGTGGCAGGGGGCTTAGTGCGGTGGAGTGAGAAGAGCTTGAATAATCTGGCAAAGCAAGTTGAGCAGACCGAAAAGGCCCTTAAGGTGGCGCAACAATGGAGAATTACACAGGACAGCTGCATGGAGTGTAATAATCTCGAGACGAAGCTAGACGATCTAATTGGCAAGCAGGAGGCTTACTGGTATTTGCGGTCGCGAGTTACGGAAGTTAGGGATGGTGACAGGAATACGAGCTACTTCCATCCTAAGGCATCCCAACGACGGTCCCGAAATAAGATGAAGAGGCTTTATGATGATGAGGGTGTATGGCAGGAGAAGGAAGAAAAAATGGAAGAGATAGTGGCTTCCTATTATAGCAAGATATTTTCTTCAACGGAGCCTAGGGCCGCTGAAATGCAGCGTGGATTACAACATATGGGACGAATTGTTTCACACGACATGAATGCTGAGCTGACGAAACCGTATACGAAAGCTGATATTTTTGAAGCGCTTCAGCAAATGCATCCCTGTAAAGCCCCTGGCCCGGATGGTATGCATGCACTTTTCTTCCAAAAATTTTGGCATATTGTAGGTGATGATGTGTCCCACTTTGTGATTAATAGTTTACATGGTAGTATGTGAACAAAACTAACATTGTCATGATCCCCAAGGTGAAAGACCCTACTGAGGTAGCTCAATATAGGCCTATCAGTTTATGTAATATGGTGTATAAGTTAGTTTCCAAAGCAATTATTATCAGACTTAAAAATATTCTCCTTGAACTGGTCTCTAAACATCAAAGTGTTTTTGTCCCTGGAAGACAAATTACAGACAATGCTCTAATAGCTATGGAATTATTTCATACTATGAAGTATAGGAACAAATGTAGGAGAGGTGTGATTATTATGAAACTTGATATGAGTAAGGCTTACGATAGGGTGGAGTGGAGTTTTCTTCAGAAATTGTTGTTGACAATGGGGTTTGATGGCAGATGGGTGAATCTGATAATGAACTGTGTTACATCTGTTAACTACTCGTTTGTGATGAACGGTCGAGTGAAAGGAGCAGTGAGACCTTCCCAGGGCCTCAGGCAGGGAGACCCTCTATCCCCCTACCTGTTTATAGTTGTCGCAGATGTTTTTTCTCGTATGCTCCTTACTGCAGGTCAGGAAAAAAGAATCCATGGAGCTAAGGCAAGTCGAGGTGGGCAGGAGATTTCTCACCTTCTTTTTGCAGATGACAGACTTCTCTTTGCAAGAGCTAACCGACAGGAATGCTTAGAAATAGTTGATTTACTCAACATATATGAAGCAGCATCCGGGCAGAAAATAAATTATGATAAGTCGGAAGTTTCCTTTAGCAGAGGGGTTAGTACTGAACAAAAAGAAGAATTGATGGGTCTTTTGCAGATGAGACGAGTGGATAGGCATGAGAAGTACTTGGGCATTCCTACTGTGGCAGGGAGATCGAAAAAAGCAGTTTTTGGAGCACTTTTGGATAGAATATGGAAGAAGTTGTAGGGTTGGAAAGAAAAGTTGTTGTCACGAGCAGGCAAAGAGGTATTTTTGAAATCCTGTAATACAGGCTATGCCTACTTATCTGATGGGAATTTACAAGTTTCCGAGTTGGGTGACCAATGCGATCTCTTCGGCTATGGCACAATTTTTTTGGGGACAAACTGAAGGAAGGAGACGGATCCATTGGAGGAGTTGGGCATCCATGTGTGAGCTCAAATGTCTGGGTGGGCTAGGGTTCAAGGACCTAGACGTTTTTAATGATGCGTTTCTTGGGAGACAAGCTTGGCGAATTATGAAGGGAGATAATACGCTTCTTGGTAAGGTGATGAAGGTGAAGTATTACCATAGAAGCTCTTTTCTTGACGCTCCGCTTGGCTACTCACCTAGTTTTTCATGGAAAGGCATTTGGAGTGCTAAGGCACTGATTAGAGAAGGGATGATATGGCGAGTGGGCACTGGTGCAGATGTTAATGTGTGGGGGAACCCGTGGATTGCAGATGAAGAAGGGAGGTTTATCTCGAGTTCTATGGTTGATGAGGCTCAAAAGGTTCAAGATTTGATAATTGCTGGTACTAATACGTGAAATATAGATCTTATAACTCGAGTATTTAATGAACGAGATACAAAATGTATTCTCGCACTCCCTCTCAGCGAACGAAGTTCTGAAGATGTTCTCACTTGGGCCTTTACGAAAGATGGGGTCTACTCAGTTAAAACGGCATACATGCTCGGAAAGAGGTTTAACCTGGATGAGTTCAACGAGGCATGGGTGATGTTGTGGAAGGTCGAAGTGTCTACAAAGTGCGATTGTTCCTATGGCGCCTCTGTACGGGTACTCTACCCACTCGTGCGCTGCTACATTATCGGCATATGATTGATAATCATTGTTGTCCATGGTGTGGGGAGGAGGAGACGGTGTCTCATGTTTTGTTCCTATGCCCTCGGGTCACGAAATTATGGGGGGAAAGTGGCTGTGCGCAGTTGCTTGAAGGTGTGGCACATAAACCCATGAAGGAGATAGTGGCGAGCTGGGCCAGGGCCGAAAAGAAGCTACAAAGGAGAGCGGTGATGTTAGCATGGTGTATTTGGATGGAACGTAATGCAAAGGTTTTTAATAATGCCAACACAGCCAACTCGATCATTTTAGCAAGAGTGCGGCGTGCTATAGATGAGCATGATATGTACGCGAAGAAAATATATGGAGTGCAAAGCGGCGGTGGAACGGAGAGCGCCAAAACATGGAAGGCACCTACAAGAGGGGTGATAAAGCTGAACTGTGATGCATCCCTCGCGTGTGAAGGATGGGTGGGCTTGGGAGTAGTCGCAAGAGACTGTGAAGGGCAAGTCTTGTTCGCAGCATTGAGGCGTGTGCGGGCACAGTGGCCGGTCGAAATAGCTGAAGGTACATCGCTTCTCATGGCCGTTAGATTGGCAAAAAGGTTTGGCTATGAAAATGTTGTGCTGGAATCGGATAGCCAAGTACTCATTTCGCGGCTCTCGAAAGCCATGGTCTACTTCTCGGATTTGGATGCTGTTTTAGAGGATATCCTAATGTCTAGTAGTTGTTTTAATTCTTTGGTTTTGTCTCATGTTAAAAGGGAGGGCAATGTTGTAGCCCATCACCTTGCTAAGATAGTACCATTTGGTATAGAACAAATATGGGAGAATCACAGTCCTGTTAAGGTTGAACCATATGTCTTTATGGATTTTTTGTCCAAAGATGAATGAAAATGGTGCTAGCTTTTCCCAAAAAAAAACCTAACACATGTAAAAGGATCAAAGTTTGACATTTTATTTTCTCATCAAAAGATCGAAAACAAGAAAAACAAATAATGAGGTATGAAGAAAGTTGATGTTCAGCTTCCCCAAACTGATACACACCCGACCACCCTCTTCTTTCTTCTACCTTCTCTATGACTTGTCTCCTAACCTTGCTCCCCAAGGTGTTGAACCACCAATCACCATGTAAACCACCTCTAGTGTGTCCCTTTAGCACCCTCCATAAAACCCATTGAATTGAGCATGAAACCACAACAAAAAAGGACAATCTTTCCTCCTCTACTCCTTTCGGCACCACCATCAACACCACCTGTTAACCACCTTTGTGCGCCGTACAACCACCACCAGAGCAACACTGGTGCGCCATCCAGATTAGCTGCACTACCACAGCTCTGCCGCGCTTCCCGTCACCCTTTCTCCCTTCATTCGCCTCTTTCGCTTCGTCTGCTATGGTGTTGCTCGTTCATCCCTCTTGTTTGTTGCTCCACCAACGAACACCGCCGACCTTATGTTGCCGTGTTGCTGCTTCTTTCTCGCCGGTGCTTCACCGCCTATCACCGGATTTCTGTTTCCCCTGCTGTTTCCTCTACTTTGTTCGCTGCTTTTCTCGCTGCTGCACTAAGCTTGAGAACGGACGAACGCCGCCTCCTACCTGCAATGCCGCCACCATGCCGGTTCTCCGAAGCACCACCGAGATCTTTTATTCGGTTTCGCCGGAGCTCCGAGCTCTCTTGTCGTTCGTTTTCCTCCCTGCTCGAGTAGCAGAGGTACACATACCTCTTTAATTTGTTTCTAATCATGGCTTTTAATTTGAAGGTTAAGCCGGAGTCTATTATTGTTAGTTAGCCTAACTATTGGGCCTAAAATCTTATTCAAGTAATTCAACTATTTTTGATTTGTCACTACAATTTATGGGGCTAAAATCAGATTTACATAATGTTAGAGAAAGCCACTTAGTTAATTGTTAGGCTATTAGAGTTTAACTAAAATTGATTTGCCTAATTAAACTACCTAGTTTATTTTATTCTTTGACTTGTTGGGCTGATTTTATTAAAACTAGACCGATTTGAGTTTTGTTAACTAGTGGGCTAAACTTGTATTGAAGACTAACTTATGACAATATTTATGTGTAAATTAGGATAATGTAAATTATCTTTTTCACACTTAAACTTATTTTATAAACGAGTATTCTGATAACGATAATAATTTATGGGTAGTTAGGCAAGGAATGTTTGTAGTAGGTAATTTCTGAAATATTGATTATGTTTTGAGGAGGATATATGTATGGTTCTTGGAGGTTGAGTAATGAAGGTACTTAAGGAGTAAAGGAAAGGAATTAGCGTTTGAGGTAACCTTTCATGTCCAACAAATATGTGTATGCCCGTATATGTTGTATGTGATGTTTGATATATATGTGCTCATACGCATGAATATGAGTATATGATGTTGATTATGTGATATGATTATGTGATCTGATTATGTTTTACGATGTTTATGTGGCATGATGAAATACGATATGATTCAATTATGTATATGTATACTATGAACAATGATGTTATGACTTATGAAACCTAGTTGTCATTATTAATGGGTACGGTGTTGTTCTGAACTATGAATATATACAAGTCTGTAAAAGTGGATGGTTCTACTGACTTGGTTTTCTGATAAAAAAAAAAAGGAGAAATTCACAAGAGCACGTGCACAAGCAATTGGATTGCTAAAATCTAGACATGAAGGAAATCTTGATGGTTATGGTACCATTGCGAGAAAAGATTGTGTCTTGATGGAGTGTTGAAAACAAAAGCAGAATTGTTTGTGTTAGAAAATATGATATAAGTTTTTTTTTATAACTGAAAATCTGATACAAGTTCATCCTTACTTAGATGAGCACATGATTATGCTTAGTTTTCAGTATCCATTGAAGAGTGAACGTGAGTTGATGATTGAACATAATCGGTTGTTCATTGATTGTTTTAAAGAACGAGTTATGAACCAATTATCTTACACTCCTAATGATATATCGGATACGCTGAGATTGTTGGCATATGAGTCAAAGATGGAAGCTCTTTCGTATGAAGGGTATGACATCAATGGTTATTCATTTTACACTAAGCGGCAAGATAACAAATCCACGATGCAAAACAGTGGTGTTATGTTCGGGCCTTTATCATCAGAGTATAAAAGTGGAAGGGATAGAACGATGGTTGAGACAATGAAGTCTTACTACGAGTTCATTGAAGAGATATTAGAACTAGACTATGTTGACTTCAAGATTCCGCTTTTATGATACAAGTGGATATTCGTCATGGTGTATAGAAGGATGAACATGACTTTTTTACATTAGTCAATTTCAGTCGGTTAGGATGATTACTTTCAGCTTGAAGAAGAACATATTCATCGAACTCGTAGTAAGGCTTCATTGTCTCAACCATCGTTCTATCCCTTCCACTTTTATACTCTAATGACAAAGGCCCGAACATAACACCACTGTTTTGCATCGTGGATTTGTTATTGATAGGCGTGTCGCACACCTAACAAAAATAAATAACCTAACTAATCCTCCTAACTATGTAGTAGGGTAAGTCAGAGTCGATCCCACAGAGAGAAAGTTGTTCTATGATTAGTCCTTAAATAATGGTAAGACTAAAGGAGATTAATAACAATGATCGTCGAATCAACTATACTAATCAATATATAAATAAAAGACTCTACAGTTAAGTATCCCCACTAGCACGAAGTAATCAAAATAATTCCTACCCCAAACTAATTAATTAAATGTTCACAAGGAAAAGTACACCCTATAAAGTATCATAGACCTCTCCCGAGTATCTATGGCTTCTCTAATATGCATTCGAGCCTACTCCCGTGGAATCATGCAAATTAAAGACATTGAACGCGGCACTTTAACTTCCCAACAATCCATTCTACCTACTACCGTGGAGAACTTCATGTCCTTAATTGAAATACTCAAATCCGTCATAATCCAACTCCCGTTGTGATCAAGACAATGGAATTAGAATAATACTAGTTATCCCTAATCTAGTATTGGAATCTGCACAATCAATTAAGCAAGAAAATTAACAATTAATATGAGAATTTAAAGAAATAATCATGATTTAAATCATACTAGGGTTCAACTTAACCATAGATAAAAGAAACTAGGGTTTACACTAAAAACTAGAAAGAAAGAGAGGAGAGAAAACTAAAACCTAAAACCTAAAAAATAACGTGCAAGGGAGGAGGAGAGAGAAAGAATGAAAACCTATCTAAATAATATTCAATAACCTAATATGACTTGGAAAGTAATTTACAAGATAAGAATAGTCTTAATTAAATCATTAATAGGCGGATTAGTGATCCGCGCGTACGCGTGGCAGATTCCAGCAGAAACAGTGCAATCTTTCGAAAGGCATAACTCCTTGACTAAAAGTCTCCTCGGGGCGTGCCAACTGCCACCTATCGTTGGAAAGCTCTTCAAGTCTAGTTTCCAAACCTGCTGGAATTACTCGATTTTAAGGAGCACATCAAAAGTTATGATCAGAAGAGTAGACTTGACTCTTTTTCATATTTTTTTTTCTAATGATTTTCCGCTTCGTTTTTGCTCAAACTCGTACTATGACATATCTATACGATCCTTATGCATTGTAACTTCCTTCCAAGTGCTCCTAATCCTCAAGTTTAGCTAAACATACTCCAAATACGTCCTAAATGCCTGAAATTCATCAAAAACAAGAAAACATACCGAATAGGAGTAGAAAAGCATAACTTAGGAATATAATGCAATAATGAACCTAAATATGAAACTAAATGCTCTAAAATGCAACCTAAATACCCCTAAAAACTATATATAAAAATGAACTTATCAGTTATCTTGCCACTTAATGTAAAATGAATAACCATTGATCTCATACCCTTCGTACGAAAGAGCTTGCATCTTTGACCCATATGCCAACAATCTCAACATATACTATATATCATTAGGATTGTGAGATGATTGGTTCATAACTCGTTCTTTAAACCAATCAATGAACGACCGATTATGTTCAATCATGAACTCACGTTCACTCTTCAATGGATACTAAAAACTAAGCATAATCGTGTGCTCATCTAAGTAAGGATGAACTTGTATCAGATTTTCAATTATCAAAAAAAACTTGTATCAGATTTTCTAACACGAACAATTCTGCTTTTCTTTTCAACTCTCCATCAAGACACAATCTTTTTCTCCCAATGCTATCATAACCATCAAGCTTTCCTTCATGTCTAGATTTTTGGCAATCCAATTGCTTGTGCACGTTCTAGATATTGACTTACATATTTAGATATTCCTCCGTAAATGTTCTTTGGACAATACTTGATTCTGGCCTGATTGGATTCATTACTTTACCATTCAGAGTACCCATATGCCTTTTAAAGGGCCATATATACCTCAAACAAACAGGCCCACAAAGTTTAATTTCTCAAACAAGATGAATTACCAAATGAGGCATGATGGCAAAGAACGATGGTGGGAATTACATTTCAAATCGATACATCGTCTATATTACATCGGCTTGCAAGTTATCTAGAGTGTTAGGATCAATCACCTTGCTAGAGATGGTTCTGAGGAAGAAACACAACTTTGGAATCGTGTATCTTCCTTGGGAAGACAAAATGCCTCGTATTGCAACAGGTAAACATTAAAGGGCAAAGGCAACACATGAAAATCATTGCAATAGGCCCAAAAGTCGTTGCAGTAGACCTATTGCAACGATTTTGAACCGTCGCATTTGGTGGCGTTGCAATAGGTCTAGTGCAACGACTTTTGGGACCTATTGCAACGGCTTGATGAACCGTTGCTCAAGACCAATCTTTTATGCAACGGCTAAGTGAGTCATTGGTTTCATGTAGATTATGCGATAGTTAGGCTATTGCAACGCCTATTAGTAAAAGCTATTGCAACCCTATTACTCCAAGGGGTTGTACCACTATATATATATATATATATATAATGCACAATAGATTGAACGTCATTCAAGAAGCTCAAAATAGTTGTCATGTTTGCATTGAAATTTCTCAAACTTATTAATTAATAAGAGTACTACAATCATGAATAAATTCTTATTAATATAAAAAAAATGTACTATATCAAACCAGCTAAATATAATGTACCACAAAATATTTCTAGCATACACATCCCTAATTTCCTTCTATATATTGCCTGCAAGCTTCAAATTACAATATACAGCTGACTAAATCTGGCCACCAATAGCGTATATAGTGAAACCTCTATGTTTGCTCTCCTCCATTAGCTTAATGTTCACCTAATAATTCAAACACTGTAAATGGTTAGAAAAACATTAAATTTAGCAATTAAAATCGAAAATGGAGATGAAACAACAATAAAAAGTAATGGAGTAAGAGTAAGATATAGAAGAAACTAGTGGAAAAGGGATTACCGTGAATCAATTTTATTCATTCTTAACCTTGTCGTGTACATGGCCCTTTTAGGGATTAAATCCAAAGAGGTAAACTTGTCCTCATCAGCCCGAGATACATTGCCTCAAGAGATGTGGTTACCAAGTTCTAAATTATGCTCTGGATAGTGGAAGGCACACGTTCTTACTATACCTCATTTGCAACACAGCTAGTTAAGCTACTACAGGAAAATGCACTCATGCCTAGTTGTGAGTAGAGTCAAAGAATAGTACCTCATTTGACAAGTGCGTGCCATCTGAGAAGTGAGACATATACGTTGATCTCCTCAATTTGGCTCATTAATCACCTAAAAGTTTAAACATTGTAATAGTTTGAAAATGCTTAATTCAGAATTCAAAAAAATGGAGTTGAACTAACAATAACTATAGCAAATTAATATGTGTTATTTTCTCAGCTTCTTCCTCTCGTTCCCTTCTACTACTCCAATAATGTTTTAGGTTGTAGAGGAAGGATATGAGTAGGGTCGATAGCCAATAGGTTAGAAGAAATCAATCTTTTAACTTTTTGTAGGAACTGTAAATCATGGTTCTGATGAAGTTCATCATGGAGTTCAGAAAACATCTGAGTAAGCAAACTCAAATGAATATAATACAATCAAACTGTATAATAGGTAATATAGTTAAAAAGGATACACTATTTTTCTTCTTCTCCCCACTCACCTAGCCAGTCAATCCAGGCTATCCTCCTATGTCAACTTTTTGTTAGATAACCCCCAGTGATAATTAGTGACACATCTAATATTGAGCTTCAATACCAAAACGAATTGGTTATAATAAAGCCTACCAATAGTATTATTTGTTGGGGTCATGATATTCTAGTGAACAAAAACAAACAATATCAAACAGCATTTGGGGTTCAAGGGAAGTATGCAATGATATTAGACCCTTCATCTAAACATCTATAAAGTTGGAATGACAGCAGTTAAAGGTAAGATATGCTGGGAAATGCTTTAAGAAAAGAGTCCAAATCGCAATTTCTTTTGGATGAGAAGTATTTAGATCACCTACTTGATATCTTCTACTAAGAAAGCAGCCCATGGAAAATCTGGGAGAGAAAGATTGTAGTTTAAAACAATAGTAAAAGTAAGTGCATAAGCAAAGATAGCTACTGCATCCATGTAGCACACAACTTGTCAGTAAAAGACTTACCAGCACATGTAAAGAGGCCAAGCAATCCCTTAATGAATTTAAACTAAACCATAAATAAGCTTGTATGAGCAAACCATACTGCAAACAGCTAGTGAAACATTAATTATACGCAAAATCAAATCCAATAAACAAATCATTGAATTACTAACAAAATAAAAAGGCATCCAAAAAGACAATTGACGAAAAACAATATAGATGAAGGTTATGCCATTATACAGCACAAATTTCATGAAAAATCAAAATGTTCCCCTGAAATTATGAAGTAAGAAGCTGATAAAAAATAGAAAAGAAAAGTGAAAAAGATTATGAAGCAATTTATTACTGTAAACTGTAAAGGTGATAGAGGAAAGATATTACTATAGCCAAACCGAAGCAGCGAAGCATGGCGTACAAGATAATCATGGCGTAATAATCTCAAGATTTTCATCTTAACTCAAAATTAGCAGAATTATGCCTGTTAATGATTGCAAAAAGATATAAGAGAAAGAAAAATTACCTAATTTCGACTACACTAGGAATTCAAGGTCTGATAACCCTAGTTATCACTACCTACTCTTGTCTTTTTCAACACCTTCATCGGCGGACTTCTCGACAGCGCTAACTTCAATCCTAAGATGGTATGCTGCATTTTAAGCCATCGAAATTGGCCGCGATTCTCTTCTCTCTTTGGCTCTTCGCTTTCCTGCTTATGTCCGTTTTCAATATTTCCTCATTTTTTTAGCCTGAATTTTGGTTGATTATGTGAAACTGCAAGTTTGTGGAATATAAGTTAATCCCTAAAATCAAATTTGAATCCCTGGTTAGAGTCTCCCCTGGTTATTCAATTGAAAATACCCCACACAAAAGCAGCAAATTCTACTAGATAACGTGACAAGGGTTTGAAATTTAGAGTTTGAAATTTAGAGAGAATTAGGGGGAAACAAAATTATATGCAAGCAATGCATTAAATTTGAGATATTGTTGCCATAGGTTGTTCGAGGGTGATAAGATATACAAGTCTATGCTACTGCAACGTTTAAACCCTGATCGTTGCTATAGATTAATAAGTTGAATGTACCTACTGCAACGACTAAATCGTTACCGTTGCCATTCATCAATCTAGCGCAACAATTTACAATTTTTCATTTCCATTGCCCAGCACATTAATCCATATTGATATGAGTCGTTGCATTAGACACTTCTATTGCAACGACATAAATTAGGTCGTTGCATTAGCCATTTTCAAGTTGTTGCCTTTGTTCAAAAATGTAGTAGTGTGTTATATCAAGATATGACAATCATGAGATTTGAAACCAATGAGTTTCAAGTCCTTCAGTGAGACAAGGTTTCAAAAATTTGACGAGTATCCAGCGAGGGCCTTTAACCCATGCAGAGACTCACAAAAACTCGTTTTCTCCTTCTTAGACAAAGTGTAACAAACTAGTGGAAGATAATAGTGTTGTCACTCTTGAGGTGCTAGTTCTGGTCTGCCCATTTCAGCCATGTCTTTCCTAGCTTTAACTCCATCCATTGTCTTTACGGGCATATTCAACAATGTTTCGACAATGGCATCACAAACATTTTTCTTAATATGCATTAGATCAAGACAATATCTAGCATCTAATCATTCACAATATGGGAGGTCCAAAAACTTAGACCTTTTCTTGTATAAGTTCTTTGAGACACTTTTAAAGGGCTTACCAAACACCGTTTTAATATCCTTTACCCGGTTAGAACCCTCTTTTCCACATAAGGGTAAAGGGGCTCTCTCATCTCCACTTTTCTATTGAACAACTTTTTCTTCTTACAAAATGAATGATCTAAAGGAAGCCATGTACGATAATGCAGGTATAAATTATTTCCACAATAATGTAACCGCTCATCATTCATATCCTCATCACAAATAGGGCATGCCTTTTGCTCCTTTGATTGTATACCCTAACACATTCCAATAAGCCGGAAAAACATTAATCGTGCAAAATATCATGCCACGTAATATGAAGTCAGTTTTCATATTACGCATCGAATATCAAAACACCTTTATCCCACAACAATTTCAGATCTTGAAGGAGTATATCAAGATACACATCTATGTCGTTTTTGGGTTGCTAAGGACCCGAGATAAGAAGCGATAGCAAAATAAATTTATGCTTCATACATAACCAAGGGTGGCGATTATAAATGGTCAGGAAAACCGACCAAGTACTATGCTGGGTACCCAGTGTGCCAAATGGGTTCATCCCATCTGTAAAAAAGTCTAAACCTAATATTTGAGGTTCTTTAACAAAATCGGGAAACTTTCGATCGATATTTCTCCATTGCGGAGAATCAACCGGATGTCTAAGCATCCCATCTTTCTTCCTCTTGTCCGCATACCACATTAATAATTTAGCAATCCAATTGCCTGTGTTCACAAGATATTGAATTCACAAGAGAATAATCCATAGTTGGGACTTATAAAAGAAAATGGGTAATAGTTGGGCCCACTCTTGTGAATTTCTCCTTTTTTTATCAGGTGTATTATCTTTAGTCCACACTTCATCAGCGCATTTTTTAAGCAATAAAGTCATTCTGTGTGATTCACAAGCGAAGATAATGGCAATAACTTGGATGATGAAGAGGGGGATGATGGTGCAAGCACGCGTCATACTGATAGGGATGATGAGGAGGAGGAGGAGGAGGAGGATGTTTCTAGTGATGCAACATGATGATGAGAATGATGTTCGTTTCGACCCCGAAGATGGTTAAGAATTATATGATGCCTTTTTATTTTAGTTTGCACCGGAGTTGTTATTATCTCAATCAACCAAGGTTATGTTGGTTTAGTAAGTGTAGTTGTTATGCTGTATCATGGATTTTTTTTTTTTTGGTATTTGGGTTAGTTATTACCAAACATCCTGCTCTGGAAGTTGCACTACAACTTATGGATTAGTTGGCTACTGCCTAACTTTACTATATTAAATATTGCTGAGCTACTTCTGTGGTCTTTCACAAGTGGAAGCCTGAGTATTTGAATGATTTTTCATACGTGCTTTTAAAAATCCAATATGATCAAGGCTATTAATTATGACCTTAGTATGTGACACACTAAAAGAGGCAGGTAACTACTTAAACACTTTGACATGTCCTTCATGGTAAAGCACACCACAATCCATGCTCCATAATCCCCATAGTGCACAACTATACAAGGACGACTCAACTCAAATTTTGCATAATGTACAGTTTTACCTAATAAATAACATATAAACAAAAAGGAGTGTGTAATAAAAATAGTCATTTCATTTCATAAATCATCTCTATTACATAGTATTAATAATGGCTTAAACACTTTATATTAACAACCAAATAGTGTTTAGTCATGCTTCCCATAAACTAGTATTGTGTCACAACAGTGAAAAACACAAAAGTAAATAAGTGTTTGTCACATTCACTTCAAACAAGCTATGAAACAAACCAAAATCCAACAATCAACATAACAATGAAGGCAACTTAACCCCAAAAAAATGTTATGCCTACCCACCATTTATATCAGCAAAAAAAAAATCAACCACAAACACGAACTGTCATCCTCTAATACTCCTCGAATAGCAAAGGAAACCCATCAAAATACATTGTGATATCTTTTTCAAACCAAGCAATGAGGTCCCTGTCATTGTTGTAGATGATATCATCAAGTGCTCAGGTATTAAACCCATTAGGCCCTTTTAATTTGGGTAACCAAGATATCCATGCCTTGACCATATGCGTCATTTTTTGCAAGTGAATTCAACATTTATTCTAGCCTGCCAATCCAGTTTGATAAAGATATGGAAGTGCAGAATATTCATATCACTACAGATTTCATGTGCATTCTCCAGGGCTGTCAAACATAGTTCATCATTAAAAAAAAATAGAGTTCATCATTATCCTAAACTAACATCACTACTAAAGGGTAATAATATGATTGTTTATTTTGTTGTTTTCATATTGTTATGTGGGCATAATATTAGTGTTGTTGCCCCTTACAATTTCATTCTAAACATAAAACGTAGGGGTTCAAATTTAATATTATTGTGTTTAAGTTCAACTACAATTTCCCAATATCTAACTTATACATGTTGTACTTAACTTGTATATTGACAGAGTGATAATGGGGATTAAAACTAATTTTTGGTCATATACACAGTTTTGATTGGGCATTGTCAAAATGTGGCTGCCACATGGTAAACTCAATTATATATATACGTATTAATATGATATGACCAACCCATGATAAGGTGTTGTTCAAATTACAACACTAACCACAACTACTAAACTAACTAAATCAACTTCACTACAAGAATTATTATAAAATTACAGACATCAAGCTCAGAAAATTTAAGTTCAGTTTTAATTAGGTCAACTACAAACACCATCTAACATAAAAAAAAACCTCTTAAAATAAGTAAATTACTACAACCACGGACAAATAAACAATCATTGCTTCACACAATTCAAGAAACATGCCAATAAACAAAAGATTTTGCAATTTTAGAAAATATAAAGGACTTACCATTTGGTGGAGAGAGGTTTTGAACATTCCTTTGAGGAGGGGATCAGGGGTTGTTGTGTTTTCGAGTCATCATAAAGGAACATAAGATGAGAGAAATGTATTAAAAATAGTTTTCTTAGGAAGATGACACAAGAAGAAAGGCGAGAAAGTGACGATAAAAGTGGCGTACTTGGGAAGATAAAGTACTTGGGAAGAATAAAAGTGCAAGGGAAGGGGTTAAATAAACCAAAAGACAAAAATTAAAAGGGGACTACAAAACCGCCAAAAGGAACAATGATTATACATATCCTGGAATTTGTGCAGATAGGAAAGTTCACAGAAGTTGAATTGTTTTTCTAAAGGATAATAATTGGCCGTGATGGTTTATTTTGTTGTTTCCATATTGTTATGTGTAACGCCTCGACCTCTAATCATCGTGGTTAAGTTAATTAATCGATTATTAACAGCGGAACCTAGATAGTCGGCGCGTTACCGCCGTACTTTCCGTAAGGAAAATACAAGGCAACATAAAATCATAAACTTAAACATTTATAACATGAAGCATAATATAGATCCAACATTAGTCTTGATTAATAGAAACTTAGTTACTAATCAGAGTTTTGACATAAACTTAAATTAAAACCATGAGAGTCTAGATAATCTAGATATTAATTAAATCCTCACTGCTACTCCATCCCGTTATCACCATCGGTACCTAAAACATAAAACAAAACGTCGTGAGCCGAGGCTCAGTAACATACTACTCTAACATCGTAAATTCAGTTCACATCATTTTATTTATAAACAGGGAGAAGAGAATAAGTAAAACCATTTCACAAACATATCATAACATGTTACATTATCTTCTTTATCATGTTCATCATCATATATTTTTACTATGGTAACTTGGCTAGTACATCATAACATAGGGGACGTCTCCCACTACATAACCGTCAGGCGGTCACATCATAGGTGACACTTGCGGTGCCCGTATCATTTAAACCATCAGGCGGTCACAACATAGGTGACACTTGCGGTGCCCGTATCATAAAACAGTCAGGCGGTCACAACATAGGTGACACTTGCGGTGCCCGTATAAAACAGTCAGGCGGTCACAACATAGGTGACATTTGCGGTGCCCGTATCATACTGCCAAGAACCGTCTTTCACTTGAATTTATCATGTTTCATTGGTTTTAAGTAACATCATCATCGTGAATAGTTATATTCTTTCATTTCATCATAACGTCATCATCATCATCATCTCATAGCATCATATCATAATAACCATCATAAAACATTTCATTTCCCGCAATCCATATATAAAACATAATATTAATCATGATCATAAAACATACTTTGAAGGGGAATGCGGGTGTTAGCAGTAGACGTTACCTGGATTCCTGCTTAATAACCTTGATAGCCGGGGGAGGCTTGTAATATCCTTTATCTTCCTTAATCTATTCAAGAATAGTTTTATTAATGAATGTTTCGTTATTTAGCTTTTAAGCCTAAATATTAGTTAAGCGTTTATTAAGGTCATAGCGGTCATTATAACGTCGTAAAGGTCTCCTTAAAGGTCATTATTTCTTAATCGTTAATAACTTTTTAATTAAGGTGACTCTTTAACAACTAATTAAAATAACTCATTTAGCTATATTAGAATTATCGAAACATTAAGGTTATATTGTTACATATTATATAACCTTTCAAAAACATAACATTATTCTAGTTCATAGTTAATAACTAATTAGTTATCCATTAATAAATTAATTAAGTTTAAAGTTATAATAGATCGATTAACATTATTTTAATATTATTTAGTCATTTAAAACTAACAAGTCAAGTAACTAGTTTTTATAAATGAACTTTAAGGATTAATGAAGTACTCCTACTTAAGCTTAATTATGAACAACATGCTTAATGAATTAGTTTTTAATTAGTTTTTTTTTTGAGGGGAAAAGAGGATTTAGATTAAAGAAGGTCTAGTTCCGCCAAAGTAGCAATACTTTGAGGAAAAGACTCAAACCATACAAACTCAGAGTTTCCCGCACACTCCCAACGAGCTAACAGGTGGGCCACACAATTGTCCGCTCGCTTTACATGAGAAAAAGAAAAAGAAACAAAATCCAAACACAAACGCTGAATGTCATTAAAAATATGAAAGATAGGATATCCACCCTCACTCTGGTTCTTTAGTGCATTCACCACCAGCAGGGAATCACCCTCAAAAATGATATTACCATAGCCAAGCCTGGTAGCCAGCTCAACCGCATATAACAGCGCCATAGCCTCGGCAGTAGCCGCATCCCAGCTTGCAACCACCCGTCGAACCCCCATCACACACACCTCTCCCACATCGTTGCGAATCACCACCCCCAGTCCAGACTCACCCCGAGGGGAAATATGCGCATCGAAATTCGCCTTGAACACCATTGCAGGAGGAGCGCACCATGATGGAGCCGATACCTGGAGACCCCCACAAGGCTGAAACACACGCTTCGCATACCCACAATATTCCTCCACTAGCTTCACAAAATTCACGGCCACCGACGGTGCTACCAAATGCTCCTGTTCGAACACCATTTTGTTGCGACAATACCACACAGCCCACATTAAAGCACAAACGTTGCGCATCTCCTCTCTCGTGCTATTGCAAATTAACCAAGAGAAAGTCCCCTCAAAGGACTCCATAGGGGCAGCAGCAATAAGGGCCACAAATGGACTTCCTTGCCATACTTCTCGGGCCATAGTACACTCAAATAATGCATGACAGATCGACTCACTCGGAGCCCCACACACCGGACATACAGCTTCCCCACAAATATGCCGCCAATGTAGCCTCTCCTTTACCCCCAAGCTACCTTTGCACGCACGCCATATAAAATGTTGAAGTTTCGGCGGCCCCTCCACTCGCCATACGTTATGCCAGAGCTGCCTCTCTCTATCACCATGTTGCAGCCGCCAAGTACGAAGATGGCCCAGTTTGCCTAACCAGTAGCAAGACTTAACTGAGAAGAGGCCATTGCGAGAGGGCCACCAAAATCGTTGGTCATTGGGCCAAAACCGCGACAGCGGTATATTAAGAATTAAGGGCCACTCGGCCTCTTGGAATATTTGGTGGACCAATTCAGTATTCCAGCCCCTAGTGTGGTAATCCAGTAGAGCACTAACCTTTAGTTCCATGTCACTATTGGGTTGTGGTGTTGGGACAAAGTGGGAACCCTCCCCCATAATCCATGCATCCTCCCCCACCCTAATGCTTTCACCATTACCCACCCTCCACTTCAATCCCTCTAACAACAAAGCCTTCGACCCCCAAATACTCCTCCATGTGAAACTTGGAGTGTAGCCCCGTCTAGCATCGAGAAACTCCACCCGTTTATAATAGCGTGCTTTTAGTACCTGGTGAAGGAAAGAATGACCATCTTGACTTAACCTCCATGCTTGCTTAGCTAATAGCGCCATATTAAAACAGTGTAGATCACGGAAACCAAGACCTCCCATTGATTTAGGAAGGCATAAAGAGTCCCACTTGTGCCAATGCAATTTCCTTTCCACCCCATTTGAACCCCACCAAAAACGAGCAAACATGGCGTGAATCTCATCAATTAAGCCACTCGGGAGACAAAAGACACTCATCATATATGTAGGAATCGCTTGAGCCACAGATTTCAAAAGCACCTCTTTACCAGGTCGCGATAATAATTTCTCTTTCCATCCTTGCAACTTCTTCCAGATCCTCTCCTTAATGCACGCAAAAGTCACCTTCTTTGATCTACCTATCACAGTAGGAAGGCCTAAATATTTCTCTTGTCTAGCCACCTCCTGCACCCCTAAGATACTCACAATATCATTGCGACGCTCCTCATCCACACATTTACTAAAGACAACTTCCGTTTTGCTTAGATTGACTTTCTGTCCCGATGCTCTCTCGTATTTACTGATAATATCAGCCACCACAGAACATTCTTGCACGGAAGCTTTAGTAAATAGGATACTATCGTCTGCAAAAAATAAATGAGAAACCAAAGGAGCCCCCCGGCAAATGCGCGCACCATGAATCCTATTCTCCTGTGCTGCCTTGGTTAGTAGAGTAGAAAAAGCATCAGCACACAATAAAAATAAGTAAGGAGATATAGGGTCCCCCTGACGAAGACCTCTAGAAGCACCACCAAACCATCCACCATCCCATTGACTTTAAAGGTAAAAGAGACACTCGAAATACATGCCATTACCTTTGAAATCCATTCATCACAGAACCCCAACTTCTCCATCACTTTCTCCAGAAAACACCATTCCACCCTATCATATGCTTTGCTCATATCTAACTTCAGCGCACAGACTCCATCACCACGCACATCCCTCCGTTTCATAGCATGAAAGATCTCAAAAGCAACTAAAGCATTATCTGTTATTAACCGACGGGGAACAAAAGCACTCTGATTTGGTGAAATAATAGCAGGCAGCAACAATTTTAGTCGATTAGCCAAAGTTTTCGATAAGATTTTGTATATCACAGAACAAAGGCTAATGGGGCGAAAATCCCTCATACTTTTCGGACTATCACATTTCGGAATCAATACAATGCAGGTTTTATTTAAGGCACTCAAATCAACCCCACCATTCCACCAATCTCGCACAAACAAAATAACATCCGGACCCACAATATGCCAAAATTTCTGAAAAAATAGAGCATGAAGACCATCAATACCTGGAGCCTTATTCGGATGCATAGAGAACAAAGCCTCACGGATTTCTTCTCCCGAAGGGGGCGAAACCAACTGCTCATTCATTGCCGCGGAGACACATGAATGCAGACCATCGACGGCCACGTCCATTTCCGATGGATTATCGGACGTAAACAACTCTGCAAAATATTGATACACCACATCACACATCTCTTCTCGTCCTTTTTTCCACACACCATTCTCATCTAGCAACCCTTTAATACAATTTCGACGTTTGCGCTGACTAGCTTTGTGATGGAAATATTTGGTGTTCTTATCACCATCACGAATTTCATTTGCCCGAGCTCTAGCATGCCAGTAAGATTCCTCCAAGCGATGAATAGCATCAAGATCATCTGCAATCGCGTGGCATTGAGCAATAACCGCAGCATCTTGGGCTCCTTGCTGCAACACATCCAAGCGAGACAAAGCTTGCTTTTTACGTTTCTTCAAATTGCCAAAAACCTTCGCCGCCCATGAGGATAGTTTATTCGACACAGCTTCAAGTCGAGCTGTCACATCATCACCGCTCGACTCACTCCACGCCTCCTTCACAACCGTCGCACAATCATCCTGCGATAACCACATTGCCTCAAATTTGAACAACTTATTACGACGCCGAAATTGATCATTAACCCCCGTTTTCAGCAATAACGGGGCATGATCCGATCGATACCGCGGAAGATGCACCACCTCCCATGACGGAAAAAGATCGCACCACTCATCATCAGCCAACATACGATCCAGACGCTCCCGAATAAGAGTAGATGGAGAATTCCCCCGCTGCCAAGTAAACCTGCTCCCATTGAACCCCAAATCCTTGACCCCACAATCATCAATTACCTCCCTGAAGGCATCCATCAATCGTTCACCCCTAGGAACTCCCCCTTCTTTCTCCTCCAAACTCACAATCTCATTAAAGTCCCCAAAAAATACCAAAGGAAGGTTACATTGTTGTCTCAGTTGACGCAACAGTTGCCATGTCATGTACTTATTCCCTGCTTCGGGCCAGCCATAAATTCCCACCGCATACCAACTCGGATTCTTCTGATCATCCAACACCACTGCCAGAACATGATGGGCTGAAAAATATATCACTGAAACATCCAGCTCATTCCACCACAAACCAATTCCACCTGAATTCCCATTACTACTCAGACATAAGCCATCCGAAAAACCACACCGATTACGAACTTTCTCAAGTATCTTGGACTCAATCATTGTCTCCATAAGAAAGACAATATTCGGCCTCTCCCTCCAACATAAAGAATGAAGGGCACTAACTGTCCAAGGGTTGGCCAAACCCTGACAGTTCCAGCTTAAAATTTTCATTGCTCTTCACGGGGTTGGACAACACCAACCTCCGTTACTTGGACCATAGCCTGATCCTGGCTTCCACCTTTTAATTTTTTATTACCCCCAACCATAATCGTGTCATCCACAGTCAAAGAGTCATCCATACATTTACGTTTCCCATTATTATCATCAACAAAATTTTCCACAATAATAGGAGCAGCAGGGGAAAAATATGAAGTATCCATAGGGGAGACAGAATAACTAGAAAGATCCACCTTTTTATGCAAAACGTGTACCTTTTTCTTGGATTTCACCTTCTTGGGAACATATGCAACTGACCCCACGTGAAAAGTAGAGCAGAAATCAGAAGGTTGTTTCGAGAGCTGTGCCTCAGTTGGTAACATCACATCCACCTGGTTCCCCCCTACATCAACAGCCGACAATAATGACAAGGTGGTCCCCCCCTCATCAATACTCAACTCCCCCTCTCTCTCATCATCAATTACATTGACAAGTGGTCCACGCCCCACCATTGGATTATCCCCCTGCCCCAGAAGAGAGACAGTGTTAGGCAATATGTGTGGCCCGCAGTCCACCACATCCCCATGCACCAATCCTTCCTCACCCACAGCCTTCAAATAAGAAGGGCTATCATTCACACCCTTCGCCCCCATCCCAGCATTCAGCACACCAACATCAGATTTACATGAGAGAGAGTTAAGATCTTCACCCTTCCTCCCTTCCTCCTTTACCACAAAGAGTACTTTCTTCCTAGCTTTGATGGCCATCGCCTCCTCCCTATTCCTGCTCCTCCCCTTATGTGGAGACGCTTTCAACCATGCTCCCCAACCCAACTCACATTCATTCTCAGCCAACAGTTCGACACTACAATCCTTATCACTGTGCCCTAAAACACCACACCGAAAGCAAAAGTACGGAAGTCGTTCATATTTGTATTCAATCAATGTCAACACACCATCCTTCCGCCTAATGCGCTGTTGCCGGCGTAGCGGTTTAAAAATATTCAACATCACTTTCGCCCGACAAAATCGTTCGATGCCAAAATCGTCCACATCCACTTCCAGCACCGGACCAAGGCAGGAGGCCACCGCCCTCACATCCTCCTCCGCTCGACAGTTGAATGGGAGATTATAAAGACGAACCCAAAACGGAGAGGAATCCAGAACCACCTGCGAGGGTTGTTCATCCCCTTCAATGGGTTGCAAAACCAACAATTTCTGTTCAAAACTCCAAGGTCTCCCTTCAAGGATTTTCTCCTTGTCTTTCCAGTGAAAGAATTGGAACACAAAGGTATTTGTATCAATCATCCGCACCACCAAACCATGATTAAGGGCCCAGATTTGGTTCATCGTCCGTCTAAGAGCGTCAAGATTAACCGTACGCTCCGTAATTACTTTACCTACTAACATAAGAGAAGTATTCACCGCCGAATTTCGAGAATCCACCGCCCCCAGATCTACAATTTCCTCCTCCTCCGCCAGAATATTCAACCTAGCACACTGTTCCACTAAATCATCCGCCATCAACGTCAAAACCGGCCACCCTAAGGTAGCGACCCCAGCCAGACACGCTGGGTATTATGCCCTAACTCAGAGAGAGAAGGGGACTTTGATGATTTTTGGACAAGAATTAGCTTTACGGCAAGAAATCTCCAAATTTGAGCAAATAGTTTTTAATTAGTTTTAAACAACTCAACTAGTTTAGAAATCATGAATTATAACCCAATAATAGATTTTAGTAAATAAGTTAGGTGGTTTAGTAAAACTAACTAAATCAGCCCTAAAGCTCAATATATTAAAGCAACAAGATTAACTTAAATGATTTAACTAAGTAAATCAGATTATAAGCCAACATTATACTTAACTTGATTAATTAAACTAACATAGCTTAATGAAATACTTAATCAGTTTTAGTTTAACTCACTTTGGCCCATCTAATATAAGTAGTTTAGCTAAACAAAAAAGTCAGATTTGAGCTCCATTTAGTGAACATGCAACACTTAAATTGAGTTGGTCTAACTAATATAAATCAGTCCATAAGTATAACTTAGTAAGTCCATGAACAAGTTCAACTACATCTAAGTCCAACAACAAGGATTCAGTTTTAAGTTACTTAGGTTAGGTTCTAATTGAACTATTCTTGGCCCAATCTAAACTAACTTAACAATAGGTAGAAATTTGGGCTTGCATTATAAACTTAAGGAAATCATAAATTTAAAAAGGAGAATATCATCACCTCTACTACTAGGAGCAGGGAGGACGAATCGCGACTGAGGTGGACGCCGGCTTCGGTGGTCGACGGCGAGCAGCAGCGGCGGTCAGCGAGAAACGACGGCAGCGTGGCGTGGTGGCTGGGTCTCGACGGTGCTGCGCGCGCGGCAGTGATGCGCGAAGGAGAAGAGGAGTGAGAGAGTGCGAAGAGGAGAGTGAGAGAACGAAGCTGCTGGCGGTTTGGCGGAGCTCCGGCAGCGGGCTGGTGACCGGCGAGTGAAGACAAGGTGGGTGCGGGACTGGGAGCGGCGCAGGTGGCGCGCGCGGTGGCCGACGGTTGTCGGTCGTGGGGGGGTTCGAAACAGAGGAGAGAGATTATGAATTTGGGATTTTCTCTTTTTCTTTTTTTCTTTTTTTTTTTGATTTCTTTTAGTTACAAATTTCTGGCGATTATTGACTGAATTTCAGATTAGAGGGAGAAGAGATGATGAAGGTTGTTTGTGTGTTCTTGATGTTGAATTTCCATGGCTATTTATAGTGGAAATTTGGGAGTTAAAATCAGTGGTTGGGAGGAAGATGGTGAAGTAAGTAATCTGATTTTGTTAACTTGAAGAAGCAATTGTGAGGATTGGTAATAGATTTGACTGAAGAAGAAGAAGAGAGTGATGATTGCATGAGTGCCAAATGGCATGAAAAGGTGAGGAAGAAGGCAAATTAAATGGGGGAATTGACCATGCTTCTTTTTTCTTTTGCCCTTTTTTGTATCCAACCAAAAATCAGAAATTTTCCACACTAACACCTTCAAACGTGGCTTGATGACATTTTGGGTGAAATGTTAACATTTTGTACTTTAAGTGAATTATCAACTTTATTAGCCTTCTTGTTTAACTCATAAAATCGTAAATTATATATATTATCGTCATAATTTAAGTTAGTAAATTTTTGTGTTGAAAATTCTATAAACATTTTATTATACGTTGCTTAATTAGTGAAACGAATAAAATAGAATATATTCTAACTACATTATTACGTTAATTACTCACTTAAATATTTTAAGATTTTTAGGATATTACATTCTTACCCCCTTAGAAAAAGTTTCGTCCTCGAAACTTACATCGCATTGTCAAAAGGATAAAATCATGCATTCATAAACTTGAACATTCATACATAAGTTTCGAAGCACATAATTAAACACATCAAAGTCATCTATTCAAACAAGTGAGGGTATTTTGTTCTCATCTGATCTTCTACTTCCCAAGTGGCTTCGGATGACGTGTGATTAGCCCATAAAATCTTAACCATAGGAATTACTTTGCTTCTAAGTCGCTTTTCCCTACGATCAAGAATTTCAATCGGTTTCTCTTCATAAGTCAAATCGTTCCTTAGCTGCAAAGGCTCGTGTCTGATCACATGGCTAGGGTCTGGTATATACTTTCGCAACATCGACACGTGGAAAACATTATGACTTTATCCAAGTCGTCGGCAATGCCAAGCGATAAGCTACTTCGTTGACTCGATCCAAAATCTCATATGGACCAATGTACCTCGGACTTAGCTTACCAGTTTGACCAAATCTCATAATACCCTTAGTAGGCGAAATTTTCAAGAAAACATGATCACCACTTCGAACTCCAATGGTCTCCTTCGACGGTCCGCATAACTCTTTTGTCGTTTTGTGCAGCCTTCATCCTGGCTTGAATTAATCGTACTTTTTCCGTTGTTTTTTATCAAGTCAGGTCCAATCATTCGAGCTTCATCGATGTCACTCCAACACAGGGGTGTTCTACATCTTCTTCCATACAGTGCTTCATATGGTGCCATTTGGATGCTAGCTTGATAGCTGTTGTTGTAAGAAAACTCAACCAATGGCAAGTATTTCTCCCAACTTCCTTGAAAATCCAGAATACATGCTCTCAACATATCTTCGAGAGTCTGAATGGTCCTTTCTGTTTGACCATCTGTTGCTGGATGAAAAGCGGTGCTAAAATCCAGTCTCGTACCAAGTGCCTTTTGTAATTCCTTCCAAAACTTTGCTTGGAATCTCGAATCACGATCTGACACAATAGAACTTGGCACTCCATGCAATCTGACAATTGTGCTCATATATAACTCAGCTAGCTTATCCAAACTCCAATTATTTCTAATGGCTAAGAAATGTGCGGATTTTGTCAGTCTATCCACAATGACCCATATAGAGTTCATTCCTCGAAATGATGGTGGCAACCCCATGATAAAATCCATGGAAATTGAATCCCATTTCCATGCAGGAACATCTAATGGTTGCAGCAATCCTGCAGGTCTCTGATGTTCGATCTTTATCCTTTGACAAGTCAGACATCTTGACACAAATTCTGCAACTTCTTGCTTCATATTGCTCCACCAGAAGGTCTGCTTTAAATCCTTGTACAACTTGTTTCCTCCAGGGTGAACAGAAAAAGGACTGTTGTGAGCTTCTTCCAGAATTCTCTTTTTTAATGCCTCCTTATCTGGAACACATGTTCTACCCTGAAATCTCAACGTGCCATCATCTTGGATCACAAATCCCTGTGATTTTCCCTTTTTCACATCACTCTTTATCTTTTGCAACTCCAAGTCTCCATCTTGCGCCTCTTTTATTTCTTCCAACAAAGTCGGCCTTAACTCCAATGCGTACAATTGTGCTTCTATTTTTGGTTGCATGATCTCCACTTTCATCTTCATCAAATCATCATTGATTTCTTTCGGCAAGGTTAAGGTTGTGTTTAGGTAGGATTTGCGGCTTAGAGCATCAGCTACGACATTAGCTTTGCCTGGGTGATATAGGATCTCGACATCATAATCCTTTAGGAGTTCAAGCCATCTACGTTGCCTCAAGTTCAATTCCTTTTGGGTGAAAATGTATTTAAGGCTTTTGTGGTCGGTGAAGATCTTACACGGAACACCATAGAGATAGTGTCTCCATATTTTGAGAGCAAACACAACTGCGGCTAGTTCAAGGTCATGAGTTGGGTAGTTTTGTTCATGAGGCTTAAGTTGACGGGAAGCATATGCTATAACTTTATCATTCTGCATCAACACACAACCTAATCCATGCTTAGAGGCATCGCTATACACAACAAATCCATCAGTTCCAGAAGGGAGAGTAAGAACAGGAGCAGTAGTGAGACGCTTCTTCAACTCTTGAAAAGCCTTCACATTCATCACTCCATACAAACTTAACCGTCTTCTTCACCAATCGAGTTATAGGCATGGCTATCTTGGAGAAATCTTGGACAAATCTTCTATAATATCCAGCTAAACCCATAAAACTCCGAACTTCAGGAACATTAGTGGGTCTAGGCCATTCCATGATAGCTCTTATCTTTTGTGGATCAACCGAGACTCCGTATCTGAAATGATGTGCCCTAGAAAGGCAACTTCTTTCAACCAGAACTCACATTTCTTCAACTTTGCATACAACTTCCTTTCTCTCAACACTTCTAACACCTTCCTCAAATGTTCTTCATGCTCGATCAAGTTTCTTGAAAACACCAAGATTTCATCGATGAATACAACCACAAACTTATCGAGGTATGATTTAAATACTCGGTTCATCAGATCCATGAAGACAGCAGGGGCATTGGTTAACCCAAATGGCATTACTGGAATTCATAATGACCATATCGGTCCTGAAAGCGTTTTTGAAATATCTTCTGGCTTTATGCGGAGTTGATGATATCCAGATCTTAAATCAATCTTGGAGAAGATAGTTGCACCTCGAAGTTGGTCGAAAAGATCATCAATACGAGGCAATGGATATTTATTCTTGATGGTGATCTTGTTCAACTCTCGATAATCAATGCACAACCTCATGCTTCCATCTTTCTTCTTGACAAATAGAACTGGTGCACCCCATGGCGACACACTAGGTCGAATATACCCCTTCTCGAGAATTCATCTAGTTGCTTTTTCAGTTCTTGTATTCAGCAGGTGCCATTCGATAAGGTGCCTTGGAGATAGGAGCAGATCCAGGAACGAGGTCAATGCTGAAATCTATTTCTCTTTCTGGTGGCATGCCAGGTATCTCTTCCGGAAATACATCAGGGTACTCACAAACTATGGGAATATCGGATAACAAGGGTTCAGGTTTGGTTAGGTCTACCACACTGCATAGGTAACCATGATGACCCTTTGAAAGTAACTTAAAGGCTTTCAAGGATGAGATGATTTCAGGTTTGGGTTGGACTTTTTTCTCTCGATAAGAAACCTTACCCTCTGGCTTCCTGAGGGTTATTTCATGGTTAAGGCAATTTATGTCTGCTTTGTACTTCGACAACCAATTCATTCCCAATATCAATCAAAGTCGGTTAATTCAAATTGAATGAGGTCTACTTGAAATTCACATCCTCCTATGAGAATAGGACAATTTCTATACATGACATCACATAAGATGGATTCACCATTAGGGATGGTGACAGACATGGCAGAGAATTCAGAGCATGGTTTTGCATTCAAGCTTCTAGAAAATGCAGTAGATATAAACGAATGGGAAGCTCCAGAATCAAAAGGACATAAGCAGGTACAGAGTTGACAGGAAAAGTACCAGTAATAACGGTGTCATCAGCCTCAGCTTCTTCTTTTTGCATCATGAACACTCGTCCGGCTTGTGGGGGTCCACGTGGAGGGTTTCTGTTGGCATTATTACTTGCATTCCACCATAACCATAGTTCTGAGAGTTGTTCCTTTGCACTGGCCACGGTTGTTAGTGTTCTCGTTCTTCCTTTCCAAAGCCGGGCAATTCTTGACCATATGGCCCGTCTTACCACACCGATAACACTGATCGGTTCCTGCTCGACATTCCTGGCTACATGGCCCAATTTGGAGCATATGTTGCAGCGAGGGATTTGCCTCTGACCATTGTTGTTTCCTGAGAATCCAGTGTTCTGCTTCTTAAAGCATTGCTTATTGAAACTTCTTGACCTTTACCTTTCTTTTTCCATTCTCATAAACATCCTTTCGCAGCTTCATTTTCCTTTCAACTTTATAGCCCGATCATATAGCTCTTGATAGGACTTACTTATGTTTGCAGCAAGCCTTTCTTGAAGGTCCAGATTCAAACCTCCTTCAAATCGATTCATCCTTTGACGATCCGTAGACACCAGATCAGGAGCAAATCGAGCTAACTCATTGAATTTCACAGCATATTCCAGAACTGACATACCCCTTTGCCTCAGATGGATAAACTCAGATTCCATCTGGAGTTGCAGAGACTGAGGGTAAAACTGGTTTCTCATAGCCTCCTTTAAACCTTCCCATCCAAATCCAGGTTGATTCTGCATCTCTCTAGCAGTCTTCCACCACAAATCAGCTTGCCCTTTTAAGTAGAATACAGCAAAGTTAACTTTCCACTTGTCTGGACACTGGGTGGCATCAAAGAGTTTCTCCATGCCATTCAACCATTCCTCGAACTCGGTGGGGTCAGGTTTTCCATCATAAGTAGGCGGCTTGTGAGCAGAAAACCTTTTGAACATATTGGAGCATTCTTCCTGCTCGTCTTGGCCCTTGGTCGGTTTCCTTGCAAGAATTCCATCATCAGCTTCATTATATCCACCTGATTTCCTTAGCATTTTCAGTCGTTTCTTCGAAAACAGGGTCACTTCGCAAGGTATCTAGCCTTTGCCTCATTTCTTCAAGTGTGACTTCAGGCCCATGGGTTCCACTTCCTCCATTAGTAGGTCCACTTCCACTTGTTGCCATGTTCTAAAACATCACATATTCCATGTGCATAACATGTTAAGCGAGGCATAGACTATCATCGTAAAAATAATATAAAATATTCCCTTCCCCGATCCTAACACTCACACTCATTTTCATTTTTTTTTTTTTTAAACACTTATTAACTACACCATTTAGTATTCATATTATTATATTATATAAACCCTATAACTTATGGTGATGACTCTTTTACTAGATTACTTTACCATTTATTTACTAATTTAAGTAAAACCTTTAGATTTTACTTGAGGCATCGAGAACCGTTGCTCTGATACCAACCTGTAACGCCCCGACCTCTAATCATCGTGGTTAAGTTAATTAATCGATTATTAGCAGCGGAACCTAGATAGTCGGCGCGTTACCGCCGTACTTTCCATAAGGAAAATACAAGGCAACATAAAATCATAAACTTAAACATTTATAACATGAAGCATAATATAGATCCAACATTAGTCTTGATTAATAGAAACTTAGTTACTAATCAGAGTTTTGACATAAACTTAAATTAAAACCATGAGAGTCTAGATAATCTAGATATTAATTAAATCCTCACTGCTACGCCATCCCGTTATCACCATCGGTACCTAAAACATAAAACAAAACGTCGTGAGCCGAGGCTCAGTAACATACTACTCTAACATCGTAAATTCATTTCACATCATTTTAGTTAAAAACAGAGAAGAGAATAATAAAACATTTCAAAACATATCATAATGGTTACATTATCTTCTTTATCATGTTCATCATCATATATCTTTTACTTTGGTAACTTGGCTAGTACATCATAACATAGGGGACGTCTCCCACTACATAACCGTCAGGCGGTCACATCATAGGTGACACTTGCGGTGCCCGTATCATTTAAACCATCAGGCGGTCACAACATAGGTGACACTTGCGGTGCCCGTATCATAAAACAGTCAGGCGGTCACAACATAGGTGACACTTGCGGTGCCCGTATAAAACATCAGGCGGTCACAACATAGGTGACACTTGCGGTGCCCGTATCATACTGCCAAGAACCGTCTTTCACTTGAATTTATCATGTTTCATTGGTTTTAAGTAACATCATCATCGTGAATAATTATATTCTTTCATTTCATCATAACGTCATCATCATCATCTCATAGCATCATATCATAATAACCATCATAAAACATTTCATTTCCCGCAATCCATATATAAACATAATATTAATCATGATCATAAAACATACTTTGAAGGGGAATGCGGGTGTTAGCAGTAGACGTTACCTGGATTCCTGCTTAATAACCTTGATAGCCGGGGAGGCTTGTAATATCCTTTATCTTCCTTAATCTATTCAAGAATATTTTATTAATGAATGTTTCGTTATTTAGCTTTTAAGCCTAAATATTAGTTAGCGCTTATTAAGGTCATAACGGTTATTATAACGTCGTAAAGGTCTCCTTAAAGGTCATTATTTCTTAATCGTTAATAATTTTTAATTAAGGTGACTCTTTAACAACTAATTAAAATAACTCATTTAGCTATATTTTAGAATTATCGAAACATTAAAGTTATATTTACATATTATATAACCTTTCAAAACATAACATTATTCTAGTTCATAGTTAATAACTAATTAGTTATCCATTAATAATAATTAATTAAGTTTAAAGTTATAATAGATCCATTAACATTATTTTAATATTAATTAGTCATTAAAAACTAAAAAGTCAAGTGACTAGTTTTTATAAATGATCTTTAAGGATTAATGAAGTACTCCTACTTAAGCTTAATTATAACAACATGCTTAATGAATTAGTTTTTAATTAGTTTTAAACAACTCAACTAGTTTAGAAATCATGAATTATAACCCAATAATAGATTTTAGTAAATAAGTTAGGTGGTTTAGTAAAACTAACTAAATCAGCCCACTAAAGCTCAATATATTAAGCAACAAGATTAACTTAAATGATTTAACTAAGTAAATCAGATTATAAGCCCAACATTATACTTAACTTGATTAATTAAACTAACATAGCTTAATGAAATACTAAATTAGTTTTAGTTTAACTCACTTTGGCCCATCTAATATAAGTAGTTTAGCTAAAACAATAAAAGTCAGATTTGAGCCCCATTTAGTGAACATGCAACACTTAAATTGAGTTGGTCTAACTAATATACAGTCCATAAGTATAACTTAGTAAGTCCATGAACAAGTTCAACTACATCTAAGTCCAACAACAAGGATTCAGTTTTAAGTTACTTAGTTTAGGTTCTAATTGAACTATTCTTGGCCCAATCTAAACTAACTTAACAATAGGTAGAAATTTGGGCTTGCATTATAAACTTAAGGAGAATATCATCACCTCTGCTACTAGGAGCAGGGAGGACGAATCGCGACTGAGGTGGACGCCGGCTTCGGTGGTCGACGGCGAGCAGCAGCGGCGGTCAGCGAGAAACGACGGCAGCGTGGCGTGGTGGCTGGGTCTCGACGGTGCTGCGCGCGCGGCAGTGATGCACGAAGGAGAAGAGGAGTGAGAGAGTGCGAAGAGGAGAGTGAGAGAACGAAGCTGCTGGCGGTTTGGCGGAGCTCCGGCAGCGGGCTGGTGACCGGCGAGTGAAGACAAGGTGGGTGCGGGACTGGGAGCGGCGCAAGTGGCGCGCGCGGTGGCCGACGGTGGTCGGTCGTGGGGGGGTTCGAAACAGAGGAGAGAGATTATGAATTTGGGGTTTTCTCTTTGACTTTTTTTCTTTTTTTTTTTTTTTTTGATTTCTTTTAGTTACAAATTTCTGGCGATTATTGACTGAATTTCAGATTAGAGGGAGAAGAGATGATGAAGGTTGTTGGTGTGTTCTTGATGTTGAATTTCCATGGCTATTTATAGTGGAAATTTGGGAGTTAAAATCAGTGGTTGGGAGGAAGATGGTGAAGTAAGTAATCTGATTTTGTTAACTTGAAGAAGCAATTGTGAGGATTGGTAATAGATTTGACTGAAGAAGAAGAAGAGAGTGACGATTGCATGAGTGCCAAATGGCCATGAAAAGATGAGGAAGAAGGCAAATTAAATGGGGGAATTGACCATGGCTTCTCTTTTTCTTTTGCCCTTTTTGTATCCCAACCAAAAATCAGAAAATTTTCCACACTAACACCTTCAAACGTGGCTTGATGACATTTTGGGTGAAATGTTAACATTTTGTACTTTAAGTGAATTATCAACTTTATTAGCGTTCTTGTTTAACTCATAAAATCGTAAATTATATATATTATCGTCATAATTATTTAAGTTAGTAAATTTTTATGTTGAAAATTCTATAAACATTTTATTATACGTTGCTTAATTAGTGAAACGAATAAAATAGAATATATTCTAACTACATTATTACGTTAATTACTCACTTAAATATATTTAAGATTTTTAGGATATTACATTATGTGGACATAGAATTAGTCTTGTTTCCCCTTAGAATTTCATTCCAAACTATAAAATGTAAGTATTCAGATTTAATATTATTGTATTAAACTAAGGTTCAACTACTATTTTCAAATATCTAACTTATACATGTTGTACTTAACTTGTATATTGACATTGTGATAATGGGGCTTACCTGATTTTTAGTCATCTACACAGTTTTGATTGGGCATTGTCAAATTGTGGCTGCACATGGTGAACTCATTTAATGTAACACATTAATATGATATGACCAACCCATGGTAAGGTGTTGTCCACATTACAACACTACCCACAACTACTAAGAGAAATTTTACGGATAAATGGTTGTTATCTTCTACCTAAGGCAAATTGGAAGACACCATTACAACCGGCCAACTAAACAACAAGGTAGACCTAGGCACCAGTAATTTCAGATTCATTTGACGTTACACTTCACAAACACTCGACGAATTTCAATTTCATGAACCCTAATTTCCTTCAAATTAAATCGAAAAATGAGGATCCTAATCGTCCACAAATTAGCATGCTCGCACTTAATTGAGATTTGGGGGCGTTGAAGAAGACGTTAATGGAGTTTAAATTATATGTGCCAAATTTTTTAATGAAGTAATATTTCGTATGCTATAAGGTCAAATTTCATATATTCTAATTTGTAAAGCACAATTTTGTATTTATGAGGTTCAATTCTGTTATTCATACCTTGACCAAAAAATCATATATTAAAAGGTATAATATCATGTTAGTATAATTGTATAAGTAATCATATATTAAAAGGTATAATATCATGTATTTTATTTTAGTACAATTATCTAAGTAATAATCATATATAAGAAGGTATAATGTCATGTATTTTATTTTAGTATAACTATATAAGCTCGTAAATCATACTTATATACCATATACAATAAATAAAAAAAAAATTAAATATAATATTGGAATGAATCAATTAACTGCCTAAATTAAAACTGCATAAATTAAGTAACTACCTAAATGATGTGGTACAATCAGAAATTTGTGTAAACCTGATGTGGACAAATTCATGGAGCTTTTTTTTTTTTTTTTAGGGGAAAACGAGTCAAGTATATTAAATTAGATCCAAAGCCACCAAAGTTTGTAGACTTTGGGGGAACAAGTTCGTACACATATACGGTGTACCAATTACAGCATCCCATCTAGCAACAGAGTGAGCTACTGTATTACCTGACCGCTTAACATGAACACATCTAAAATTTGAAAAAGACAAACTAATATCGAAAATATCCTCAAAGAAAAGAAAAATGGGAGCAGCCCCTCTTCTTCGATCCACAATGGCACGCACCACACTTAGTGCATCACTCTCCAGCACCACATTCTCGAACCCCATTGATCTCACAACTTCCAGCCCAAACCTTGCAGCACCTGCCTCCGCCATATCCGGCTTCCAATTCACGCTTAAGCGCTTGACACCCGCAGCTAACAGAGAGCCCCATTCATCCCGCAGCACCATACCAAAACTCACTCCTCCTCCAAGGGAAACATGGGCATCAACATTAAGCTTAACAAAAGAAGTCGGGGGTGGGGACCACGAGCTCACAGCAGGCTCCCTGGGTATATGGGGTTGCTGGTGCACCTTGTCCTTGTAGCGACAATAGTCAGCTTTCATTTTCACAAAGCCAACTGCAATATTCAAAGCATTCAAGCGCTCTTCACCGTCAAAAATCGCTTTGTTTCTCGCGAACCATGCTGCCCACGCAATTGAGGCAAAAGTAGCAAGTTCAGTTTTAGATAGCTTCTCCTCCATCCAAACAAATCTGTCAACAAAGGAAGAGCAAGGAGCATCCAACAGCAGGTCCCGAAAATCACTATGAAGCCACATCTCTACGCCATATTTGCATTCAAAAATAGTATGAAAGATAGTTTCCTCATCATGCCCACAAACGGAACATCGGCTTGAGTCACGAATGTGACGCTTGTGTAGCACATCCATCACACCAAGAGAGCCTTTGCACGCCTTCCAAATGAAATGGCATAGTTTCGGAGGGCCTTCAATGCCCCAAACAAGGCGCCACAGGTCTCGTTCAGCAGCACCAAAATAAAGATTCCAGGTTTGTGTATGTCCCATTCGAGCGAGCCAATACCCAGATTTCACGGTGTACACCCCATCAAGACTGGGCCACCAATACCGCGAATCGTTGCGCCATGTGAGAGGTAAGGGTATATCAAGAATCTGTTGTCTGTCATCTGCACCAAAAGTTTCGGTCACTGCATCTACCTGCCAACATTTATTCTCAAAGTCTATGAGTTCACTTACATGCATTTCCAGATTGCTATCAAGCATAGGAGAAGGCACCACATGCGCCCCGTCACCGGGAATCCAAGAATCCTCCCAAACTTTAATAGATGTACCATTACCAACCCGCCACTTAAGCCCTTCTAACAACAACGATTTCGCACCCCACACACTTCTCCAGCTATAACTCGGATCAAAGCCACGTAAAGCATCAAGGAAAGATGAGTTTTTAAAGTATCTCGCCTTCAGGACCCTATGTAACAACGAAGAATCATCCATACATAATCTCCAGCCTTGTTTTGCTAGCAATGCCTGATTAAAACATTTCAAGTCTCTAAATCCCAATCCTCCCATGGACTTAGGAAGACAAAGAGCTTCCCAACGATGCCAATGTATTTTATTCGTGCTCGCACTAGAGCCCCACCAGAATTTTGCTAGGACCGAATGGATATCATCAATAAGGCCTTCCGGAATCTTAAATATACTCATCATATACGTTGGTATGGCTTGTGCAACTGCTTTGATAAGAACTTCTTTACCGGGCCGCGATAGAAGCTTCTCCTTCCACCCTTGCAATTTCTTCCATATTTTCTCTTTAAGACAAGCAAAAACAACCTTCTTCGATCTCCCGATAATGGTAGGCAGGCCTAAGTACTTCTCATGTTTATCCACTTCTCGAACTCCCAAGATACCCACTATCTCTTCTCTTCTATCAGAAGCCACACACTTGCTAAAGGCTACATCTGTTTTACTTAGATTAACTTTCTGTCCAGATGCCCTTTCATACGTTCTGATTATATCAGCCACTTTAGAACATTCCTGCAGATTAGCTTTAGCAAATAGTATACTATCATCAGCAAAAAAGAGGTGAGAAATACGGGGAGCCCCTCTACACACACGAGCCCCATGGATAGAATTCTCTCGTGCTGCCTTAGAGAGCAATGTAGAAAACGCATCTGCGCAGAACAGAAACAAATAGGGAGAAATCGGATCGCCTTGGCGTAGACCTCGAGTAGGATGTAGACAACCAGTAATGCCCCCATTGTACTTGAAAGAAAATGATACGCTCGAAATACAAGTCATTATACGCTGCGTCCAAGAGTGAGTGAACCCAAGTTTCTGCATAACTTTCTCCAGAAATCCCCATTCTACCCTATCATATGCTTTGCTCATATCCAATTTCAATGCTATCGTACCATCCTGCCCTTCACCTTTACGCTTCATTGCATGAAAAATCTCAAAAGCTATGAGTGCATTGTCAGTTATGAGACGTTTGGGAATGAAGGCACTCTGATTTTCCGAAATTAAATTACCCAACATTGGTTTCAACTTATTAGCAAGAGTTTTAGAAATAATTTTGTACAAAACATTGCACAAGCTTATAGGGCGAAACTCCGTCATCCGTTTTGGGTCATTGATTTTCGGAATTAATACAATGCACGTGCGGTTTACCTCCCTGATATTCACCTCACCCCGCCACCATCCTTTCACAAATTGAATCACATCATTTCCAACCACCCCCCAAAATTTCTGGAAGAAGAGAGCATGCATCCCATCCGGCCCCGGAGCTTTATTAGGGTGCATCTGAAATAATGCAGTCCTAATTTCATCACCAGTTGGCTCAGTCTCGAGCTTTGCATTCATATCCGCTGTCACCACCTTTTCTAACCCCTGCATAGCCGCCTCAAAATCACAAGGATTATCCGATGCAAATAAACCCGTGAAGTAATCTGAAATGATACCATCCATTTCGTTCTTTTCAGCCTTCCATTCATTCTGATCATCAAACAAGCCACTAATAAAATTGCGTTTCTTCCGTTGGGAAGCCTTGTGATGAAAATAAGATGTATTTTTATCACCATCCCGCAATTCGTTTGCCCTTGCCCTAGCATGCCAATAAGACTCCTCTAGCCTTCTAAGATCATTCAGCTCCTCACTAATATCATGACATTGCTGCAACCGCCTAGCATCCAGTTGGCCCCCTTGCACCCTAGCTAACCTTCGTTCTGCATCCTTCACCTTCTTTTTAGTATTTCCAAACGTAGCAGCAGCCCACTTCGAAAGCGTCCCTGCCACCTGCTCAATACGCTCATGAAGCGGAACTCCAGCTCCAGCCAACCATGCATTCGACACGACCTGCCCACACTCTTCACTCGAAAGCCATAAAGCTTCAAATCTAAACAATCTGCCATGCTCTCGCCTATCAGGTGTAGCCCCAAATTTCAACAAAATAGCCGCATGGTCAGAATTGCAGATGGGAAAATGAATAACTTGTGCAAATGAAAACATAGCGCACCAATGATTATCTGCAATGTAGCGATCCAACCTCTCCCGTATAAGAGTGTCTATCGAATTTCCACGCTGCCAAGTAAACACATTTCCTCTATAACCCAAGTCACGACAACCACAATATTCAATAGCAGCACGAAAAGCATCAATTTGCCGTTCACCACGCACAACCCCCCCTTCCTTTTCATGCATTCCCAAAATTTCATTGAAGTCACCAAACATGATTAGGGGTAAAGTATTACTCCCTTGTATTCTTCTCATCAAATCCCAAGTGAGATGCTTATTACTCGCCTCCGGCCAACCATAAATTCCTACTGCTTTCCAGCATGGTTGGTTATTAACATCACATACTTCAACCTCAATATGGTGAGTCGAATAAGAACACACCCTTGCAATATCCTCCCTCCACCAAAACCCCATACCACCAGACCTGCCAGAACTACTCAAACACAACCCGTGGAAGATTATTGCACTCTTTTTGTGACCTTTTTGTGACCTTTTTCGAAGAAGACTATTGCACTCTTTTTGTGACCTTTTTCGAAGAAGACTATTGTAAATTTTTTATTCATTCTACCTTGTTTATAAATTCACTGTTCACATATAGATATAGTCACATACACTTGCATACTCATTTACGTGGAAGATTATGATTCTAAAAACTGAAGTGTCATTGGAAAATATTTGCAAGAAACTAATTAATTACATTTCGTTCTCAAAGCTTTTGCTATACAATCTCATGTAAGGTTATAAAGTACATGTACAGATTAATCACCTAAACTTTTCAACAAATAAAAGAATGAAAGAATTTTTTAATTACAATTCAGACAACTATGTGCATGATTAGAACAACTTGCTTGCAAACTCAACTACACATCCTCCATTTCTTCTTGATTTGTCAGCTAAATCTCTTAGTTCAGACAAAGCGAAATTGTTAGCATGCCGAAATCGGAAAGTGAAGACGAAGGTTTCTAACTACTTTTCGCTGAAATTTGAACATTAAGGGGTCGTTTTGAAGAAAGACAAGTTTCGAGTATGGAGGTTTGTGCGAGAAAAAACATGAGAAGAAGAAAGAAGTGGGGAAATGTGATAAAAAATCCAAAAAAAGACAACTGCCGCTATATATGCGTCGAACGAATGGCCAAGATTTAAAAACTTCTCAACTCCCTTTCTAGATTTTTGCCAAGTGTCAAGGCACAACTGAATCCTCATAAGGTAGTGCTCGGGATTTTCAGAAAAAGGTACTCCCTCTGTCTCAGAATACTCTTTACACTTTTCTTTTTTATATATCCCAGAATACTGTTTACACTTATATATTGGAATATGACCCATTATTATTTTTATCGTTCTACCTTTAAACTATTGGCCCACACACTCTCTCCTCCAAATAAAATAATACCACTCTTATTACCTACAAACTCTAACCATGACTCACATTCTCTATCCATAAAATAAAATAATACTTCATCCGTTTCAAAATAGTTGCACCATTTGCCATTTTGTCACTATTCATCAACCAACTTTGACAAGCTTTCTCTCACCATTATATAAGAAAAAACATAATCAACTGGGATCTTGTTCAATTCGTCTCAACAAGAGGATTCCAAATATCAACTTTTTATATTTTTTACTTATATGCAATTAGAGATATTAACATTCAAAAAAGCTTCTTGGCAAACGTGAAAAAGCAACAGTGCAACTATTTTGAAACGGAGGAAGTACTACTATTACTACCTAATAACTCCTATCATATCTACTTTTCAATAAAATAACAATTGATAACCAAACAACTTATCATCTAAAACTACGTGCCTTGATAAGTGTCAAGAGTATTCTGGGACGGAGGGAGTAATCATTAACTTTTCGAAATCCCTCAACTCCGTGAAGCGACACGTGACACCCAATGAAACAATTTCTTCAAAGAAATTGAATACGATAACACTCTTTGTGTTCCAGACAAACATCCTTAGCGGTCAAGACCCCAAAAGATGCTGGGGGGCTAGTTGTATGGGCATCACCCAAGTACGTTAGCGGATGTCCTTAAGAGGTCCGCGAACATTATATAGGACGCGAATATGTAAATGATATCCCAATTTCATGAAGTCAATACGCTCAGTCGATCCGACAACATTGTTGGCGGTCGTCTAACAAGACAAAATAGAGGAATCTTCCCTTCTGTCAGACGCGTCACAGCAATACACGTGTCAAAGGATTACGTGCTTTGTTAGAGGAATAGTACTTCTATAAGTAGCCCATTAGTACTATTTTGCAAGTACATTCTCTCACGCCTAAAATTGTTTATCTCTCTCCCTACTTTTTCTCTCTAAATATCCTTCGTGGGCACGTACTGACTTCAGCGTCGGAGGGGCTTACCTAACATCCCCAGAGGATACTTTACGTTTTCTTTCCTTGCAGTTATTCACCAACGGATGCCGGCATACTCTTCTCAGGACCGCCAACCTGCTCTACAACCGAAACATAAATGTATGAACGAAATTTGCTGGAGCCTTCATGACTTATGAAACCTCTATACTTGTTATTCCCATTAGTTTGACAAAGTAAAAAAAATCTTTCAGAATGATGATTCAAGAATAGTTCACTATGAAGTGACCTTGAAGGTCATGTTTGCGCCAGACATCTCCCTGGAAAACCTTACCAACCAACCAGGAACAATATCTTCACCTTGTAGGATTGACTGTGAAACATGATCCTTTATTTTGTGTCCATTAATCTGAAACTAAACACGAAAAAACAAATACTTAAAAACGTGAACCTCTTGAATATAATGACTGAAGCGTTGAATGGCAATGCTTGAGGAGGTATTGAAGGGTCGGGTGTGAAAGCGTCGTTAGCGGCATCTCGTGCTGCTACCTATCTCTAAGTTTGTTTTGATGAAACTAACTATTATACCCTCCATTCCCAATGTAATATTCACTCATGTGCTGTACAACCTTAATACTAGTTTGATGCATGGTTTTGTAGATTCTTGGAACCTTCTGTATTATCCATAGTACTCCCTCAGTCGTAGTTTAATACTTTAATCCCTTCACTTATTGTTGTTTGTCCCAATTTATATCTTTGTTACAATTAGATAGTCTTGGATATAATGGATGATCAAGAGTGCACCCATTAGAGAAAACAACTCTAGATTCATTGGATCCGAAGTTCACACCTATACAAAAAGAAATGAAGTATTTAAATTGCAACTTTAAGAAAATAATAGGTCGGGTAAGGATGGTCGTTGCCATAGAGATATTCATGAAGCATAGTCATGAGATAAAATATTGTTCTTTCAATTTTATAACGGTTGACAAATTTTTTGGTTGTGAGATCTCGGAATATTGGTGAAGTACTAAAGTGTGGAGTTGACTTTTAGTTAAGGCTAATTATGCAATCAATTTGATCACTTGTGTTTCTGTAGTGAAAAGGTGAATGCCTTGTGCTAGAAGATGCGGTCGCGATGGAAAGTGTGGTGTGGCTGTCATGGAAAGCGGCCTGCAAGGCAGAGAACATAAACTACCCTCGAGGGTTGCCTCTCCAACAGTCAAGTCAAAGAAATGTCCACGAAAGATTTAGAGAGAGAAAGTGCTCTGAATCCCCTCAATGTAAGTACAAATGGGGTATTATAATACTTTTTCTCACTCTTGGGTGCCTTATACCCCATGCATGTCCATGTGTACGATCTTCATTTAGCCAAATGATGCGTAATGATGAGTATCGTGTTCTTGGCATCACTATGGCCGCTATGGGCCTAACAACCTCTATCATGTACTGACTGACCTTGAGTTATTGTTGTTAACTTGTCTTCGCATCCATCATTATATCCATGTCTGCCATGGTAGTGGCCATGAAGAGATTTGAGATTACACCCATACAACTATGTTGTCGCATCCACCATCATATATATCCATGTCCACCATGGTAGTGGCCGCGAAGAGAGTTGATTTCATACCATTTCAACTATGTCAACACATCTATCAATATATACATGTCCATCATGGTAGTGGCCGCGATATAGTCATGTAATTAATATGTCACCGCATCCATCATTATATCTATGTCCATTATGGTAGTGGTTGTGAAGAGAGTTCGAGTCATACCCATACAAAACTTGTGTACATCTGGGCTTTGGCCTTAACCTAGGCCATATATAGTGGCCGCTTCAAGAATTTAGGATATTGTATTACCACTATTAACCACATATGCATGAATAAAAAATCTAATAGTTCATAATGTAAGTTTTATCCAAAAACTAATGGTCATCCATATTACAATCATATAATTACTTTCTAATAAATAACCAAATAGTTCTCAAAATAAATAAATAATAAAGTCTCCCAAGTTATTTAGGTCATCTATATGAAAACAAGAAAGAAAAGATAAATAGAAGAAATGACAATAGAGCAAAATAAAAGAAGCAATATGAATCTAATCCTTGACCTATTCGTCAATCAGTGTATTTTATTGCAAGTCCAACTACCATGCATTAGAGCACCTACTTGTTTATAGAATAAGTTTCATTCGGAAATCATGATATTTTAGATTCAAGTATGAAATTTGTTGCTCTTATTTCACATATTCAAACTACCTTGTTCTTGAATTCCCACATACACTTGGATTCTCATACTGTCATACACGTGCATACTCATTTTCGTGCAAGATGATGATTCTACAAACTAAAATGTCATTGGAAAATATTTGCAAGAAATTAATTACATTTCGTTCTCAAAGCTTTTGCTATACAATCTCATGTAAGGTTATACATATACAGATTAATCACCTAAACTTTTCAACAAATAAAAGAATGAAAGAATTTTTTAATTACAATTCAGACAACTATGTGCATGATTAGAACAACTTGCTTGCAAACTCATCTACACATCCTCCATTTCTTCTTGATTTGTCAGCTAAATCTCTTAGTTCAGACAAACTCCTTCCCAAATGCAAAGCCATCTTCATCTCAAAGACCTCCCCATTTTCTCTCTTCCCTAAATCACCCTCTTCTAAAGTAGACTCAACAGTCTCTTCTAAGAGCTTAAAAAACCCACCACAATTCCTGTACATCTCAAACACCATCCCTACTTGCCCACCATGCTCTATGGTGTTTACAGCAGCTGCCATCGATCCGGCAACCGCGGCAACAACGCCTGCCACTGGACCACCAAAAGCAGCCCCAACGGCCGCCACGCCGGTCAAAAGTGGACCAGAGACAGCCAACATTTTATTAAACTTCAATGCTTTATTCCCTAAGTGAACATAATCTACAACATCTTTTCTCTTTGTCACTCCTACTATCTCTCTCATATCCTCTTCCAACTCTTTACTCCAACCATTATTTTGCTCATTATCACCTTTGTTGTTGTTGTAAAAACATGTATTATTATCAACTGATGATGAACTTACTGTCTGTTGTTTTTTAGACGGCCACCACACAGCTGGCTCCAAAGTCTTAGGAAACTTATCAAGCATGGCACCCAACAGCGGCAACGGATACGCTCTATCTAACGCCACCACCTCCGCCACCGCTTCCTCCACGTCTTTCTGCACCGGTGTTCTTACTGCGAGGCCGGTTTCGATCTTTCGTTGAAGCTTCTTAAACAGCCTCACCGCGTTCCTTTGCTCCTCAACCAACTGAGAAGGTTGGATCTTATTCATTATCAGAAGAATTCCTGTGCCTGCAACAAACAGTAAGGTTGAAGATACCCTCAACCCTAACCCATGGGGCCCACTCGCTTCAGCGAGTCCTGCCATGGTAACTGCAGTTAAGGTGATCATGTTGACTGAGTTTAACAACAATGAGTTCCAATTCTCACGTTGGTTACATATGTTTTGGTGCATTTCTATACGATCACTTATTTCTTCTAAGATCGCATAATAGAGTTTAATGGTTGTTTGGTTTTGGACATTTTTAGTGGGTGTAATTGGTTTTGATTCTCTTGACAACAAAGGGAGATTAGTAAGCTTATTATTAAGCTCCTTAATAAGAAGTTGTTTTTGAGCTTGATTTGGTACTTTTGGGACTGATATTTTTGGGTACTTTAGGTATTTAGGAACATTAATTGCATTTTTTGTGATAATGAATTTGTTTGAATAAGAAAGAGAACTTTTTGTGGGTAATTGTAAAGTAACCATATTTGAAATAAGATCTGGAACTGAAGATTTCAATTTGTAAGTTTGTAGAAAAATGGATGATATTGTGATGTTGTTCTCTTTGAATTGAATGATGGTATTGAATATTGATGATGTTTTGGGGACTTAGTTTGGGTAGCTAATATTTATACTTGTTTTTGAGAGGAAAATCTAATAAACAAATAAGGAAAAGTAGTAAGGAAAACTGGGTCAGCCTTGAAGATGTTGACTGGTTTGCATGAGATATGGAGTTTTTGACTTGGCCAATTTGGGCAAAGACAAAAAAAGTTGAGACTTTTTCATGTATTGCGTACTATATGAATATCAACTAGGATTCAACTATTCACGTCGTTCGTTGTTTAAGTCTTTTCAAAGTTCAATTTGGGGTTGTAGTAATTGGTAAAATTCACAACACTTTGATTTGTTCTAATATAGAGGCTGTTAGTGAATTAAGCCTATTATCCCTTTTAACCGCCATAGATACTAGCTAAGGTCTTAAGTCTTTTACTTGACAAGTTATGAGTGCTTGGCATGCAATTATAGAATGACATATCATGAGTTCCACTTTCAACTTGTAAATATTCAACTAATAGAAAAGTGATGGTAGAAAAAACTAAAATGAGTGTCTGTCTATCTGACATCTATTGATATTATTCTCGTTAGTGTACTTCAAATTTTGTATTTTTGAAATGGGCATTTCCAATTAATTCTTTTTAAATGATCTAATGACCATGTAATATTTTCTTTATAATTGTAAAAAAAAAAATGTTCGGGACCCTCCAATCCTCACAAGAAGAATAACTAATATACCACTTATAAAATGAAAATGTACAGCAGAACTATTACAAGAATTACTTGGAAAAAAAAAGAAGAAATTAAATGTGCTTGTTGCTGTGAGAAGTTTTTTCACTTCTGCTTAACTTTTAAAGCAAGTAAATACTATATTCAATTAATCTTATTTCTAAGAGTGGTCACCCCCTTTTAGACCTATTATCTTGTTGTTCGATTTTCTCAAATCGAAGCGTCTTGTATGTGGCGCAGCGCTTGCGTTTGTCAGTCTGATAACTCATTTTTAGAAGGCATATCTCACTCGTTTTTCATCGAAATCGAGCTTTGGACTAGGCGTTGGATATCTATTGAGCATAATTTTTGTCTCCAACTTGAATTTTCTAGAAATATTGAGTGAGCAATAAGATATGAACTTTTAAAGTTGACCCTTTGTGTACACACTCTTATGAATAGATGGAGTTACTTGTGTGAATATGTGGTTAGCCTTACCTATAAAAGGGTGTCACCCCGATAAATACACGTGATTAATTTTATAGCAAAAAAAATACCAATCAGTTTAATATTATGTACAAATGAGCAAGGTTACTCGTATTAACAAATGGGGTCATTTTTGTGAACAAATTGAGGGTACTCGTATGATTAAATAGGGTTGTCGTATGATTAAATAAGGTTACTCGTGTATACAAGTTAGGTTACTCGATCGTATGAATAGATGACGTTACTTTTGTGAATAGTGGGGGTCACTCATATGATTAAGTAGGATTGTCATATGATTAAATAGGATTATCATATGATTAAGTGATGTTACCTGTATGAAGAATTGTGGTTACTTTCGTGAACAATTAGGGTTACTTGTATAATTAAATAGGGTCTGGGTATGGTAAAGTGAGGTTACTCGTATAAATAAATGGGGTCACTTTGTGAACAATTGGGGTAAGTTGTATGATAAATAGGATTGTCCTGCGACTAAGTGCGGTTACTCGTATGAAGAAATGGGGTAACTTGTATGAATAAATGGGGTTACTTTTGTGAACACTTTGGTTATGCTCGTTTGAATAAATGGGATTACTAATAAGTTTACTCTTATGAATGTATGGGGTTACTAATGTGGATAAAATGGGGTTACTTTTGTGAGCAATAGGGGTTACTCATATGATTACATAAGGTCGTCATATGATTAAATGAGATTATTCGTATGAAGTTATCGGATTTCTCTCATGAATGAATGGGGTTACTTGTTTGAATAAAGGTGGTAATTAATCAGTTTACTTTTACAAATTAAATGAATGGGTTTACTCGTTTGAACAAATGCAGATACTTTTATGAACCTTTGAGGTTACTCATATGATTAAATGAGGTTACTCGTATAAATAATTGAGGTTACTATTATGAATAAATTGTTTACTCATAAGATTAAACGAGATTACTCATGGATTAAAAGTTATTACTTGTATGACTAAATGAGAAACTAATCAATCTACTATTATGATTGTACTCCTTTGAATAAATGTAGTTACCTTTGTGAACAAGTAAGGTTATTCATATGATTAAATGAGGTTACTAGTATTAATAAATTAGGCTACTAGTATGAATAAATGAGTTTACTCATAAAATTAAACGAGGTTACTCATATGAAGAAACGAGGTTACTCATAAATTAAAATGACATTACTTGTATGATTAAACGAGAAAATGAGAAACTAATCAATTTAGTCTTATGAATAATAGGGTTAATAGTTTGATTAATTACAGTTACTTTTGTGAACGATTGGGATTACTCATATGATTAATTCAGGTTACTCGTATAAATAAATGAGGTTACAAGTATGGATAAGTAAGGTTACTCACATGATGAGGCGGGGTTATTTATAGCTTAAATGACATTACTTATACAGTTGTATGACTAAATGATAAAATGAAAAACTAATCAATTTACTGTCGTGGATGAAAGGGGTTATTAGTTTGAATATTGTGGTTACTTTTGTGAATAGTTAGAGTTATTTGTATGGTTAAATGAAGTTACTCGTATAAATAAATGAGGTTACTATTATAAATAAATGGGATTACTTATAACATTAAAAAAGGTTACTCATTAAATTAATTGAGTTTACTCATAATTTAAACGACATTACTTGTATGAATGAACGAGACTACTCATATACTCCAACGACATTAAAGGATCGCTTTTGATGTGGTGCAAAGAAAGGTAATTCTTTCTAGTTTTAAGTTAGGGAATTTACCATTTATATACTTGCGTAGCCTTGTTTTCCGAAAGAAACTTACCATTTGCTAATGTGAAATATTGAGAGAAAGGTTTGACGAAGATCCGAACTTGGGTTTAAGAGACTTATCTTATGCTGGTGGAGTTCAGTTCATAAACTCTGTGTTGTTGTCTATGCACTCATATTGTGCTACTGTATTCATACTATCTAAGGGTGTCTTGAAGAGGATAACATCCATAAATTGACAATACATTTTAGGAGGGGACCTAGTGCATAGTGCATAGTGCATAGTGCATAGTGCATAGTGCATAGTGCATAGTGCATAGGTTATTTAGCTATTTGTTTTTAGGATATTATCTCAGATAATCATGACATATATCCCTTTTTCCAAAATAACTCCTATATTGTCACCCCTATCGTGGATAATCATAAATTTGTAATTTGTCATTAAACATGATGAAATTACACTTGGTTTGACTTTGAAAGGGTTTGATGCCATTTAGGAAGGTGGTTGATAGCTATTAAAAAAATAATCAGTTTTGATACATAATTCAAGGATTTTATTTTTGACAGCAGACTATCTTTTTAAAATTCAATGCCATCAACCACCTTCTTAAATGGCAGCAAACTCATTCAAAATTTAACCAAGTTAACATCGTTTGTAATTTCATCATGTTTAATGACAAATTACAAAGTTTGGATTATCTGCGATAGAGGTGACAATGTGGGGGTTAATTGGGAAAAAGGGCTATATGTCAAGATTATCAGATATAATAACCTCGTTTTTAAATTTATTCAACAAAATTGATAAATATGACATATGTACTTGAAGACATTATTCTCATAAAAGGAAATAGATATCAATTATGAGATTAATATCTTTAAGTAACTATGTTCTACTTGCCGATATTTGCTCTGATAGTGGGTGTGAGAGTTTGCTTGATTTTTCCCCTGCGGCGTCTATGTGTGATATCTTAGCAAAATGGCGTGGCCTTGATAACAGATTGAAGATTAAAGGAGCTTACTTGGCATGTGTCTTGTGGGAAGAGAGAAACAACTTGCTTTTTAACAACAAAATTACCTCTCATGTTATTCTATTGGCTCGTGTCTCACGGTTTGTGGAAGAGAATGCAAAGTATGCTCGCCAAATTTACACAGTGAGCATGACTGCCCCATGCAGCAGCCCACGTCATTGGGTTCCTCCCCCAGCAGGTGCCACGAAAATAAATGTGGATGCATGCCTTGGTGTTGAAGGATGGGTGGGCCTTAGTGCCATTGCCCGCATATCAAATGGTGATGTAGTCTTTGCTGCTACGCGTCGTGTTAAAGCGTATTGGGCTGCTGAAATTGCGGAAGCTAAAGCCCTTGAAATGGCTGTGAGGCTGGGCAAAAGATATGGGCTGCAGGAGATCGTTCTGGAATCGGATTGTCAAGTTGTTATTAATCGCCTCTCCAATTAGCATGCTATTTTTTTGTCATACCTAGATATTACTCTCTCCAGCATTTAATCCTCGTGTGTTTGTTTTTCTTCTGTTGTATGGTCGCATGTTAAGCCCAATGGGAATTATGTAGCACATCATCTAGCTAAGATAATCCCTTTTGGGATTGAACAGATTTGGGAGAACCATTACCCCCCCGGAGGTGGCTCCCTATATTTTGATGGACAATTTGTCCTCGAGTTAATTTAAGTGATACTTTTCCCCTCAAAAAAAAAGGTAACTATGTTCTATGTATCAATTTTGTTAAATAAACATTAAAAAATAGCTAAACTTATGGACTGGATGCTTAGGTTAGAAAAACCGATAAAAATATTAGTGGTCAGGTATCTATATCTCCGATGGAACATATAATTTTTTTTGGTAGTAGCGAGGTTTGATGAATTGCTGACGGCTAGATGTTTATAAACAACACCCATTAATAAAACTTCCTCCGTTATATTTTAAATGAAATGTAGGGCCTTAATACTGAGATTATTTAAGAGAGCAGATCAGAGATAGAGAGGAAGAAAAAGAGGGACTCATGTGATGAGAAAAGGGATAAGTAGAAGTGAATACCATATGAAGTATGTTTCATTCATTTTGAAACGACCTAAATGGTAAGTATTTTATTTATTTTAGAACAGAGGAAGTAATATACAGCAGTGTAATTTTAAATAACAGATAATTGGTAAAAAAAAATTAATTTGTGTGCCATTACACGTGTCGCCCAAAAAAACTGCAAATGTTTAAAATTATGACACATGCCAAGTGGAAAGTCTAGATCACTCTGTTCTTTGGACTGAACTGAACTGAACTGAATTTGTGTGAACTAAACTAAACTGAACTAAACTTAATTTGTCTGAACTGTACAGAACTGAATTGAAGTGAATGAGAAGTGTGAGAGGAAACTAATTGAACTGAACTGATTTTTTCTTGAATTTGTCTGAACTGAATTATTTTTCATCAATTTAATCCAAAAGAACATATCCTTAACAAGCGTCAAGTTCCATGATGTTGCTAGCCCAAAAAAATGTAACATTTGCAAGTTTCGAAAAGTATAGATCACAAATAATATGTTTTAAAAAAACAAAATCGTATGTTTTTATTCTATATCAACATCAATTTGATATGATTTCGTCATATTTTTTTTATTTTACCTTTCTCTAACCATCATTTGAATTTGTGGAAAAAACAACACAAATAATATTTATTTATTCACAAACATTATTTGTTATATACACAAACATTATATGTTTCATTCCTTACAAAAGGAATATAAGAAGAAGATAATACTACCTCCGTTTCCTAAAGATCTTCCTTGTTACTGTTACTACAAATACCAATGAGAATCAAGTTGTATGGGGTGTGGGGTGGGTAAAGTAGGAGAGAGAAAGGGGTTAAGATAAATAAACAAATAAAAAGGGGTTAAAGTAGGAGAGAGAAAGGAAGTAAAATTGAATTAATAATGTAATGGTGGATCATATGATAGGGACATGAGAGTGTAAAAAGGGGGGGGGGGGGGAATTCCAAATAAGGAATAAAGTAAGATGAAAGATCTTTTGGAAACGCACTTAAACGGAAAGAGGGAATATCTTTAGGAAAAGGAGGGAGTATGATATAATTTCATCAAATTTTCATTTTACTCCTCTCAAACCATTATTTATATTTGTGTGAAAAACAACACCAAAATTATTTGCTTGTACACAAACACTATATATTATACTTCCTCCGTTTCATAATACTCGCTACACTTTCTATTGTGGGAAGTTTGACATTACACTTCCTTTTTGGGCAATAAACTCTCTTTATCTCTCTCCTCTCACATGGGTCCCTTTTCTTTTTACTCTCTACCTCTCTCTTCTCCAAAAATTGTCTAGGAGTCCGTGAATTGAGAAGTGTAGCGAGTATTATGAAAAGGAGGAAGTATTATTATATACACAAATAATATATTTTTCTTTTTTGCAATTCAAAGTATTTATTGATAACCAAAAGGATTTACAAATAAAACAACTATAGGCAACAGGCTGCCTAAATAACAGTACCTTACAAACCCTCAAGCAAAGGTAACAACCTGCCTAGCCACCAGAACCTGAAAGCCTTCAAATCATACAATCAGTTTAGTCCTTTCCTGTTCACTACATCTACTGAACACTCTAAAGATGATATCCTTAACTAGATTGCTAGGACTCATTACAGAATGTTTAAAGAACATACTATTTCTTTGCAACCATATTGCATAAAGACTCTCAGTATAAAGTATCACAATCACCTTATCCTTGCTTTTCTTACTTCTAGCTTTCTTTATAGCATTTGCAATCTCCCCCATTAATATAGCCCAAAACATGCGTCTAGACTTTCTTTACTGTAAGTGCAGCTAAAGAAAAGATGATGAGTGGTCTCCAATTCCTACCCACAAATCTTACAATAAGGGCTAACATTCAAATCGCACTGGTTTACCCTGGAAGCATTTTCTAGCCTATTATGCAAGCATAGCCATAAGATGAAATTACTCTTTGGATTTGCTTTGTTATTACACACCAATCTTCTCCATTCAACCCTTTCATTGTCTTCTTGGAGTTTTTTGTATGTCTTCTTAATGCTAAAAGTAATAGGGGAACTAATTGCACTCCATCCTCCAACTCTCACCAAGAGGTCTCTAGAAGCAATGATCTTCCTAAGAATCCAAGTAATGTTACTAGAAATAGCAACATCCTGCACACTGCTTCACTACAGTAGGCATTGACCCACTTCATCCAGAGTTTATCCTGTTTAAAAGCAATAGCCCATAACATAACTTCGACATAGCTGCTTTATTCCGGTTTACCATATTCACCACATTCCAACCACCATCAGTTTTTGGCAATTGGATGGAAGACCATGTCACATGAGCCATTCTAGAATTATAAGCAGCTCCAGTCCACATGAACTTTCTACATATTGTCTCCACTGCCTTATATAACTTCTTAGGAAGAGGGAAAATTTGAGCCCAATAGTTTTGCATACTCCCAAGAATAGACTTAATAAGATGAAGTATGCCAGCATATGAAAGGAAGTGAGCCATCCACCCTTGAGCCTTTGCATTAATTTTGTCAATAAGAGGTTTGCACTGAGAGACACTAAGTTTCTTGGTTGCAAGAGGAACACCAAGATACCTAAAAGGCAATAAGCCAATAGGCATTTGATGTATAGCCTCCTCTTGGTTAATGCATAGATACAACTCTTTTTATCATTTGCCTCCAAATTTGAAGCCTTAGAAAATTTCCTAAAAGCTTCCATCATTTTTCCCACTGAACTGTGATATGCTCTCACAAACATGAGCAAATCATCTGCAAACATTAGGTGAGTGAGCTTCACTCTCTTGCACTTAGGGTAATAGTTTAAACCAGGATGACTACTCATAACCCCCAAATACCTACTAAGATATTCTGTACTCAGGGAAAATAGGAATGGAGACAAGGGATCCCCCCCGTCTCAAGCCTTTCTGAGCAGGGAAAGGCAATGTAAGCATTCCATTTAGGAGAATGGAGTATGAGACTAATCACGAAACCCCAACTCCTTCATCAAATGATCCAAGAAACACCATTCAACAAAATCATACGCTTTCCTAATATCCACTTTAATGACACATCTAGGGGACGTATGACTTCTGTTATAACCTCTTATCAATTCAGTGCCCAAAAGAATATTATCCACTATCTGCCTACTAGTGATAAACCTAGTTCGAGAGCAACTCACCACCTCTGTAATAACTTGTTGAAGTCTACTAGTTAAAATCTTAGAGATCAGCTTGTACATTACAGAACAACAAGCTATAGGTGTAAAATCTTTAGCATATATGGCATTATCAACTTTGGGATTTAAAGTAATAGTAGTGTTATTAACTAGTCTATGACATAAAGTTGTATCAAAGAATTCCATGATACCATCATACACATCTTCTTTAATTATGTGCCAACTTTTTAAAAAAAAAATACTGCATTAAAAGCCCTGATCAATAGCAGCTAAGACACAGTCAATTTCTACAAATATCGTTACCTAATGAGTTAATAACTCACAGGCCTACCGAGTCAATCTTGACCCAATTCTGACCACCCTCAGATTAATGCCCTATCAGAATGAGTACCCAGGAGCTTCTTATAGAACTGCTTAATTTCATCTTGTATGTCTTAGGGATCAGTCAACACAACCTCCTGAGAGTTGTGAAGCAAGGAAATCTTGTTTCTAGCATTTCTCACCCTTGTAGCTGTGAAGAAAAACTTAGAATTAGAATCACCCATTGAGAGCCAGTTAATTCTAGATTTCTGCATTAGGATACTTTCATCTATATGAGACCATTTTTTCAATTTCTCTAAGGTTTCCTTCTCTTCATGTTGCAAGGTAACATCAGACTGCAATGCAGGCAAAGCTCGTAATGCAGCAAGTTTTTTCCTAAGCTCCTCCACTTTACAATGAGCTTTAGAGAAACTTTTGGCATGAAAGTCTTTAAGAGCATGCTTAACAACCTTCAACTTCTCCCAAATATTCTTCATTTTATGGTTACAATGAATAGACCCCCCAAGATCTATGCGCAACTTCAATAAAACCTTCTTGGTCTGCAAGAAAATTAGAGATCTAAAGGGTCTCCCCCCTTCCTGTTGAATTCTATCCAGAGTAAACAGCAAGGAGTGTGATCTGACACTCCAGCAGGGGGATACTTAAGCACAACATCAGTATAAACAGAGATCCAAGCACAATTGACTATAGCCTTGTCAATTTTGCTTAAAATCTTTTCCCCGCCTGTACCTTTATTATTTCAAGAATAATAAACACCAGAAGAGGGAGCTTCAATGAATTGGTGATCCTCCATAAAGTTGCTGAAATCAATTGTTTCAGCCTGGCCAACATCAGACCCCTGAATTCTATCAGCTGCATATCTAACATCATTATAATCTCCCATCATAATACACGGAGTTTGAATGTTGGTAACAAAATCACTTAGCTCTAACCATAGTGACTTCCTATCCTGGATTGTGTGGAGACCATACACAACTGCAAAATGAAAAAGATGAGCACCATTGCTATTTTGAACATTAACAATGATGAGCTGATCAGACATGAAGTTTAGCACCACCCTAGCTTCACTCTTCAACCATCCTAAACAAATCCTACCTCTAGGAGAAGCATCATAATTGTACACCCAACTCCATTTTCACCAAATTGCTACTATATTTTCAATTTATTATGAGGCCCAACCCTTGTTTCCAATAAAACACAAACGGTAACATGCTGCGAGTGGAGGAAGTGTTTTATTTCCTTCAATTTGAAGGGGTCATTCATACCCCTAACATTCCAACTTGTCATTATCATTATGACAAATAGGGGTTTGGTCCCCTAGCACCCCCTGGTAAGCCTGAGCCAAATTGTAAATGAACCCCACTTTGCATGCTTTTCCCTTCATCTTTAGTTTTACTTGTAACCATTTTCCATGCCCCACCCTCCTTTGTTTCTTTTTCCTGAACTCTAGTAGGCCGGTGTTAAAACTGGTGTTATAATCACAGGTTCAACATTGTGGTTAGTAGGAACTTCAGTAGATTCCATCAATTCATCAGTAACCACACCATCAGATTCTACCCTTATCTCTTGAACAACCTCTTCTACAGACTTAGCCACTGCAATTCCTTTCTTAAGAACCGATTTCCGAACAACTTTACTAGGCCCCTGGCTTGGATTTTTGTTACAACTATATCCCACCATTTGACACTTCTTACAAGAAGGAGGCAGCCAATCAAACACAACTTTTTGGTTAAACACCTGCCCATTAGGATCCTCCACAGCCACTTCCCTAAGAATGTCTTAGGTGACATCTAATTCAATCAGCACACGAGCAAACGAGACCCTCAGCCCCTTGCTAGTACACTCATCAGCATACAAAGGCACCCCAAGGATACTCCTAATTCTACACAATGAATCTCCTCCCCAACAACTCAAAGGCAAGTTTGGGAACTTAACCCAAATAGGTATGACTTTTAGTATCTCATCATGAAAATTAAAATTTGCGATCCAATGTTTGGCAATCATTGGCTTGCCATAGAACAAATGAGGCCCTAAAAACAACACCTTATCTCTTTCCTCGCTAGACTGCAGTCTAACAATATAAAAGCCTCCCTCATGCTTAAAAATAGTTGGTTCCTCTATACAACCCTACTCAGAGTTAAGATATTGAGATATAGAATTTAACGTAGGGTTTTGCCCCGCTACATAAACCACAACAGCATTAACCCAACATTCACTTTGCCTTTCAATCTCAAAATCTTATCCAATTTTGCAATTCTAGCACCATTCTTAATAATTGGGGCTACAAATTTTAAACACATACCTTTGTTTGAAATCCTGTTTTGAGCTGTGAAGCTCTTCCACTTCAGATGTGCAGCCTCCACATGATTCTCATTTTCAGGGGTTTCCGTCATCGGAGCTTAAATTGGGTTTTCCTTCACCAAAGTAGCAAGAGTTACTGTTCCTTTCATTTCCTCCACTAAATCAGCCAAAAGTTGCTTTTTTGAAGCTTGATCCCCATTACTCGAGTTCCCTGGAGTCGACGAGTTGCTCACCTGTCCCGGATTCTTCTTTTTCGGTCCCATAACCGACCAACGATGCAGGATAATTACTCACCTTATCGTGCGCCAATAGAGGATTTTAGGAGGGTCTCGATAATAATTTTTTAAAGGATATTTCAAAAATACACCAACTCTATATTTTTGACATTCCTTACAAAGGGAAAAATAAGAATGAGGATGTGCCATTCAAAAATAAAGAAAAAGAAAATCACAATTACACAACTAAGCTTGCTGCCAATTAGTGTCAAAAGCCATGTTGTCCTTTGAAGTCTGGAACCTTGGAGGAGTCTTGTAGAAAGACCATGATGTTCTTATTACATGTTTCTCAAACATCTCACTGTTAAAAGGTTTATCATAATATTTAGCATTATATTCTTTCTTTATTGGTAATATGATTAAATTGCCTTTAAGAGCGTTTATACACAGTTGGCGGGTAAAAGCTAGTGAAAAAGTTAGATAGCACCCAATGAAATATAACTAGTATTTTTGGCTTGAACGATGCCACGAGATGTCATAATTATCAAATGTATTATTATTCATAAGTTTTGTAATTGATTTTAAATTAGCTTTTCGTAATTTTCTTTCTAGTGCGAAATTGAAAAATGGATGTTATGGCATTATAAGTTGTTTTAAAAAAAACATCCAAGTAATTGGGGATAAAAATAACAGTGTCAATAAAATTAGGGTAAGAGAACGTTCTTACTTTAATAAAAGTGTTAGATTATCAAAAAGTTTATATATGTCTTTACAGTTACATATACTTATAAGACTATATTATGTTTTACTTTGAGAAATTAAACGTTCTTATTGTAGTGGATTGGAGGTCAAATGCCCACATTTGATTTCAAAGGTAAGTGTTCGATTCCAAAGTAGCTATACATTGTTAACATCTTTTAATGAGAGCATAAACATCTATACAAATATATTAAAGGTGTGCGTGACAATGTATACACGCCACGTGGCACTTCTGTTACTCCACTAGAATTGTCAAATGTGTACATAAGTCATGTCAATTAACAAAAGTAAAATTAGCTTGCAACAAGATTTGAACTCATGACCTCTTGCTATTATACATGACACAATTACCATCTCAATCAATTTTTTATCATGCTTTAAGTGTCCACATTATTATATTTTTGTACTTTTTCAATGTTGAGTTTTTTTTAATATATTTTAATGGAAATAGGAAAAAAAATGCATATCAAATTCGAAAAACAACACCAACCCGGGACAACGTTCGGGCCCAAATATTAGTTTGTATTAGAAATTTGAGAAAAATGTCACATGGCACCATTCTTTTGATAGGAATGTCTTTTAATATATTGTATAAATTGATGTTCCTTCCTTACGGTGAAGGGAGCTTTTTCTTCTTCTTGAGGACTCATTTTAACTTATTTCTTTATTCATTTTGGCTATTTGGTATTAAATGGCTATTACGATATTAGAATATATTGTTTATCAAGAGATTTGAGGGGAAAAAAATGATTAGTATGTTCAAGGATAAGAATTTTATCTAGACCTCAACTTTTATAATTTATACTTTTTTGTTCTGTAATTTATAGGTTAGATATTGAGAATAGGGGGAAAGATAAGATAATTCCTACAATCCTATTCCTATAAACACCATATTTAATAAGATTTGAACCTAAAAGTTTTGTCGAATTACCAACCAGTATTATTTGATAGTTGATATGTTCCACAATGACATAGGACAAAGAAAATATCACGCCTATGTTCTTAAGTATTGACGCTTGTGTCAAATCAAGGAAAAAACTGTGTCATCTTATAATTAGTCAAATATTTTAACGTCCACTGCTGGTGTTCCATACATGATACAACAATATACTTTATTACATTTTGAGTCCTTTCCCTATATCATAGTTCAATTTCTTGGCCCTTTAAACTAACTATATGACATTTTTTTCCCACTTGGAACGTCATGATGAGATGAATGATCATTTCAACTTGGAACCTCTCATAAGTTAACCCCGTCTAAATTTGTGGGTAGACACTTTGGGATTAGCGATGGTAAGGAAAAACTCTCTCTCAAAGTACTTCTAATGGAGATTGAACCCTCAACATTAAGGTTGGAAGGTTCTTTTCCTTACCATTAGACAAGTTTGGTACTGACTATGTCATGTGGTAGTAATATGATGGTAGTAATGGACGAATGGTGCGGTACTACTATTTTACAAACACCGCTTCATAGCAGTAGTGAGTCGGTTAAACGGTTAACTTTACTAGTTTCTCCCGAGAAAAAGAAAAGAATATGCATGCGTATATGCTAAACAAAATGCATTTTTTCTATGATGATTATATAACCTGTATACTACTACTATTCTGTTTTTGTATAGGTGATATAGAATATTGATGAAATAATATATATATATATATAAGAAGTAAAAAAATGAAAACATTACGCAATACTATATTTTGTCATAATTCGAAAAACTAATACCGTTTTAGAAATTATATTTAGTAAGTATGTATTATAAATACTAATGGTTGTGTACATTAAAATCTTATTACAAAAAGCAATTGCCGCAAGAGTGTGGTTGGCTCAATCGATAATTTACTAGTAACATATATCTTTTTCATCCTCAATTTATTGAGTCAAAGAAAAACGAGTACAATTCATGTATAATTTAAAAGTTATGTACGAAGATGATGTTGTATTTTAATATAACCTTATTTTTTCTCAAACATAGTACAATTATTTCAATTATTAACTTAAAGTACTCTTTCAGGATCACAAGAAGCTAAGGAATATGAGAACAATTCACTTGATCTTTACCAAGTAAAATATGAAAAAATAGGTTAAGGTTAAGCCTATACAAAAAAAAAAATAACTAAATGAATGAATGAAAGAATAAATAAATAATCATCCTAGCTAGCTATACGTGCATAATCCACTAGCTAACTCTATATACATTTTCGTTATATGGAAAAGGTTAAAACAGCTTGCTAGCAAATTCGCCTTTAGGACTCCCTACCTCACTTGCACATGAACTAGAATTATTAGCCGCCGCAAAATCTCTAAGCTCGGATAAACTCCTTCCCAAATGCAAAGCCATCTTCATCTCAAATAACTCACCATTCTCTCTTTTCCCTAAATCTTTCTCTTCTAAGTTGGACTTAACTTTCTCTTCTAACAAGTTAAAAAAGCCAGCACAATTCCTATACATCTCAAACACCATCCCTACTTGTCCACCATGCTCTATAGTGTTCACCACACTAGCCAAGGACCCTGCAACTGCCGCCACAACCCCTCCTACCGCCCCGCCATGGCCTCCGAAAGCGGATCCAACTGCCGCTATCCCCATGAGCAATGGACCAGAGACGGCTAGGGTTTTGTTCAACTTTAATGCCTTGTTCCCTAATTTAACAAAATCCTCTATATCCCTCCTATCTATCACTCCCACAATTTGTTTCATCTCCTCTTCCAACTCTTTACTCCATCCATTCACTACTCCCTCTTTCTTGGCATGCAAGTTTTCTTTAGTATTACTCCCATATCCATTTTCTGGAGACAAAGGTTTCTTAAAGGGCCACCACATAGCTGGCTTGAATGTATTAGGGAATTTATCAATCATGGCCCCTAGAAGAGGAAGAGGATATGCTTTATCTAGGGCTAAAACTCTTTCCATTGCCTCCTCTACATCTTCTTCTGTAGGTGATTCAAGAGAAAGACATGTTTCTATCTCGGTTCGAAGCTTCTTGAACAGCCTCACTGCATTTCTTTGCTCTTCAACTAGCTGAGAAGGTTGGATCTTGTTCATTATTGAAAGGATCCCTGTTCCTGCAACAAATAGTAGGGTTGAAGCTACCTTCAAACCTAGGACAGGCTCATCAGAGGATAATCCTACAGCCATACCAACCATGGTGGTCGCAGTTAGGGTTACCATGTTGAGGGAATTTAACAATAAGGAGTTCCAATTTTCACGTTGTTTACCAATGTTTTGGTGCATCTCAATCCTATCTAAAACAGCCTCTAGAATTACATGTAGTTTAATGGTAGCTAATGATGTGATAATGTCATCCTCATCATGACTGACTTCTTGTGGTGTAGAAATGTTTTCTGATGGTAGGACTGTTTTTGTGTTTTTCTTAAAGAGGGTAACATTTGAGATGTTTAGGTTTTTCAAAAACTTACCATTATTTGGTAACTTTGGGATCGAAATGGCTGATTTTATACTGAGGCTAGAAGTCATAGAACGAATAAGAGATTGTGTAACATCGTTTGATCTTATTGTTAATGATCTTATAGATGAAGATTGTAACGTAGTCATATTATAAAATTAACTTGGAGGAATGTATATTGTATAAGATAATGATTGATGAATATATTTGAACTTTCAGATAGATCTTGGTTGTATTGAATGTTGAAAATGGTGTTGATGAAGATTGTAAAAAGAGAGAAATATGAGTTTGTAGTTTGGTTTTTCGGTTTTTGGCCAAGAAGCGTTAGATTTATATATGCATGCAATGATGCAAAGTTGGTAAGAGTACACAGTTTGACAATGTTGACCAATAACGTACAAGGTAGTTTGGTTTGACAAAGCACATTGAATGGACCTATTCATTCTTTCAATTTTATTGTTTCTTATGGATAAATTTTACTTGGAAAATACTTTTCTTATCTTGCAAATTGGATCACGAAATTTGACGACGTGCATGTGCGCACTGCGCAGTAGGGTAGGGTTAGCGCGAAAAATTCAGATCAGTACTGCTACGAACTACGAAGCATGCATTCTTCTTCTCGAAGGGGCGTCAGGCTTCCTCTGTTGTCCAATTCTAATTTCTAATACCCCATTTTGGCATTTTCGTATGTTGCGTTAATCATAAATTGGATTCAGAAGCAATTTTTTTATTCAATAAAAACTACTCAATGGATAAAATATAAATCAGAGATGCAAGACATAATGGCTGCCTATTACGACACATGACAATGTCTGAGTAGCTATCTATCTCATTAAATTAAGGTCGGGATAAAACAAAAGTCTTTAATTATGTGGATAACGGCTTCGTTTTTAATTATGTGGAGAAGGGTTTCAGCTCTAACCTACACCTACTAAAGTGCTCAAACTTTCTACTTTAATAGGGGCATTTTGCTCTTTTTGTAAGAGAATTGGTATTATCAATATTATTGGGATTGAGATCCTACTTTGGATCGTAAAGATTGGTAGGATAGAATCGACGAGATTGAATCGTAAGATCGTAAGATCGTAAGATTGTAAAATATAGGGTAAATTAGTGAAAATTATACTATAATATGGTCAAAATACTCATGTTAGAACTTTACACACATTAATAATGATATTTTTCATTCTCAAATGGTGATAGTAGTTCAATACTCTAAGGTTGAAATAACATGTGACCAAAAGCCAATAATAGAAAGATAATATTTGGAATTATTTTGTAAAATTTTATGATAGAATCGGATTGTAGAATAATAGGATCGTAGATTCGTATTATGATTCTACCATGTGGATTTTAGTAGTCTGGTAGGATCAAAAGATTATTTAATTAAGATTCTATGTAGAATCGGGATCGAAATTGTCCTTCCAAATCGTAGGATAGTAAGATTCGGATCGAGATTTTAACAATAATAATTGGTATCATTTGGAAAGAAATCAGTACTATTAGGACATATTTTGGTATAACCAGAAGTATAACTGGTAACCAATTGCTTTAGTTTTCTTATCCCTAGACAAAAGAAAAGTTTAAACACAATTTTTTTGAAGAAGCTTCACCATTAGTGCAATTTATGGTACCATTAGAACAACTTTTGGTGCCAAAATGATAGCCAATTATTGGTACCAATTCAAATGCAATCCAAATATAATCTATGATGAGCTACAACTTTTATCGTAGATCGGTTAATTTGTTTTCGGTATGTATTAAAAGGTATATTTCCATAATATCTTTAGATTTTCTCTATTATTTGTACCTCGCAAGATTGGTTTTATCATGCAATTAGTTCTTGTCCCGGGTCATACGTCTCGGATTATTAATGACGTGTATTTGAAGTCTTCAAAAATAGAAATATATGTCTTTAAATCGTTCCCCCCTCCCCCAAAGACCAACATGAGCATAGTAGTGTATGTAGTTGGTTAGTGCATTAGCATATCAAATGAGAGGTCATGTGTTCGAGTGTTGAAACACACATTTTTATGGTTTAATGTCTCATTTGATTGTATGGAGGAGGGGATAGTACATGTGGAAACATGGCATTTGTTTGTCTTGGATTATATATATAAAGTTGTTGGAGCTAATATATTTGATTCATGATATTAATGCATTAGCATCACTGTACATTTTTTCCAATTATATTTTCCTCATACAAAATCAGTCCGATTTAAGTCAGTAAATTTATCCAATTAAACAAATTTAAGTTCAGCTCTTAGACTTTAGTATAACAAAAAGATCATCTCTTAGAGTTAATTTTTTATCTAATAATTAATTATGTACAACAAAATTTTGCTTTTCAATAGTAAAATTAATTCACTAATGAAACTCCGTATGATATCTACAAAAAGAAAAATAAAACTAACAAATTAAAATCATATTGAATCAAATAATTTATCCATGAAAGCTACAATCTTTGAGTATTAGATTCGCAATGTAAAGTATCTCTCGTAGAGATCTTTTCGAGCATGCAATCTATTCAGACTTCAGAGAGACAACCTAATGATTTGTTGTTGTGGCAAAACGATTTTCACCCGATTCTTTTGACTGTATTTAAAAGAAAGATTTATGTTGCGATCTTACATAATTCTTTATAAACAAAGCAATTTTACGATAATCAACCAAGAGGAGACATTAAACTAGACAAACAAACACAACTTCAAACATAAGGAAAGACTGGTACCAACATAAGACACTCTTATATATGACATACCATTCACCAAGAAGGGCAACAGGCAAAAAAAATAGATTTAATTTGAGTATTGTAGTTGTGAACATAATTACGTGTCAATGATTAATAAACGCAAACCCTAAGGACTAATAAAGGCGCATATGAACACATCATACTTTTTTTTTTTGAGGGGAAAGAGAAGTGCATTAATCAAAGGGACAAGGTGTCCATAAGTACATAAGGTGTTACAGCACTAGGACAGTGATGCTCCCAACATTGCTCAACACCAAAAGGCACAACTTTAGCAAGGTTATGGGCAATAGTATTCCCATCCCTTTTAACATGAGAAAAAGAAACAGAAGAGAAAGCATTACACATAGCAAGAATATCCCCAAGTACTGCATCCAAGTCAGAGAAGAAAATTGCTGCTTTTGTTAATCTTTTCGTGGCTACTAGAGAGTCGGACTCGAAAATCACATCCCCATACCCATGAGCTTTGGCTAAGCGGCTTGCCATATAAATAGCCTTGCATTCAGCTACCTCGGGAGGCCAGTAGGCACGCACACGTCTGGTTGCAGCAAAGCACACCTTATCTTCCGAGTTGCGAGCTATCACTCCAAGTCCCACCCACCCTTCCTCGGCCAAACTTGCATCCGTGTTCAATTTAATAGCGCCTGTAGCGGGAGCATGCCATCGGCCTGGGCTCGGAACCACGGGGGAGCGCACTCCTCCATAAATCCTCACAGCATATGTGTTAAAATCATCGACTTGTCTCATGATTCTCTGGCCCACAACAGTGGCAGGGTGGCTTGTATGCTCAAAGACTTTCCTGTTTCTTTCAACCCAAACATTCCAACGGATATAACAACCCTTTTGGACCATATTTGCATCCATCTCATTCCATCTGACGAGGGTCTCACACATGGATTCATCTTCCACTCCTGGCACTAACATATAACTGCATACCTCTTTCCACAACTTTAGCGACATTGGGCAGCGATAGAACAAATATAATTGCGTTTCCTCCTCTCTGGCACAACAAGGGCAACAAGCTTCGTCGATGAGGTGACGTTTCTTAAGCACTTCCCTTACCGGGAGTGAATTTGTGCAAGCACGCCACAGGATATGACGAACCTTAGGTGACACAGTTAAGCTCCATAAAATATTCCACACTCTATGAAAATCCAGGTTCCCCCTTTTCCAAGCATATAAGCAGTTTTCACCGAATAAGTGCCATCCTTAGAGTACGCCCAAGTTAAATCGTCCTGTAAACATCTAGTGCTTAAAGGGATGGCCATAATACAATGTTGGTCACGTTCATTGAAACGGCTCTCAATAAGGTCCACATTCCACTCCTTCCGTTCAACATCCATTAAATCTCCCACCACATCCAGTCCCTCCACTCGAGCACTCTTGATGAATCTACCTTCTTCATCCCCCACCCATGGTGCGCTCCATATATCAATTTTCATACCATCTCCAACCCTCCAAATCAAACCTTCCAATACCAAATTCTTCGCGCCCCAAATACTTCGCCACGAGTAGCTATGCGAATAGCCTAACCATGCTTGACAAACATCACCATGAGGATAGTACTTGGCCCTCATTACCCTACTCAGAAGAGAATTTTTGTAATGCAGTAACCGCCAAACTTGTTTACCCAACAAGGCATCATTAAAGACCGCTAGGTCCTTAAATCCCATACCCCCATACACTTGGGTTTACACATTTTCTCCCAACTTAGCCAATGCATCTTCCGTTCATCCCCTTTCCCTCGCCACCAAAATCGAGCCATAGCAGAATGAATTTCTTGTATAACAGCCACGGGAATCTTGTAAACGCCCATCAGATAGGTAGGCAATGCTTGGATTACAGCTTTGATATGAACCTCTTTCCCAACTCGTGACAACAACTTTTCTTTCCAACCCCTCAACTTCTTCCACATTCTATCTAATAGTTCCCGAAAAATCACTTTCTTAGATCACCTAACCATAGATGGTATACCAAGATATTTCTGGTGTCTATCAACCTGCCTCATATGGAGAATAACAATCAATTCTTCTTTTTTCTCACAGTCTACCCCACGACTAAACGATACTTCCGACTTTTCATAATTAATTTTCTGCCCGGATGCTGCTTCATATTTGTTGAGAATATCAACTATTGTCAAGCATTCTTGTCGGGTAGCCCTGGTAAAGAGAAGACTATTATCTGCAAAAAGAAGGTGAGAAATTTCTGGACCATTTCGGCTTGCTTTCGCACCATGAATTTCTTTCGTAGCCACCTTGTGTTGAATCATCTGAGAAAAGGCATCAGCAACCAAGATAAACAGGAACGGAGATAAAGGATCACCCTGACGCAATCCTCTAGAGGGAGACAAAGAACCACATACTCTTCCATTAATGATGAAAGAATATGAAACAGTAGCAACACAACTCATCACCAGGTTAACCCATCTTCCATCAAACCCCATTGTCAACAAGAGCTTCCTGAGAAAGCCCCACTCCACTCTGTCGTAGGCTTTACTCATGTCAAGTTTCATCGCAATCAATCCTTTCCTGCTATTATTCATCTTCTTCATAGTGTGAAAGATCTCCAGAGCAATGAGAGAGTTATCCGAAATCATTTGTCCAGGGACAAAAGCACTTTGATTTTCAGTTACAATTGCATGGAGAAATTGTTTGAGCCTTAGAACAATAGCTTTAGAAGCTATTTTGTACAAAACATTACATAAACTGATAGGCCGAAATTCGGAAATGACGTAGGAGATTTCACTTTAGGAATAAGAGCAATATTAGTACGATTGACATCACCTGGGCAAGCACAGTTATGTAAAATATTGCTAATATAGGTAAATACCTCATCTCCAATGATATGCCAGAACCTCTGATAAAAGATGGCATGCATCCCATCAGGTCCGGGGGCCTTACAAGGGTGCATCTCACATAATGCTGCATAAATCTCCTCTTTTGTGTATGGACGCAACAAAATATCATTATATTGCTGGGTCACAGAAGACGTCACATGCTTTAGAACTTCTTGTAAATTTTCGCCAGATGGCACAGACGAAGTGAAAATAATATCAAAATATCGATCCACCTCTCTCTCTATGCTCTCTTCCTCTGTTTGCCACACACCATTGCAGTCCTTTACACCATGAATAAAGTTCCTCTTTTTCCTCTGAGACGCCTTATGATGAAAATACGCAGTGTTTCTGTCCCCATCCTTTACTTTCGCAACTCTCGACCGAAGGTACCAGTAAGCCTCATTCTTAGCATGTAAACCATCAAGCTCACTCTCCAAATTAAAGCTGCACAGATATCACAATTCTCCCTCGAAATCGAGCCCCTCTGCGCCACATGAAGCTTTTTCTCAACTTGATCAATCTGCTTTTTTAAACCCCCGAAACTCTTCTTACTCCATCCTTGCAAGTTTTTTGCCACCGCCCCCAATCTTTTAGTAAGGTGCTCACCCTCCGTTGCACCCCAAGCATTCTTCACCACCTCCTCACAAGTATCATCTAACAACCACCCAGTCTCAAATCTGAAACCACGACTGCCCCTCACTCGCTCCCCTCCACTAACACCTTCTTTTAACACCACCGCAGCATGGTCCGAACTGTATCTAATAATCTAACTGAATGCTCAATGAAAGCCTCCGAAAACAAATCCAACCATTCACGAGATATTATAAAAAAACACATCATACTAATGAAACCCCCAATAATTGTAACTTTGTAAGAGCATGAGCAATGGGGTTGGTTTTGGTTGGTCTAACAAAAAGTAAAGCTAGCTTTACTTAGCTTTACCATTGAAGCAATTGGCCCTTGGAGTTGGTTGGTCTGGAATTCTAGACCAACCATGCCTTGGATGGTGTGCATAAACAACAAATGGGGTGTTGCCATATGTATCAATATTGTTTTATTGTTGCTGTTTTTTTACAAGATTGTTTTTTTTTTGTTTTCAAGTAAATAAAATCAGCTTATAATTTTTAAAAAAAAATTAAATTACAACTATAAAAAAAATTATCTATAAATTGAGCCTAAATTTGATATATTTTATCATATTTTTTCACAACCTACTTTTCTTTCTAATAACTTTCTCCTACCTAAAATTATTCAAAATGTATATAAATTAATTAATATATCACTAATTAAAACATGAATAAAAATTATCTACTCTATATAAGAATAAAAACATTTTCAATAGGAAAGAGAGTATATGATGGAGTATACCAAAAGTAAGAGAGAGAATTAGAAAAGCCAAGTAGAACTAGTCTAGCCATTGTGAGAAAAAAAAGATGAGTTGGTGGGAAGTTAGTGGGATGTGAGGTGTAAGAAGGAGGAAAGGAGAGAGAATGGAAAAACTACAAAGACCAACAAAAACCCACCCACCCATTGTAGATGCTCTAAGAGGCCGGGGATATTTTTTATTTTATTTTAATCATCAAAGTCTTCATTTAATGAGGTAGATAAATATTTCGGATCCCCTCAAAAAAAAAAAAAAAAAAGAGCAGATGAAAAAAATCATTCAAGTGAACAAGAACGAACTAGTAAGTACTGGCTACTGGAGACCAAATTTTATTCATCTTTCCTACTCAGAAACCTAAAGAAAACAAAAACCATGACTGGAAACATTGCAAAGAAGGGTTTGCAACGGTATATGTCCCAACTTCAGCGCCATCCATTAAGAACCAAGGTAATCTCTTTCTCTTTAATCTGCTAAATTGGGTGTTTTTAAATTCAATTTTGTTGTAGAATTTCTGAGTTTTTGTTAATTTTTATGTTTGATGATAATTTCAGGCTTTTACTGCTGGGATTTTATCAGCAATAAGTGACATAGTCTCTCAGAAACTTTCTGGCATCCAAAAGCTTCAAATTCGACGTATTTTGCTCAAAGTGGTATAATTTTTGCTATTTTACTGTTAAAAAGAACTAGTTCTTGACTATCAATTATTCAATTGCTTTTAGGGTTTTGAATTCAAAAGAAAAGATTTTGCCTTTCTTTTGCTTAGTTTCTTCAATTTTGAATTGATCCCAAATTCCCATTTTAGTTTATAAATATTTGACTTGTTTAATTTTGCCCTTTATTGAGCTTTTAGTTGTGACGCAATGGGTGATGAATTGTGTTCTGTAGAATTATCTTCTTTTTACTTTGAAAGTTAACCTTGTATTGATTTTATTAGTTCAAACATCAGTCTATGTGAAATTATAGTGTTTCAATATTTCATAGTTGATTTGTCTTAGCTATATCTTCAATTCTTTTGCAGCCAATTGACTACTTTAATTAGCATCGTTACACACCTCTTAACTTGAAAAGAGTAGTTCTTTAACTCCATCTTGATAATCAAGAAAAGAATAATTAATTAGTGAAAATTAGAAAGTCAAAATGTAATCATGGATTGAAGATAATGAAGCACGAAAGTGTGCTGTGTGCGGAGTGTTGGTTAGTTAGAATTCCTTGTCATAAAATATGATTAAAATAAAGGATCATTAAGCTGTTTGCTTTCTGGTGGGTGTTTCGACCGGAATTTATAATATGTCAGGAGCTTCTTTGCTGCTATAACACTATGTTACTTGGACTAAAAATACTTGGACTGATTTTCGAATGCGGTATAGAAGTACAATATGACGTTTGGGGCTTCAAATTAGACTAAAGATTGATAACCTCGTTAGAGGATTAGTTAGTATCTTATAGTTTTGTGTATGATTCAAACTATATTTGTTACTCATTTACATTTACCAATGAATGTGCACTTAATGCAGCTTTTTGGATTTGCTTATCTTGGACCATTCGGCCATTTCTTTCACATGTTACTTGATAAGGTTTTCAAGGGGAAGAGGGATCCAAAGACAGTGGCGAAGAAGGTATCTTAAACATCATTTACTATCTAAACCGAGTGTAAAGACTGTAAAAGTTGATGAGCTGCTGTTTACAATATGTTGCTTTAACATTTCACCTTAAGATTTGTGTTGACTCAATGAATTAGGGACTTGAAACTTTTTTAGACTAAAAGATTGGGATTTTTTCATGTGATGGATGAGTTTGATACATGGACGTCAGGTTGTGTAGCTATGTCCAACACTTGTCATCAAGTGTGAGTAACACACTTATTTAAGATTTTAGCGCAAACTTTGGTTTCAGTGTGCCTGAGTTCATGCTAAAGGGATCTCTTGTTGTGGTCCTGTGAAGAATGAAGATTACAGTGACTCATTGATCTACATCATGTTTGTCAAACTGGGACTCGTCAAAGATCATGTTTTATTGATTAGATGTACTTTTACATGCTTTTAGCATCTTTCGGGAAGGGGCTGAGACAAGGAAATAGTGAGATCAATAATATCACCTCTAATCTGATCCCCTTCCATGTTTCTACTGTTAATCCAAAAGGAAGAGAGTACGAGAAATGCTCATATAATATTTTTTCTCTCTGTATGTTACAGGTTGTTTTGGAACAATTGACTGTTTCTCCATTGAACAACATGCTTTTTATGATATATTATGGATGGATCGTGGAGGGTAAGCTGATTTCATTTTATTATGTGCATATTTTAGCGACGATGTTAAACTGAGTGTCGATTATACTTCAAAATTAGGAGAATTTTTCTTTCTTATTTCTTGCTCTCTGGTATCACAACCTGATCATATTGCTTGGACAGTTGGGTAAGTCTGACAGTCATAAGGTTCAAAATGCTGGACATCATGCAACTATACTTTTATCTGCTAATGTAGTCTATTGGTCATCTCCTCTTCCCACTACTATGATGATAATACCAATTCAGTTGTATCTTAATAACTATATCTGTTTGAAAGCAATGAGCAGCCATATCTTTTGATAGTTGACTAATGCTATGGATCTAATAACGTTGACCATCATTATTACTTTGTGAAATGCAGGAAGACCCTTTACCCAGGTCCGAAGTAGAATTCGGAAAGATTATCCATCTGTTCAGCTGACAGCATGGACGGTATTACACAGATATTTTCCTAAATTCAGTCTTTTGTATGGTAGAACTCTGATATATTTACAAGTCTAACGTTCTCCATTTGATGATTGTTCAGTTTTGGCCAGTTTTTGGTTGGATAAATCACCAGTACGTGCCATTGCATTTACGTGTGATCTTCCAGAGCATGGTCGCTTTTTGCTGGTAATTGACTATATACTTGACTTCCGTGTTACCAAAATTCTTCATTTTACCTCAAGTATCCGTGTCAGATTCTAACACTCCCAAAATGGGTGTGGTCATCTAGAACTTTGACACTTCATTTTGGGTCAAAACTCAAGGAAATTTTACATGAAATAGCCGAGTTAGACACTTGGAGACTTGGAGTCTCAGACACATGCCCATGTCGGGCACAAGTATACAAGTCCCGTGTAACATAGTTTTGTCTTTCCCTTTTTTCCCCCTTGTGTTTTTGTGCGTGTATATACATATAAAAGTTAACAAAGCAATACCTACTCGGTTTCCTTTTGACTTCTCAGGGGAATATTTCTGAACTTAAGAGCAAGGTCCATGCTTCTTACCAAAGCTTGAGGAAACTAAAGCACGGAATGTAACTAGCTCCTCATTGGCCACCAGGAAGTAGCTCTCCCTGATTGGTCGACATGAGCGAAATTAATGCCTATCCTATTGGTATGTTTTACATCAAAAAGCGCAGATGGTTGGATTTGTTGGAGTTGAATTGCTATAGTGGATATTCTGAAATGTACATTGTAAACCTGCATATAAGTTCTTGCAAGGCCTATTATCTTCTTAGGCGGTAGCTACATTGAATCTAGTGATGTTTCTGTCATTTTAATCCAACAAAAGCTAGTGTCTTATGGGAATAAAAGATTTATACAGAAATTAAGGTGGTTCCTTGTACTAGATTTGGAACCTGCATATGCGTTGTACTAGAATGCACTTCTTTATGATACTCCCTCCATCCCAAGTGAATTGCAACAAATGTCATTTTGAGATGTCCCAATGTAGTTGCAATATATTCTTTTTAGTGAACTTTCGTCTCTTATATTGGGCCTACACCTGCTCGCCTACTTTTTTTCTCTCTTACTTTTTCACTCTGTTAATAGCACTTGTAGCCATTGTAGCAGCTTAACTCCAATCAAGGGAGTATTTGATTATTGATGCATATTTTGAATCAGGATTACAGTTTAAACGTGTATTGTTTTTCGAGGGTGGACAAACAATGAGTCTTGTTTGCACCCCGCGTGATGAAGGGCTTTGATGTGAAGTAACATATAAGAAATTTAACATGCAGAATCAAGTACTTTGTGTAGATAAATTTGTTGTTTGGTTATGCTTTTCTGATAGGAGCATGCGTAGGCCTTAGAGTGTAACCAGAATTCTCTACAGTTAACGGTCTAGTCACTTAGGGAATCAAATGTGGCGACGGGTGGTTTTGGAGATACATATTCTGCTTTTTGGGTCTCAGTTTAGTAACTGGGTAGTTCAGATAATCAGAGTGGATTCTATTTTTGTAGAGTACTCCCGCTAGTGTAATACACATGAAAGTATGTATGACATTGGAGATTAAGATTCGTGATGAAGACTGTGAAAACTGAGAAGGGCAGTATAAGACTTCCTGGTGCAATTAACTTTTGCCTAATTTAGGTTTGAAGAAGGTTGTCAATAGTCAAAACATATAGTATTTTCTGTCTTTTTTGCAGAGTTCTTCCATATATTGCGTTGGTGTACATTCCTGATTGTATTTAGCATTGCATTTACACTGACTAAGTTTCTTTCTTAATAATGTTAAAATAAAGGACTTTATTGAAATGGATGTTTCAAAAGTCAACTTAGTGAATCTAGCTATAAGCGTATAAGCCAAGCTTTTGAGAATAAGGTAAGAGTACAAGGAAAAACCCCAGTGCTAAGAATAATAGCGGCAAGATTTGAATATGTAGTAAGGTAGGAATTTTACCACTAGACGCATATTACTTGAAGTTACCGAGTACCTTATGTTACTCGGTCGTGATTGTTTAATAAAAAAGCTTTTGATGAAGTGAATATATTAGGATAGTGTAGGAGCGGATCAAAAAGGGAAATATTTACGACTTACCTCTACCCATTAGGTATAATAATAAGATTACCCGCTCCTAATAAACAACTTCGTTTAATAGTTGGTTCAAATGCTCGGTTTACAATGGTTGACAATGATAAACCGAACGTCTAATTCTTCTTGATATAGTTGACATTTTACATGCCCTAATGTGTGATATATCCCTAATACCGTAGCTAGTTGGATGTCTTGTGTTAAATGGAGTCAACTTATAGCATTGATCATATGTTTTCACATGATCGATGACATGATATGACATAATAAAAAGTGTAACTCATGTTGACATAGAGTTCAGAAAATTGCGAGTGCAAAGCTTTTATCATCCCGTTCAGATGAGGTAGGTTGCAATGTGCCAAGTAGTTATATAAAAATACTGTATCTTATAACCTACAATGAGCCGTGATTTAGTTGAAATTCTCCAGTATTACCGACTTGAGACAACTCACGATGTCAACTTAGTTTAACTAATTGTGTTTGAAAATACAATGAAACCTCCCATTTACATGGTTGGGAAACAAAAAAAGGGCAAAGAAGTTGAGAGAAAAGAGTGTACCAATCTATTAGTATATGTGGTTAGTGGATAAGGAGGGTCATCATTGACATATCTTTGAGTGTGATTTTTTTCACCATTTTCTTATATTTTGGCTTCTACATATATAGCCACAATGTAATTCTCCCATTGTCTCTGATTATGCCACATAATCCATAATCACCAGTGCAATTTAGTGATCAACTTTGAGTAGATGATTGCGTTAAAATTGTGTTTATTATAATAAAGGTTACAAAGTCTGACATAGAATCACAATTATGTTGCCCTTCGAATTATAAACCACCCTAACTAACTAAGGACCTGTTCTCTCCATCTAAACCTGTTTTATCTAAATTTATGTGACTTGATATGATATTAACTTTTCTTAATTTGCTTTTAGTAATTTGAACTATTTGTTATGAATGAACTTTATATAACCCCTATAGATACTTTTCTGAGATAGTTGAAATAAAGGAAAAATTGACAGGAACAGTCCCAATTATGGATGTTTCACCATCTTCAGTCTCAATTAATTAAAAATTAATTATGAGCGGTTTTCACTATGCATCATTTTTGCCAAATTTGATCCCAGGTGATTGATTACCTATTTGACAGGTTTAATTTTTTTTTTTAATTTCTTAACTCAGTTTATTCTTCCTTTTTCTCTCTCCTACCACTTCCTCCCCTGCCATCCCTCCCCCAGCCACCCCCTCTCCAACTACCCAGAAATCTCATCTCCCTCTCCTTCCCACACACCTCCCCAACTGTTATTTATGACTTGAAATCTCGTGAATGGCATAACGCAAACTTTGAATGCACATATCTCTTAATCTATATGGTTTTGTTGTGATTCAAATTGGAGGTGATAGCTTGTTCAAAGAACTTTCCAATGATAATGCCCAATTTCGCTGAGAAACGAGAAAGTTATGACTGTTTTACGAAGAACAGACGAAACTGTTTTGTCCCGGGCCCGACCGGGTCGGGCGGTGCGCCGTTTTGTGCGCTGAACGCATTTTTCGATATTTTTTCGTTTTTAAGTTATCTTTTAGGGTTTTTATGGGGTTCCTTATGTTATTAAAGGGCTTCCTAGTGTTCATTATTATTAACACAACTTATGAAACACTTTTAGCGTCTAGATTTAGGACTCCTTGGTTTGTTCAGCTTTATTGTTTTCTCACCTTTATTATTTCATTGATTTTCTGTTCCGCATTAATCAAAGTACAACACCCTATTTCCTAACAAACTGGTATCAAGAGCTTGGTTGTTTAAGATCTTAGGTGTTTATAGAACAAGTTTGATTTTTTTTTTTATCAATGAAATTAGATATTGAGAAATTTGATAGGCAAGTAAATTTTGGCCTATGGCGACTAAAGATGAAAGCCATCCTGGTTCAAAGTGGCTGTCACAAGGCTCTAGAAGGTGCATCCAAAAAGCCTTCGGGTATGACGGATAGTCAGTGGGAGGATATGGATTTGAAGGCACTCTCAGTGATTCATTTAAGTCTATCTAATGAAGTTTTGAGAGAGGTTGCCAAAGAGACGACTGCTGCGGGTTTGTGGTTGAAGTTGGAGTCACTTTATATGACAAAGTCTGTGACCAACCGTCTACTACTTAAATCTAGACTTCATGATCTCAGTCTAGAAGAAGGTAAATCGTTTGAGTCTCATTTAGATGAATTCTTCTCTATAATTATGGATTTGCATAACATCGATGTTGAGATCGATGATGAGGATATTGCTATTAGGTTGTTGTGTTCTTTACCACCTTCATATAAGTACTTTCGAGATACCCTATTATATGGTAAAGATGATTTGAGTTTGCAGGATGTTAAGGAGGCCTTAACTCAAAGAGATTTAATTGACAATAAATTGGTTAATAAATCTAATAATTCTGCTCACACAAATGCTTTGGTTGCTCATGGTGGAAAGAATTCTGGAAAAGTTTGTAACTATTGTCATGTGAAGGGTCATATTAAATCTGAGTGTTGGAAATTAAAGAAGAAAAATGGAGAAAGGTCTAATGAGGATCGGTCTGCAAATATTACCGACGCTGTTTCTTATGATGATCTTGCACTTTAGGGTTACAAGATTTGGGGCTGCGGTTTCTACGATCTCTTTATGTTTGGTGTCCCCTTGAGATTCTTTGGTAAAACGGAAACCTTGTGGATTTTGCTATGGAGTCTATGATAGATTGTTTTTGAGTTTATAATAAATTAGCAATCTTGGTTATGCATTAGATTTTGTTCTAGTTATGCTATTTCTTATCTCAAATTTGGTACTTTTGTGTTTATTAAGTACAATTGCAATTTAGAATTATTGTTGTCATTTAGTTTCTAGAATTGCCTTTGATTTTGTTGTTGAGATGAGATGTTGAGAAGTGAAGAGAGTTGAGAGAGTTTGGTCAATTTGAGGAAGCATGCTTGGCGTTGGTGACTTTATACTCTCGATCTAGGCCATGTGATGGTTTTGTATACGAATTTTGTGTTCGAAGACGCATCGGTACACAAGCTATAGAAGATGTCCGTTCTTGATTGCCTAAAGTGAGTAGGCTTATGGAATTTTGTTTAAGGTGGAGGTTCTATGGTGTTTTTGGTTGAGCATAATTTCTTGGTTTAAGGTGGAGTTACCTTGTTTGATCGATTTCAAGTCAAGGTGGAGATTTGTTATTTATGACTTGAAATCTTGTGAATGGCATAACGCTAACTTTGAATGCATATGTATCTTAATATATAAATGTTTTTGATGTGATTCAAATTGGAGGTGATAGCTTGTTCAAAGAGCTTTCCAACGATAGGTTATATGCCCAATTTCGCTGAGAAACGAGAAAGTTATGACTGTTTTACAAAGAACTGACGAAACTGCGCTGAACGCGTTTTTCGATATTTTTTCGTTTTAAAGTTATCTTTTAGGGTTTGTACGGGGTTCCTTATGTTATAAAAGGGCTTCCTAGTGTTCATTATTATTAACACAACTTATGAAACACTTTTAGCCTCTAGATTTAGGACTCCTTGTATTATTCTCTCTGATTTTCTCCATTATAGTGAACAAGCTCTAATCCCCCACCTGTGGACGTAGGTCAAATTTGACTGAACCACGTAAATATTTGTGTTCTTTGTTTGTTCATCTTTATTGTTTTCTCACCTTTATTATTTCATTGATTTTCTGTTCCGCATTAATCAAGGTACAACACCCTATTTCCTAACACCAGCTAATCCCCAACTAAATTACTAGTGAAATTCATTAGACAATTAAACCCAAATGAGAACATTTTTCAAATAATGAAAAGAACTTAAACCCAAATCCTTGCCAAGAAATCAAAATTGAGGTAGAGAATTGGCTTTGACACAATAGTAACAACATGGCAGCAACGATTAATAGCAGTAGCAGCAAGAAGGGTCCTAAAATTGGATGGAATTGGATGGAATAGCAGCAAAGCTCCAACAGACCACCTGGCGGCAAGCAGTACACCAGCAGTTGCGCATCCCTGTGGCAACAACGATAACAATAGTACGCGTCAAGGGTTACTCGAACAACAGACAAATTTCCTTCCAAAATTAATGGAGAAGGAGATAGATTATTAAATTGGATGGAATGTGGATTAATGAGGAATTAAATATCAGAAAGTTGAAGTTTTTTGAAAGAAAAATTGGGAGCATGGAAGGTTACGATGTTTTGGTGGAAAATTAAAGAAAATAGAAAATGTTTTCGAAAAAATTTTGAATAGAAAAATCAGTGTACTTTGATTCGATTTTGGTTTTAATTAAATTTGATTTTGATGGTTGTGAATTGATGATCAACAAAAGAAAACCTGCTTCTTTGTTAGGAAAAGTAACATAAACAACAATGCTTGGCACAGTAGCCCTACTTGCCGCCATTGTTGTAGAGTAAAGGCTTCATGATTGCTTCTTTGATCTGAAACACTAACACACCAAATTCAAACCAAAACAACAATCATTCAACATAATTTAGTAGAATTTACAGCAATTAAATGATAATCATATATGAAATCAAAAACCTAAGTTGAAGATTAACAATCAAAAGAAATTACAGCAGAAGAATCAAATTGAGAGATGAAATGGAGGAGAGAGAAAGTACCGGAGGAGAGGAGAGGAGGAGAGAGAGTGAGAAAATAAAAAGTTGGACAAAAAAAAAAAAAATCCGTTCTATCTGTTGCAACAGGTCATTAACCTGTTGGGATCAAATTTAATTTGGCAAAAAATGATACATGTTGGGACTGCTCAGAAATAATCTTTAGTTTGGACTGAAAATGATGAAACACCCATAGTTAGGACTGTTTCTGTCAATTTTTCCTAAACTTATATCTCCTTAATGAAGTTTTTGGTTTGAAGAGAAGTGCAAAATAGAGTTTGGAAGACTGCAAAGTTCTAACATTGTTAATTTAGTAGTATCTATTAGACATGAAACTTGAAAGCCTTTCCAACATCTGTAAAGTTTATAGACAAGATATTTTTTGCTTATTTGAAATTTTTCAAATGAGGAAAATGCTACTCATTTCTAATTGATTCTGCTCATTCATACAAATTGACAAACATTTTTACTCATTGGATATAATCAGCAAACACTTTTGCCCAAATGAGCGAGCAAAATCATTTGCTCATTTTGAAACTGCAATAACATTGATTTCAAATGTGAAAATAAGTCTACCATCGATAAACTCTGAAACTTCAATTATTAATTTTTTTTTTTTTTTGCATTTGGTGAAGCGTAACTTTCTCAAATAGTATATTATAGTTCATCAAATTGATTGACCATATTGAGAGAGAAACCAACATAAAGGATAAACAATGAAGGAGAGAGAAACAATAAAGGTAAGAGAAACCATGGAGGCAAGACAAATCTAAAACTAGTGTTTATTCTTGAATCAGCTTTTGCATTATCCATCATTAATTCGCCTTTGAAGAATTTGGAAACTCTAAGTTGATTCTCATATCAGAAATTAATTGCGCCATTATATTGATGAAATTTGGAGCTTCAACATTTGTTTTGCCATTCATTAATTTCAATGAAGGTTGCAAATTAGAGAAAGAAACAAGGCAAGAGAAAACTATGGAGGTGAAAAACAATTAAGGAGAGAAAATTTTCGAGGTGAGAAACAACGGATCGGAGGAGAGAGAAACAATGGAAGATAGACAAAATTGGAGGTAAGAGAAATAATGAAAAAGAAGAGGAGTATAGAAATGAATAAAATGACTAGAAATGAGAAAAATTTTGCTCATTTGGAAAATTTATTATACTCATGGTACACCCGGGTAGAAATGACAATCTAGTACAAATCCGACTATCGCCCTATTCGATTTGAAGGAAAAATCCAAGCCGACTCCGACAAAAATGAATACGAATCTGACTCCATTTATAAATCGATTCCAAGCCGTAGATGGGTCGGAGTCGGATCCCATAAAAATCCATCTAAATCCAACTTGCCTTTGAGGCAATGATTCCTTTTTCTAAAAAGAATTTAATGTCTTATGTATGGATAGTCTGATTGCAACTTTCAATTAATTATATTATATAAGATTTTTACGTTGAATAAATTATTGTTTAAAAAATAGTAATGAGTAGATTATTTGTAGGATTTTTTTTTGTCCCAAAAGACCTTTAACTTTTATGTTTTCGTGAGAAACTACCTTGTAATAAGTTTGTTGTTCCAAATTACCTTAGTTTTACCATTTTGTTATTGACAACTACCTTATTATGCCGGTTCGACACTAACTTTTACTCTCGTTCAAATGAAATTGTGGGAGAAAACAAAATTACCCTTGTCGAAATTGCTTTAGATTCGAGGTTCTGATAGGGTGATTCAATTTTAGTTTAAGTAGAAGAGGAATTTAATGGTGGACTAGTGGTACAAAGTATCGATATAGATATGTGTGAGAGAGAAACAAAAAGAGCGCAGAGAAGTGGGGGAAAATAGGGTGGGGGAAATGAAGAAATGGTTTGAAGAGGTTTAGTGATATTACGTGGCATCAATAAACAAAAAAAAGTCAACGCCGGAAACCAACATAAGGTAGTCAACAACAAATAGGTAAAAGTAAGGTAGTTTGGAACAATAGATTTTTTATAAGATAGCTTTCCGTAAAAACTTGAAAGTTAATGGTAGTTTGGGACAAAAAATCCTTATTTGTATTACTTCCGCCGTTTCGTTTTTAAATCAACAATTTTTGTTTTGGGCAGTTTCAAATTAAATGCAACAATTTCAAACTTTCTATTTTGGTAAGTTTTTTAAATATGAATTTACGAAAATACCCTTACGAAAACATTAAACCACAATTAATTATACCTAATGAAAACTAACTAAATTCTTAATCAAAAACTTATCATAATAACTAAATCAATACAAAACCAAATCATCTTCTTCTTTCTCTCTCCTCACTCCCACCCACCACCACTTTCTCTCTCCACCACCGTCGTTCGAAAATCGTCTCATCCTTTCATTTGTGCCACCCTTTCACCGCAGAACGCACCAACCGCCACCTTTTCCGCCACCAACATCACCGTCAACCACCACAAATACATCTTCATTCAACCTTAATAGATTAATTCCCTTTCACTTTCTTCCCAAATCCCCAAATTAAAATTCGAGTATGAAGTTAAATTCACATCTGGGATTTTGATTTTGGTTACGGCGAGTTGAATTATGGGTTTTGATGGGTTGAATTCCTTTGGTAGTTGCTAATCTGGGCACTTGGTTGGACTCAGGTGGTTTGGATTGGATTTTGGTGGTTTTAGTAGTGGTCTAGTTGGTTTGATTGTGATTTCAATGGTTTGGATGGTGAATTTCGATATTCTAGTGGTGTTATGGTGCTGGTGTTTTGGTGATGCTGGTGACGCTAGTGATGTTCTGCTGGTGCTGGTGATGCTAGTGGTGTTTCGGTGGTGCTTGTGCTTCTGGTGGTGGTGTTTCAGTGGAGCTGATGATGATAGTGGTGCTTCGGCAGTGGTGGCAACATTTTGTAGTGGTACTAGCTAGTGGTGCTCCTATGACGATGGTGGCAGTAGGTACCAGTACCGGTGGTGCTCCAACGGTGGTGGCGACAGTAAGTAGTGACAGTGTGACGGCATTAGATGGTGCTTGGTCCCACTTTCTCTCTCCACTTTTAAACATAATCACATGCCCTCACTTTTTCCTAATCTCACCTTAAGAAATTTCAAATAGGAGTCTGTGCCACTCCTATTGTTGCGTTTAAAACGAAATGGACGAAGTATATAAGATTTCTACATGACTATTAAAGGAAAAATAATGATAAGATTATTTGTATATATTATAGTAGATTTTTCTATTTTAAAAAATGGAACAAAAATAAGTTGGATTGGATCGGAGTCGGATGTTAGGATTTTAAATCGGATCAGATTCGAATTTTCGGAAACGGATGTCGGAGCGAGTTGGAGTCGAATTTAAAATCCAACTTTTTGTAGGATAGGAGTTAGGGCCTGTTCTCCCCAGCTTATTTTCAGTTCAGTTCAGTTCAGTTCAATTCAGTTCAGTTCAGTTCAATTCAGTTCAGTTCAGTTCAATTCAGTTCAGTTCAGATCAGATCAGTTCAGTTCAGACCAGTTCAGTTCAGTTCAGCTCTTGACAATACTTTTACTCTCACATATCACTATTCATTTCAGTTCAGTTCAGTTCAGTTCAGATCAGTTCAGTTCAATTCAGATCAGATCAGATCAGTTCAATTCAGTTCAGTTCAGTTCAATTTAGTTCAGTTCAGTTCAGTTCAGCTGTTTTATGCCGAAGAGAACATGCCCTTAGAATATGTATAATTCGATCCAAGCTAAGTTCGACCATTGCCATCCTTAAATAGATATACCATATATGTATGTACCGTCTAAATTTGATTTTGGCATAATAATTATCTGCGCTCCGCTCACAAGCAGTACCAAAAACAAGAATTTTGGGTGTCGAAATAACCCCGTCAACATGCATGCTAATGACTTTCTTTTTGGTTTACTAGAGTTTGAAAGAAAGAGTGTCGAAATAACCCCGTCAACATGCATGCTAATGACTTTATTTATGGTTTGATAGAATTGTAATTAGCTAAATTTTTATAGCTCTCATCAAAATATATCACTTTTTTAAGTAATATTTAAACCATAATTATCCAATATCATAGTGCTATATTAGCACCTTTTCCTTACATAATTTTCTTTGGCAACACTTTTTTTACATAGTTTTCAATGCACATTTTCAAAGTTTAACAGGATTATTTCTGAAAAGCGGCATTTCATTCCTTGATATTCTACTACCAATATGTACAACATTATCACTTTTTGTAAATTAATATAACTAATATAGTTTAGAGTTTAATCAATTGGTATAGCATTTGATGAATGCTAAATAAGCACTAATACATCCAACATAAAAATTAAGACCTAAGCTACTGCGGTAAACTGTGATTACAAGCTTTAACAGCCTCTAGAGTGGAACAGATCAATTCAAAGTACTCTTTTTTTACTAAATCCAAAATTGAACTTTGAATAGTTGAACAAATATTAGTAGTATAGTAGTATACCATGCAAGACAATAAAAGGTCTTACCCTTTACGCATTTGGGCCAAGTCAAGATCTCCATATTTAACATTCCAGTCAACATTCTTAAAGTTGACCCAGATAAACCTATAAATATACTCCATATAACAACCCCAACTACCATTGTCATCAACATCAACAAATCCATCAAACACACAGAAAAAAAACACACCAGATATTGAAACATGGTTTCTTTACAATTACCCACAAAAAGTTCTCTTTCTTATTCAAACAAATTCATTATCACGAAAAATGCAATTAATATTCCAAAATACCTAAAGTACCCAAAAATAACAGTCCCAAAAGTACCAAATCAAGCTCAAAAACAACTTCTTATTGAGGAGCTTAATAATAAGCTTACTAATCTCCCTTTATTGTCAAGAGAATCAAAACCAATTACACCCATCAAAAATGTCCAAAACCAAACAACCATTAAACTCTATTATTATGCGATCTTAGAAGAAATAAATGATCGTATAGAAATGCACCAAAACATATGTAACCAACGTGAGAATTGGAACTCGTTGTCGTTAAACTCAGTCAACATGATCACCTTAACTGCAGTTACCATGGCAGGACTCGCCGAGGTGAGTGGGCCCCATGGGTTAGGGTTGAGGGTATCTTCAACCTTACTGTTTGTTGCAGGCACAGGAATCCTTCTGATAATGAATAAAATCCAACCTTCTCAGTTGGTTGAGGAGCAAAGGAACGCGGTGAGGCTGTTCAAGAAGCTTCAACGAAAGATCGAAACCGCCCTCGCATTACAAACACCGGTTCAGAAAGACGTGGAGGAAGCGGTGGCGGAGGTGGTGGCGTTAGATAGAGCGTATCCGTTGCCGCTGTTGGGTGCCATGCTTGATAAGTTTCCTAAGACTTTGGAGCCAGCTGTGTGGTGGCCGTCTAAAAAACAACAGACAATAAGTTCATCATCAGTTGATAATAATACATGTTTTTACAACAACAACAAAGGTGATAATGAGCAAAATAATGGTTGGAGTAAAGAGTTGGAAGAGGATATGAGAGAGATTGTAGGAGTGACAAAGAGAAAAGATGTTGTAGATTATGTTCACTTAGGGAATAAAGCATTGAAGTTTAATAAAATGTTGGCTGTCTCTGGCCCACTTTTGACCGGTGTGGCGGCAATTGGGGCTGCTTTTGGTGGTCCAGTGGCAGGCCTTGTTGCCGCGGTTGCCGGATCGATGGCAGCTGCTGTAAACACCATAGAGCATGGTGGGCAAGTAGGGATGGTGTTTGAGATGTATAGGAATTGTGGTGGGTTTTTTAAGCTCTTAGAAGAGACTGTTGAGTCTACTTTAGAAGAGGGTGATTTAGGGAAGAGAGAAAATGGGGAGGTCTTTGAGATGAAGATGGCTTTGCATTTGGGAAGGAGTTTGTCTGAACTAAGAGATTTAGCTGACAAATCAAGAAGAAATGGAGGATGTGTAGATGAGTTTGCAAGCAAGTTGTTCTAATCATGCACATAGTTGTCTGAATTGTAATTAAAAATTCTTTCATTCTTTTATTTGTTGAAAAGTTTAGGTGATTAATCTGTATATGTATAACCTTACATGAGATTGTATAGCAAAAGCTTTGAGAACGAAATGTAATTAATTTCTTGCAAATATTTTCCAATGACATTTTAGTTTGTAGAATCATCATCTTGCACGAAAATGTGTATGCACGTGTATGACAGTATGAGAATCCAAGTGTATGTGGGAATTCAAGAACAAGGTAGTTTGAATATGTGAAATAAGAGCAACAAATTTCATACTTGAATCTAAAATATCATGGTTTCCGAATGAAACTTATTCTATAAACAAGTAGGTGCTCTAATGCATGGTAGTTGGACTTGCAATAAAATACACTGATTGACAAATAGGTCAAGGATTAGATTCATATTGCTTCTTTTTGCTCTATTGCCATTTCTTCTATTTATCTTTTCTTTCTTGTTTTTATATAGATGACCTAAAATAACTTGGGAGACTTTATTATTTATTTATTTTGAGAACTATTTGGTTATTTAGAAAGTAATTATATGATTGTAATATGGATAACCATTGGTTTTTGAATGAAACTTACATTATGAACTATTAGATTTTTTATTCATGCATATGTGCGTGGTTAATAGTGGTAATACAATATCCTAAATTCCTGAAGCGGCCACTATATATGGCCTAGGTTAAGGCAAAAGCCCAGATCTACACAAGTTTTATGGGTATGACTCGAACTCTCTTCACGACCACTACCATAGTGGACATAGATATAATGATGGATGCGGTGACATAGTAATTACATGGCTATATCGCGGCCACTACCATGATGGACATGTATATAATGATAGATGTGTTGACATAGTTGAAATGGTATGAACTCAACTCTCTTCGTGGCCACTACCATGGTGGACATGGACATATATGATGGTGGATGCGACAACATAGTTGTATGGGTATAATCCCAAATCTCTTCATGGCCACTACTATGTCAGACATGGATATAATGATGGATGCGAAGACAAGTTAACAACAATAACTCAAGGTCAGTCAGTACATGATAGAGGTTGTTAGGCCCATAGCGGCCATAGTCATGTCCAGAACACGGTACTCATCATTACGCATCTTTTGGCTAAATGAAGATCGTACACATGGACATGGGGTATTGGGCACCCAACACTAGTGGAAAAATGAAGAAGGGCTGCGCTAAAAAAGGCATGTAGGGCTGCGCTTTTTGACAGCAGCCCTTTCAGTAGCAGCCCTTCACTTTTTAAGTAGGGCTGCGCTAGAAAAGCGCAACCCTTAAGCTAGAAGGGCTGCGCTAGTTAGGAAAAAGCGTAGCCCTTCTAGCCCAGAAGGGCTGCGCTAGTTAAGAAAAAGCGCAGCCCTTCTGGGCTAGAAGGGCTGCGCTTTTTCCTAACTAGCGCAGCCCTTCCTACCAAAAAAAAAAAAAAAAAAAAAAAAAAATTTTTTTTTGTCATTTTTTTACTCATAATCTCACATTTTCTGAAATTAAACAGAAGAGAAGAGAAACGAAACGAAAATACTAAACCCCAAAACAATAAAAAGAATGAAACGAAAATGAAAAAGAAAGAAACAAAAACTAATATACAAAGAGAAGTATACAATAAGTATACAAGAAGTATACAAGAACATTAATCAAAACAAAGATGAAAATACAAGAAATTATATAGAAAGAGAAGTATACAAGAACATTAATCAAAATAAACAAAGAGAAGCATACAAGAATAACATTAATCAAAATAAACAAAGAGAAGTATACAAGAACATTAATCAAAACAAAGAAAGTATACAAGAACATTAATCAAAAATATAAACAAAGAGAAGTATACAAGAACATTAATCAAAACATATAAACAAAGAGAAGTATACAAGAACATTAATCAAAACATATAAACAAAGAGAAGTATACAAGAACATTATAGATCTGAAAATAAGTATACAAGAAGTACAACCTAATAATGTTTAAATACATAAAACAAAACCCAAATACATAATTTAAGGGAAAAAAAAAATTTCGGAAAAACTTAAAATGGCTATTTGGAGGCTTAAACGAACTCGGATGGCTTAAAAAGCCTAAACATCACGGCATAGCGGTGAGTTTGACTCGTTGGCTCGTTCCGCTTCCGAAAAGGTATCACAATAGGCAATCGGACTCCGTCGCCATGTTTAGTGCAAATCATTTCAAGGTTTTTGTCGCAAATGTTTATGGGAGATTTTGAGAGAGAAGAGAGGATGAGAGAGAAGGAGGAAAGGAATAATGAGGGACGTGAGAGAGGAGAGAGAATGAGGGATAATATATTTGACGAATCCCCGCTCAATATTTCAAAGCCCGTGATTCCGAAATTTCAAATTTTTTCAGGAAGGGCTGCGCTTTTTTAAAAAATTAAAGCGCAGCCCTACTAAGCAGAAGGGCTGCGCTTTTTAAAAAAGCGCAGCCCTTAAGCTAGTAGGGCTGCGCTTTTTTAAAAGCGCAGCCCTTCTTACCTACAGAAGGGCTGCGCTTATTTAAAAAAGCGCAGCCCTACTAGTGAAGGGCTGCGCTTTTTTAAATAAGCGCAGCCCTTCTGCTTAGTAGGGCTGCGCTTTTTTAAATAAGCGCAGCCCTTCACTAGTAGGGCTGCGCTTTTACGAAAAGCGCAGCCTTTCCTGTGCAGCCCTTTATGTTTTTTCCCCTAGTGCAAGAGTGAGAAAAAGTGTTAGAATACCCCATTTGTACTTACATTGAGGGGATTCAGAGCACTTTCACTCTCTAAATCTTTCGTGGACATTTCTTTGACTTGACTGTCGGAGAGGCAATCCTCGAGGGTAGTTTATGTTCTCTGCCTTGCAGGCTTTCCATGACAGCCACACCACACTTTCCATTGTTACCGCGTCTTCTAGCACAAGGCATTCATCTTTTTCACTACAGAAACACAAGTGATCAAATTGATTGCATAATTAGCCTTAACTAAAAGTCAACTTCACGCTTTAGTACTTTACCAATATTCTGAGATCTCACAACCAAAAAATTGTCAACCGTTATAAAATTGAAAGAACAATCTTTTATCTCATGACTGTGCTTCATGAATATCTCTATGGCAACAACCATCCTTACCCCACCTATTATTTTCTTCAAGTTGCAATTTAAATAGTTCATTTCTTTTTGTATAGGTGTGAACTTCGGATCCAATGAATCTAGAGTTGCTTTCTCTAATGGCTGCAATCTTGATCATCCATTATATCCAAGACTATCTAATTGTAACAAAGATATAAATTGGGACAAACAACAATAAGTGAAGGGATTAAGCTACGACTGAGGGAGTACTATGGATAATACAGAAGGTTCCAAGAATCTACAAAAGCATGCATCAAACTAGTATTAAGGTTGTACTGCACATAAGTGAATATTACATTGGGAATGGAGGGTAAAATAGTTAGTTTCATCAAAACAAACTTAGAGATAGGTAGCAGCAGGAGATGCCCCTAGCAACGCTTTCACACCCTTCAATACCTCCTCAAGCATTGCCATTCAACGCTTCAGTCATTATATTCAAGAGGTTCACCTTTTTAAGTATTTGTTTTTTCGTGTTTAGTTCCAGATTGGGAATGGACACAAAAGGATCATGTTTGACAGTCAATCCTACAAGGTGAAGATATTGTTCCTGGTTGGTTGGTAAGGTTTTCCAGGGAGATGTCGAGAGCAAACATGACCTTCAAGGTCACTTCATAGTGAACTATTCTTGAATCATCATTCTGAAAGGTTTTTTTTACTTTGTCAAACTAATAGGAATAACGAGTAGAAGTTTCATAAGTCATGAAGGCTCCAGCAAATTTCGTTCATACATTTATGTTTCGGTTGTAGAACAAGTTGGCAGTCCTGAGAAGAGTCTGCCGGCATCCATTGGTGAATAACTGCAAGGAAAGAAAACATAGAATACCCTCGGGGATGTGAGGAAACCCCCTCCGACGCTCAACCCAGTACGTGCCCACGAAAGATATTTAGAGAGAAAAAGTAGAGAGAGATAAACAATTTTAAGTGTGAGAGAATGTACCTGCAAAATAGTACTAATGGGCTACTTATAGAAGTACTATTCCTCTGACAAAGCGCGTAATCCTTTGACAAGTGTATGGCTATGACGCGTCTGACACAAGGGAAGATTCCTCTTTTTTGTCGTGTTAGACGACCGCCAACAATGTTGTCGGATCGACTGAGCGTATTGACTTCATGAAATTGGGATATCATTTACATATTTGCGTCCTTTATAATGTTTGCGGACCTCTCAAGGACATCCACTAAAGTACTTGGGTGATGCCCATACAACTACCCCCCCAAACATCTTTTGGGGTCTTGACCAGGATGTTTGTGTGGAACACTAAGAGTGTTATCGTATTCAATTTATTTGAAGAAGTTGTTTCATTGGGTGTCACGTGTCGCTTCAGGGAGTTAAGGGATTTCGAAAAGTTAATGATTACTCCCTCCATCCCAGAATACTCTTGACACTTATCAAAGCACGTAGTTTTAGATGCTAAGTTGTTTGGTTATCAATTATTACTTTATTGAAAAGTAGATGTGATAGGAGTTATTATTAGCTAGTAAAAGTGGTACTTCCTCCGTTTCAAAATAGTTGCATCGTTTGCTTTTTCACGTTTGCCAAGAAGCTTTTTTGAACGTTAATATCTCTAATTGCATATAAGTTAAAAAATATATAAAGTTGATATTTGGAATCCTCATGTTGAGACGAATTGAACAAGATCCCACTTGACTATGTTTTTTCTTATATAATGGTGAGAGAAAGCTTGTCAAAGTTGGTTGATGAATAATGACAAAATGGCAAATGGTGCAACTATTTTGAAACGGAGGAAGTATTATTTTATTTTAAGGAGAGAGAATGTGGGTCATGGTTAGAGTTGGTAGGTAATAAGAGTGGTATTATTTTATTTTTAGGAGAGTGTGTGGGCCAATAGTTTAAAGGTAGAACGATTAAAATAATAATGGGTCATATCCCAATATGTAAGTGTAAAGAGTATTCTGGGACATATAAAAAAGAAAAGTGTAAAGAGTATTATGAGACGGAGGGAGTACCTTTTTTCGAAAATCACGAGCACTACCTTATGAGGATTCAGTTGTGCCTTGACACTTAGCAAAAATCTAGAAAGGGAGTTGAGAAGTTTTTAAATCTTGGCAATTCGTTCGACGCATATATAGGGGCAGTTGTCTTTTTTTTTGGATTTTTTATCACATTTCCCAACTTCTTCTTTCTTCTTCTCATGTTTTTTCTCGCACAAACCTCCATACTCGAAACTTGTCATTCTTAAAAACGACCCTTTAGTGTTCAAATTTCAGCGAAAAGTAGTTAGAAACCTTCGTCTTCACTTTCCGGTTTCAGCATGCTAAGAATTTTGCTTTTTCTTGCCAACTTTTTCAGGGTTCGAAGGTTCGTTCTTTTGGGAGACTTTTCGCGCAAGGTTTGAGCATTTTTTCCTCTCAATTTTGCTCTTAGGTGTCTCATTCTTTTATTTCTTGTGATTGTTACTCCTGCTTTAAATTTTCCGACAAGTCTTGTTTTTCCAGGAATTTCTTCCTGTTACTTCTCCACTTTTCTTTAAGTTTCTTTACGTTTCATAATGTCGGACCAGTTTGATAGCCAAAAACAACAAGAATATCACTTTTTTCCGTCAGCCAAAATCGGACGCTGAAAACGTGGGATCGGACGGTAAATAGGTTAGCGTCCATCAACGGACGCTAAAAGGCTGATGCAAAACCCCTGGTCGCTAATTCTTCAATTAGCGTCCGCTAAGAGGACGCTAAAAATTTAGCGTCTGAAATTTGAGATTTAGTGTCCGACTTTAAAGTCGGACGCTAATTAGCATCCGATTAAAAGACGGACGCTAAATAGAGTCCGACTTTAAAGTCGGACGCTAAAGCTATGCAACCGAACGCTAATTCCACTTTATCTTTCCTTTTTATTTTTTCTGCTTTCATTGTTGATGTATGACACTGTCTGTTTTGTCTGTTTTTTTTTGAGTCACTTTTCACTTTTGCTTTTTTCCATTTTTGCTTTTTAAAGTTCACTCTTAATTATTATAAAAGTAATTAAATACCAATAATACAAACCAATTATAATCTAAACAAGTACAAAAAAATGAGAAATGAAATATTTTTATTTAAATATAAAAATACTTATACAATATATTGGAAAATATCCCATACTAATACAATCTGAAACAACAAACTTAAAAAATTACACTCCAACTTCAATATTGCAGGTACAAGAATCCATAATCTGGAGCTGAAATCCAACTCCAATCTTGAAGAAATCTAACTTTAAATCAGGAACAAACCCTGAAGATCTTCTATCTGCAGCAAACATGTAGAACAAAATCAATATATTTTCCCAAAAATAACCCCTAAACCGATTTTAAAAATTTTATACATAATGTTTTCCAAAAAAACGAAAAAAAGAAAAAAAAGATAAAAAAGAAAAACTGATTCCAAAAAAAAAAGAAAAAAAAGAGAAACTGATTCCCAAAAAAACGAAACATTGAATACTAAAGAATGAAAAATCGAATGCATAAAAACGAAAATAAAAAATTTAAAAATCAGAAAACAAAAACCATTATGAGAAAACTAAAAACTAAAAATCAAAAAACCCAAACAAGCCAGCACCCCCACAGACCCAAACAACCCACATCCCAGATCTGACCAACCCACCCAAACAAACAACAAAATTATTTACCCATATCCATAACCCATAACCAACCAAGAAATGAACCCAGATCCATAACCCACAAACCCAAAAATTTAGACAAAAATTTATCTAAAATAGACAAAACTAAAAAAACGAAAATCAAACCAAAAGAAACAAATAAATTAACCAAAAAACAAAAATAAAAAATCGAAAAAAAAGATAAATCAAAAACCGATAAATGAAAAAACGAAAATCAAAATCCGAAAAATGAAAGCAACCAAAATCAAAAACTAGAAACGGAAACAAAAAAACAAAAATAAAATAACCCACTTACCTTCTAATCGAAGCGACTGGGGACGAAGCGGCGGCGGTTCTGTTTTCAGATCCAAAAGAGAGAAAAAAAGAGAAGGAGAGATGAGAGAGAAACGAGAGTAAATAGATATGAGAGAGAGATGAGAGAAAAATTTGGGTGGTTTGAGTGAATAAAGAGAGAGAAAATGAAGGGAATGAGAGAGAGTGAGATGCGTGATGACTGATGAAGGGAATGACGATGATGGAGGAGAGATATGAGAGAGAGGACAAGGGAGGTGAGAGAGGATAAGGTAGGTGAGAGAATGAAAGGTGAGATAGAGAAGGGTTGACTTTGATTCTGATATATGAGTTTACTTAGCGTTCGCTAGGCCGTTAATTAGCGTCCATTAGACAGACATTAAATTTTAGATAACGGACGCTAATTAGTGTCCGTTCCAAAAACGGATGCTAATTTTCGAAATAGCGAATTAGCGTCCGCTCCAAAAACAGACGCTAATTTTCAAAAAACGGACGCTAATTTGCGTCCGTCCCAATGACGGACGCTAATTTTCCAAAAACGGAAGCTAATTTGCGTCTGATTGAGCCGAATGGTAAATTCAGACGCTAAAAGCGCGGATTCTTGTTGTGAAATAACCTGAGTGATGTTTTTATGACTGAGAGTGAGCCTTCTCCCCTTTGTTAGTGAACAAGAGTCCATCTTCTCCTGACACTAGCTTAAGTGAGAGAAGGACTAGCTTATTGGCGGACATTCCGCTTACTTCAGAGACGCAAAGAGAACATAGGTTTAAGTTTCTTAATGACCCTTCAAGTCCCGAGAAGCATAACTTGACTATGAGGTATTTTGTGGCCAGTCAAAGTGGTGATAAGAAAACACTTCGAAAACTTAGACATCAAATTCTAGCTAGGAGGACCACTAGGAACCCTCCCCCTGATGTTGGTCCCGGTCTTGATGTACTTCCTCTTAAGCAACATGCTTGGTTAGATAGTTTGGTGGATGCTGGGGTTGAAGTGATTGTTGATTTTTATGACCATTTACACGAGTCTGTAACCCCCACTCACCCTCATATCATTGATTTAGGTGACGACAACGACTCTATTGCGACCGCCATGGCCAATCAAGAGTCTGTTTACCAGTGTCGACTCTCTCCTGCCAGCCCCCTTGCTCGCGTCACAGAGGACTTGAATGATAATATGGACGCAAACCTCGGTGCTAGCATGCCTTTGTCTGGAAATGTGGTTGGGGAAAGCTCCCACATCGCTGAGAGGAGGGTTGGCAACTCGAACGCCATGAAATAGGAATACGATGTTGACGGCCCTGGTTCTGATGCGTTATGGCTACCAGGGAAAGACTGTGCTGGCCCTTTCAGTGTGGAGATTGATCTACCTTGGCGTCGGGATGCTCTTGACTTGAATTATCCCAGGGTCACTGACCAATTATACCAACTTCCATACGGTTATCGATTAGTGGTCCCTCCTGAGGGTTCTATTGTGATGGAATGTCCTCCTGCCCATTTGACCATTTATACCCATCACTTTGAGTTTGAGCTCCGCTTCCCCCTAGATTCCTTTTTAGTGAAGATTGAATGCTTTTAATGTCTGCTTCGCCCAACTGGCTCCTTTAGCGGTTCGCAATTTGATTGCTTATATTTGGACTATCCGCTTCTTGGACTTCTCGAAAACCTTGAACATGTTCATGCATCTTCTTTGGCTGAAGAGGAGTGACTCTTCTCGACAGGCAGGATGGTGGTTGCTAGCAACCGCCGACAAGAAAAGACTGTTCCACCGAAGGTTAATGATATGAAGGGTTGGCAAGATGTCTTCTTATAAGTGCAGGTGCCTGAAGATTTTCCTATACGCCGTCATTTCACTTGCCCGGATCCTCATATGGAGCATTTACCCTAGGTTTCGCTGATCCAGGCTGAATTGATGGCCTTCAATCATTTTGATACGGAAGATTACCAAGATAGATTTGAGGAAGGGAGGACATCTATAGTCAAGGAACTGAAATATTGACTCCCTCAAACTAAGTATATTTTCGAGAATCAACCTTTGTCGGCCTTGTTGCTTTGTCCCAGTCATGAGAATGATAAGTTTGTTATCAGACTCGCCTGTCTGTTGGTGTATTCTGTCTTAGTTTATTGATTATTTGTGTTACTGATTGTAGGTTTTTCTCAACTTGATCTTCAAACTCTTTGTATCAACGAAAACCTAGAGCCAACATCAAATATGCAGCTTGCCCCCTTTGAGAATTATGAAACTATACACGACAACACCAATGTCCATCGGGAATGGAATCGTAGTGGTCCCTAGAATGTCCGCCGTGTTGTCCGTGGGGGCGGGAACGAGGTCTACCCTCAAGGCCGGGTTGTTCCGCGTAGCAATTCTACTTCTATGGTCGCTAGTAGGGCTGTTCAGAGTGCGGTCTGGACCGCACCAAACCGCAACCCAAACCGTTTTTTTGCGGTTTGGGTTGGTTTGCGGTTTTGAAATTGCGGTTTGGGTTATGATTTCAAGCAAACCGCGGGTTTGCGGTTTGGGTTTGGTTTTAATTTTTGTAAACCAAAACCGCACCGCAAACCGCAATTTCATTTTTTTTTAAAAAAATAAATAAATTTAAATACAGTGGACAAGGCGGCATACAAGTATAAAACTGAAAAAAGAAGTTTGAGGTAAAGAACTTTAACACTTTTGATAAATTATTATTTATGTTTAATTATATGAAGTCAACTTCATATATATTTGGACTCTTATTAACAATTTTTTTAAGTCTTCGATTACAAAATTAATGTCGCGGAGGAAAAACTGGTTAAACCGCAAACCAAACCGCACCAAACCGTTTTGCGCGGTTCGGTTTGGGTTGGTTTGGCAAAAGTGCGGTGCGGTTTGGGTTGGAAAAATGTCAAACCGTATATTTGCGGTTTGGGTTGGGTTACATCCCAAACCGCACCAACCCAAACCGCGAACACCCCTAGTCGCTAGCTCCACTGGCGTTCATGCGACCGCCCCTGAATCTAGGGCTCATGTGTCACGCTCTTCGGTTGTCAAGGGAGGAGGTACGAGGAGAAGAGGCCGTGAGCAAGTTGCGACGGATACTTCTGCCAACAAGAGGCCGACCATCGAGCATGCTTCTACTTCATCCCCTTCTAGGGAATTCGTCTAAGTCGATGACCTGCACGTCAATGCCCCCTGTTCAGGGCCATAAAGAGCAGTTCGCGGATGTTGGCCCTGTTAACCTGCCGGGAAATGGTAGCTGGCTTTCAAGTTCGTGCTCCTCCATCCGCCAAAAATAGAGAGAGATGGTCACGACTCCAAGTTTTTTGTCAAGCCTTTCTCCTGACATCTTCTTCCGTTTTCATGAATGGATCAAGAGGAAGGAGGTAGTTTTGAGTGAAGTTATGACATCGTCCTTCGGTAGTCCTCCTAACATCCTTGGCAAGGTTTACCAACCTGAATAGGACGTCAGAGAAGACGAGTCATTATATGCTGACATCCCTGAGAATGGTGGCATCCTTGATTACTGGATCCTGAAGGGCATGCAATTGCCGCTGGATGGGCCGGTAGGATCTTTTATGACTTCTACAGCTAGGCTGGCTCATGATCAGCTTGTGGTACGCTTCCTCCTTTAGCCCCTTACGCTTTTTACTTCATTTGTTTTTGCATTTTTTAAATGTCTTCTTTCTCTTTTGCTGCCCAATAATGCTGCTCTGGAGCTGATAGAGCAGTATGTTGACCACCAGAAGCTGGCGGACAGCTACAAGCAGTCCCTTGAGGTCTTCCTGGACTTATAAATGAAGACCGAGGAGGACTTGGCGGCCAAGACTGCAGCCTAGAAGCCTCTACAAGATAAGTTGGTAACTCTGAGGTCGCAAAAAGCTCTGCTAAAGGAGACTGAGGCCAATGTCGAGTCATTGACCAAAGCTTTGGATGCCACCAGGACTGACAAGATATTGCGGTGATGGAGGCTAGGGTCGAGGCTGAGGCTCGGGGTGCCACTAAAGCAGTTGCTGACTTTAAAAGCTTTGATGAGTTCGTGTCGGTCCTTTAGAAGAGGTATGGCGGTGGGTGGGCTATCGCCATGAGATGTGTGTACAAGTCTGATCCTCAATTTGACTGGAATATCATTGATGCTGCTCATGTTGAAGGCCAGCATCTTAAGCCCTTTGAAAGAGATCCACTTTTTGCCGACGAAAATGCTATCGCTGATGCGGATCCCCGGTCTATTCCAGAGCAAGGGGACCAAGACGCCCCCCCCCCCCCCCCCTCTTGAAGCTTTTGGTGGCCATCTATCAGCTCTTTTTTGTTTAACATTGAATTCGGCCCATGTTGGCATCTGTAAACAATGGTTTATTAAATTCTTAATTGCAAGTACTTTATTCCAACTTTGAAAGCTTTTTTGTTGGCTGCCATCTTTATTTTCTACTGCTGGGTCGTCAAGCCAGTAGCTTTTATATATGGAAATAAAGTTATTTGCGATTATGGGTTTTTTCGTACATTAATGCTCTAATTGTTCAACCTACTTGGGTCTGTTATTTTTTTTTGGGAAGTACGTAAGTAATATTAAGCCCAATCAACCAAAGAACACCTGGACGTTATAGCAGCAACCATTCCTAATCACTGGATATGCCCAACTACCTTACACATTTTCAATCCAATTTATATCTCTATCTTTAACTTTTATACTTAAAAACTAAAAATTCTACTTTTCACACTATACTTTACATCCTGCATAGTTTTGTTAGTAGTCATAATAACACCATCCCAGTAAGTTGTATTGTGAATTCTCCAAACTGGATAAACAATAGCAGTAAAAGCAGCAAGCACCACTTTCTTCTGAAAACTAGTAACTCTATATCTGCATCTAATCCATCTACACATCTGATGGATAATTCTATCCCTCCATGTAACACCAAGCCAGTTCATAATCTTCTCAATACACTGTCTACTGTAGTGACATTGAAACATCAAGTGATCTAGTGATTCTGCCTGTTGACCACATATAACACACACATCATCAACAAAAATACCAAGCTTTTTAACATGTCCTTCGTTTTGAATCTGTTTTGGAGGGATAACCAAAGAATCATTATGTGCTTGGGCTGAAACAACCTATTCCAGATAGATGTGCTCCACTGAGCTCTCATCTCTTCTCTATTTATTACAGTGTAGTACTTCTTTATACTTAACTTTGGATCTTACAGCCACTGATCACCATCAAGCTTCTCAGTCATTTCAGATTTGGCTTCGCATGATATACTTCCATGTCCGACTAGCAGTAGAAGGCGCTACATAGCTGCTCCATTGATGCTCCTTGATGTACATCTCATTCACCCACTTCACCCATATGTTGTCTTTCTTTTGAGCAATGCACCAGGCCAACTTACTTACAGCAGCTAAGTTCCAATGCAAAGTGCTCCTAAAACCAAGGCCACCAGCAGCTTTTGATTTACATAATGTATCCCAGCAAACAGCCCCTAGCTTAGTATCATTGTGTGTCCCATTCCACGGATAGCACCTGCATATTCTGTTCACTTCATTAGCACACTTCTTGGGATGATAAACAGTTGCCCCGAGTAGGTATGAATGCTCATCAGCACACTATTTACAAGCTGACATCTTGCAGCAAAGGAGAGATGCCTAGTACTCCATACTCTTATCCTACTGATCATCTTATCAATCATAGCTTGGCAATCACTAGCCTTCAGCTTTGTAGTGGCTATGGGACCCCTAAATATTTAAAGGGTAGGCTACCAACATGAAACCCACTAACATCAGTTACTCTCTGAATTTCCTCCTCACTCATACTAGCATAATACACTTCTGATTTACTTCGATTAACTTCCAACCCAGACGCATTAGAAAACATTTAATTTGAAAACCTTGCAAAAGAGTATAGATAGATCTGAAGTCTCCATTACAAAATAACAGCAAATCATCAGCAAAGCATAAATGAGCCAGCTTCAGGTCTTTGCATCTAGCATGAAACTTAAACCCATCCTAATCACCAATATAATTTATCACTCTAGCTAGATAATCCATACAGAGAGCAAAGAGTAGTGGAGACATAGGATCTCCTTGTCTCAACCCCCTCTGAGCACCAAAAAATCCAGAAAGAGAACCATTCACCATAATTGAGAACTTAGGAGTTGTCACACATGTCATGATTTGCTGCACAAAATAATTAGGAAATCCCACCCATTCCAACATTTGCTGAAGAAATTGCCAGTTAAGAGTATCATAAGCCTTCTTTAGATTTAATTTCATCATACAACAAGCTCTGGAAGCTTTCCTATTGTATAATTTGATTGAATCCTGGCATACTTCTTCCAGCAATGAACGCCCCTTGACTATGAGACACTATATCAGGCAAGATTTTATTAAGTTTCTCACTAATTAACTTAGTGATACATTTATAAAGCACTGAGCAACAAGCTATAGGCCTAAATTCAGTCACACTGCCAGGACAATTAACTTTACGAACTAAAGTTAGAGTAGTGACATTGATTACCTTTAGCAATTTCCCCGTTTTGAAAAAGTCAAGTATAGCCTCAGTAACATAATCACCAACAACCTCCCAATATCTTTTGTAAAAACAACTATCAAACCCATCTGCCCCTGGAGCCTTATCATCAGGAATGCTGAACACAACTCTTCTCACATCATCTTTAGTGAACTGACATTGAAGGATCCTCTTGTGCTCATCACTGATGCTCTTCCCTCTTCTAATCAGAGTGCTTAACACCTTCTGCTCTGCTCTTTCCCAGCAAAGAGGTTCTTATAGTAATCTAAGAAAGCTTCATTGACCTTCTCGGTCATGAGAACTCACCCATTCACCAGCTCCATTGTGAATAACATGAACTCTATTCTGCCTTCTTCTTACTCTGATGGCTTGATAGAATATCTTAGTATTCTCATAACCACATTTTAGCCAGGTCAATTTTGCTTGTAGCTGTAGTAGGGAATGAACATTCTTCTTGGCTCTCTAAACCTTCTCTTGAGCAATTTTCTCCTGAGCTATGATTTCCACATGGCTAAGATTCTCATGTAAATCATCTTTAGCCTTTGCAAGTTCATCTGTGGCTTTTATTAGTTCAACCTCAGCATCCACTAGTAGAATAAAGGCTACTTGTTGCGGTTAAAAAGTGCCCTAGTGCTGCGGAATAGGGCGCGCAGCAATTAAGGGCGCAGCAATAGGTAATAATTATATTGCTGTGGTTTAAAACCGCAGCAATATATGTCAGATATTGCTGCGGTTTCTATGCCAAACCGCAGCAATGTAATTATGTGTTATAAGTTTATAAGAGAATATTGCTGCGATTTTGGCCTAGAAACCACAGCAATATTCCTTTTTTTATTAATTTACTTAAGTATATTGCTGCGGTTTTGACCTAAAAACCGCAGCAATATGACCTGGTAAAGGTAAAAAAAATTTTTTTTTTTTTGCATTTTGTACTAAAATTTGAAATATTAAAATCAGCTCACTAACACACCCACTATCCACCAAATTCGCAGATGAACTTAAAATAAAATGACATATAAATGATGTGTGTAAAATAAAATGACATATAAATGATGTGTGTGAAAGTAAAAATTTCTTCAATATATAAATCAAAAAATACAGTAAAATGGAAAGCAAAAATAAAAACAATACCTAAATAACAAATTACAAAAAATACCATAAAAAAATGTATTAAAAAATAACAAACTGAAAATCAAAAATCCTTAAAAAAAACTAAGAAATTGATAACACATAATTATAGGCGACAAATTCACACACATCCACAGTCGCCGGAAAACTTCCGTCAATGGCGACAAATCCACTCGACGGAGTTATAGGCGACAAATCCACTCGATTGCGACAAAAGTTAAATTGCACGGCGGAGTAGAGGAGCCACAACGACGAACCGATTCGCGACTTGCGGTCGAGGCTGGTGGGCCTGACAGCTTCGTAGGCTTCGTCGGCGTCGCTTCATTTTGTTGGCTTCGAAGCTTGACGGGAGGCGTTGAGGCCGGTGGGCCGACGAAGGATAACGGCGAGAGTAGAAGATGAGAGGTCGACTGTTGAAGAGAGATGAGAGAGAGGTTGACAGAGGTTGAGAGAGATGACGGACTGTTGAAGAGAGATGAGGGAGAGGTTGAGAGAGATGAGAGGAGAAGAGGGAGAACGGCGTGTGGGAGAGAAAGGCAGGAAACAAAAAAAAACCCTAACTCGTGTCTTTTATATGTTTTTTTTTATCATATTGCTGCGGTTCCTTTTAAAAACCGCAGCAATATTTAAAATATTATTTTTTTTAATATTATTTTAATATATTGCTGCGGTTTTTGCTAAAAACCGCAGCAATATGTCTCGGTCAAGTAGTCAAACTTTTTCAAAATAAAATCGTTGAAACCATATTGCTGCGGTTTTCTATTGAAACCGCAGCAATATGTTTTTTTATATTTTTTCTTTTCTTTTTACGTGATATATTGCTGCGTATGGGTAAAACCGCAGCAATATCACCCAGCAAATAGCATTTATTCTACTAGTGATCACCAAATCCCTGTCTCTTCATAGTCCTTATAGCACCATTAACACTTTTGAGTTTCTCCACAAATTTAAACATAGGACATCCCATCACAGGTTTCCTCCATTCAATCTTAACAGCTTCCAATATAGCAGGGTAGTTGCAGCACATGTTACAGATCTTGAAAGGTTTCTTCATCAGATACTGAGCATACACACTTAACTGAACACGTGTATGATCAAAGTTACCTTCAGGTAAGAAGGCCACTACTGCCTGATCATAAACATCAATCAAAGCAGAGTTAGTTATAACTATATCTATCCTAGAAAAAACTCTGGTTGATCCATCTTGCTTATTATTCCACGTGAAATGTCTACCAGAGGCATTAACATCACTTTGCCCCCAATCATGAATACACTCCTACATTGGCCTAATTTCTGAAGCTCTCACAGTACTACCAATCCTATCCTCAATATTAGACAAGGCATTGAAGTCACCCATTAACACCCAAGCATCATCACGACATCACCCCTCCTTGCAATATCCTTTATACCAGCCCACAAAGGACCCCTGCTATTCTGGTCATTAAAACCATAAACAAATGTGCAAAGAAACCCCCTGCAACCTTGAGTAGACTTAACCTCACAATGAATAAACTGACTGGTCATAGTCAAAATATTCACATGAAAAGCTCTTGGACACCATCCTATAATTATCCTACCATTTTCATGGTATGCATTGTTATGGGTAAAACACCAACCTGGGCACAAGTTGAGATAGACTTTACCCAGATTAGATGTTTTCAACCTAGTCTCAAGGAGACTGAACAACTTATCATTGTGGGAATTAATAAAACTCCTCACTTCAATCTGCTTGGCTTTGCTGTTCAATCCCCTTACATTTCATGATAGAATGCTATCCATTTGGTTTAGGGGTCTTCAGCCCCTTCCCCTTATCCACGAATTACTCCTCTGGTTATTGCCCAGTAACCACATTGTTTACAGCACCCCCATCCACATCCATGGTCCCAACATCAACATCTTTGCTAGTTTTTGCATCTGATCTTCTAGCAATGCATTAAAGGAATTATGCACTGGCACCTCAAGCATCTTAGCAACAGGAGCAACACCATTACCCACCTGTTGGAAGCCTTCATTATCAACCACATCTTTCTTCTTTTGCACCCATCTCTTCTTTGGTACACCATTCCTGCACTCATCTTCCTCATGGCATATTCCATCACATTTCTTGCAAATGGTTGGCCTCCACTCATATTTAATCCTCTGTTCCACCACACACCCATGCTCATTGCAGAAGCTAACTACATAAGGGGGGTTTTTGCTATAATTGAATTTCTACCATTACCCTCGCATAGTGGAGTCTATCTTTTGTTTTTATAGCCTGATCTATTTTAACAGCATGGCCAACCAATCCAACAATCTTAAATAGACTCTTCTCACCCCAATATTTAAGAGCTAGTCCAGGCATCTTAATCCAGATATGGACATTCTGTATACTAGTTTTTTCAAGCAGCATATCAGGTTCCCGAATTCAAGCTATCAACGGTTTGTGGTCCAAAAACTGAAATCCTTCAGTTGTAACCTTCAGACAAGATTCAACAGAGGCAAATCTCACAATAAACATACCCTTCCCTACCATTGCTGTTTTATCAATCCCTAGGTATCCACAAATATGTCTAAAAAAACCATCCATCACATTGAAGGGGGGATTTGCACCCAGCACATAACATACAACAGCAGAGGACCAGTACTCAATCTCCTCTTGAATGTCCACAGACTCAATCATAACAGTAGGTGTTTCAGCTCTTACCTGATTGCCATCACGACGCTCTACATCATCAGCCCATGACATTCGTCGAGCCGTCAAAGGTTGTTTTGCACTGCTATTCATTACCTCCTGCCAATCCGAAAGGATATTCTTCTCCATAGCTTGGTGAACTTGTTCCTCCATCGTCGGAGCTGGAACCACCATTATAGCCACTTCTACCTCTGTTTCCTCCATAATCTCCTTCTCTGGTATAGTGCTTGGGATTTGTATCGCAACTCCAGTTACTTTGTCAACTGATTTTGTTCTCTTCACCGGCGAATAAGACTGACCAGTAGCCTTACCCTTTCCTTTCTAAGCACTCTTCTTAGCTATCCCTGTTGCCATGGTGTCAGCGCAAATTAAACAGGGAGCCTTATCGGGCGGTGAGAGAGGAAACGAGAAATCATGTCATCTTTAGTTTTTTAACAATAATATTTAATTTTTATTTGGGTCTGTTATTTGACCGTGAACATAAGTAGCCTTTTATTTGGCTCTTGTTTTGAGCTAGGTCTATCATATGACCATTAATGCACTTAGCCTATTATTTGACTTTGATTTGTACTATGTCTGTCATATGACCGTTAATGCACTTAGCCTATCATATGGCTTTTAGTGCTTGGTCTGTTATATGACCTTTGATGCACTTAGCTTGTCATATGGATTTTATATGTGCATGGCCTGTTATAAGAGCGTTAATACACTTAGCCTGTCATATGGGTTTCATCTCTGCTTGGTCTGTTATATGACCATTAATGCACTTAGCTTGTCATATGGCTTTGTTAATACATTTTATTGCATCTATGGAAATAACAAAATAATTGATGTAACGCTAGTAGAAGTTTGTATTACTTTTATAATAAAAGTGGATCTTAGCCTATTACATCCGACAAATCAAACATAATATACTTCTTTAGGACGCTAGCATTCCAACAATTTTTTAGCTCTTTATCGTCCATTCAAAATGAAAGAGCTGGGAGCAAGCTTCTTGGCTATGATGTAGGGACCCTCCCAATTAGCAGTCAACTTTTCTTCTATGTGCACCTTACCAGTGCCTCTGTTTTGCGTAGGAACAGATCGCCAATATCTAAACGACCTTTCCAAGACCTTTCTACTATGAGCCTTGCTGATTCTATTCTTGTAAGCAGTCGCTTTCAATTTTGCCATGAGTCTTATGTCTGGTAGGGAATCTAGGTTCTCCTTGATTGATTGATCATTTTTCTCGAGGTCTTGGTGCTTGATCCAATAAGAGGGAAAACCCACCTCTACCGATAATACTGCTTCTGCGCCGAAAGCAAGCTTAAACGGACTCTCTCTTGCTGCTCTTTTGTGGTTGTCCTATTTGCTTAGAGTACAGCTGGTACCATATTAGCCCAATTTAACCTCCTTTAAACTCGTCTATATATCTTTTTCTTCAAGGCTTTTAAGATCTTTTTGTTAGCGGCTTCCGCTTGTCCATTGCTATGAGGATGTCAGACTATTGAGTAAGCAAACTTTACCCTAAAATCCGTCAAGAAAGCTTGTATAGGACGACAGTCAAATTGGACGTCATGGTCAAAGACAATGGCCATTGGAATCCCAAATCTTGTCATGATGTTTTGCCAAATGAACTTTTGAACCTGGTTGGCTTTAATTGTTCATGTCGGCTCTGCCTCTATCCTTTTTGTGAAATAATCAATCCCTACTATCAGAAATCTCCTGCCTCCTATTGCTGTAGTGAATGGTCCCAGGATATCCATTCCCCACTGAGCAAACAATATCGTGCATAGTATAGGCTGCACATCGATAGTAGGTTGGTTGATTACGGGAGTGAACCTTTGGCATTTATCACATTTCTTCACATAACTCTGAGAGCCCGCCAACATACTTGGCCAGTAAAACCCTTCTCTCAGCGCTTATAATGCTAAAGCCTTGCCGCCAATATGATTGTCACAAACACCCTCATGAATCTCTTCTAGAATCTTCGTGGACTCCTAAGCAGTTACACATTTCAGTAGTGGCAAGCTCAAAGATTTCTTGTATAGCTCCTCATGGTATATAATATACCAATTCGCTTGTCGTTTAAGATTTTTAGCGGCCATGGGGTCTCCAGGAAGCGTCCCTGTCAGTTTGTATGCCACCAGTTAACTGAACCACTCCCTTTGCCGGTTAATAGTATTGATGGTGACAATCTTTTATATGATGCTTTTTTCCTTCAAGAAATCCACTGAAACGGTTCTCTCAACATTGAATGTCGGAGCTGGCTAGCTTGGATAATGCGTACACTTTCATATTCTCAGCCCTAGGAATTGCATGTACCTCAAAATGATTCAACCGAGGAAGCATTTCCTTCGCTTTCTAAATGTATTTCTGCATGTTGGACTCTCTGATTTCAAATTCTCCCTTGAGCTGTTTGTTTTGTTTTCAAAGAAACATTTTTTGCTCCTGCTGCAAGCATATTCTGAACCGGCAATAGCTGCTTCATACTCGGCCTCATTGTCTGATGTTGGGAAGGCAAATTTGATGGTGTACTCATATGTATTCCCTATTGGATAGTCATTACAATCCCGACCCCGGATCCGCTAACAGTAGAGGAACCGTCAACTTCCAGTAACATGTTTCTTTTTCTCTTATCTCTTCCTCCTCATATGAGGCTTCTGCAATAAAACCAGCCACGGTTTGTGCTTTGATGGCAGTCCTGCGCTTGTATTGTATATCATACTCTAATAACTCAATGGCGCACTTCAGTAAACTGCCTGAGCTATCCATTTTTTGCAAAACTTTCTCTAGCGGCTGATTTGTCAAGACTTAAATAGGATGGCAGTCAAAATAAGGTAGGAGTTTTCTCGCAGCAATTATCACTGCCAAAGCCATCTTCTCCACCATCTAGTAGCGACTCTCTGTACCGTTAAGGCTACGGATAATGAAATATATGGGTTGTTGCTGTTTTTCTTTTTCCACCAACAAGACGGCCGCGACCGTTTTGGGAGAAGCCAAGATGTATAACTGCAATGTGTCTCCTTTATCGGCTCTTGGGATGGTGGGTAGGCTTTTCAAATGCTCCTTGACTGCTAAGAAGGCTTTGCTTTACTTCTCACCCCACTCAAACTTCTTGTTTCCCCTTAGCAGCGCAAAGAAAGTCAAGGCTCTTTCTGCTGACTTTGAGATGAATAGAGTGAGAGCCGCCATTATTCCTTTCAGCCTTTGAATATCCTTAACATTCTTCAGCAAATTCATGATTGCACGAACCTTATCGGGATTCGCATCGATTTCTCTTTTGCTTACCATAAAGCCTAAAAACTTCCCGGCTCTTACTCCAAAGACACATTTCTTTGGGTTGAGCTTCATCTTGTATTTTCTCAAAGTACTGAAAGTTTCTTCGAGGTCCTTGAAGTGTTCGCGGTCAGTTTTGCGTTTGACAATGGAGTCGTCCAGATACACCTCTATATTCTGCCCCCTTTGATCCACGAATACTTTGTTGGCTAGCTTTTGATATCACTAGTGGAAAATAAAGGAAGGGCTGCACTAAAAAAGGCCCTTAGGGCTGCGCTTTTTGACAGCAGCCCTTCACTTTTTAAGTAAGGCTGCGCTTTTACCTAAAAAGCGCAACCCTTTAAGCTTAAAAGGGCTGCGCTTTTACCTAAAAAGCGCAGCACTTTTTAAGCATGAAGGGCTGCGCTAATTGTTAAAAGCGCAGCCCTTTTGACCCAAAAAAAAATAAAAAAAATTTCTTTTTTGCATTTGTTTTATGTCAACTTGACACAAAATCAATTCTAAATTGATAAAATTATAACAAAATCACAAAAATAGATATTCAGCCAGATATATATTATCGCAAAAACAGATGAATATATTATAAACAGTAAATATTATAATTAAACAAATAAATTACAAAAAGAAAAAATTAAAAAATGATATGAACGAAACCAGATCTAAGAAAAAATAAAAATTAAATTACAACAACAATAAATCTGGTTCATCTCAAAACTGATACCGATTAGTATTATGAGAGGCAATATATACATTATCAGATCTCGAGGTTAAATTTTGGAGTATCTTAGATCTCGAGGTTAAACCAGATCTAAGATTGTCAATGTGCAACAATTCCTTTCATGTCGTCCGCAAACATGATTCGTAAACCTGCTCGACTTGCAAGTCCCCATTGATGTCTTCTATCTTAATTTCGGTTAAACTCCGCCTAAGAAATGTTAATCCTGAAATTATCACAAACATGCAGCATAAGTTGATGATGAAAAATAGTCATAAAAAAGAATACTCCTTAAACCTATGATTGGAAAAAAAAACCAGATCTACCTTCACCCCAAACAAAAACGAAAAAAAAAACAGATCTAAGAAATAGAAGAAGTTCTCTATCTGAACGTCACCCCAAACAAAAACGAAAAATAAAAAAACAGATCTAAGAAATAGAAGAAGTTCTCGATCTGAACGTCACCCCAAACAAAAACGAAAAAAAAAAACAGATCTGAACGGCCGACGAAGAGTAGAGAGGAGAGATGACAAAACGCAAATGAACCGCCGACCGGTCTAATTTTGACAAACAGATTCCGGGAGTGTGATGACGACAAACGAACGAAAAGGAAGAGGAGAGGGAAATTCCTGGAGTGTGATGTGAGGGAGGGAAGAGAGAGAGATGGGCTGGCAGCATTTAGGATTGATTTTTGTGAGGGAGGAGAGAGAGAATGAGAGTGTGAGAGACGAGAGAGACTCAGAGAATTTGAGTGAAGGGAGGAGAGAGAGGCAGCGCTTCTTTTCAAATAAAATATAAAAAAAGCCCATGAAGGGTTGCGCTTGTCCCAAAAAACGCAGCCCTTCATTTAAAAAGGTTGCGTTTGACTAAAAAAGCGCAGCCCTACTTAGTCAGAAGGGTTGCGCCTTTTTAACAAGCGCAACCCTTCTGTTATGTAGGGATGCGCCTTTTTAACAAGCGCAACCCTTCTGTTATGTAGGGCTACGCTTTTGTAGAAAAGCGTAGCCCTTCACTAGTAGGGCTGCGCTTTTAGAAAAAGCGCAACCCTTCCTTTTTTTTTTCCCCTAGTGTATGTTGCCCCTGCATTGTGGAGCCTAAATGGCATTGCCTTATAATTGTAAACATCACAGTCGGTGATGAATGCTGCTTTTTCCCTGTCGGCCTCTAACAGGCTGATCTGATGATATCATGAGAACGCATCCATGAAACTCAACAGTGCATGACCGCTAGAGTAATCCACCAGCTGATCTATTCTTGGGAGAGGATAGCAGTCTTTTTAGCAAGCTCTATGCAGATTTATGAAAATCCACACACATTTTCCACTAGCCGTTAGCTTTTTTCACCAAGACTACATTGGCTAACAACTCTAGATAATCACACGGTTCAATAAATTATTCCATGCGCCACAAAATACTCTTTACAATTTTCTTTTTTCTCTGTCCTAGAATACTCTTTACACTTCTATTTTGGGATGTGAACCACTATCATTTTAATCATTCTACCTTTTAACTATTGGCCCACACTCTCTCTCATCCAAATAAAATAATACCACTCTTATTACCTACCAACTCCAACCATGACCCACATTCTCTCTCCTCAAAATAAAATAATACTACTTTTACTAACTACTAACTCCTACCGCATCTACTTTTCAATAAAATAACAAATTGATAACGAAACATCAACTTATCATCTAAAACTATGTGACTTGATAAGTGTCAAGAGTATTTTGGGATAGAGGGAGTAGTTGTCAATAGTTTGTCTACTTCTTCTTTGATGGCCTTGTTTTTCTCAATAGAAAAGTTCTACTTCTTTTGATTTACAGGACGGACTGCACTGTCGACGTTCAGATGATGTACTATCACGGTCGGGTCTATTCCCGACATCTCATTCGCCAAGAACACGAAGACACCAACGTTTTCTCGACAGAGAGTCACTAGGTTGACTCTGACCATTGGACCCATGTCAATTTCGACAACGATCGTCCTTGTTGGATCTTCAGCTAGCATCTCTTGCTTTCTCTCCCCATCAAGTTTGGGTCTTAGTGTATCATCAGGCATAGACTCCAACTCTTCCATGGATATTTCCATCATTTCTTCATCTATCTTCTCGGATTCGGTTTCTTGGCCAAGGCTTTCCTCTTAGCTCTCTTCTGCTTTCATGCTGGCGGAGTCAGCTCTTCCACTGGGATTCTTCTTGTCGGCTACTTTGAGGTGGTAAGGTAGCACGACTTAGCAATATCTTGATTTCCTCCCAACTCTGATGTCGTACCTGAATTGGTTACGTACAACATTGTCAAGTGGTAGGTAGACACAATTCCTTGCATGTCAAGAATGAATGGGCGTCCAATTATAGCATTATAAGCTCTCGGTACATCTACTACCGAAAATTCCGCCATAACGTCCCTAGCTCCCCCATCTTCTCCAACTCGGACCGGCAATGTCATGAGGCCTTCGGGAATTACTTAGTCTCCTGTGTATCCTATCACCGGATAACGGACAAGCCTCAAATGCTCTCCGTCTATCAATAGTTTCTCAAAAGTTGAGAAGAAGAGTATGTTCGCGGAACTTCCTCTATCAACAAGGATTTTATGAATCAAGCAATTCGATACTTTCAAGGTAACCATCAGTGGGTCGTAATGGGGTAGATAACATGCTTTGCATCCTCTACTGTAAAAGACATGGCAGACAATGCTGATGGCTCCTTCCATTACACACTCTCATTGAAGTTTACTTGGTGCCTAAACTCTTTCAAGCTTGCCTTAGCTCCATTCACACTACCACCATGAATAGGGCCGCCACTGATGACATGAATTTCACCAATCCGCGACTGAACATTCTAATTTATCAAATCTCCATCTTTTGTCTAAGCCTTATACTGAGTGAAGTAGCCTTTTCTTATCAGATCCCCCAAATTGTCTTTCAAATGCCTACAATCCTCAGTCAAGTGTCCATGATCACCATGAAAATCACACCACTTGCTCTTATCGTCGTTTTTATGGAACATCTGCTTTGGACATTGCCACTTATTGTTGTCCTTGTTCATTGTGTATATCTGTGCTCTACAGGTTGTGAGATGAGTGTACGCGTCAAATTTTTCTTTGCGTTCACCCCTTTCGCGATCATTCCCTTTCTTGACCACGTTAGTTTCTTACTTTCTTTCTTCCCGATCACGATCATTCTCGCGCCCCTTCTCTTTCTTCTGTTTCTCTTCCTCCATTCTATCAGGCTTGCGGTGCTGACTGCTCGCGGCCTTATCAAACTCTTCACCCATAATGAAATCATTTGCTTTTCCCAAAACAGGACCTAGAGACGTGAAGGTCTTATGGCCCAAATAACTCCTGAACGTGGACCCCTCTCTCAGCCCAATCATTAAAGCTAAGACAACCACGTCCTGTTGGAGACGCAGAATAGAGAACGCTTCCACATCGAAGGCCAATGAAATCTTGAAGACTTTCTGTTTCTCCTTGCTTGATGGAAAGAATCTCACTAGTATTGCGCTCACGACGCCTGTTACTTACAAAATGAGTGTTAAATGTGGATGAGGATTGAGAGAAGCTAGAGATGATACCCGGTCTCAAACTCTTGAACCATGTCTGGGTGATCCCGGTCAGAGTAGACGGGAACACCTTGCACCATATGGAGTCCACCTGAGTGTATAAGAGCATCTTACCCCCATATGTTGTGACATGATCATCTGGGTCAGAGGTGCCATCATACTTGCAGGACGACATCTCGATCCCCGGCATAGAGTGATTCATGATCTCCGGAACAAAGGGAGAGAGTTTTGGATTGATCAGTAGGTGTCCACCAACTAAATAGTTACTAGCACCGGTATTGGTGTTGTACTCACGGTGAGAGTGGCCTTGATTTTCGAGTTATACAGCTCTTCAAGATTCAACAATGACTCATCCTACCAAGATTAGTCAAGCTGTTTCTCGAACTGGCGTCCCTCTCTAGTGAAGGTACGCATCTTTCTCAACGGAGTTCTCAAGTGAACTACTTGCCTATTTTTGTGGGTGATTAGGCTTCATTGGATCATGGAAATCAGTTATGCACCAAGCTATAGACTGGGAGGAGCATAGCTCAACAAGTCGAATACCCAAAGCAAGAACTAAAAGGATAAGGAAGGATGGAGAGAAACAGCTGAAGTCAGACTTACGTAAGGGACAAGGATAAAGAACGAACACCTGTCTTTGTCTTAGGCCCTGTTCTTTTAGGAATAATTTCTATTCAGTTCAACTCACTTTAATTTAGTTAAACATGTTTCTTTTCAAAGTTTTGGTCTAATTTAATTAAGCTTAAAGGAATAACTCCCACAAAAGAAAAGTAAGGCATTCATGATACAACTTCAGGTTGAATAATTGGATACAACTATTTCATGTATCTTTACACCCTAAAGAATAGAGACGTGGGAAGAGTTGTTGTGCTAATAATTAGCTAACGAACTAGCTCTTTGTTCAGATATTTTCGATGTTCTAAAGACCGTAGATGACTACATAAAACTCTAAACAACACATACTGTACACAGATAGCAAATCCGTAAAAAATATGCTGCGTGAATTTATAATCAGAGGATTTAATTGCTCTATTAGAAGTCAGGAACAAAGCTGACTATATAAGAGGTTCTAAAATTTATCTTTTTCAAAGAACATGAGCACAACGTTTTAATGCTTTGGAACACTTGATTGGGCCCATCAAATGATTTAATCAAAAGAAGCCCATTTGCCTTTACAGATATGAAAAGACCTTTACTATAAAAAGGAGACAACATTCTTAAAAGTTGAGATGTTCCCTCTTACGTTTTTCCAGTCTGGGAGATCACCAACAATATATACGGTAACAGTCTCATCAATGAATAAAAATTCAATTCTCACCTAGAAAAAGCAAAACATCTTATTGAATGGATAAACCTACTTAATAAATCCATTAAACTAATCACTGAATGAATTAAAGAATATGCTTACCGAGAATTAAATTGATCATAAAATATAGAAAGTTGATTCATTCTCTTCTTAATATTGGGCTTAGACCGTTGGCTAATTATTATATTAAAAATAGGCGGTCTCTTACAAGGCCAACTATTGTTTTTAACCTATTATTTAATTTCAAACTCAAACCTTTAAAGGTTTTTTTACTTATCACATCATGACGTCAATTATTCAATTTATCACTAGACCAAAAAAATGAAAAGTAACAAACGAATTATAATATTTATGAATAATAACTTTTTTTTATTGTGATTGACCCGAGGCATAGCCCGGGTCAAAATACTAATCCATCCCTTTCTTTTAAATCTCACATTGTTAGTTAATGTATTGTTGATAGCATGTCCCATCTACTTTCTCCTCTTTTTTCACTGATGTCATCCACTTTTTAATGTTTTAACCACTTCTAAGTTTACCTCTTCACCTTTTTAGTTTTTTCCTCATACTTCCATACTTGCTTGTTGATTCCCCCAAAGTAAAGTAATAAAGTAAAAAGAGATGTTAGTTTTAATTTGGTTATATCATTTATGGCTGAGAAAGGACAAACAATTAACGAGAAAGTATTTCACCACTGTTATCAGGATCAGGATCCTACTTTGGATCGTAAAGGTTGGTAGGATCAAATCGTAGGATCATACAATCCTACAATATAGTGTAAACTAGCTTTTTAAGCATGCGATGCGTGCGACGATAATTTTTTCATTGTGATATTTCGTAATGTTGAGTAGCTAGTTTAACATGCACACAATACATACAATGACAACTCATTATAATAGTTTAAATTGAGAGTTTTTCAATAAATCTATGTTTTGTTCAACTTATTAAACGTAATTTTTAGCAAAAATAAGTTAAGTTAAGTTCTTGATTATCCTTTATGTAATTGACTTACACAAATTGAAATTATATGAACCCATTAAATTGATCATTTTTTTTTACATGACTATAATGTTATAGAAGTATATTGTTGATTTTTTTTTTTTTTTATTTTGGCAATGTTTCCTTTGGTGGAAGATAATGATATTATTAAATGAATTTGTTATCTTTGTTTTTTGTAAACTTTTTCAGTCTTTCCTTTTATTCACCTAAAATTTTAAATTATTTTAATCGTAGTTTTTAAACTTGGCAAATATTTTTATTGATTGATTACCCATTATTATCTTAAAATTTTAAACAAAATTGATGTAATTAAAGAAGTAAGGGTAATATAGTCATTTAATAAGGGGAAACCATGCCTCGCCTTTCACTTATATAATAGAGATTAGTAATAATTATGCTATAATATGGTCAAAAGACTTATGTTATAACTTTATACACATTAATAATAATATTTTTCATTCCTAAATTGTGATAGTGGTTAAATACAATATTGAAGTAACACAGTACCAAAATCTAAAAGGAGAAAGATAATGTTTTGAACTATCTTGTGAGATTTTATGATAAAATTGGATCGTAAAAATCACAGGATCATAAAAGGTTATGATCCTGCAATGTGAATTTTGGCAGTTGGGTAGGATGAAAAGATTAAATTATGATTCTACATAAGATCGAGATAGAATATGTCATTTTATCATATTGTCCTACATGGCGATCAGCAGTGAAATAAGGCATGAGAATGAACGACAATGCATAGAAGCAACCGAACAATTGCCACATGTCAAAACAATACTGTGTAGTGAGAGAAGGAACCGAGATTTTTAGAAAAGATGAATCCAAATACTTACTGAGATTTTGGTATAATTACCTAATTTCAAGCAACTGATTTCTAAGTAAATCCATTAGAATCTTCATTTTAGGAAAGAATATGAATCCCACAATGCAATAAATGAATTTCCCATAGACATTTAATACTTCACACAAAAAATTGAATCAATATATTATAAACCGATTAAGGGTCTGTTCTCTTTGGCATAAAACAGCTGAACTAAACTATCTACACTAAGGTGAACTGAACTGAAATAAATTGAATGTACTAAATATATAAATAATATTTAAACCATAATAATATGAATATTAAATAATTATTATAATGATAAGTAATAATAATGAATAATAATAAAAATATTTTGGATATTTTTAAATGATAGTTATGAATAAATAATATTAATAATCATAATTTAATAATAATAATAATAATAATAATAATAATAATAATAATTAATGATAATTAATAATTATTTGTATTAATATATTAATACTTGATGATAATTAAATAAGAAGTAAATTAATATTACTATTTTAATAATTAGATTTAATAATATAATAATATTTAGTGATAAAAATAAAGATTGGATTGGACCGTGCAAAATTGCATCATAAATTGTTTTGACATGATTTGATTGGTTTATGGGCTAAAAAACGTGGGTTTATTTGTGCTTTTGACCTAAACCATGTTTCTTCTAATAATAATAGTAATAATAATGAGTAAAGCTATAATAAAAAAATAATATATAGAAATAATAATAATAATACTTAATAATAATGATATAAGAATAAATAATCTATATAATACTATAAAGCAATAAGGATTTGCTTATGTGTCAAGAGCAAATTGAATTGCTGATATGTCAATCCTTTGTAATATCTTTTACAATTTTTTGCCACGTGTATTTGTCTTTAAATATTTCGGTTATGCATTACTTTTTTTAGGCATATAATTGGAAAGCTATTTAAGAAAGTTCTCTGTTATAGAATGTAAATCAACTAAATTTTAGGAGTCGATTGCTATTAATTTTTTTTTGAGGGGATCGATTGCTATTAATTAGTAATTACTTATGCATCATAAAACTGCCAAAAAAAATATATCTCCTAAATCCGATATTTTAGGTACTAATTAAAAAAACCATATCCCCTAAATACGGTATTTTAGAAACTAATTAAAAATTCATATCCCCTAAATTCGGTATTTGAGTTATACTAATCATATATTTTGGCACTAATTAAGAAATAAATTTATACCAAGAAGCTGATATTTTAGGTCCTACTTAAGCTATTACAACTACTTAAATGAACATGTTGTACTCTCTTCTTAAACCCAAATTAAAACAAAAGTCTTAACAGATTATAATATTGAACTTAAAGTTTACCAAGGGACGTATTAATCATACAATAAGTTGTATTATAGGTTTTTTTTAAAAGTTCAAATTATAAGATTTACTCGCTGCACTTTGAAAATGTCACTATTAATGAATGAGGTTTGACCATGCATTATTTACTATTAGATAAAATCAAATGTTATAATGTAATTAACATGTTGTTGGATTTGTCTCAACGTATATTTTCAGAAAATCAAAATTTTATACTTTATTCTAATACATAATTAAAGATATTAGTAGTCAAAGTAGTGCATCGACAAGTGTGAAAGTAAAGTGTAACGAGTAATTTGAAACGAGGAAGTATATTTGTTCAGTTTATTCACAACAACCGAATCACAACTAAAAAAATAATATTACCATACATATGAAATTTGAGAGCTCATAATTTCTAGGTGTTCATCTCAAAGAAAAGATAAAATGTCATATAATATATTTCCACATATAAATTGATTTATATTTCTATATATTACCGTTCATTTGGAACAAGTATTATTGACATGGGTCAGTGAGCTAATCACAAACTCACAATAAAAATGAAAAAAAGGGTGAATTGTGCATGTAACAAATAATTGACAATACAATTTATTCTATATTTTACTTTCCAAAATAAAATAAAAAATGGGTAAAATAATATGAAAATTACAAGTTTTAAATTCTAAGAAAGGTGCATAGAATTTTACTTTTATCTAGAAGCCTAATATAATCTTAACAAAATTAAGTTTGCTAATAAAGTTTCAAACTGTAACAAACTCTTGCTTAGAACTCTCAGTTTTCACTGCCATAAAAATTCTGTCTTTTTCCATCTCAATTTGAACATCTAGAAAGTGAATCATCATCTTCATGTAAAAAACTTAAGTAGATAACATCTGAATCTCACACATCCAACGTTAATGGGTAAAAACACGATCATATTCATTTTTTCTCCATTTTCGAAAATATCAAGTATGTTCGATAAATCTGTGGTCAAACTTTTTGGATAACTTTTTCGAATAAACCTGGAATTGAACGGGAATTTTTTTCTTTAATAACATAAGATTCAATTGATCGAATGTAGCAATTTTTTGAAATAAATCTCCATTTTATTTAAATATGATATTACCCAAATTCAGGAGAAAGGTTCAATTAAATATAACAATACTAGCTATGTTTTAAATCTCCATTTTTGGTTTGTAATGTGCACGGGTTCAGTTAGCCATATCAAGAGTTACTAGCATTAGGGTTTGAAATTTTATTTGTGATAAAGATCACGGGATATCAAGAAAACAAAAGAGTGGGGGTGAGAGGGACTATGGAAAGTAGGGACGACAGAAAGTGGGAAAAAAAGTGGTTGCATGATTGAATCCCAATAATGGAGCGAATTGTGATTTTATTTGGTCCTCAATGTGAAGCAATGGGTAGAGCAAAGACTTCTTCAGTCAACGTCGCACGATAATATTAATTACATCAGTCATTGAACGCACGGGTTATAAGTCGGTTTTAAAATATTCCTCATAAACGATATGATTATAAAAAGTTTAAATCACGATCTAATATTCACCCCATGATTTTGGGAGAAACACCATAAAGTAATTAATTTATAAATAAAAAAAAATTCCGTGCATTTTGCACGGGCCAAAACCTAGTAATAATAATAAGAGTAATTAGTAAAATAAATTAGACCAACATAATAATAATATTTAACAAAATGGTTATAAAAGAATGGAGCTGAACTGAACTGAGCTTACCTAAACTAAACTGAATTGAACTGAACTGAACTGAGCTGAACTGAATTGAAAATAAGTTGGGGAGAATAGGCCCTAAGTTTGAATCAATATAATGTTACGAAATATAATGTTACGACGATGTGGAGCAATACGATACTCTTTTTACATATAATATTATAATGAAGCAATAATCCCATCTGATACTATTTTGAAAAGGTAAGAAGATGCTATCTTTTGTGATTAAAAAAAGAAAAAGAATCAATATAATGTTACGAAATATTGCAATTTTATATTTCATAAAATTCATTCCAAAAAACTATATAAATTTCGAAAGCAAACGCAAATCTATTAACAAATCGGTTTTTATATCTCTTAATTAACAAATTGGTTTTTTGAATATCATTCTAAAAAAAAAAACACAATCAATTATGGGTCCTATATAATACTGATATCAATTCTTTAATGGTGACTACAATACAATACATAAATCATCTCATTACTTAATAAGATACACGTTGACTATGGATGCAACTATCAAATTCACAAAGCTAGGCAAACTCCAAACACGTCAAGTAACTGACAACATTGAAATAGGTATTTATTGACATGGTCCAATACAATATATATTGTTAATTTTAAATCATACAACTTGAATATTCAACCCATTGTTTTTGTAAGTGTATTAGCAATAGTTATATACTCCATCCGTTTCCTAAAGATCTTCCCTCTTTCTGTTTAAGGGTGTTTCCAAAAGATCTTCCCTCTTTTGCTTTATTCCTTATTTGGAAAAACAAATTTCCCTATTTACCCTCTCATGTCACTATCATATGGTCCACCATTACATTATTAATTCAATTTTACTCCCTTTCTCTCTCCTACTTTAACCCCTTTTTATTTGTTTATTATCTTAACCCCTTTCTCTCTCCTACTTTACTCACACCATGCCCCACACGACTTGATTTTCCTTGGTATCTGTAGGAACAGTAAGTGGGAAAATCTTTAGGAAACGGAGGGAGTATATAGGTGTCGTGGAATTAAATATTTATAAACCCAAGTTTTAAAAAACAATCAACAACGACACTGTTCTGATCAACTTATTTTTATTTCTTACTAGAAAATATAAGCTTAGACAATGAATAATATGGCTTAATAAGTTCAGATAAGTTGTATAATGCAAAAAACAAGCAAAGATAAAGTTTGACATATTCACAAAATAAATTCTAAAAGTTAAAATATGGTCTAATAAGGATTAACAAGGTGTAATAAACATAAGCAAAATAAGTTGAAAAACATATATAAGACCAAGAATGACAATTTGGAAATTATATAACATAAAAAAATCTAAAGTATATAAAAGATTTTATTACTTTTTCTGTAGGGTATTGGCATAAAAGTTATTTTGCTTATTATGGGAAAAAGTATTACAATTCTATAATCAAGAAATTTTTTTTTCTTAATCTTCTACAAAAAAAAAAAGTATAGTTAAATGGAAATGTAACTATGCGTAATTTTAAAATGGGAATGTAAATATGAATTACTTTTGTGAGTAAAAGTATAGTTAAAAGTAATACAATACATGATAAAAACAGAACTTTGTTCTTTCTTAACAACCTTTAGGTCTTTGGTGGGAGTGAGTATTAACTATTGAAAAAAAACGGGGTCAAACTCTAATCCTATGATCTAAATGATATCTATGACTTTACAAAAGATATCATCAAATACGAAAAACAACCATTATATGTAATTAGATATACCTTAAATAGTATTAAAGCTCAAGCATATTGAGAAAATTAAAATTATTATAGCTAAGTGGGCAGTGGTCAATGGGTGGCTAAATATGGTGCAGCCGTGGTGCAAGAAGGCAAGAGAGTGGGTGAACGAGATTGCCATAAGTGGGAGTGGAAGTTGGTGTATTGCTGAGTATCAGTCGTGGTGCAAATTGTGATTTATCACGACCTCTAAAGGAAGTACTTAGTAAACATATTAAAGATTTTTTCAATTAACTCTTTTGTTTTAAGATGAGTCACGTGATCCACCATGACGTTAACTACTTCAACAATTGAACACACAGATCATAAATCAGTTTTAAGATAATTTAAATACATGAGTATTAAATTTTACATCACAAGTTGGAGGCTCACCATCACGATTCTTGAAGAACTTCTTAAAATCGTCAATTTATAAAATGAACAACTTCCCGTGCAGATTGCACGGGTCAAAAAACTAGTATAGTAGAATTGTAAGATCCGAATCGGGATTTTAATCTCTATTCTATGGCCCTGTTTGGCACTAGCGTTTGAGGTAGCGGTTAGCGGTTGGACAAGATTGAAACGCTACTTAAGAAAATTATGAGTGTTTGGTAAGGTAGTGGTTGTAGTAGCGGGTAGCAGTTGGAGTAGATTATGAGTAGCGGTTGTGGAACGTTACAACAATTAATGTTTGAGATTTAGAGGTAGCGGTCTAGTAAATAAACCCTATATATTTGCATAAGGTAGAATTATTAACTATTTTTTTTTATCTTTTACAATTCCAACAGCTACTTTTGCCAAACACTTCTAATTAAACAACTAATTTAACCGCTGATCGCTGACAGCTACTAGTAGACAGCTAGCAGCTACCCCCAACAGCTACCGCTACTACAACCGCTAACAGCTACTAGAACCGCTAGTTTTGCCAAACATGCCCTATATGGGAAGAGGGGTAGGACATCAAAATATTAGAAACCCCATTTTACCCTCATTATATGTCTATTCTACCTACTTACTTTAATTTAAAAAAAAATAAAAAAAAGAAAACTACCTAATTAATTTAAAAAATAAAGAAGACATTACAAAAAAAAAAACCATCAACAATTCAAATATCCTTAATTTATTAGATATAATGAATAACTAATTTAATTTTCTACATTTTTGCATGTATATAAAATCTAGTAACAATCTATTTCACTATGAGCTTGTCTTGGCAACCAACCGTTTGAGTCTCTTAGGGGACTCAAACGGAGGTAATTTGGTCATTTTATGCGTTGGAAGATTTCACGCGCGTGTGGCTGACATTTGTTTGGTACCAATGCTAGGTTATAAAGGTACCATTCTCCCAAAATATTGATACCTTGATACCAATCATGATAACAATTCGATACCAATGTCAGGTTATAATGGTATCATTGTGTTTTATTTTGGATATTTGAGTTTTTTTTGGACTCAAACCGTTGGTTACCAAGCCTTTCTCATTTCACTGTGGCAAATGCGATGATCATAGCAGAATTCTATGACTATAACACCAAAACATTTGAAAAAAAAATAAAAAAATCTTCCCTTTCATTTTCTGCTCAATCAGTTTTCACAAATTCCACTTGAAATCTTTTGGAACCATACAATAAGTTGGTGGTTTGCACAACACCAGTAGATTCTTCTTCCCTCCTCCTCTATCTCAATATACTTGTATGTCAAGGGATTCATTTTATTGGAGTCTCTGTGTTTATCTTTCGAGGGTTTTGTTCTTCACTCAGGTTGCATTGGTAATTTCACGGGAAATCATACCATCCCTTTTCTTTTTCCCAGAACAGGTGATTCTTCTGCAATCTTTCTTCATTACCCAGTTTCTAATTTTATGTCATAAATGTAATTTGAATGCATGTGATACCGTGATGCTTGAGCTTGACTCAAGTTTATCAATTGACAGTTTTTGTACCTCATTACAAAGTTGTAATCTTCCAAGTTTTTGCATTTTTTTTTTTTGGGGTTTTTGTTTTTTGTTTTGGGTGGACTGAATTAGTTATCTGATAATATTTGTATTGGAAGGGATAAATAAACTCGCATGGAAGGAAGACTTTCAGGATAATTTCATAAATTATTATTAATATTAGTGTTAAGTTGATATTTGGAACCAATGTTTGCTGTTGAAAGTGGCATAATCTTTAATCTAGACAATATGTTTCAACTCAATCACAATATATTGCAGTTGTCCTGCGTTTTGGGTTGTGAGTTTGACATGATTGTTTTTAAAAGCACAAGTACAAAGAATTGTAATATGTATTTCATTGCCATTATATGGTTTATGGAGATGCCGAGAGGCGAGAACAAGGCAAATTAATATTGGATGATGAGGTTATATGAGTAATGTTTAACCAAGTTATATGGCATTAGAACCGTCTTAACATATATGGTCGTTAGAACCGTCTTAACAAATTTAACCGAAGAGTTCTCATTGAATCTCATTAAGATGCAATTATTTTTAATTGTGGCATTCATTGTCTAATTTTCGAGGGAACAAGGTGTTTGGGTGGTTTGGCTATCAAGGGATAGCAGTGAGTTATGGAGGCCCCTCATATTGGTCACTCACATAATCACATTATCTGGCCAGCCAAATTGATTATTTAACATAATATTGATTTTGAACAGTGACATTTCCTACTTATGGAGTCTTCTGACTAATGAAATTTAATTAATGTGGAATTCTGGGATTTGAGCATAATGAAAAGCTAAATGCTAATTTGCTGGCTTATAAGTTGCCTACCAACTTTACATATTCTGTATCAGGCTTGACTCCTAGGGATGAACGTTTTGTTTGAGAGTCAAGTGATCTATGGATGCCCAGTTTTGAAGTGATTGCTATACCTTTAGGCCCAAACTACTGCACCTAAAGTTCTTCTTTACCATTCTTAAGGTGAATGATACCGTATGATTGAGCAGCTTCCACTTATGAGGCATGGCATTCATTACTGAGAATAACTGTTGTTTATCATGTGAACTGGTCAGTAGGAAACCTGAGGATGTTTTTTTTTTTTTTAGAATTTTACATGTTTAGCTCTATTGTTATTGTATCCTACTATCCTAAACTCGTTTTGGGTTAATGTTGTTCATTAACGAGTAGGAAAGCAGATGCAAAAGATCTCTTTACTCTCTAGCTTTACTGCTAATGTACATTATATTGGAACTGACATCAACTCCAGAAGCAGTTGCTTTTGTTTCCCTTGAAAATACTCACGGGGACATCTCTATTTACAGTGATATAATGGTCCACACGATTATCCGACTTTGACATCTTACAGTTCCTTGCTTCCTGTGAGTGATCAATAAAAGCAGTAACTGTAGCCTTTTTCTAGGTAGTGACGAGTGAATTCTGAAAATGATTCTGCTAAACTATACCGAATATTTGTTTTCTGTTAAATGTATCTAACTACCCATACTTCTGCAAGCTCAGCAGAGGTTGAACAGCATTCCATCACCGATGAAGGAATTGGCTCAATATAAAACTTTGGTCCAATATCTGTCATAGATTGACTAATAAGAAATTAAAGAGCTGAGGCTGGACTATAAATAGTATTTTTATACAGAAGCACTTCTTCTTTAGCAGGCCGGGGTGATCTAATGAGCGGTTGAGAAACAATAACTTTTCTTGGAAAAGTTTAACGTACTAGATGATGCCATTTCATGGCTGGAGTTGGATGCTGCTATAGTGCCATTTCCCTAGGATATAATTTGCTTGACAAAGAGAGAACCCTGCAATAATGCAGAATCCACTAAATTATAACTTGATTGCTCATATCATGAACAGGCGTTGGGCTACTTTCTAAGTCTCAGGAATAGTTGAGCAATTTTAGCTTCTTCCAGGAATTATTTTGCGTATCACTAAACTATCCACCATGATAGCACCTTCATGTAGTGCTAACGTTAAGGAAAATAAACTTTGCAGATTATCTAATGAAGAACTTTTGAAATGGTCACAATTTCTGGTTAATGATATATTTTTTATTCCTGGATTGCAATTTGTAAATTGAAGGCCCATATATCATGGTTCAACCATGCTAATGGTGCATGCTGGGGGAGCTATCAGAAAGCGCTTGAGTTACTTGGACAAGCATACAATTCAGGAGTTTAATCTTCCCAAGATTACAAATGTCACTCCAGGTCCTTTAAGTTTTCCTAGTCAACCAAGCAGTTCTAAATCTGAAGGCCTGAAGAAGTGCTTCCTTTCCAAGCAAGACCATCGGCAATTGAAAGGCCTTCCTCGCTCACCAGACAGTGTTACTAAGAGGTGGCTGGTAATGGCATGCACCAATTTTTGTATTCAAGTTTTTTGTAAACTGCCTCATTTTATTAGTGGCTGACATGTGTTTGTGTGCACCTATTACAGTGCCAGTCTCTAGATCCAGCTTCATCTGATGATGAATACCGTTCATCCACAAACATTGCTGTCAGCTTATTTAGACGATACCGCAATGTGGTTGATCGTGGTGGAACTGATAATCTAAAGGTAACAAATGGCTTTTGGTCAACCATTTTTTTTTCCTTTTTATCCTCTCGATTGTTGTAGGATATTCACACTATATTTTGTGAAGGATTGATGTTCTCTTTGAATTTCTGTAGGAGTTCATTAATGCCGGAGTAAATGCATATGCATTAGGTTGCACTGATGAAGGCTTGAGGAAAGAGCTAACCAGTATAAAGGAATCTGGAGTTGAAATAAAAGCAATGGAGATTTATAGTACAAGTACCAGCCTGAAGTCCAAAATTTTATCCGAGGAAGTGAGTTGTGTGTACCTTGCCACCTTGAACTGCCTATCCGTACTTCTAATCATGAATGCTTGCTGAATTCTATTATGTGTAGGAGTACCTTTCTAGTCTTCATTTAGAACCATTTTTCCTAGGCTTCTGACTGTCAAACCGGTGGGTAAGGTTGATCTAGGTTTAGGTAGCTTGGGGTCTTAATCATTTGCAGATGGTGTCATTTTGGGGTTTAGCTAAAAAATCCTTGGTCATGACCCCGAGTTTCTGATTTCAAGTTGCTTAGAGCTCAGCAGATTAGATAGCGTTCGTTATTCTTCGTACAACAGGCAATTATTCAGCATTCCTCTTTAACTTGTACAAAGTTGAAGCTAATACTAGAATTATGAAATACACTGACTTTGGTTAGAGTAAATTATTCCTATTTCTAACACTTTGCTTAACTAGTTTTACTTTTTAGGCAATGCAAAGTGTATTATTTGCTTTACCAATATAATGTACCAAACCACTGAATGTAGCTTGATTCAGTGGTTCAATTCATTACAGAAAAGGCTTGGGTTTGACCTAATCTTTGGGTTGTCCATACTTGGTCAACCTTAGGTTCTACTATTGTAGATGATAATATTGTGCTCGTAACCTGTTTCCTGCGGTTATATGTGGGGTTGTTTCTTGACTGGGGTGAGTTTTACTGGCTCTAGTGCTAATCTTTTGTCATTAGGACTTCTTTTATGTTTTTGTTTCACAAGTTAGTATTCTCTGTTCTCGTTATGAACTTTCTTCTTTTCATCCTGTGTGTGACTCTGAAATGTTCAAATACTGACGGCTCATTGGTAGGTAAATAGTAGATGGTGATAGATAATAAATTTACAGGATCCTAATGTGCATCGTAATACCTATCCATTCACAACTTCTTTTTTTTCCCCTCATATTTTCAATACCATCCATTAAACACTTACTACTTTTAGAGGTGGCATTGAGTGGTAAAGAAATTTGTGAAGAAAATTACATGACTGGGGATGAAGTTCCATCATCATGGGATTGGCATGAGACTCTTTGACAAAATTTCATATAAAATTATTTATCATTGCCATCATTTATTACCTGCTACCGAACAGATTGTGATACTCATGTAAATTGCCGGACAACTCTTTGCCAGAAAAAAGAAAAAATGTTTCACTTGACATTTTTGTTCATTTCATATCTTTGAGCTGGCACTTGCTCATTACTCATTAGTGCTCTCTGTGGCTCTTCTCAAAGTGCAGGTTGATGAGTGTATTCTTTGGTTGAGCATTATATTCATCACTATCTTGTGTACACCACAACCAACCGTAGTTAGATGGTCCGCTTCACCTCCAGTTTCTGAAGATGTATTACACCAGTGGAAAGGCTTTTGTGCAATCATTGCAAATGCATACTATATGAGAGGAATGGCATGGTAAGTCATCCTTTTAATCTTCTGTCTCAAAGAAACAGACGTAATCATATCGAGTTGTTATACTATAGTGTGCACTTGGGAATTTAAAAGAAGTAACTGCGCAGTCATTTCGGGTTAACATTCCATTGCCAGATACTTAATCTATTTCTTTAGGGAAATGCATAGTTCTAGAAGTAATATGTGCTATAATTTGCTCATTTGAAAAGAGTTCCAAATCTACTAAGTGCGTTTACTTTTCAACCAATACAAGCTTTTTTTTTTTCTTGATTATTCGCCTTTTATTTTATTGAGGCTTCATTTTTCATGACTGAAAGGCTCCCTGTGAAGACTCTTCAATTAGAGCAGATGGCAGTTGCAGGGCATGCTGAGGAACCTTCAGTTGTTGCGAGTAGAATGCGTTTGGTGTTCAATACCCTTGAGGTGAGCCTTCAACTCACTTTTTTTAATGTCTTCCCGCTTATGATACTAGGATGTTTGTTAAAATGCACCCTTGACTTGCAGAAATTATTGCATGAAGTTATATATTTTTTTGGTTGAAACTTCAGAAACAATCTACTTTCATCAAGTTACTCGTATTTGCTGATCTTATCTGTGCATATTCTGAAGCTACTTCCTCTTCTCTGAAGTTTGATTGAATTAGCTTCTGGTTTATGCAGGTGGTTAGTCCACAGTGGCCTCGGGTATAGTTGATAGTTGTGTATGATTCGAAGAGCGATTATCTTGGTCTAAAGGTTGTAGTTAATGTAGTTGGCAAAATACAGTTTTGAATTTTATTTATGACTATCTATATATCTTCTATATGATATGGTCCGAACTAGGGATCAGCAGAAGCATTAGGAACCGATTTTAGCTGATTCTGAATTTAGACCTTCTGGACCTGGTTTTCGATGTGTAGCTGTTGAACAGGTTTCGGATTTGGGTACGCAGTCCTGAATTTGATACATATATATAAACGAAAATAGATAAAATAAAAGAAAGCAGCAGTTTTTGATCCTTTTTCTTTACCCTACTTTTAGCTCTCTTTGATCACTCAAGTCAAACACTGATATAAAAAAAGGAGAGTAACACATGAAATGTTTTTCCAATTTATCTGTATAGACTGATAGAAACTTGACTGAGTACCCAAATAAAGATGGTGAGAACTGGTTCCAAATTCGGTTGTGACCAATATCAGATTGTATTTGCAAAGTGTGATTATTCAGCAGCATCTGATATATGCAGGTGGTCAGTCCACAGTATAATACGGCATTGTACGGGGAAAATGCAGTTGTGTATCTGTCGATAGTTTGTAATTTGTACCGAATAGTTGGTTATGTTTCATTCTACCAAACCAGTAATTAACAAAGAGGTTTTATTTATTTTTATTCGTAGAATCAAAAGTTTGTTTCCTATCACACAGATCAAAAGAATCATAATTTTGGGAGTAAAATATGGATTGGTTTTACTTGTTGCATATGCCCAACTTTTCTAAAATATATGAGTTGTCATAATTCACCATTGGAATTTGATGAATACATTAAGAACAATGGACTACACAAGGGAAATTCTTCTTCATTTACTTGTCTCTAAGTTTTAATTCTTAACTACATTTTGGAAATAAAAAAGTCCAACAACGATGTCAAAAAAATAATTTAGTGCAAGAAGTAGGACTATTAAGAAATGGATAAAAAAAAATTATCATCATTATGTCTTTACTCTTCTAGAAATTTAAGGCTTGCGACTTTCAACATTACCATTGGGGTCGCTATGTTTATTAGCACCTACACCCATTCCAAATCCAAAACCCATACCCATGCCAAATCCCATGCCCATTCCTTGGCTGTCACCATAACCTTTCCGGCCATCATAACCCACATTAGTATCATCTCCACTTCTATCACCTCCTCTAGTGTAACCCATTCCAAAACCACTCCCTTGTCCTTGACCATATCCCTCAGCAGCACCCCCACTTCCACTTCCACCACCACTTCCACCACCTCCACCACCTCCACCACCACCCATTCCAAAACCTGCACCAAAACCAAAACCATGACCAAACCCTCTTCCAAATCCAACACCGCCGCTACTCCCACCCCCACCCCCACCCCCACTACCACCACCACCAAAACCGCCTACTCCACCACCTACACCATATCCACTACCGTGGCCAAAAGCTTCTCCAACACCTCTACTTTCTCCACCACCACCTCCACCGCCACCACCACCTCCTCCTCCACCTGAAGCACTAACTCCACCACCAGTACCTTCTCCATGTCCTTCACTATGATCTAAACCTTGTGTAGAACCACCACCACTACCACCACCTTCTCCTCCAACGGTACCTTTACTTGCGCCTCCTACTCCACCACCACCACCTTGTCCGTGCCCTTCAGAGTAACCACCCAAATCATGTGTTGAACCACTTCCTTCTCCACCACCACCTCCTCCACCAACACCACCACTAGTGAGACCAAAGCCGGCACCAAAACCTTGTCCATGACCTTCAGCATGTCCACCTAAACCTTCTGTTGAACCTCCTCCCTGTCCTCCACCTCCTCCTCCCCCTGCACCACCGCTTATCATTCCAACACCAAAGCCTTCCCCATGCCCTTCGGTATGTCCACCCAATCCTTCTGTTGAACCTCCCCCTCCTCCGGTACCACCTCCTCCTGCTACACCAGTGCTTGACACTCCAATGCCAGCACCAGCACCTTGTCCATGCCCTTCAGCATGTCCACCTACACCTTCTGTTGAACCTCCTCCTCGTCCTCCACCACCTCCTCCTCCTCCAACACCACCGCTTGTGATTCCAGCACCAAAGCCTTCTCCATGTCCTTCAGTATGTGCACCCAATCCTTCCGTTGTACCTTCCCCACCTCCACCACCACCTCCTCCTGCTACACCAGTGCTTGAGACTCCAATGCCGGCACCAACACCTTGTCCATGGCCTTCAGCATGTCCACCTAAACCTTCTGTTGAACCTCCTCCTTGTCCTCCACCTCCTCCTCCTCCTCCTCCAACACCACCACTTGTTATTCCAGCACCAAAGCCTTCTCCATGTCCTTCAGTATGTGTGCCCAATCCTTCCGTTGTACCTTCCCCTCCTCCGCCACCACCTCCTCCTGCTACACCAGTGCTTGAGACTCCAATGCCGGCACCAATACCTTGTCCATGGCCTTCAGCATGTCCACCTAAACCTTCTGTTGAACCTCCTCCTTGTCCTCCACCACCTCCTCCTCCTCCAACACCACCGTTTGTTATTCCAACACCAAAGCCTTCTCCATGTCCTTCAGCATGCCCACCCAATTCTTCCATTGAACTTCCTCCTCCACCACCACTACCTCCTCCTCCTGCAACACCACTACCTATGACCCCAATGCCACCACCAACACCTTGTCCATGACCTTCAGCATTTCCACCTAACCCTTCTGTTGAACCTCCTCCTCTACCTCCACCGACGCCATGACCTTCAGCATTTCCAGAACTTGAACTACCACTTATGGTACCACTATTATCACCTCCTCCTCCTCTAGTAGGCCCATTGCCAATAGCCCCTCCAACTCCATGTCCTTCGCCATGTCCAACACCCTCACCTACATTACTAACCTTTCCTCCATCACCACCACTACCTTTGTAGCCACCACTAGGCCTAACCCCACCACCAAATGACTTGCCAAAGAAGCTTCCACAACCCCTCCATCGAAAAGCGCAATGACCAAATGGCACATCATCGTCCTCTTCGTGACCATGAATTATATTGCTTAAAGAGGTAAGTGTTATCATGAGAATGAGTGCAACAGAAAATAGAACTTTGGCAGACACAGCCATAGCTCTATTGTGAGTGTAGTCTACAAGTGGGACTTTCTATGTAAGTGATGATAGGATCAATTCTTATTGTAGTAGTGATTAGTTTCCCACTTTGGCTACTACATATGATTTTTCAGCTCAAGGTTTCCGTGCTATATATACACATCTCAAGTCTTGAAAGTTGCAATAAATAAATACCATCAATTCAATCATTGAGTTGATTTAAGACATTCTGTTTGATATTCTTTATACGACATTGGTCAATCCTATGAGTTGCCTAGTCTAGTGACTTTAGGTACTATAAAGTATTACCATAATGTCGAGGATAATAGTTTCTTGTTCTTATCTTAAATTTTAATTTCCTGCTTTCCCCATTAAGGAGTCACTTAGTATTAAATTTGCGGTTGTTGCATGCTGTTTAAAATCTATCTAGAGGTATTGTAAAAGAAATTTATTGAGAATATTTATAGTATACCTGGGTGTATCATGTCCATGCTCATGGTACACCCAAGACTATTTTCTCCAAATGAGCAAAATGAGCGAATCAGCAAATGAGCAAAATGAACAAATGAGTAAACATTTCTACTCATTTAAGAAAATGAGCAAAATGAGCAAATGATAAATGAGCAAAATGCCCATATGAGCAAATTTGGTGTCAAATGAGCACCTGAAGTTCTAATTTATTACAAAAATACCCCTACATGTACCATGCTCATGGTACACCCGGGTGTACCATGAGTGAACTCCTACTTTTAAGTTTTAAGTTTATATGGAGCAAATCTATGCAACATCATTTCATACTGATTTATCGTAAAACATTGTATTATTTTATATGTTTTGTTTGATTATTTTCAGTGGCGGATCCAGAATAACATATTAGTGGATGTAAAATATTTTTTTTTATTTTAATAAGTGTAAATTATCCAATTTTTACAGAAATAAAACTTAAATTTTGACCGAAAAATACTACATATCAAGATTTAAGTGGAGTCAAATGACCCCACACCTCAAAGAATAGCTCCACCCCTAATTGTTTTTCTACTGGTTGTTAAGATCCCTTTTTTTTTTTTTTACCATTTATATCTTTATTTATACATTAATATAAATTTAACAATTTGATATTATAAATATTGACATTGAAATCTAAAAAACTCATCAATGACAATGTTAGCGCTACCTCAAATGCTAGTGTCAAATAGGGCCTTAATGAATTGAACTTTAATTACAAAAAGAAACTAGGGAAGTTTTCAGGAGGGAGGAAGTGAAACATACCTCTAGAAAAGATATTGTGTTATCCTGGACAAATTAATAAGCTAAGTCATCTCTTGAAATAAAAAATATATATAATATGTCACTAAGACCTGAATTGATGGCTTTAACACTTAACTTAGTATTTGACAATGGTTAATTAATTGTATAATATGTACTATATAGTTTTTGTATAGAAGACAGTGAACACTTGTTTGTGCTGCACATGATGTACGTTCTTAATTGGTCAAAAATAAGTCTAATGCAATATTTGCCTGTATATTTGGCTCGACATAAATAAGTCAACCTTCAGTTCTTTCTCACTAGAAGACCATGAATTTCTTTGTGTAAAAATATCATATTATTCTGTTTGTCCAAAGTTTAAGTTTATATTACTTTAATCATGTGAGTTTATTATCTAGATTTTATTGATAAACAAGAGATGGTGGAGTGGGTGACCATATCTTCAAGAAATTATTTTCAAAGAAAGAAGAATCGGACCATTCTAGTACCAGCCACACCAATGATTTGCACAAATGTCAAAATCTGCTCCCAATAATACCTAAAAGCTTTGGAAGTTTTTTCTTTTTTCCTTCTTAATTTGTATTCTACATTTTACACTGAGAATAGAATTGCGTTCTCAAAGCATGGAAGGGGGGTTTTTTGTTTTTGGCGAAGGGACCTTGGATTAGGTCTTGAGAATTGAGATAGGCGCAAGCCGAGCTAACATCCAAATCCAAAGCGTGGATTATATACTAGGTCCATAGTATTCACTGTGCACCTTAAATAGCATATACTCCCTCCGTCCCATAATATAGTGCTTGTTTCTTTTTTACACGGTCTTCAAGATGTAACTTTGACCTTTAATATCTTCAATTTCGTATTAATAAAAAATATAAAAATTTGATATTATGAAACTTCACATCGAGACGAATCTAACAAGATCCCACATAAATATTTTTTATATATATACAAATGAGAATATTCGGTCAAAGATTTTAAAATTTGACCTACCAAAAATGAAGTAGGCACTATATTATGGGACGGAGGGAGTAATTTATAAAAAAGAACATACCGTTTAAAATTAATGAATATATGATTTTCAATTATAAAAAAACTAAGGTCGTAAAAAGAACATATAGAAATGAAAATATATTCTAAACTAAAAGAACATACTTTATAAGTTCAAATTTGAAAAAAAAAAAAAGAATTTCGCCAATAAATGTCTTTAAAAAGGTAAAACAGTTGCAAAATACAAGAAAATAAATAAAAATTATTTTTTTAAATAATGGACTCCAAAATGTTAAAATTACGTCGTTTAACAAAGAGTGCACCATCCTCTACATGCACTTGGGTGCATGTTCGTGTAATCGTGTTTGCGACTAACATCTTTGTATCAACACTGACGAGGCTGTATAAATGTTTAAGATTTCAGTCAGGGCGCGTTGATAATTTCACTATTGGATACTTAAGTTGGTATACAAATTAAATATAGTCAAGTTAGTACCAATTGAAAGTTAAGTTGGTACTAATTTTAAACTCAAGTTGATACTTCCTCTATTTTTTTTATCGTTCTCATTTATAATCTTGACACTATTCATACTTAGAGAGAATTTTCTCAATTTTTTTTTAATTTATAAGAAAAAAATATTGTCATGTGAGATCTTGTTTGATTCGCCTCAATTAGTACGTTATTAATATTCAATCGTTATAGTTTTTACTAATATATAATAAAAGATATATAAGTTCAAAGATGTGCATTGGGAGATGTGGACAGGAAAGTGAGAAAGATAAAAAAAACAAAGAGAGTACCAAGTTAGAACTCATTCAAGTTGGTACTAATTTAAAGTCAAGTTGGTACCAAGTTAGAATTTGACACCAATTTTATAAGTTGATAGCGTTAAAATTGGGTACCAAATAGAGTCAAATTGGTACCCAATTGTAACTTCACTCTATGTGGTACACCAACTTACTTTTCTTGCTCATAGATTTTGGTACCATGAGTCAAATTTGTACTAAAATTGTAATCTAATACCTACTTAACTCTAATAAGATACCATTTACCTCCTCACCTTGTGAAATTACAAACACACTCTTATTTGTTGTCAATTCTCTAACAATTAAAAGTAACACTTTTAATTTCTATTACTTGCAAATTAACTTATTGATATGGTATGACCTCTACAAATTGGGAAGAGATGAAGACATTCAACCCAAAAGAAAATATCACCATTGAGATATGTCCTTTTTACCTTAAAAAATAAGTTTCACTTCTAATAAATTTAGTTTAGTTTAATTTAGTTCAAGCTAGATTCAAATGCACACAATGTGTAGTTCAAGTTATAAATAGGTATATAATAATCATAGTATATTAATAACAAATTGTAAAAATATATTTTAAAAAATAAATGGCATTTAAGATATTTCAATTGGACAACAAACTTCTCAAGAGTTGCTTTATATAATAGAGATGATTAAATTTTTGACACCTTATAAGATAAATTTCAAGTAGATCTAATATATCCAGTTTAAAAGAATTCAAGTAAACAAAACATATCCTCAAATTGATAGCTGAGATTGAATCCAACCTCATGGTTCAAAAGTGAGATCTTACAATTAAGATCCCACTCGATTTTCAACTGCAATACCATTTAATTATATTACGTAACTATAAAATAAGCCAATTTCATAGACCATTTGATTCAAACCATTATTATCGGGTAATCAAGATAGAGTGGAGAGACATTTTGACATCACTAAAATCAATAACACATCTTAGATGTCAAAAACTTATACTCTCTCTGCTTTTTTTATTTGCTACATTGTTAATTTGGAAAAAAAAACTCACAAACTTTGACCGATTATTTTATTTTTTTTGTAAATAAAAATATAATTATGTGTGATTTCGTTAGATTTGTCTCGATGTGCATTGTTAATTTGAAAAAAAAAAAACTCACTTTTAGACGTTTTAGTAACTTGGCAAATCCAAATAGTGGGCCATCTAGTTTTGTCTTGCTTGTTTCTGGAGTTGTGAAAGACAGCAAATCTCCACAATTGTGTTGATGGAACTATGAGAGGGATGGAAAATTATTCGCAAACACATATCTCAAGTAAGCCCATGTGATGTGATACCTTGTTTGAGAAAATTAAATATGTAAAATTTTCTCATCCCTTTTGCTTTTCATAAAATATCTTCACCTCGTATATTTTGTTAATATTTCTCCTCTCTTTTTGAATTTATCAACCCTGACCTATCTTATACTATTGTTCAAAGGTAAAATTGGCATAGATATAACTTGGATAAATCCAACACCATCAATTATTATGACTAGTAGTATAAATACCACCAATTACGTGGTGGGGATGCATTCTGTACCATCAACTATGGGATGAGGTGCAATCTGTACCATTAGAACATACCGTCTTCATAACATATTATGCTTCCGGTCTCATATATGGTACGGAATGTACCCTACCCCATAGTTAGTGGTGTTTAGGATACTAGTCGTAATTGGTGGTGTCGGGTGCACCCGACCAATAGTTCAGGGTGTTGAGGTCAATTTTGCCTTGTTTAAATATGATGAACTCCATCAAAGATAACCCTATAAAGGAAAAAGTGCATTTGAGGTGTACCCCCTCTATTTTTTTTTATCTTTCTCACTAACCTATGCACATCTCCAAATGTACATCTTTGAACTTAAATATTTTTCATTATATATTAGTAAAAATTATAACGATTAAATTAATAATGTACGAATTGAGATGAATCAAACAAGACTCCACATGACTATATTTTTTCTTATAAATTGAAAAAAAAAATTGAGAAGATTCTTCTAAGTATCAACAGTGTCAAGATCCTAACTGAGAGCGATAAAAATACAGAGGGAGTAACATGTTACACCATAACTTATTGTGTAATATGCATAATGATATAGATTTTAACAAGAATGACATAGACTATACAAATAATTACATGAATCTCATGTCATTAAGTCATTTATTTATTTCATTTGAGTTCTTTAAGTTATACAAAAGAAATGGTGGTTTGTGGTTTGTGGATTGTTACACCAAATAATATACCTTTTTTTAACCAATTAGCTAGGTAGTATTAGTTTAGATGTTGCCTTAAGTTGAAGCTTGTTTTGATTTTTGGGTACTGGCCGGAAAACAACATTTATGTCTATCCTTCATTCTATTAAAACCACATGCATGTATAATGATATCTATTTTTTTTTTTTTTTTCAAATATGGATCGTGTAGTCGATTTTCCTAGATTGGTATGCCTTGATTGAAGTTATGGTGAGAAACCGAGGGGGAGGAAATCCATTCAAGCAGCCTGAAAATGATTCTTGTTAAACTCCATATATCTGTTTCTTCATTCTATTCTCTTGTAGGTGTAATATAAGTCTTTTTCATTAATATGATCAGTGAAAGTTTTCCTTAATCTCATTAATCTCAAACGTAACAATCATGAGTTAACTACCTAGTAAGGACTTAAAGTATGAGAGTTTTTTCCAACAAGGACCTCAACAATTTTTTTGATCTACTAAGGACCTCATATCTACTATGGTTACATTTTCCATCCAATATTATTAACTTTGTTTTTTTTTTGTTTTAAAAAATTGAAATGGCCCCACCAACTCAATTATTCTTTATCTCTTTCCATATTTCTCTTAATTTGACTTTAACTTTTTTTTTCCATAAAACTATGAGTATTTTTATCAAATTGGTACTTTAATATACATTATTTAATCACATGAACATATTTTAAAAAATTATCACATGTGTGTATTTTCAAAGATTTTCTTTAATCATATGAGTATTTCTTAAAATTTGGACTACTTATAAGTATTTAATAAATCTTCATTGACCATATAAGCCCTTTAGCTAATGTTATATATTCACCTCTATTTACATCTTATATATTCTTAGAGTAATTCTCTCAGAATAACTCTAAAGAATCGATAATTATATCTCTCTCAATTCTTTACCCTTTGGTAATTACTGCGAGAAGTTATATTTTAAAATACTCATTTGGTAATTACTAATCAGACCCTACACAACCGTCCAATCTTTGTCTCTCTCTTAAATATATCATGTTTGTGTAGGTCGTAGCTCTCATCCACCATCTTTACAAATCAAAATTTATCCTAAAAGTTAAAATTCTTTTCCTCTTTAGCCTAATTTTTTCCATTGATAGTGCAAATTTTAAAATGTATCCTCTCGCAATGTGGGCATTTTAAAAAAATGGTGATACTGGTATAACGATATTTTTCAAAATTTTAGCTTTTTTTTTTTTTTGAAAAGATACAAGTAAAGTTTAGGGAACTCTTCTTTCAAGAGTATACCCTAAACTATCTAAAGTAACTAAATAATTGAAAAACATATTGGACTGAACATTATAATGATGTAAAAACAACATGAGAGAGAAAGAAGTAGAGAGAGAAAGAGAAAAGAAAGAAGCAAAAATCCCCAAATCCCCCACGCAAAACCCTATCTTGCGACATCAAAAAATTATTCAATTCTCCCCTAAATCTCCTGTCAACTATCAAAGTACTTTATCAAATTTATTGAGTAGGCTTTTCCTTATTCTGATTTTACTGCAAATTGGGTGCTCCTCCAACCCTATCTTTTCGCATAAAGGAGATCGTAGGGTGGTGCGAATTAGCTTTTCTGTTCTACCAAATTCTCACAATCTTTTGATTCAAATCATCGCTGTTAAGTCTAATCAATGTAGAGTGCAACACTCCATACTTTCATTGAGTCAGTACTGTAAGCTTAGATCTCAAAATTTTGGCTTTCTTTCATTCAAGTACAAAAGAAAATTCAGTCCTAGGGTTTGCGATTTGGGGGCATTTATTGCGAGGGCTTTAATCGAGTTTGGAGTGGCGTGTATCAATAGTTTCATTGGGTTTCATAAGTGTGAGCAGGGCAGGGAGGTTGGTGCTTTCGGCGTTGTCTGGGAGCAAATTATGGTTCCTGGGTTTGCATTTATTGTGATGGGCGATTGTTCATTTAGTCAAAAGGAGAACTCTTCCTCCCTATCTTCTGGGGTTGGTAAGTATTTTCTCCACTATAAAAGGTATTATCATCTCTCTGGTAAGTATACCACTATCCCTTCTTCTAAGAAATTTTCTTTCTATTTTTTGTCTCTGAAATTTTGTGTGTGTAAGTTGAAAAAAAATATGGAGAAACCTGTTTCTTTCAAAGAAGCAATTCTCTCTTCTCCTTCTTTGCTATCTAACACTTTTTTAGCTGAAAAAGAGGTAGATGGTAATATCAGTTCTGGGGATGTGGCTGAACCTTCCTCATTGCCAAGTATTTTGAATGACCCGGAGGTTCCTCCGTTTGTTTCTTCAAATTTGGTTCTGGATGAACTGCCTCAAGTGAAGCAGGACATTAAGGAACTTACTAAATCTTGCCTAATAGGTAAAATGCTTAGCTCTCCTCTTGATATTCGTACTATTGTTTCTCGTACTAAAGCGGATTGGAAATTTATCAAAGGAGATGTTGAATATCTGGAAATGGGAAATTCTTGGTATTTATTAAAATTCTCTAATCCTGGGGACCTTTCACTTGTGTGGAGTGAAAGGCCATGGCACGTTCAAGGGGACCTGTTTGTTATCTACCCATGGCGCCCCTTATTTGACCCTTACTTAGAAGAAATCAAATGGGTTGATTTATGGATTCGTATCCCTAGGTTGCCCACTGAATTGCTAAATTTTGACTCTGTGTCCAGTTTGTTAGCTGCTAATGGTATTGGGGCCTTAATAAAACTTGATCCTAGATCCCTGCTTAGGCATAAGATCAGGTTTGCAAGAGCTTGTGTGCGTGTTGACATTAAGTCCCCTTTATTAGAGTTTGCTGAAGTGTGTAGGCAAGGTGATCATGTTCATGGTTACGTAATCTGGTACGAAGATTTCTCTTCAGGATGTTCCTTTTGTGGGTCTGATGACCATGTTATTGACTGTTGTCCCCTCTTGACCTCTCCTAATAAGGAGGTAAAGGTGAGACTTTTGAAAAATCCTAAGCAAAAGTGTTTATTTGATAATCTTGCTAAAGCTGGCCAAGAAAACCTTGAATCTACTGCTGAGCAAGCTAATGTAGTTCAAGCTCAGGCTAAGCATGTTTTTACTGTATCTGGCAAAAGTACTAAGAAAATTGTTCCTCCTAAAAAACGTTTTAAGCCTCAGTTTCAATCCTCTGCAATGATAACTGCTAGTTTCAAAGAAGGTGTTGATGACTCTGTCCTTGGTATGGAAAATGTTGATCATTTGGCTAAGAAAAGTACTGGTAAGGGTATCTCTATTCGAGAACCTTCTGTTGTCCCTCCTCAAATTGAGAAAATTGGCTCTATTGTTGGTGTGCCTACTGATTCTGATTTTTGTGAGAAAAATTATGCTGCTATTGATGGTTTGGATAAAGGCAAGGGGAAGCTTTTTATAGCTTGCCCTACCGTGGAGATTTCCTCTGATGATGAGGATTCTGGGAGGCTCTCATCAGTGCTCCCTTCCTCTCTGGTTGACAAGCAACTTGAAAAGGTTGTTCCTGCACCTGTGCAAGGTGATGGAGACATGGGGGATCATTCTCTCGCTCTTGTTCCTGCTCTCCCTCCCATAAAAGTCTTCCATCCTTCTCATCTGTTTGCTGAGCCATATTATGATGATTTGTTGTGCGATGATGATTTTATTATGAGAGATTCTCCTGCTGGGAGTCAGGATGGTGCTGGTAGTGACACTTTTTTGCTTGACCTGCCTCCTAACGAAGATGATGAACTCAAGTCTCTCACTGAAAACTCATTTCAGTCTCTCCATTCAGACAACTCCATTGTGAAGCAAATTGAGCAGATGGGAGTGGAGCATTGTTCCCCTATGGAGCATACCTCACAGTCAGGTTCTTCAAAGAGGAAGGTTGAGGAAACAGATGGAGAAACAGCCTCCTCTTCCCTGAAGAGGACTAGAACTTGATCTCCACAGTAAGATCCACATCTCTAATGTTGGTTTTTGAAATTATCTTATGAATATTGCTTGTTGGAATATAAGGGGCTGCCGTAGACAAAATGCTATTAATGAGATTAGGGATTTTTGTAAAGCTAATTTTATTAGCATCTTTATGCTGTGTGAAACCAAATGTAAAACTCCTCCCTTGAATCTTTATGCCCAACAATGTGGGTTTAGTTTTTTGGATTATATTCCAACGATAGGTATGTCAGGTGGATTATGGATGATGTGGAAGGATTGCTTGTCTAATCCTTATAAGCTTAATGTGATATATAAAAGTAGTAGGTTTATTTCTTGTCATATTTCTTTCATTAACAACTCTACTGAATTTATCCTCATATTTATTTATGCACCTGCTAACAGTAAGTTTAAAGATGAATTTTGGGAAGAACTCATGATCTATTCCAATTCATTATCTCTTCCATTTATAATAATGGGTGATTATAACGAGATTAGCAAACAAAGTGATAAGGCAGGAGGGGTTAGTCCCTCTCCCCTCAGATTTTCTCGTATATTGAATTTCATTTCTAAAGTTCCTTGTGTGGAAATTCCTTTTACAGGATCCCCATTCACTTGGAGGAAAAAGTCCCATGGAGTTGATAATATTTTTGAAAAGTTAGATCATGGCTATGCAAGTGTGGATTGGCTTTCTTTATTTCCTAATGCACTTGTCACAAATCATATATTTTCGTCATCCGATCATTGTCCCATTTCTCTTTCTTTTATGAATTCTACCTCTTTTAAAGCTCCTCCATTTCGATTTGAAAAAATGTGGTGTCAAAGAAAAGATTTTGATACACTAATTAAGAAAACGTGGTGCACGCAGTTTACTGGATCTTACATGTATTGTTTAATGCAGAAATGTAAATTACTAAAGAAAAATGCCAAAAACTGGAATAAGACTAGATTTGGTAATGTTTTCTCTCAACTACGAAAAGTGGATTCAACTTTAGATGAAGTGCAAAAAGAATTATTAAGGGATGGTTCTAATGTGTCCCTTCAACGTAAACAGGGAAGACTTCTCAAGAAAAAGAGTAGTCTTTACTCCTACCAAAATACGTACTGGCAACAGAAGTATCGTGCTAATCATCTTTCGTTAGGTGATTATAATACAAAATATTATCATGCCTTTGCCTCAATCAGGAGAAATAGAAATCAAATTAAAATGCTGAAAGATAATAATGGGCAAGCAATTACTAATTTAGACAATATAGCTCAAATCTTGACTACGGAATTCAGAAGTAGATTTTCATCGGATGATATGTGCTCATTTAATAATGACTTAGATTTCTCCTTAATATCCCCAGTTATTTCAGACGATGACAATAGGTGGTTAGTAGCGGAGGTGTCATATCAAGAGATTAAAGATGCAACATTTGAATTAGCTCCTGACAAAGCTCCAGGTCCTGATGGCTTTCCTCCTTTTTTCTTCCAAAAATATTGGACTCTTGTGGGAAACTCGGTAATCAGAGCTGTCCGAGCATTTTTTCACTCTGGTAGAATCTTATCTGAAATCAATCATACGTTTTTAGCTTTAATTCCTAAAATTGAAAATCCCGAAAAAGCTTCTCAATTTCGCCCAATTAGCCTTTGTACTACTATTTACAAAATAATAGCAAAAATTTTAGCGAACCGATTAAAGGTGGTTTTGGGAAAAATTATTCACCCTCTTCAAGGGGCCTTTGTTCCAGAAAGGTTAATTCAGGATAATATCTTAATTGCTCATGAAGTTTTTCACTCCTTCAGAAAGAAGTCAGGTAAGGAAGGCTGGCTGGCTATTAAATTGGATATGGAGAAAGCTTATGATAGGCTGGAGTGGAATTTTATTTATGCAATGCTCCAGCACTTAGGTTTTAGTATGGTTTGGATTAATTGGATTCGTGCTTGTCTGTCTTCTGTCTCCTTTTCGGTTTTGGCTAATGGTATTCCTGGTGATAGATTTTTTCCATCTAGGGGAATTCGTCAGGGTGACCCTTTATCCCCTTATTTGTTTATCTTGTGTGCAGAGTTATTAGCTAGACAATTCCACCACAATAGCATGACTAATGACAAATTAGTGGGGGTTTCGATAGGAAAGTCTGGTGTAAAAGTTCCTTTCTTAACTTTCGCAGATGATACCATGATATTTGCTAAGGCAAACAAGGATAGTTGCGTGCTGATTAAATCCATTTTAGATAAATATTGCTCCATGTCGGGTCAATTAGTTAATTTTAACAAATCAGCATTTCAATGTACTGCCAATGTTTCTGATTCGGAGATAGAGGTTTTCCAAGAAATATTAAATATGGATTACTCATCCTCTTTGGATAGCTATTTAGGCTGTCCCATTATTGATCGTCGGGTTACTAAAGAAACTTTTATGCCAATTGTGAATAAAGTTCAAGCTCAATTACCAAAATGGAAGGCGAATTCCCTTTCTCAGGCTGGTAGAGCGGTCCTAATTCAGGCAAATCTGGCCACTAAAGCTAATTACCAGATGCAAAGTTTCTTGCTCGAAAAATTTTAATAAGCTTGATAGTAGCTATCGTAATTTTTTCTGGAATAAAGAAAATCAATCTAAGTCACCCAATTTGATAGGGTGGGATCGTATTTGCACTCCTAAACCTTTTGGAGGTCTAGGATTTAGAAAAGCTGATGTTAACAATATTGCTCATCAAATGAAACTTCTTTGGAGATTGCTTAAAAATGATAATAATTTATGGGTTATCTTGGCGAAAAGAAAATACTGCAAAAATAGAGATTTCTTGAATTATAAAGTTTCTCCGAACTCTTCTTGGCAATGGAAAAAGCTTATGTCTCTAAGACCACTATTTCGATCAGGACTTAGATGGCAAGTTGGTAATGGGGTTAAAATTAATTTTTGGCACGATAATTGGGTTTATCCGTACCCTTTAAGCAAAATAATTCAAAATTACACCAATAATAATTTAAGGGTCAAAGATTTTATAACGGAAGCTAAAACTTGGGATCTTCAACACTTAAATATTCTCCTTCCTAGGAATATTTGTATCTTGATTTCCCAAATCTTCATCCCCACTAATGATGTTGATGATGAGGTTTTCTGGGGTCCGGCGGGTGATGGTATCTATTCTGTTAAGTCTGGTGCTAAGCATCTTATTGATCATAAAATTGGTTCTCAAGATCAGGTGGAGTTTAAGTGGATTTGGAAGTCATCCTTACCGCCTAAAATTAAAAATTTTCTTTGGAAAGCATGTAATAATGGGTTACCAACAAAGGATAGACTAGAGCAAATGAAAATTTTCACTCCCCAACAATGTGAATTTTGTGGTTGCTGCCCTGAGACTACCTCTCATTTATTTTTTCAGTGTCGTTTTGTTGTTGATCTTTTCCTTCAATTAGAGGAAGACTGCGACTGGCCTCAAATTCCAGTGGCAGCGACTTTTGTTTCGTTCCGCCAAAATCTTCAAGTTTGTATAGATAAGTTAGGAATGGATAAAACGTGCCAACTAGCCATGGGTTGGTGGTTTGTGTGGTTTGCTCGTAATAAAATTATCTTCTCCCAGGAGGCTTTTTCGGTAAGACAACTTAGTTGTCTTATTGTGAAATTTGCCAATGAGTGGAATCTTTGCAAAATTTCCCAAGATAATATGGTGCCTTCCAAGATCAATCTTTCGAACCAAGTTTTGGTTTCGGGCAGTCGGTCCAAGAGTTGGGTCCCTCCTCCTCAAGGTTTTTTTAAAATAAATTTTGATGGGTCTAAATACCAAGATGGGAGGGCAGCCTTTGGTTTTGTGATTAGAAACTACCTTGGTGATGCTATCTTAGCGGGTTGCAATTCAGTGCCTGCAGATTACTCTATTGTCCAGGCTGAGGCTGCGGGTCTTCGGGAAGCCATCACAGCAGCTCGTTTTCTTAATCTGGAAAATATTCTTATTGAAGGAGATAATCTTTCTGTGATCAATTCTCTTCTTAAGATTTGGAAGCCCCCTTGGTCAATTAATGCTATTCTTTCTGATGCAGGGCTCGAGTTGTCCAAATTTCGAGGGTTTTCTATTGCGCATTGTTTCCGGGAGGCTAATCGGGCAGCAGATTTTATGGCTCATGAAGGTCACAGAGCGACCAACCTCCTCTACAAGTTTCCTCCTTACTCTTTGGATTTTTCTCTTGTCATCCGCAAGGATGTTTTAGGCTGGCCTCCAGATTAGGGGTTCTGTCCTAGTTTTCTTTTCCGTATCAAAAAAAAAAAAAAAAAAAAATATTGGACTGAACATCAACTAATTGAGATGGATTTTGGAGATGGTGCCCAATCTTTGAGAGGTAATCCGCAACCCGGTTGGCTTCCCGATAGACGTGAACAATTGTAACCTTCCGGAATGAAGACAAAAGTTGAATGTATCTTAAAGTACTAATTTGACAAAAATATTCATAGTTTTATGAAAAAAGAGTTAACGTCAAATTAGGAGGAAGATGGAGAGCGATAAAGAATAATTGAGTTGGTGGGTCTTTTTAATTTTTTAAACAAAAAATAAACAAAGTTAATAAAATTGGATGGAAAATGTAACCTATTGGATGGAAAATGTAACCATGGTTAATTTGAGGTCCTTAGTAGATCAAAAAAATTGTTGAGGTCCTTGGTAGAAAAAATTCTCATAGTTTAGGTCCTTATTGGGTAGTTAACTCTAACAATCATATACAATCTAATGCTACAAATCAGGAAACAATTAAGGACTTGCCTAACTAACATAATTACAAGATATTATTTACAGCAAAGAATATTACATAATAATAATAATATTCTATCAGACCCCCGCAGTCGAAGCGGGAGGTTCACGGACACTGAGACTGGCACGAAAATCTTCAAAAAGAACCAAGGGAAGACCCTTTGTGAAGATATCAGCGAGTTGGTGGCGAGATGGAACATGTAAGACCCGTACCTGACCCCGGGCTACCTTTTCACGAACAAAATGAATATCGAGCTCAATATGTTTCGTACGCTGATGATTAACAGGATTGCCAGACAGATAAATAGCACTAACGTTATCACAGTAAACCAATGTAGCAGTGGAAATAGGACAGTGTAGCTCTAAGAGTAAATTACGTAACCAACACGACTCAGAGACAACATTAGCCACACCACGATACTCTGCCTCAGCACTAGAACGAGACAAGGTGGGCTGACGTTTCGCAGACCAAGAAATCAAGTTGTCTCCTAAGAAGACACAATAGCCAGAGGTTGAGCGTCGAGTATCAGGACAGCCACCCCAATCAGCATCAGTGTAAGAGACAAGAGTAGAGATGGAAGAAGGATACAAGTGCAAACCATGATCAATAGTACCCTGTATATAGCGCACAATGCGCTTAAGAGCCTGCATATGCTCATCCCGCGGATCATGCATGAACAAACAGACCAACTGCACTGCATAAGAGATATCAGGCCTAGTGAAGGTCAGATACTGAAGAGCCCCAGCCAGGCTCCTATAATGAGAGGGGTCCTCATAAGGGGGACTAGTAGTAGCAGTCAGCTTGGGTTTAGTGTCAACAGGTGTAGAAGATGGCTTACAAGAGGACATGCCTGCACGCTCGATAATCTCAAGAGCATATTTACGCTGAGATAAAAATTAAAACCACCTGCATGACGAGTAACAGCAATCCCCAAAAAATAACTCAAGGACCCAAGATCCTTCATAGCAAATTCCGAGCTGAGTCGGGCAATAATAGACTTGCGCAAGGCGTCAGATGAAGCAGTGAGAATGATATCATCAACATATAATAGCCGAAAGGCCATATCAGAACCATGGCGAAAAATAAACAGAGAGTGATCTGACTTACTATGAGTAAAGCCAATGGTAGAGACGAAATCTGCAAAACGCATATACCATGCGCGGGGAGCCTGCTTAGGACCATATAAGGACTTCTTCAACAGACAAACATGAGCAGGGCGAGCAGGATCCCGAAAACCCAGAGGTTGATGCATATAAACAGTTTTCTTCAGATCACCATGAAGAAAAGCATTTTTGACATCAAGTTGATGAATAGACCAATGCTTGGATAATGTCAAGCTTAGAACAGTCCGGATAGTAGCCGGTTTAACAATCGGGCTAAAGGTGTCTCCACAATCAACTCCAACCTGCTGAGTCTGTCCATCACCTACAAGACGGGCCTTATGCCTCTCAAAAGTACCATCAGAATGTTCTTTATGAGTAAAAATCCACATAGAACGAATAACATTCACATCAGGAGGACGAGGTACCAACTCCCAAGTCCCATTTTTAATTAGAGCATTATATTCATCGGTAAAATGGCGTTTAGGCTTAAGAATCCCATGTTGACTACGAGTAACCGGGCGAGGCAGGGGGGTGGATTGGAGGGGAGCACAGATGAGGCTGAGAGGAGGGAGAGGGGACGCGGGCCGTGGACTGTAAAGTGGAGGGGAGGGAAACAGGGCCAGCAACACTTGGAGTGACAAAAGGAGAGGGAGAGAGAGGAGCTGGGCCAAGAGATGAGGCTGGCCCAGCACACGGAGGAGAAGTAGTGACACGCGGGTTAGACGACCCATGAGCTGGTAAAGGGGGGGAGACACGCGGGTCAGAAGACCCAGCAGCGTGTAAAAGGGGAGAGGCTGGGGGAGTTTGGGCCTGTGTAGGAGAGACACGTGGGTCCACAGTAGGGTTTAGGGGTTGGGATATTTGTGGTTGGGCTGTTTGTAGTTGGTGTAGGATGGTAGGATGAAACCCATCATCAAAAAAATCATATGCATGAGAGGGTGGTTGATGTAAGGAGGCAAATGGGAAAGTGGACTCATCAAACACGACATGGCGACATACAATAATTTTGTGGGAGGAGAGGTCATAACATTTGTAACCACGATGATTAGGTGGATAACCCAAGAAAACACAAGGAGTGGAGCGAGCTTGAAGTTTGTGGATGGTGGTAGAAGGAATAAGGGGATAACACAAGCACCAAAACTCTTAGGTGATCATAAGATGGGTCCGTTGGTAGAGAATTTTGTGAGGAGTGTGATAATGAAGGCCCTTCATAGGAAGAATGTTAAATATGTTGCAGTTTGTAATGCATGATGCCAAAAGGAAGGGGGGATGGATGCATGGGCAAGAAGAGTGCGAACAATATTATTAATAGTACGAATTTTTCGTTCGACTTTTCCATTTTGGGAAGAAGAATAAGGACAAGAGAAACGAAAAAGCAAGCTATTGTTCTTACAAAATTCTTGCAAAGGTGCATTATCAAATTCCGCCCATTGTCACATTGGAGAGTTTTAATGTCCGTTCAAATTGAGTACGGATAAAAGCTTGAAAAGAAAGAAAAGTGGCATACACTTGAGATTTCTTAGCTAATGGAAATGTCCACACAAAATTGGTAAAATCATCCAATAAGACAACATAGTAACGATGTCCCAAAGAACTCAAAACAGGTGATGTCCAAATATCAGCATGGATCATATCAAAAGGCATAACAGTACAAGAAGTAGATGCAACAAATGGCAACTTAACAAGTTTTCCAAGTGGACAAGAAAAACAAGTAGATGAGCTACTAGGTTGATTACACACAATCAATTTATTATTTCTAAGAGTAGCTAGAATAGGGTGGCCCGAATGACCCAAACGTTCATGCCAAGTGGAAGAGGCCAAGGCGGCAAAATCTGGAGGAGGTGAAGCAATGGTAGTGGATAGAGGATAAAGAGCTCCTTGACTCTCACATCTCATTAGGCGGCTCCCCGTGTGTAAATCCTTCACAGAAAACCCAAAAGGATCAAATCCCACAGAAACAGAGTTATCGGTGGTAAATTTACGAACAGATACTAATTTTTTAACAAGTTGGGGAGCATGAAGAATATTTTTGAGGTGTAAGGTGGAGTGTGGGGAAGGTAAATGAGTGTCTCCATAACCATGAACAGGAATAGAATTACCATTACCAACAATTATACCACGAGAATTGCTCAAATTAAAATAGGGAGAGAGAGTACCTTGTGTGGAGGTCATATGGGAAGTGGCTCCAGTGTCCATATACCAGTTTGGGTCAGGTGGAGTGAGCCCAAGAGTGTACATAGCAGATTCCATGTCCGTTGGGCTAGAAGTAGGAGGAGAGGAAGCTGTGGCAGCAACATAAGCTTGCAGTTGTTGCTGTTGGCCCGGCTTTGGGCCCAAAACCCCTGGCGTCCCATAAGGAAAAGGATGGGCAGGTCTAGCCCAAGGTAGAGTGGGGTAGGGGGAAGGAGATAAGGCCCAAGGACCTTGGCCCCAACCCCACTGCCACGCTTGTCCAGCAGGAGCCCCCTGCTGCTGCCATCCGGCCGACGGACCAGCCTGACCATGGCCACCACTGCCGGACCGGCCACCACCACTGCCGGAGTTCCAGCCACCACGACCGCCGGTCCGGCCACCTTGACCACTCGAATTCCGTTTTTGAGCATGATTGTGACCCCGGTTTTTCTGGGAATTTCGGCCACCATGAGTTGGGACCCGAGATGAAGAGGAATCCGGAGGCACTCCATCCATTTCACGAGAAACCAAGGCGGTACCCGTGCCGGCCTTCTTGGCAAGGCCCGCCTCTTCAAGAGTGAGCATAGATTGGGCTTGATAAAAGGGGGGGAGTGGGTCACTTTGGCGAATAAGAGTTGCAATTTGATTATAGGAATCCGTAAGACCGGAAACCATTTGAAGAACAAGACGGTTGTTACTTACCGGGGCTCCCACGTTCTTGAGTTGATCCGACAAAGTCTTAAGATGTTGACAATACGCAAAGGCATTAGGAAAATCCTCCATATGTGTATTAGAGAATTCTTGTTCAAGAGTAACGACACGAGAATTCTTATTGTCCTGAAAAATATCACGCAAACGATCCCAAGCCGCCATGGCCGTAGAATCGGGTTCAATGATAGTGCGTGTGTAAGAGATCATCGGATATGGTCGCATAGATCCATTGAAGAACCGTAGCATCAAGAGTAGACCATAATTCTTTTTCAGCATCCGTAGAGGGAACCTTCTCTTTCCCTTTTTCCGGTGGAATGATATGGTGAAGAACTTTGTGAGAGCGAGCATGAATTTTAAATAATTCCGCCCATGTAGAGTATTGAACATTCTCCATAGTAAGAGTGATGGAGATGTGATTACGAATATTCGAAACCACGAGGGCGGGGTGAAAAGAAGATTTTTCGGCAGTCATGGCTGCGGAAGAAACACGCCGACGGAGAAGGGGGTGGCGCCGGCGAGTATGGAGGCCGAGTTGAGCAGCGGAAGATAGAAAGGAAGAAGAGAGAGAATCGGCCCTAGGAAGAAGGAATCTGATACCATGAAAGTTTTCCTTAATCTCATTAATCTCAAACGTAACAATCATATACAATCTAATACTACAAATCAGGAAACAATTAAGGACTTGCCTAACTAACATATTTACAAGATATTATTTACAGCAAAGAATATTACATAATATTAATAATATTCTATCAATCAGTAGTTGTGTTAGAGGATAATTCATTAGTTATTACTTCCGCCGTTTCATAATATCCGCTACACTTTTTTACTGTGGGAAGTTTCACATTACTTGCTACACTTTTTTTTTGGGCGGCAATAAACTCTCTCTACCTCTCTCCTCTCACATGAGTCCCTTTTCTTTTTATTCTCTACCACTTTCTTCTCCAAAAAATGCCTGATTGAAAAGTATAACGATTAATATAAAATGGAGGAATTAATTTTCTGGTTAAAGGTCATCGTCAATATGAAAACAAGAGATCTTTATATGAGTGGAGAGTGTAATGTAACAGTTTTCTTGTAATGCAAACATTTTCTCCTATATTTTCTTCTATAATTAATTTCCTCTGCAATTGGCCTGGTGGGAGTTGGTACAACACTTTGGAAGAACTTGAACAAAAACAAGCCCCATTTGTCACCTTTTTAGGCCTCAATCCACATTCTAAAGTCTAATCAGAACACTTTATAGTCATGTGATGTGATTATCAAGATCATATTTTAGGGTATTGACCAATCTAAGCTAATCTATATCTGAGCTAGTATTATAGATGCTTCCACACATGCAGGTCCACCACCTTTGCGCTACCCATACCTCCAATAATCCAACTAATGTTCATTGACTTTGAAGCTAGCTTAGCTACAGGATAACCAAAGCTTCTCAAAAGAGCAAGAAAACTGTTTGTAACACACCAATTCAATGACCAATTTTCTCAGTTTAGTATGTACCAAAAGATTTGTGCAAGTACCAAAAATCTTGAGTTTGATGTGATTCAAGGCAATTTATTCTTTTTTTTTTTTCGTCATACAATACGTGAGAGTTATGAAAAAAAAGATTTCATAACAAAATCGCATAGAGTAACCTTGCCCAATATACTTGAAATTACCATACAGTACCAAAAAAAAAAAAAAACAAATATCTTAATACAATAAGTCGTAAAGATACAGTAATAACAATCATATGTTATAATAAGTTATCCTCAACATATAAATATACAATATGTGTATCCTCTACCATTTGTAATAGGACAACATATTACTAACTTGACGATATAGTTGATCAACGCTTGAATACATTAAAATACAACCAAGATATAATGTTAGTAGTCATTAATGATTGGTTATTTTGACAAAGCCACATGCCCTTAATAAGTTGATATTCTGTAATATTAGCCACTCCACACAATCAACAAACAATATGATCATTATTTATTATTTATTTATATTATTAATTTTTGCAATGGCATCGGACAGCATAATACCAATACATAAAGCCATAGGGTGCATCATGTTCCTTGAGGAGCCCAAATTTGCAAAAATATATCTAAAAGCAGTCTAAAGAAAAGTTAACTCCACCTAAACTTGACTTATTCAAATTTATTTAAATTTGTCTAAATTTATCGGAATTTATTGTGTATTTATAAAATATATAGGACCACGTATTGCGAATACATAGTGGATGATGCTCATATGTTGTGCTTAAAATATTTGGATACATGATATAATTCTTGTTTTTATTGAAACTGGAACCTATAATCAAACATATGTTTATTTTGAAGATTGCCAAATCTAGCGTGACTAATATGATTTATGATGCAAGTTGAAAGTAATATTATATATCTCATTCATGACTAATCCACCAATTTATGACCCGTTAGTCAAATTATCCTATGATATTTAACTAAACACTGAAGTTTTTTTCAAACACATGCATGAAAAATCTAAACCGAATCGTTAGAAAACATGTTCCATATCGTATGCATAGTGTACTTTGCAATTATGAAGCAATAAAAGGACATGCACAATATAACTACTCCAATATGTAATAATTTCAAATAAAACTATTGTCATGCAGCATGCAGCATCCAGCCTCGCTCCTATGCCCCAAAATTCCGCAACTAGCAGGCGTCAAGGCGTCAGCTTTAAAATTTGAAGAGTCACATGAACAATAGACTTACAAGTTACAAATAGCCACCTCTCTAAATTTATTTAATCCATTTGTATCTACCTTCATTTTTTTTCGTAGTGGTTGGAAGTGCACATTTGAGTCCTGTATATATTTCATGAATGATGTGTTTTCAATTTAAGTTCGCTATTATTAGAAAGATAAGAGACACCAATCATGTGGGGGCCTTGTTTGATTCGTCTCATTATTTAGATTACGAAAATCAAATTTTTATAATTTTTACTATTATGTAATTAAAGATATTAATGATACAATATGTGCATTGACAAACGTAGAAAAGAGAAATAGGAAGTCTATTTAGAGACATAAAAAGCTAATGATCATGCAATGACGACAGTCGACAAGTAATTAGAGACCTCTATATGGTAATTTACTCAACCACCTTTTTTTTAAAGTAATAAAATGACTTTTAAGGAACATATTATGTGTAGATTTTTCAATAAAGCAGCTTTCATTTTACTCGGTTTGTGATGTGGATTCAAAGGCATTTGTGCAAGAAGAACCAATTATGTTGGTGTTGATTAATATGGGCTTCAACTTGTTGGCTTCTAAATAAGTGTTTCTCACTTAGGAGGAGCGCTAACTTTCTCCCCAAGTTTTCTCTCGTTGCATGAGGATTCACTAGTAGAAAAAGGTCGATTTGCGCCGGACTTGGGACCCCTATTTGCGTCAAACTTGAGTCCGACGGCACAGGTCTCGACGAAAATGACGTATAACTGATCTGCGTCGTATGCGGAAACGACGCAGATGCTTTAGCTATTTGCGTCGCACGTTGTATACGGTGCGACGTAAATTGGTCTTTCAAGCCCAACAACCTACACACTACAGGCGGGATATAGAGGGAATTCGCGTCACACATAGCACGGAGTGCGACGCAAATCAGGCATCTGTGTCGCACCATACGCCATGTGCGACGCAAATAACGTAATGTAAAAAATGAAAAGAAAAAAAAAATTAAAAGAAGACTTCAAATCTCGTTCTTCAAACGAAAATAAGAATTTTCACATCTGATAATTAAAACATAAAATTAGATCTAAAAAATTAAAAGAAAAAAAAAAGCGAACCAGTCAAAGTCAGAGAGAAAGAGTGTTCATTGCGACGAAGTCGCCGGAGACGAACAAAATTTTGTTCGTTGCGGTTGTTCGTTGTTTGCCTGAGACGCATGTTGCGGTTCTTCGTTGTTCGCCGGAGACGCACGTTGCGGTTCTTCGTTGTTCGCCGGAGACGCACGTTACGGTTCTTCGTTGTTCGGCTGAGGCGCACGGAGCGACGGTTAAGAGTGGGAGAAGGAGAGAGAGAGGGTGAGGGTGAGAGAGAGAGGGGGGTGATGAAACAGAGAGAGAAATTTTAGGGTTTGAGGGAGACGCTGGTTGAGAGGGATGAAAATGAGAGAGAAAGAGACGGACGAAAGTGAGGGACGCGTTTTAGAAATTTTAGGGTTTGAGAGATTTTAAAGGAGAGGCGTTAGTTGTATGCTGAAAATATTTAGAATTGATGCGCGTCGCATGCTCCGTAGGTGCGACGCACATTGGTCAAAAAATATCCCAGCAGGAGGCCGGTATATGCGTCGCACTCTCCTCACATGCGACGCACATTGTTAATTTGCGTCGCATGTGAGGAGGGTGCGATGCATATACCGCGCACCTGCTGGAGAGATTTTTGTGATTTGCGTCGCACAGCTTCCCACATGCGACGCAAATCCCAACAGTGCGTCGTTTCCGTTTCTGTGCGATGCAATTGAGGTGACGCAAATCGTCCTTTTTCTACTAGTGATTTTTCATGCTTCGTTGCCATGGCAAGGAAATATGGTGGTAAATCACATAGCTCTAATCATGGCAAAGAGAAGGAAAAGCTTCATGGATCAAATTCGGATTCAGTGGCACTCGAAATTCGATCAATGATGAGGTTTTAGGAAGTGAAGCGATTGATTTTGGTTTAGGGAATGGATATGTGATGACGTCAAAATAATCGATTCAACAATTGCAACAACACAATGAGGTTAGGCAAACTTTCAATGAATGGTTACAATCATTGCATAAGGAACCTCGAGGTATCAACCCATATGTTAATGGAGGTATGCACCGAACTCCTATTTTACAACAATTGGAGAATGTTGCATTGGATGACGAGCATGATGTTGAAATTGAACAAAATGCAGTTGCTAGGATTGATAATGTCATTGATGATGTAGTTAAATCGATGAATGTTCATTAATCTAATCTTGTAGAACCAATAAGAATTGAAATGGAGGATATCGAAGAAGAGGTGAATTACCAAAATTCTTCATTGATTTACTATGTGGTAGGTGCTAATCCACCCATACAAGTTATGGAAGGATTTGTGAGGAGAGTTTGAAGGAAATTTAATGTGGATAAAGTAGTTTTGATTAGTACAGGTGTGTATCTTGTTCGATTTAATGCTATGGATTCTAGGGATCCAGTTTTACAAGGACACTAATTCTTTGATAACAAACCTGTTATCATGAAAACATGGCATCCTAATCTAGCTTGATAAAGAATCATTGCAAACTCTTCCAATTTGGGTTCAATTGAAGTTAGGACTCTAATATTGGGGAGAGAAAACCTTACATATGATTGTTGCTAAACTTGGAGATCCAATTAGAAGAGATGAAGCAACAGGGAAGAAGGAGAAATTGCAACACTAGTGGAAAAACGAAGAAGGGCTGCGCTGAAAAAGGCCTGTAGGGCTGCGCTTTTTGACAGCAGCCCTTTCAATAGCAGCCCTTCACATTTTTAGTAGGGCTGCGCTTTTTAGGTAAAAGTGCAGTCCTTCATAGCTAGAAGGGCTGCGCTTTTACCTAAAAAGCGCAACCCTTCCTACCAAAAAAAAAAAATTTTTTTTTTTTGACATTTTTTACTCATAATCTCACATTTTCTGAAATTATACAGAAGAGAAGAGAAACGAAACGAAAATAAACCCAAAACAAAAAAAATAACGCAGCCCTTCACTTTTTGACATTTTTATAAAAGCGCAGCCCTTCACTTAGTAGGGCTGCACTTTTAGGAAAAGCGCAACCCTTCTGAAGTAAGAAGGGCTGCGCTTTTCAACAAAAGCGCAGCCCTTCTGTTATGTAGGGCTGCGCTTTTATCAAAAGCGCAGCCCTTCCTCCGCAGCCCTTCCTTTTTTTCCCCCTAGTGCAATTTGCATGAATTCTTGTGGAAGTTAAAGTGAATCAATCTTTCCCTGATTCAATTAACTTTGTGAATGAATATGGTGTTGATAAGTCATACTTCCTCCGTTTCTAAATAAGTGCAACATTTGCATAGTGTTTACTATTCACACTTTAAACTTTAATTAGCTTCGGTGATTTACATTTTAGGAAAAACATAGTCATGTGGGATCTTGTTAGATTCGTCCGAATGTGAATTTTTTTAATATCAACTTTTTATAATTTTTACTTATTGATAATTGAAGATATTAATGGTTAAAATGATGCATTGGCAAACGTGAAAACAAGAAATGTTGCACTTATTTAGAAACAGAGGAAGTATTTAGATATAGTTTTTAGTTACATTTTGGTTGCAGTAGTTTAGAGCATTCAGTTTCATATTTAGGTTCATTATTACATCATATATATTCTTAAGTTATGTTATTCTACTCCTATTCGATATATTTTGTTATTTTTGATTAATTTCAGGTAATGAGAATGTATTTGGAGTATGATTAGCTAAACTTGAGGATTAGGAACACTTGGAAGGAAGCTACAATGTATAAGAATCGTCATGGATACTTTATAGTACGAGTTTAATTTGAACGAAAACGAAGCGGAAAATCATTAGAAGAAATGTGAAAAAGAGTTATGTCTACTCTTCTGATCATAACTTTTAATGTGATTATTATAATCAAGTAATTCCAGAATATTTGAAAACAATACTTGAAGATATTTCCAACGATAGGTGGCACGCCTGAAGAGACTTCTAGTCAAAGAGTTATGCCTTTTCGAAGTTGGGACTATTTCTGCTGGAATCTGTTTATGTACGCACGGATCAATAATTCTGCCCATTTAATGATATTTCGACTTTCCTTATCTTTCTAACTTACTTTTCTATTAATAGGTTACCTAGTATAAATTATATTAGGTTTTCACTCTTTCCTCTCCTCCTCTCTATCACGTTATTTTCTTAAGTCTTAGTTGAATTGTAGACTTGTAGTTTAGTTTTCTTTCTTCATTTTCCTCTCTAGTTTTTAAGTAAACTCTAGTTGTTTTTTTTTCATAATTAATTCATGAGTTTATTATTTTCATCTTTTTTTTTTCAATGATTTCTTTGATTATGTTTTTCTTTGTAGATTTAGATTTTGTTATTTATTTCATGATTGAGTAGTTTTTATTTCTAGAATTTGAGAATCCATATTTATATGCTATGATTTGGTTGATATTTGTTGATGGTTTGATTAGTTATTGATATCTCTAATTGATTAGTGTTTTTATTGTTTCTATTGCGATCTGATCACTTGTCTGATTAAATATTGCTAATAATTGTTTGTATTGACCACACTGCATATGTTACTTTTAGAGGCTTGCGTACGATTAGCAAATATGATTATGCTAGCGACTATACTGCATATGTAAATTTGAGAGCGTTAAGACCCGATCGTAGGATTAACCTGTGCTCTAGATACCTGATTAGTTGAACAATTGATGATATTTTGATAGATTATATATATGAACATGGTGAACCATTGCCCTATATCCTTTTTAGTTTGATTTTCGTAGTTTGATTAGTTTAAAACTTTAATATTCATATTCCTAATCTTGTTTAGTTTATCTATACCTTAGAAACTAGATTAAAACGACCATCTCTCTGTGGATGCGATCATACTTACCCTACTATATTGTTAGAAGGTTTTGCAAGAATTATTTTTGACATGTGTACGACAACCTATCAGGTGTATTGACTGACATGCCAGTGACTTATGAATGGAAACCAAACCATTGCAAAAATTGCAAGGGCATGGGTCATACAACTAAAGATTGTAGAATAAAGCCTGTTAAGGAGAAATGGGTGCCAAAGCAAAAGCAACCAATTCAGGTTGTTCCAAGAGCTTAGAATGATGATGATGTAAGACAGGATAAGGTTGCTCATATAGAGGAGAATAAATAGAAGGAACAGATGGAGATTGAAGTTGATTAGGAAGGATTTGAAAGACTCTCAAGCCCATTAGAGTTAGAGCTTCACATAATACTGCAACTTATACAGGCTTTTACAAGTAACTCCAGTTTTCATGATGGTGGCTAAATAATAATTTCTTGGAAAGCATCAAGCTTCAATCTATCCATTGTAAGTGCATCCAGTCAGTTAATTCACTGCTTAGTTCAACTTAGTAGTGTTGTACTTCCTTTTATTGCACTTTTCTATATGCATATAATTATGATAGAAATGGGAGGGTTGAATTATGGAATGATTTGAGGGCAATCAAAACCTCATGAACCTTAGTTGATATGTGCATATTTGAATTGTGTAATAAATAGTGATGAAAGAATTGGCTCTTGAGTGAGAGAATCTGAAATGGAGGATATTAGGAATCGTATGGGATATTGTGCTTTGAGTGATATAAAGAGTTATGGGAACTTTTATACATGGAACAACAAACAGTTTGGTAGGCAAAGAGTAATTTCAAAGTTAGACAGAGTCATGGCCAATAGTAGTTGGCAAACAATTTTTTCATCAGCTGAGGTGTGTTTTCAAAATAAGGGAGAGTATGATCATTCTCCTGCATTGATAAATGTGTATCCAAAGGAAGATTCAGGAGAGAAACCTTTTAGATACTATAGAATGTGGAAGGTTGCACCACAGTTCACAAGTATGGTATCTCTGGCTTGGAATCAGGACATACATGGTACAAAAATATATGTCATTATGACGAAATTCAAACTGGTGAAAGTGGCTTTGAAAGAGTTGAACAAGCAAGGTTTTTCAGAAATCCATTCAGCATAACTGAAGGTTTATCATGTAATGATAGAAGCTCAGAAATGAATGCATCAACACCCTCATAGTGAACAACATATTAATGAAGAGAAGGTTACAGTTCAGAATTATACAAAGAAACATAAAGCTTTTGTTGCTTTCCTGCGACAAAAAGCTAAAATAGATTGCGTGAAACATGGTGATGAAAATACTGCTCTTTTTCATCATAGTATTAAAGCAAGGAGGCTACATAATCATATTTACAACATATATGATGAAGAGGGAAGGTGGATGAATAATTCAGAGAAAGTCTCAGGGGCATTTTTGGATTATTACAACAAATAACTAGGTAGTACAATTAGTAGATCACATGTTCTGCCTTACATAATACAATGTAGTCTAGTAGTGAATGATACACAGAGTCATATTGGAAGCTCCATACACATTTTAAGAAATCAAGCATGCCTTATTTCCCATTCCTGGGAATGAATCCCTAGGACCATATGGATTTGGCACTCTTACAAAGATGCATGGGAGTTGGTATGGATGTCATTGATGCTATCAAAGATATCTTGCAGAGTTGGAGATTATTAAAGGAAGTTAACACTACAACAATCACACTTATTCCAAAAGTGAAATGCCCTCAAAATGTGTCAGAATACAAGCCAATTTCATGATGCAACATAATATACAAATGCCTTACTAAGGTATTATGTAATATGTTGAGACAAGTTTTACCTGATTTGATTTTAGAGAATCAGGAAGGCTTTGTACATGGGAGATATATTGTTCACAATATAATGGTGATTCAAGACATGGTTAGACACTATGGGAGGAAATCAGGCTCTGCTAGTTATATTTTGAAGATAGACCTTCAAAAAGCTTATGCTTATGTCAACTGGGAATTTTTGGGTGAAATGTTGGAACATCCGGGATTTCCTCTCAAGTTCAGGCAGTTGGTGATGGAATATGTGATTTCTTCCAAGTTTTCATTGGTTATCAATGGAGCTATGAAAGGTTTCTTCCAAGATAAGACAGGGTTAAGACAGGGTGATTCCATGTCTCCCCTTCTCTTTGTTATATGCATGGAATACCTTTCTAGAGTGATGCATAAACTGAGTTCTCTAGATCAATTCAATTTCCATCAAAGGCGCAAGGAGCTGAAACTGACTCATATGTGTTTTACAAATGATTTAATTCTCTGTTGTAAAGGAGAATATGCATCTACTTATTTGTTGTTAGGCATTCATGCTTTTCTCCAATACATCTGGACTTAAAGCAATACACATAAATTTGCCATGTATACTTGTGGAATGAAAGAGCAGGATATGCAAAGACTAATACAAGCTTTAGGGTTTGTAAGAAGCACTAGTGGAAAACAATGGAAGGGCTACGCTGTAAGGGCTGCGTTTTTCAGAAAATGTAGCCCTTAAGAATGAAGGGTTGCGATTATCCCAAAAACTACAACCTTTCATTTTGGAAGGGTTGCGGTGAAGGGTTAACCGCAACCTTTCACTTTACTAAAATTGCGCGCACAATATCCCTGTCACTCACTCCCTAGAATTTCCCTCCCTGTCACTCACTCGCACAGTCCTAACTAACGTCGGAGCACCGCGCTCAACATCACCGGAGCCCTAATGCCAGAAAATCGCGTGTACGTTGTCTTCTCCTCTCTTCTCTTCTTTTCTCTTTTCTTCTCTTATCTTCTCTTCTCTTCTCTTCTCTTCTCTTTGTGTGCTGATTTAAGTGGGTTGATTTCAGTATTAGGTTGCATGCCACCATCACCACGACATTGACGCACCACCACTACCATGTCATTCTCTCATCCTCTCTCCTCTTTTTCAATTTTTTGTAACTTTCCGAAGCATAATTTTTTTCACTTCTTCTAGTTAAAATGTTTAATTTCATTGCATATTGAAATCAACTTCTATTTTTTACTGTAAAATGTGCTGAAATAATGATTATAGAGGGTGGGGAAGGGCTGAGGGAGGGTGGGTAGGGGTGGAGGAGGGCTGGCACGGGGTGGGGAGGGTTGGAGGAGGTATGGGGAGGCTGGGCAGGGGTGGGGGAGGGCTGAGGAGGGTGTGCGTGTGTGGGTGGGCAAGGGCTGGGGGATGGCTAGGCAAAGGGTGGGGGAAGAGTAGGCGAAAGGTGGGGGAGGGCTGGGGAGGGTGTGTGGCTGGGCAGAGGTTGGGGGAGGGTGTGGGTGGGTGGGGGGGAGCTGGGAGGCTAGGCAGGGGGTGGGTATGGCTGGGAAGGGCTTACAGGGGATGAGGGAGGCTAAGGTTGTGTGATCCTGTATTTATCATTTGTAATTCTATTGATTGATGCTTTTCTTAATTGAATTATGTGATTAATGTACCATGTGTGATTTGTTAATTATAGGAAAAAGAAGCTAAGAAGGCAAATAAACTATCTGTCTTCTCATAATTAATTGCTCATCTTTGGTGTTGAGAGGTAATTAGCCTAATTTTTTTTTTAATTTGTTGGATCTTGATGAGGAAAAATTGATATGTGTTCCAATTTGAGTAAGATATGATGATGTGTGTATATTTCTTGATATGAGATTGTATGAAAACAATGTAACTTAGCTACGAAATCTACAAGTTGTTTGACACATCATCATATGCCTAGATACCCGTTCAAGACTTACTCATTAGGAGTAAGTCTCGAATAGTCCCCCATTTGGGACTTTTCTTGGACTTTTGATCTCACTTAGGTAGTGAATGTATGTCTTCTTTTCAATTCTGCGGAAAGTCTTGGCTTATCGTTTCTCTACATATGTAAATAGACAATTATCTACATTGTCTACTTGAAGAACTTAGGGAAATGCTGCCGGATTTTCCTTAGAATTGAAAAGTTGGCATATATTCACTAACAAGATTAGACGTCCAAGGATGGGTTAGGTTGGAGTGATAAGGACCTTTTGCTGCATGCATGCATACATTTGAACATGTTACTATCTTAGCTTGCACGTGTCTTTGTGCGATTTGAATATGTGACTTTCTTGCATATGTATGTAATTAAATAATGATTGATACATTATAATTATTGGTTGTGTTTGTTTATTAGAAGTCTTCTCGAATGAGATGGATCATACTTGGATGTATGGTAGTTGTGAATAGATTGAGTTTGTGAATGGGGTCACGAAATTCTGTAAATTTGCATTACAATATCAAGCATCCTCTGGAGCAGTCGACTTTTATTGTCCTTGTGTCAATTGTGGAAATGTGAGCAAGGTTAGTATTATACATTTGCTTAGGGAGCATGGCTTTCGCCGTGGGTTTAGGCCTCAATACCATGTTTGGCATGGTGAGGAGGGGAAGTATATAGCAAGCTCTAGAGTAATGATATGTATGTGAAGAAAAGAAGGATTTAGAGCTCGTTGATGAGGTCGGGGATGAGAATTGGTATAATGATTATGTGAATGATTATAGGAATCGGGTATACGAGATGATACACGAGGTTAAATATCAGTCGTGTAAATGACCTCGTATTTTTAGTCTATATCTGAGGCTGCTGAAAAGACGTTGTATCCAGGTTGTACAAAGTACACCAAACTTTCCGCCGTGATAACACTCTTCCACATTAAGTTAAAAGCTTGTTAGACAGAATCTAGTTTCGCATCGTTGTTGGAAGTTTTAGTTGATATGCTTCATGATGGAAATGAATTATCAAAGTCGTACTATTATGCTAAGAAACTCATGTATCTTTAGGGTTTAGAGTACGAGCGAATACATGCTTGTCCTAATGATTGTGTGCTTTATCGTAATGAGTATGAGCATTTACGTGAGTGTCCATGTTGTGGATTGTCGAGGTACAAGCATGAAGGAGTTGTGGGTAGTAAAGGACCATCAGCTAAGGTGTTGTGTTATCTACCCATAATACCTAGATTTAAGCGCATGTTCTGAATTAAAGGAGATACGAAGAATTTGAGGTGGCATGCAGATCGTAGGAAGAAAGACGGTCTACTGAAGCATCTGGCTTATTCGCCTGATTGGAAAAATATCAACAGGGGGCATAAGGCATTTGGTAATGAGGATAAGAATCTGAGGCTTGGATTATGTACGAATGGCATGAACCCTTTTGGCAATCTTAGTTCTCAGCATGGTACACGGTCAGTAGTTTTAGTGGTTTATGACTTGCCTCCTTGGTTGTGCATGAGACGCAAGTACATCATGTTGTTTCTTATATCGGGGCTGAAACAACCTGAAAATGACATAGATGTATACCTTCAACTGCTTGTTGAAGATTTACAGAAGATGTGGAATAAAGTAGTGTTAGTATTTGATGCGCATGCTAATGAGATGTTCACTCTGCGTGCCATGCTTTTGTATACTATGAACGATTATCCAGCTTATGGAAACTTATCTGGGTATGAGACTAGAGGAAAACAATCGTGCCAATTTGTGTAGATGACATGAAGTCTACACACCTTAAGGCCTGCAAACAGTCTATATCAATTCTATTTACACTTTTATATTTAAAGTTTATTATATTGAATCCCTTGTGATATATATATTACATTTCATTTTTTGGAAGGGAGGTGTTGGGTTGGGCTGGTTGCCACGGTGGGTGCTAGGCTGGAGGGGGCTGCCACGGTGGGTGCAAGGCTGGCAGGGGGTGTAGCTGCCAGCAAGTGGTGCGGGGGCTGGTAGGGGGTTGGCTGGGGGGTGGGGTAGGGGTGGCATGGGTTGAGCTGGGGTGCTTGGGGCTTGCAGGGGGTGCTGCTGCCAGCAAGGGTGTGGGAGGTGCCGGGCTGATGGCAGTTTTTTTTTTAAAGATTTCGTTGTGAAAAGGGTCGCGGTTTTTGGCATAGACTGCAATCTTTTCATATTTGAAGGGTTGCGGTCTATGCCCAAACCGCAACCCTTTTCAGAACGAAGGGTTGCAATTTTGTATTCAAACCGCAACCCTTCGTTGGGAAGGGCTACGGTCTAAAATCGCAGCCCTTCGTTGTTGCTGAAGGGCTGCTGGCCAAAAACACAACCCTTAGGGCTGTTTTGACTACATCCTTTACGTTTTATTCCACCAGTGAAATTTTTTACCATTCAGATACCTTGGGCTACCAATTTGCTCCAATAAATTAAAATATCAGCTGCATGATGTCAGATATTGATAGATAAGATGACAAGCAGAATTAGGATTTGGAGTTCCCAAAATCTCTTACATGGTAAGAGTGCAACTAATAAACTCTGTACTTATTAGTCTGTATATATACTGGGCAAAAGTTTATATCTTACCAAAGAAGGTCCTGAAGGTAGTGACTAGCATCTGTAGAGCAATGTTACGGAGTAGGAACACTTTATTTCCAAACCTGGGTATATCTCATGGGAACATGCTTGTCAAGAGAAGAAAGTTGGAGGCTTAGGATTTAGAGATGTCATCAAGTGGAATATAGCTAGTATGGGGAATTATGTGTGGGCCATTTCTTCCAAAAATAAGATAATGTTTGGATTAAATGGATTCACTCATTATACATCAAAGGATTAGAGTGGCAGAGTTATAAACCTTGTGCAGATGTTAGCTGGTACTGGAGGAAAGTTTGTGAAGTTAAAGAGAAATTGAAGTTGTACGTTACTAGAGAGGAAATAAGTAACATGACTCATTAGTCAATTAAAGTTGTCTATGACAGGATAGTTGGTTCTCAGGAAAGGGTTACATGGGACAAGCTTGTATGGAATAGGTTGAGTACACCTAAGCATATATTTATCCTGTGGCTTGCAATACAAAGGAAGTAGCAAAATTCTGAGAAATTATAGCAAATAGGAGTCAGTAACTCTAATCTATGTTTAATATGTGGGAATGGAGCTGAAAATCATTCTCATCTTTTCTTCAACTGTATGTTTAGTACAAAATGTTAGAAGTAGATTAGGAGCTGCCTGGGAATACACATAAGCAATTTGGATTTGCAACTGATTTGTAGATGGATAAGAAGAAGTGCAAAATCCATGTTTCAGAAACAGGTTCTTTGAGCAGGTATTGCAATTGTTATTTCCTATGTTTGGAAGTGTAGAAATGGTTGTTACTGGACTTAATACTATTGCTAGTAGTGTGAATTGTATTAAAAATGAGATTAAGATTAGAGTTTCAACTGTAATCCCACAGAAGGTGTCTAGAACTGATCTTAGGTGGTTAATAGGTTGTAAGCTGTTGTAATAGTGGGAAATTATTGTAGTAGCAGAAATGTTTACATGCTCTTATGCCAAAGAGTCCAACCTAGTTGGTTTGTTTGGCTTTGAGCTTGTTTAGGATGTTATGTTGAATGAATCAATGAAACACTTACTTATTTAGCAAAAAAAAAAAAAAAATTCTCACTTGTTTTACTTGGACTAGTGTCAAAAATGCATCAGAAGTGGAGAAATGGAGGTTTGAAGACATTCCTAGTTTTGTTAGGAATGATAGTTGACGTGTGAGTACATGCTTAGTTGAGTTTCATTAGAACTCTTTATATCCGATATATTTGTTTTAGGTTTTGGCTGACAAGTTCTTTTTATTCTATTTAGAATAGGTTTTTCTTGGTTTGAGCATACATACTCTTTTATTATATTATCTTGTTATTTCTTTACTATCTTTGAGAGTTTATGTGTCAATATGACTTGGGAACTTGTCCGATCCTAAGCATAATAGGAATTATTGCTGAAGTATATATAGACTAGGTTGTACGAAGTTTCAAGTTAGTTAGTTTGAAGTTTTATTTATTTCGTGAGTTTGTCTTTGCATTGTGAGTGAGTCGCTTACAACTCATCGAATTTAATTTTAGGAGTGAATTAGGTTTAGTGATTGATTGATTGATTGATTTAGTTAGGAGTAACTTAGACGAATCATGACCCTACTTGTAGTTCAAGAGTGATCAATAATTAAGTAGTTTATCTTTCGAGTATTAAAGTGTTCTTAAGTGTTAGTTCATCAAAGATTTATCTAAGAAACCATCAAGAACTAATCTTTCTTTCAAGATTCTTGCGTTTTTTATAATTTCACGGAAGTGTGGATTCACGTCCACATCAGTTTGGTTTGTACAAGTTGAAAGCAATACTTCCATAGGGTAGAGATAGAATTGTTTTAAGACCTTTTATATATGCAAGGACATATTGCCAGATACTTCTCATATAATTCTTGCAAATAAAACTTGTAATTTTATAGTCTCCTATAAGAAAATTTAACCATCATATATAGTAAAAAAAATTCAATAGGTAAGAAGAAATCTTCTACCTTAGGCTACCCTCGTTAGAGGTATATGACTTTGCCAATTTCTAATTTAGTCCAATGTTTTATTTTTGAACTCGAGAAATTGACTCGGAATCCGATCCAATTTTTTTTTTAGTACAGTCCAATCTCAAAAAAAATTCTTGAGTCTGAAGCTAGTCGAGTCCGATTTTAAATGAGATATTAACTTTTTCCTTATTTAGGTTCACAATGATTTCTCATTATTGAATCACTGGAAAATTTGAAAATTAGACTCATTATATTCATTCCACAAAGTAAATTACATACATTTTTAAAGATTTATAAAACGCAAATTATATTGCAAAATACAAAAGGCGTTACAAGGGTTAAAGTAACTTCTGCCTTTTTCATTTTTCAGTTTTCACTTTGGACTCTTAGATATATATATTGGACTCCAAAGGGGTGAGTCCAAATCCAATCCAAAGATATGTGGACTCAAAAATTTGAGTCTGAGTCCTGTCCAAATATTTTTTATTCCAGTCTAGTTCGACAAGTTTGGACTGAAGTGAATTGGACTCTAAACTTTTCGGAATCCACTTACACGCTAGCCCTCATACATGGCCCCCAGCTATAGGCCCTTTACAACCATACACCCCAACCCTGTTAAATCCCAAGCAAATACATGGAGTAGGAATCGAACCCTAGACTTTGTTAGGGAGGACGGAAGAGCTCACCTCTTGAGCCAACCTCAATTCCTGCTTATATAATCAAATCATGTATAATAAAAATTATGAAAAATTCGATATCTATAAATTAACTACACATTAAGATGAATCTAACAAAACTCTAAATGACTATTTATTTTTACAATATAATGGTGAGAATGGTCAAAACTTATAAAATTTAACATTAAAAGTGCAAACAGATAAAGTATGTTGGGTTATAATCCAAGAAACACACCAAATACTAATTGAAAGTGTTTTGAGTGTAGAAGTATCATGATGTAAGAAGTTTAATTGTGTAATTTGAAAATTTTAATATAATTAGGATATTATTGTTAGGAGTTTATCTTCCAATTTTACAGTTTCCTGATTGTTTTAGAAGTCTAGTGGTCGTTTACATATTCTAGTATGAATAAAAGATCTTATAGGTCCTATAAATATAGGATAGTATTTTTAAGTACTTTTGAGATATAACTCATAAGTAGTTGAAATGCAGTTCCTAATGAAATTGAGATGAAAAACTCATAATAGTTGCTAATTATGCAGTTTATTAATTGAAGAAGAGGTGATCTAAAAATTCCTTGCTTGTTTGTTGTTTTTGTTGTTTTTTGAAATGATGTTCCTAACAAAATATACCTTGTCTTCCCTCTTTATCATTCCCTTTTTTCCCCTTTATTCCCTTTCCATTTTCTCCCTAATTATTTAATCCAAATATAAACAAAGAAATGATAATATTACCAGAGATTGATATAATTTTCATTAATACTATATTGAGTTATTTGTTTTTTTTTTGAACCAATTAAGGATCAATTAAACACAACTTTGGAACGAAATGGTCAATTTTCAGCTTATTCTTTTTTTATGGAGCCTACAGCGTCGATGTTTTGACATAATTATATGATAACACTAACCTAAAGCTAAGACAATTATTAAGATGGAATTTTAGATATACAGATAGTCCATTTTTGTTGTAGCACTAGTGGAAAAAATGTTGAATGACACAAAAATCTGATCCAATTCTCCCAAAATTGGATCCTTTAAATCTTTTTTTGTACACGCAAAGAAGGGGATCAAATAGCTGATATGGTAACTAATAGAATTTTTAGGCCCACTAGATAAGTTATTGGATCCGATTATTTGAGGCGCATCTCACCCGTTCATCAGTCATCCCTCCTCACCCTCACCCCCACGATGCTTCTATCTCCTCTCTCACCCACTCATCCCTCCTCGCCCATGAAACCCTAATCACCATCATCTTTCATCCCTCTTTCCTCTCTCCTCAGTCCTCCTCTCACCATCTCTCACCCATGACACCCTAAACCACCGTACCAGCCACATAAGAATCCTCCTCCTCACGACACAACCACAAGACAACCACGCCACGTCTTCACCGTCAACCACGCTGCGTCAACTACTTCATGTCTTCATTCTTGTCGCGTTCTCCCTTCATATTAGGGTTAGGGTTTTCTTCTTCTTCAATAAATCAACAAATTTTCTTTTCGAGGCGAGAAGAGAGAACCATGGGAGCTTATCGACAAATCTTCAGAACTACTTGAATCTATGATTTGTTTTTTTTGTTTTTTAATTTCATTTCCTTTTGTATTTTCTTAATTTCATTTCCATTTATTATTCTTGAACTTTTTTTTGATTTTCAATTTAGTTTGCTGATTTTTTAAATTCTTTTTGTGATTTGGTTAATTCATTGGGAAAATTGAGTCAAAACTTAGCAACCTATACGGATTGGAGTCAAGTATATTCTTATCAATGCGCATCTAGGACAACATTTGTGCTCAATAACCAATACAATTTTTTCGACGCATTTTGTACTTACTCATGAACACCAAAAGGAACTTCACAGGAGGACACCCACCCCTAAACTACTTCCAGCCAAGCATACTTAACTTTGGACTAACTTAGCAGAGCTCACTAAAAAAAAAGATGAATCATGTTGGAATGAGTATCTTGCTAAATCCCTTTAAAACAACCATGAGGCGTATTACATGGAATGTTTGTGATTCAATGAAATTACAATGATTTTTGTGTTCATACTATTTTGATTTTATTGTTGTTAATGTACTTTTATTATTTTTTGATTTTATTGTGTTAATGTAATTTTATTATTTTTGATTTTATTGTTGTTAATTCGCTGTTTATTTCTAGCTTGTTATTTTTTAGCTGCGTTTGTAAAGCGGTTGAAGAATGGTGAATTTCTGACATGAAAATGCAAATTGTTTTTGAGCTGCGAAAGAATTGCTGAAAAATTTTGAATTTTTTTAAATTAAAATTGTACTAAACTGATCCAATGAAGTTGTGAAAACCGGATTAATTAATGACAATATCTGTTTTCACTTCACTCGATCAATTGAGTATTATTTGATCCAGCGGTAATTTGGATCGATTAATTCTCCTCAACTGCTCCGCCTCTAAGTTATTCGGTTCATTTTCGGATCAGTTCAGTCCGTTTTATCGGACCAGTTAGGCTTTTTTCCTCTAGTGTAGTAAGAAAAAATGCTTTGCAAGAATATTATTTGATAGCTTACACTATACAATATGATGTAACAAAATAAATAATTTGATGAAGTAATAAATAAGTATAACATCAATAGAGGCACAATTTTGTCATAATTTTTTAAGCTAAAACTATTTAAAAAAAATGTATCTAATACTAATATGTTGTGTCTAAAACTGCATATAATACAACCGATCAACTAAAGGTGGAGCATATCTTCATTCCCAGATTTGAAATTAGTAGCAATTTTACCGACCAAAAAGCTTCCCCTTGTTAACTTAATAATGTTGCTTTTCTCCTGTAAAGCTATGTATGAAAATTACATTACTCTTATTGTGTAGCATAAGTATTGTTTTATGATTATTGTATTATTAATGATCTTTTGATTATTATTTTGGTTTTAATCATCTCAAAATTTGAAGATTTTCCCACCTAAGGATGTCGGCAAGTAAAGACATTGTCCGTTGAATTAATCACTAAATAGCTCAAACTAACAAGCATGGATCTTCTAAGTTTCGGATCATAATATGTAAGCCCAGCAAGTTTACAAGAACCATGTGCCTCGACATACAGCCCCCTAGTGCACATCGTTGGACTACCCCACCTTCGGCTGTGGTGAAAATCAACGCACACGCCTCTTTGACCGTTGAACACTACAAGAAATGTGATCAAAGAGGGCAATTTATTTGAATAAAATAGGGCAACTAGTTGATTGCCTTATCTAATAGTATCAAGGAAGACAAGAATATTTCCCCCTTTTTGATATTAACTAAGAAGACAATCATATTGTTTTGCCCTCTTTGCTATCACTTAATAAAACAATTTCAAATTTGCCCTGTTTGATACCAACTAAGAAGACGATTTTCCAATTTTGCCCTCTTTGATGTTAACCTAAAACAACAATTTAATGTTTTGCCCTATCTAATTTTAACCTAAAACAACAATTATAAGTTTTGCCCTCTTTGATAAGAGTCAAGGAAAAAAAAAAAGACAAAAAAATATTAAAATAACAAAGTCAATTATAGTCAGAACGTTCTACAAACTTTGTTAAAAACGTTGTATTCGTAAACTTCCCGCAAACAACGAAGTATGAATATCTACAAAATTTGTCCCAAAAAATCTTCAATCTCCAGTAATTTTGGCAGAAATCTTCAATCGTAATTTTCAATCGAACATTGAAAGGGAACCGTTCATCTTCACTACAAGTTTTAGGGTTTTTCGCAGATTTTTCTTCGCAATTTTGGACGTATCTCGCAGATTTTTCTTCGCAATTTCCCAATTCGATCTCATCTTCAGGTAAATCATTCAATTCACCTTGTTAAATGATGCGTATGGATGATTGTTTCAGCAGTAGTAGTTTTCGTAAGTGATTTCTTAACTTTCCCCACAAAATCAGACGAATTTAGGTCTAGTGATTGGATAATGATTTTTATGAATCGATTATATTTAGTGATTACGCTATTTGTTTTTTCGTTCTTATTATACGAAATTGATTGATTGAAATTGTTGATTGAGAATACTGAAATTACTTCCTGAAATCTATCCTTAAATGTTATTGCAATTCGTTCTTCTTCCTTTGAGTTGTTTATATCTGATTCTGTGTTCTGAATTTCTTCAATCTTCTCTGAAATCTGCAGAATTAAAATCTCTAAATCACTGATTTTTTTCTTATTGTTTCTGATTGTTTATCTGAGTTCTGACATCTGATCAGATTCACTTTCTTGAAATTACTTCATTTGATTTGTTTTAATAATCTAAATTCTTCATATCTGATTCAAAATCTCATATTAAGATGCCTCAAATTGAAAATAAAATTCCAAATTCTACTCCAATAAACCTGCAGAATCCTAGCAATATCTAATGTGTGCAGGGATTGTAGGAGGGGGGGTGTGTGCAGGGGCTGTAGGAAGGGCTGTAGGAGGGGGTGTGTAGGGGCTGTAGGAGGGGGTGTGTGTGCAGGGCTGTAGGAGGGTGTCTGTGTGCTACTGCTTGATATGTGATTATAGTTGCACTACGCGTGAAATTGAAGTACATAGATTGCACAGGGGATAGAACAATATATTCTTGCTGATCTAAAAATTGTTATGTGGTTCTGTACATAAAATGCCTGAATTGATGGTCACATCATTATTTTCTGGCTTCTGAGCCTCATTTAAGAAGATTTGTACAATATATGTCCAATGGGGTGTCTGTTGTAGTTAAGAGGATTAGAGATATGAATCAACTTGGGAAAGATGAATTTGATGCTGAGATTAGGAGGATTATAAAATTTCGTCATAAAAATATTTTGACACCCTTAGCTTTCCATTATCGAAAAGAAGAGAAGTTTGTGGTTTCTGAGTACATTCCTAAAGGCAGCTTGTTGTATGTCTTGCATGGTATGATACCTAAATTATCTCGATCTTCAGAACATAACTATCATATTCTTCAATGGTAGAGTTAGTTTAATTGTGTTCACATATTAGAAATTTTAGCAGTTAGTACAAATTAAAGCTAAGTATTGGTTGATTGTTTGTTGGTCCTCTATTCCTCAATACATGCAACTTTGTGACAGTTTTCAATATTTATTTTTTTGGTGAAACACGGATGCATTAAAGTTAGGAAGTTATGGCTAAAAGCCTGAGCACAAAGTTGTCCTATAAGTTCAAGAGGTAACTAGGGTCTAGGGAGTGGGTATAAGCCTCGTTACATTAATAAGTTCAAGAAGGTAATGGAGTACATGTACAGCTTGTACATACAAGATGCTCACATTGAAGTTAACCAGCCAACCACTGCTGTGCTGACTGCACAAATGCTATCTAAATGCATGTATATTGTCAAAAACCTCATTATATTAACAATAATATGCCGCACACACGCTTGGTTGAAGATAAAGGAGGTCAGAATTGGATATCAATTAAGGGAGATAAATTTGTGTTTCCTGGTGGTGGCACACAATTCATTCATGGTGCTGATCAATACTTGGATCAGATTTCACATGTTTGATGGCTTGCAATACAGAGTACTATGTTTCTTGTACCCATAAGGAATTATTTGCTGTTGTTTCTGCTGACAAGTATTTTATCTGCAGATGGTTCCTGACATTAAATTTGAACTGCTGTTATGGTGGCCATGATGGCGAGGTGAGTCGACTTTTTCGGAGTGTTGTTTATGCAGTCGACATCAGGCTGGTGGGTAGCTTGCTAAAGAGGAGGTTATCGAGAGAAAAAAAGATGACTGATGCTAAGAGAATTTTATGATCTGCCATTGCTTCTGTGGAACTAAAATTACGTACCTTGGGAAATTTTGTTATTAGGACTGATGTTTGTTAATACTTTGATGGAAATTTGAGATGGTATGGACCTATATTTATATAGATTTTGAGGAGGTGGCTTGTGATTTCGTATCCGCCTAGGATTATGGTTACGAGTCGAATTATATTTCTAGAAGAGACGGATGTTTCTAGATTCGTAATGCAAGTAATTTTACCAAGTTTAATTCTAATGCAAGTAATTTTACCAAGTTTAATTCTAATAGGAATCGGAGATCATATATCAATTTCCAATAAATCCCTTACTATACCGCCATTCACAACTTTTTTTTTAGATAATGACTAACAAAGTAAAAAGAGGGCAATATTTTATTTTTGCCCTACTTGATAAAGTATAAAGAAGGCAATATTTTTTTTTTGCCCCGCTTGATAAAGTACAAACAGGGCAATATCTTATTTTTGCCCTGTTTGTTCTAGACCAAATAAGACAATTATGTTTGTCTTCCTTGTTTTTGAGCAAAGAGGGCAAAAGTATTGCCCTTTCTGATGATCATAGAGGGCAACTTTATTTGCCTTAGTTGATGAATCAAAGAGGGCAAAATTTTTTGCCCTTTTATTATTGGATCAAAGAGGGCAAAAATATGAGATTTGCCTTTGAAACCTAATACAACGGGGCTACAAGGGCAACGGAAGGGCAATTTTAAAATTGCCCTCGTAACCTATGAAGGCAAATTTTGTATCAAAGAGGGCAATTTTAATTGCCCTCCTTGAAGCTATTTGTTGTAGTGGAAGGGTGGGTTGGAATGGGTGTCGTAGCCAGGGTTAAGGACGGCAAGGTGCTCTTTGCGGCAACTAGAAGAGTTCGTGCTTGGCGATGGTCCTCGTAAATTGCGAAAAATAGAGCCCTAATCCTTGCTATTAAACTTGTTAAACGTCATGGTTATGCAGATATTATTTTGGAGTCGGATAGCCGAATTCTAGTGTTTCGTCTATCGAAAGCTTTAGTTTGTATGTCTGATTTTGATAATGTTTTAGAAGATATTTTATCGCTTAGCTCTAGTTTTAATTCCATAGTATGGTGTCATGTAAAAAGGGGTGGGAACTTTGTGGTTCATCACTTAGCTAAGATAGGGCCTTTTGGAGTGGAACAAGTATGGGAGAATCATTGTCCGGCTGAGATTTGTCCCTATATACTCTTGGAGGTTTTGTCCATTGATTAATGCACTATTGGAGCTTTCCTTTAAAAAAACAAGCATGGATCTCATTATCAACCAACAAATCGCTGCTAACATGTTTATCTTAAGAATTAATACAACCAAAAGTACGTAGAAACAAACCAAGTAATTGTTATCAAAAATAAACAATTATAATCGAGGTAATTAGGAATTTAGAAGAACATGCATGCATGTTCTGCAGCTGTTTTCCCGACTAATTAATATTCTCTCCTAATGATATTCTAATTATTTACGACTTACGAGTGGAGAGAAAAGTGAGATGCAATTAGTTTTCATATGGTCCATTTTGTTTTGTTGAGAAAAGGACGATGATCTCCCATCAAAATGGCAAGGTTGTTTTTGATGGATCAAGGTTGCATTGGAATATTAGTACAGAATGTTCCCTTCGTTTTTTTTTAATTTTAGTTTAATCACTTTATTTTGGGTGAAACTAAGGAGAGAGTGTAGAAACTGAAAAGGTCGATAGAGAAACTGAAAAGGTCGATAGAGAAACTGAAAAGTGAAAAAGATAAACTAAAAAAGTTTATTATAGTATTAAAAAATCAGTGCGTCTTGCGTGTGGTTAGCCAAACGCGAAATTACAAGTGTGGCCGCGCCGCACGCGAGACACCATGTGAGTCCGTTAACTCATTTTCAAATGATCATATCTCACTCGTTTCTCATCGAAATCGAGCTTTTGACTAGGCATTGGAAAGCTATCCAGCCAAATTTTTATCTTCAACTTCAATCTTCCCAAAATCTTAACTGATGTGAGATATAACTTTTTGAATTTGACCCTTATACAAAAACCCTTATGAATAAATGGAGTTCATCTGTTGAACAAATGGAGTTACTCTTATGACCAAATCGAATTACTTGTATGGGTATGCGGTTACTTTTAAGTTTTAACAAAAAAAGGGTGATACTCCTATAAAGAAATGTGGTTACTCTTATAAGCAAAATGAGATTACCTATAACAAATAGGGTTATTCATATGATTAAATGAGTTTACTAGTATGATTAACTAGGGTTACTCCTTATGAACGAATGAGGTTACTCGTATTAATAAGTGGGGGTTACTTGTATGAACAATTGGTGAAACTGATACGAATAAAATGGGGTTACTTATGTGAACAGAATGAGGTTGCTCATATGATTAAATGGGGTTACTAGTATGAATAAATGGGTTACTTCCTACAAATGAATGAGGTTACGCATATATATATATAAGTGGGAGTTACGTGTATGAACAGTTGGGATTACTGATGCGAATAAAATGAGGTTACTTATGTGAATAAAATGAGGTTACTCATATGATTAAATGGGGTCACTAGTATGAAAAAATAGGGTTAGTTTATTGAAAAATTGGGTTTACTTGTATGATTAAATGGGGTTAGTTTAGTGAACAATTAGGGTTACTTGTATGATGTTGCATTTATGGACGAATGGGGTTACTTGTATGAAATAACAGGGTTACTCGTATGAATAAATGGGGGTTACTCATAGGATTAGATAGCACGATTAAATGAGGTTATGCTTATAAACGAAAGAGGTTACTTGTATCATTAAATGAGGTTACACTTATGAAAGAATGGGGTTACTCATTTGAATAAATGAGGTTACTGATCAATTTACTCTTATATATGAACGAATAAGGTAACTTGTATGAATAAATGCGGTTATTTTTGTGAACAATTGAGGTTATTCATATGATTACATAGGGTTGTCCTATGATTGAATGAGGTTACACATGTGAATGAATGAGGTCACTTGTATAAATAAATAAGATTACTTTTCTGAATAATTGGTGATACTCATATGATATAGTAGGATTATCATATGATTAAGTGAAGTTACTTGTATGAAGAAATGGTATTACTTTTGTGAACAGTTGGGGTTAGTCGTATGATTAAATGAGGTCACTCAGGTGAACGAATGAGGTTAATTGTATGAAAAAATGAGGTTACTCATGTGAACGAATAAGGTTACTCGTATGATTAAAAGAAGTTACTGATGTGAACGAATGAGGTTACTCATATTAATAAATGGCAGTTACTTGTGTGAACTAAATAAATGAGGTTGCTAGTATGAATAATTGAGGTTACTCATGAAGTTACTTTAAAAACTAAACGAAGTTATTGCAAAAAAAATAAAACAGGTTACTCATACAATATCTTAAGGTTATTGCAAAAAAAAAAAAAAAAAAAAAAAAAAAAAAAAAAAAAAAAAAGGTTACTCATTACCCATCCACATTTAGTTACTTTTCGTTTACCCAACCATTGTTTTCATTTCCTTATAAAATGAGTCAAACTCATATATACCTTGCGATTAGTAAACAACAAATGAAGTATTAAATTATCTTAATTTATTGGAACCTATTTTAACTTAATTATTGAAATTTATCAAAATTTATTTGAATTTATGTAAATTAATTGTTACTTTTTTTTTTTTGAAATTAAGTTAAATAAAATAGAACCTTAGAGTCCAATTATATATGACGTATTATGAGTGGATTATGTTATTATGCATAAGAACAATTTGTTTGATATTTTTCTAAAGTTAAATGATTTAATTTACGTACATATAGTTAAAGAGATTACCAATAATTAATATATTATAGAATATGAAGAGAGAAAATAATGAGTATGCTACTGGCTATTTTATTTATACACCCGGGGTTACTATGAGCATGTTCCAGGTTGGCGCTTGCATAAAAAAAAAAAAGACTAGTTTTGCTCATTGCTCATTTCAAACCTCCAAAATTACACAATTCATACAGTAGGAAAAACTCCAAATAACCAAAATACCCGTGTATATATATATATATATATATATATATATATCATTTTATTATTGTCGTATGTGTCGATTAATATAATTTATCATTTTATAATTTAAAGGTTCGTATTAGCCGTTTGTGTCAGTTGGAATAATTCATATCATCTTTTATTTTTATGTCGAAATATAACATGTTTATTAGGTATATTATTTAAAAATATGTTTGTAATTCAAATATATTGAAGAAATAGGCTTATACCATTCAATATCTCAATGTAGTTTTATAGAATAAACTACATTTTTTTGGGCCTCCTTTCCGGAGCCCCTGGTAATATGAATTTCCTATTGCTTCTAGTATGGTTTGGTTTTATCTGATACTCTCATATACTTCATCTATTTCTCAACAAGCATTTTTTTGCACGCGATGCGTGTTTGGATTTTTTCGAGATAGAAACTCGATTTTCTTCAACATCAATAAGAGTCAAAATTTGAACGTTAGACATACGAAGTTAATTGTTTTTACTTACAAAATTTGATTGGTTTAGTCTCTGTCACTTAAGTATCTCATCAGTCTTTTTTTTTTTTTTTACTTTTTAAAGTTAAATTCTATAAATAAAATAGAAATTTCATTGAATTTATTTATGATTTCAAATATTATAATTTTTTAGTTGATTTTTGAATTAAGTACACTACTTCGTAGATTGTGAAGAAAGTGGATACTTTGATTTCAAGTCAAATTTTTGTGAATGTTTTTATGAGTATGTATTGACGTTGTAGTGTATTGATTGTAGTTTGTAAGTGAATTTTTTTAGTTTTTGTAAAGTTTCATCATTTGAGTGATTTGTATAACGTAAATTATGCAATTCTATGATTTTAGTTGACTTGTGAGTGACTGTTATAATTTTATTTTCTGTATTTTTGTTTGAAGGCCCCCTTTGATTTGTAAGTGGATTTGTAATTTAGAAAGGCAAGGGGGTAAAATAGTATCTTCATTCGGAGACACCATAGCTCCCTCCTTCCCTTATATAATAGAAATAAGAACATCTTAGAGAAAGGGGGAGAATATCAAATAATGTAAAGAGAAAAAGTTGGAACCACAATAAAGTAAGGTGAAACAAAATAATAATGGTTATTTCTTGCTTTTTATGGCATTTTTGTAATGATGTTGAACTTTTTCTTTTACCATTTTCAACTTGGTTACATTTATCGTTTACTTATTGAGAAATGAAAGAAGAATATATTTTTGGTCACATGTGATTTAGCCCACAAATGGTTTGTAACTTTCAGATAATTTTCATATTGATAAACAAATAATAAGTTACAAGTTTGAAAATAAGGTAAATGAATAACTTGGCCTGATAGTTTTTCTTTTTAGGTTAAGACATGGCCTGATATGCTCCATAGTTTTCGTAAACGAATGTACTACAGCGAATGGAGTTTCTACTTTGCAAGCCTAATTTATATTAGCTTGATCACTGATAAACCAAGTAGCCAATCTTAATGCTACTACTAACAATGAATTATTCGGGCCCATCCCCTCTTTTGGGGGAAAAAAAAACGAATTCTACCAAGTAAAAGAAGTATGATGGATATGATCATATGCATAGGGCTCACATATGAAAACCTAGACAATGATATAACTAACATCTATTATTTACAAAATCAACATAACATGTTAAAGCTAAGTCCAAGGCTTATATGAGTAGAGATAAACTTTATTATGTAATATAGATAGAAGAACTTACAACAATGACACAACAATATCATAATCCACATATCTTAATGAGCACAACACAACGTTAAGTTTAGTTAACACATAGCCTAAAGGGCTACAAGTTCGATAATAAGGGAAACAACAACAGTACATTAATTAAAGTTGTTATTCGCAACATTTATCATTAAATAAATAACTTGAAATTACATCAAGGGATGATGCCACTTCCAAGCCCTCCACCAGCTCCACCACCAAAACCACCACCACCAGCAAGACCACCACCTCCAAGACCACCACCGCCTCCAAACCCTCCTCCGCCTCCACCACCGGCACCACCTCCAAGCCCAACTCCACCTCCAAACCCGCTACCAAGGCCCAATCCAACATGACCAAGACCTAACCCTAAACCAAGGCCTCCACCTGTCCCAATCCCGAGCCCACCGGCAGGAAGGAGAGGGCCACTTGGTAGGATGGATTTTTGCTCATCAACTCCACCAACAAGCTTCCTAGCATCAATAATTGTGGTGCAAAGAAGGGCACCCATTAACACTAAAAATACAAACTTACAAGCCATGCTATATTTCTCTTTTGTAATACTAAAAGTTGGGGCCAAATTGATGAGCATTGTAGTTCTAGCCGAGGAGAATTTATAGATGTCAAGGCACTAAATCTTAAGGGCAACGAGATGGGCAGTTCACAAGGTAATAAAACAAAGTAAACGCATGTCATTTTATGTCCGTGCTACCTTTACCCCAAGGAATGTGGTATATATGATGTTACATCATATATATGCACTGAAAACAACCTTTAACAAACTTGTTCCGACTTTATCAGCCATGTTTAATTTCCTTTTACATAGTATTTTATACGGTAGTTACATAGTATTTTATACGGTAGTTGGAGTTGTTGCTTTGTACCTCCAGAAAGAGTTGCAGTAATAAATTAGGTATATGTAAGCCCAACAGGAACGTTGTGAATTCTACCATGATGCAATTCCTTTTGTAGTAAAGGAATACGTGGTATAGTACCCTAGTAAGCAGTTGGAATTGAAGTGGATCACTCTATTCTTGTTTTCTTTATTTGGACCATCAAGTGGTGGATGTAGGAATTCATGATTTTCATTTATACTTTGTGATCGAATTTAATTATGTCATCTCAATGATTTATATTTGATGAAGATTATATCTGTTCTATCTAAAGCTATGTTATTCTTTCCAATTTCCAAGAATTTTGGAGGATATGTCATATTGTCATTATAATAAAAACATTCTTTATCCAGTGTTGATTCTTCTTGCTAATATTCTTAAAAGATAATACATATACTTCTAATAGATAATTAGAATATTAAAAAAAAATATTATCTAGTGGAAGTGATTAAGTCTTTGCCGCCACTTTCTCTTTATTCTCTCTCAAACCCTAACCTTCCTTACCCCTTCTTCATCAGTTAGGGGTTGCCCATTAGTAAATCCTTTTTTCTCTTTTATTTTCAAATTTCAGTTCATTTTCTTGTTTTGTTTAATAAATTAGTCTCTCATATGAGATTTTTTCAAACCCTGTTATGGAATTTTAGTCTTTGTTTGGAGATTTCTTTCTCCCATATGGAAGTTGTGAGTATAGTTCTTTTGTTTTTTGGTATGAGAGATTGTTCTCATTGGTTGAAGTTCGAGATTCAATATAAATGTATTAGAATCTTGGATGCTGTTAATATGGCTCGATCAGGAATACTCTCCCAAACTATGTCTGAATGATAGACTTCCTCATCATAGTTGCTTGATTTAGTAAATACAAAAGGGATGCATTGTATTGCTCGATCTAGTTCATTGTAATTTCTTCAAAGACGAATTTAATTTAACCTTATTCAATTGTATCTTGTTTTTCTTTAATACCTATTGTAGATGTTGTTTCGCCTTCAATTTATGATTTTTTCAATTTGTGACTTGAAATCTTGTGAAAATGGCATAAGGATGACTTTGAATGGATATATCTCTCAATCTATAAATGTTTTGATGTGATTCAAATTGGAGGTGATATTGTATTCCAAGAGCTTTCTAATTAATGATAGGTCATATGCCCAATTTCGTTGAGAAACGAGAATGTTATGGCTGTTTTACGAAGAGTTGATGAAACTGGAATTTTGTCCCGCGCCCGACCTTGCAGTTTTTGGCCCGAACAGGCAGCAGAGGCTAACCGGGCAATGTGATTTTCACGAGTTTTTATATTATTTTAACCCTAAGTTTTAAGCCGTCATTAGAGTTATACGAGGACACTTTTCCAAGGGTTTTATTAGGGTTTTCTTATCTTAACAGGACCATCTTGGTGTTCATTATTTGACACACACTTTTAGCCTCTAGCATTTTAGGATTTCCTGTAATTATCCTCTATGTTTTTCTCCATCATAGTAAAAAAGCTTGAATCTCCCACCTGTGAAAGTAGGTCTATTTTGACCAAACAATTGAAATCCTTGTGTTCTCTTGTTTATCTTCTTTATTTCTTTTCTCATCCTTGTTATTTCATTGCTTTGTTCCGAATTAATCAAACACTACAACACCCTTTCCTAACAAAATATCCCTTTAAAAAAAATTAGTGGAAGTTGCTGTATTCCATGTTTTGAGGATGACAAATATTTGGTTGTTTGTATAGTTTTATTTTAGAAAAAAAAAATAAAAATCTGAAAAATAATGCTTTATTTTTTGTTACATGATAAGTTTTGTTATTTTATCTTCTGAAGAAAGATTAATGAGTTTTAATCTAGTCAACATATTATGTATACGAATTGGATTTTATTGTATGGTATGTTTGATAGATCTAGTAACTGAAAATCTTTTGTTAAAAATATTTTCTGTTATTAGATGCAAAGTTGTTGCTTGTTGTGTGCCATAGGCTTTAATACAATGTGCTACAAATGTGGGAAGTAGCTTATAAAACACCAGCTACCTGTGAGATATTTCCACTAACGTTAGTGGAGAAAATAATTGTTGCTAAGATTATGGAAAATATGGCGCAAGATCATGGATATCATGGATCATGAGTGCTTGCATTCTAGCTGAAAAAATCGTGGATTTCCAGCTGAAGAATTACGACTGTTGCAGCAACTATTTGAAACGAAGAACTTATTGTAAATAAATTACAACTTTCAAGAATTACAATTTCATAATTACTTTGAAAGTTTTGCTGTAATTTTCTTCTTCTCCTACAATACATATCATTGTAATATTCTTAGTGTATGGATGAGTGAAAAATTCAAAATATCCTTGTAATAAAGTGAGAGAAAGAAAGAGAGAAAAATAGAAGACTTAGAGTCAAGTCAAGTGAGTGTCATTAGTTCAGGGGAACTGAGTAACTGGGAACAAGTTCTTAAAAGAACAAAAAATAGTCCAGTAATAGTTTGTAAAGAGAGTCTTTTGGCCTATATTAATAAGAGAAGTATTGAGTCAAAATCTCTTGGGGTCAAGGTTTTTTTCTTCCTCCATTAGACCTATGATGTGCCTTGTTGGTAAAATTTTGTGTGTGATCTTTCTTTCATTCTAAGTTCTTTTTATTCCGCATTTAACTTCGAAAATTTCCCCTCAACTACAATACCCCCCTCCTCCTCTTGTAGCTGGTCTAGTGCTCACACTAGAATAACAATTGGTATTAGAGCCTACTACCTCCAAAAATTAGTTAACCCTGAGGAGCTTGTACCTGATGATAAGTACATATTCTAACATTGTTTAGTTGCATATTAGGGTGCATTTTCATGTAGCATTAGAGCATTTACATTGCATTTATGCATATTTATTAAGTCCCTTTTTATAAGCTACAGTACTTTCACGGGTCGTTTGGTATTTTGATGTAATTTCAGGTACTCTAGTTTTTAAGGGTATGATGATTAGGGCACTTGTATTACCTTCAAAACGATATCTCATGTGCTCAAAATAAATTGAAATTGAAGAAGATAGAAAGGACTTTGTGTACTTGTGCAAAATATGACACTTGTGTACCATTATACCCATAACGTTTGACACAAAATGATAATAAGGTTACTTTAATTTGGTTGGAAACTAGACTTGAAGAGCTTTCCAACGATATATTACATGCGCCAAACGAAGCTCCATATCGAAAGTTATAGTTGTTCGAAGTTGAGTTGGGGAATCTAACGGTTAAAGGACAACACCCCGTGTCACTTTCGACACGTCCGTGTCACTCTGATTTCTTCAAGCCAATAGATTATTTTCATATATTAAATTTTATGGTTACAAGGCAGGCCATGTCCTTATTGACACGTCCATGTTAGTCTCTTCCATGACGCGTTTTGCGATTTCGGTTTTATTATTTTAGAAAGTTATAAATACTCTTTTATTTCTTTAATCACGGGGGAGTCTATTGTATATACATTTTTAGGGTTTATAGCGAGAAGTTAGAGAGAGAAACTTGTAGATTTTCATTGTTCTCCAAGAATCTACCTTTTTTTCATTTATTCAAGTACTTATATATTTTCTTCTTCTTTTCTCTTTGTTTTCTATTATGAACTTTAACTATTGTTCTCTAGTTTATTTGTTTATTTCAATTATGCTTGAGTAGTTCCTTTTATCTTTGTCAGTTTCACCTATTGTTTTTGAGTTTCATGTTCCTTTCTCTCAAAAGCTTGACCTCATACCTTCTTCTCTTATATTATATCCTCCTTATTCATTCCTTGTTTCCCCTTCTTTGAATGACTCCTATGATCATCAAATTTATGTACATTCAGAGTCTTTCCAACCTGTTGGGTCATGTAAAAAGATTAATAATTTTTCTTTTTCTTCCTTCTCTTGTGGATATAACTTTTTCTTTAATTTTCCTTTTTGCAGGTCTTATAGAGAATCAGAACTAATTTATTTTATATTTTCTTTTGTATATTATTTTCTTTTTTTTTCGTGAGATGCATGCAGATACATTTGACAAGCTACTAAAGGCTTTGATGAGCTATTTTTAAAAGGTAACCCAAATTTCATAATTTTTTTCTTTTTAATTTTAGAGTTAGGAAATTCTAATATTTTATTTGATTACTAACTTGTAAAATTTGTGCAACTTGTGATCCAGGAGTTGAGTTCCTACTATTTATTGAGGTTAATTTCTAGGTACTTGATCTTATGCTTTGTGAGGAGGTTCAATTAAGGGTTTTCACACACGAAACTTTTGTATACTCTTTTTTTCCCCTTTTCAAGTTTTTGAGAGTCATATATTTTTTTGCATTTATTATGATTTAACTTGATTGTGTGATTGAGGAAGTTAATCCTGTTATGTGATTGTGGATGTTTCCTTTTATTCCCTTCTCCTCCCAACATTTCTTTGTCACATTGAGGACAATGTATTATTTAGCTTGAGGGAGGATTTACTTTTTGGGTCATAACTTTGCACATATTTTCATTTAGGTATTTTTTTTATTTCTTCTGCATATTTGCGTATGTTGGCTTTGTGGGTATGCGTTTTGAAAACCTTCACGAGACCTTACTTGTCCACTAAGGCAACCTAGGGGTTTAAAGGGCTTGTTGCACACGCTAAGTGCAATCGTGATTCCCACAAAAGAGAGTTAGAATTTATTCTTTCTTAGTATTAGGAGCATATTGGTTCCATTCATGCATTTTAATGATTACATGATATATATGTTTTATTCCACGAGATTGATAATTTATGAGATTCGAGCATATCTTAGATATTGGAATTAAATTTTACAAGATTGACTTAGGCTGCATTGACCGCTTCATGGTACAATTGTTTTCAACTTGAATGGTTTGTGGTACGATCAGTTGACATCCCTAAGAAAGACTTGATTTTACTTGGTAAGAATAAGCCTTGTGAGGATTTGTTTTCAAGCCTTATAGACTGGCATATCTACATCAGTCTTCTACTTTGGTTTGTGTGATATTCCTCATGACTCTTGAACTTGCATTGGCACTCTTTGAGACTTATGTGGCATATGCATGCATGTGTTGATATGATTGAGGCGTTCTTTTCGTTGTTTTGAGCCTTCGTACATTTTCTTTTCATGTATATTATTCCCTTTAATTAACCCGTGTTAAGCTTGTGATATCACTTTCTCTTTATCAAACTACATTACAAGTCTCTAGCCTTTAATGATTTCTCTACCAATAATAAGCCTTGCTAAGTGGAGCAGCATTAAAGTTAATATTTTGAGCTTGTGTTTGTGGTTTAAAAAGGCCTAGGAAACCGGTTGAAAATGGCCTAGGAAACCGGACTATAACACATCTCCATCTCACATGTGTCCTAAGTTAAGAGACCGGTTATAATGCCTGGTTTCTTTGTTTATTTGGGAGACCAGTTGACAAGTAAAATCGGTTTCTTAGGTAAGCCTATATATAATACATAAAGAGGTTAAGAGACCATTTAACATTCAAAAACATCTCCTTACCTTACCTCTAAAACCAGTTATTGAGCACAACCGGTTTCTTAGGTTTAATACATATTTTTTTTAGAAATTAGAATGTTATAGTATACATACATAATTATCTTGTAACTACTCCTGTATTTTTGGCTCCTTTTATATACGTTCTTTTTTATAATAAAATATATTAAAATAGCTACAACAATATTATTAAACAAAAATTTCTACTTGCTTTATTCATCTTGTAAATAAAATTACTACATTTAAATTTATATCCAAAAACAATCTCTCACAGCATCTATTTCTTCCAATAATGTTTTCAAAACAAATTTTCTATAGTCTAATGCTATCTACTAAAACTAAAATTCTAAAATAATATGTACAATTCAAACTTGATTGTCGTCTTCAATCTCCATCGTCTTGTGTTTTGCTGTTTTAATATTTCACCCACATATCTCTTAGCCCGTCAATCATCTCTTGTGAATAAATGCTCAGAATCCCAAGAAAGTACTACAAAAAAAAATTCAGACAATTATAATTAGAACTAGGATACATATATTATATAAGATTTTTCTACAAAAACTCATAAAAAATAAATCGATTAAAACTAGGCATTGTGAAATCCAATTGCAACCAAGCTAAAATTGCTTTCATTTCAATAACAAGCATGTTTTATTAACATAGCCAAAGATGTAACAAATGGTGCTTAAAGAACACATTCTTTTTCCAAGTGTATGAACACCAAGAAGTCCAAATCAATGTAGAAAATAAGAGCAAAAATTGACAACAGTTGATTTCTATCATTCAAGTATATTAACTGACCAAGTTCAAATATTTGATACAAAATATCATTCAAGTATGCTATAAACATACTCCACCCATGTACACTTATGCGTTTTCAGCATCAGCTCTTGTCTTGAATTCCACATATGCATATTCTTTAGGAAGATTGACTTGTGTATACCATCATGTCAAAGTTAGCTACTGAAGGCACGAGTGCATAAGTTGACAACAGGCATTAATAAAACTTACAATGCGATCCATAGCAAGCTCAACATTTACTACTTCTCCGAAGTTGCCTGCCAGCAAAAGAAGGAAAGTGAAACAAGTAAAGACACATAAGAAGGAAAGTCAAACAGGTCAAACAAAGAAGATATGCATCACATAGACTATATATAAAAAGACGAACATTACTCTAACCAGATTCATTTAGAAGCTAGTGGGAAAAAATGTAGACAGTAGGAGAATAACTAGGGAGTAAAGAAACAAAAAAGGAGGAGAGAGAAGGGGGAGTCTAACTATATCTAAACACAACTCCAGAAAGCCTATTCTCTTGGTCATATTAGCTAAACTACTGCTCTAGCTCAATCACCTCGAAGTTCCAGTCTCTGACTTGGTCCCTTCTAACAGCACGGCTCCTAATTAGTCGTGGAGTGCCTGAAATATCAACACGGTTTGATAAATTCGGCTGCAGAATCATTTTAGATGATGACATGACTGAGCTTCCCCGAGGAGGAGGAACAGAAAGCTTCCCGATCAAGCAGTTAGCCATAGCTGAACATCGCCCATCATTGTCTGAGCTAGAGACGGAGTAACTTATGAATAGATGTGATGGGATTTCTACGCCATGGCGCAAAAGACAGGCGAGACTCATATTCAATCTTGGACCAGTCTGTACTTAGCCTGCTGATAAAGAAGAAAAATACTGATTATGAACAAGCACAAGAGTCTAGCTTAATGACAAAATGGATTGAAGGAAAAGGATGGCATTATTATTAACCCAAAAGGGTATTTATAGTACATCATATAAAATCTAACTTAAGTAGAACTAGAAAAACATATCCAACTAGGAAAACATATCCTTAACCAAATATAATACTAAGAAATATTATCTCTCGATAAACACTTTTAGATATGTCTAGATAAACACTTCTTAATATAGATTTAGTAAATACTCCTAAATCTATCCTAACACTTAACAAGAAACAATCAAACTTCAAAGAATTCAAAAGTGATGCTATACAAAAAAAAAATAGTTGAGAGAAGTCTGGATCATCATGCAACTTCATGAAAAAGGAGGTAACAAGCAATCTCAGAGTACAAATGCCCAAGTCAATATGCTTCTCATCTATCAGAATTCGGAAACAACAGCAAGCATAAGTCAATGAGCTTGCAACCACTCTTTTGGCCATAAAAGAAGCACCACCCTTAAAAATGTTTTTTTTCCCTAAATCCAGCAAAAATATATATCGAGGCCAAGTGAAGCAAGGGATCACTTTCACTCTATGTTGCTCTCATTCTTCATTACATGACTAATGTATCATCATATAAGAAAATACTAACCTTTAAAAGAAACATGAGGGCAACAAATTCTGCAATTACATCAATTTGTTCATATCATAATAGTATAATATAGTTATAACCCTTCATGATCATCATCAAAGTATATAAAATTTTGTAACTTTATGCATATACAAGCAGAATTTCGATCCAAACTAAAGAGTTATTTACCTTCAAAGCTGCCTTGCTTGTATTAAAGGAGTTGAAAAGATTGCTGAAATTTCGAAACAACATATATAATCAGTTATTATATTCCTAGAGCAACAACAACAAAAAAATCAACATTTATAACAATTTTGAATCATATAATCTGATATATAAACACCCATAATAACTGAAATTGCAATTTATTTCCAATCCTCATGAAATTGATAAACCCTAATCTATAAAGTAAAACAAGAAATCAAGCAAATTAAGTAGATTACGATGTACCTAGTCATGAGTCACGACTCTTGGAAGTTTTCCGTCCACCGTCGTCCACCAAGGCACAAATTCCGACCACATCTGCGGCTGCAGGTCGGCGACAGCGAGTCTGGGAGGCACGACAAGTCAACATCCAGTGGTTGCGATATGAAGGCACGAACCACCAGGCTACAGCAGCAGGAGTTTCGAGAGTTCGAGTCCACAAAGCCGACGCCGGTGAGGCCGTATGACGGGAGGGAGAAGTGAAGGTCTGAGATTTTATGAGAGAGAAAGGGAGAAGGTTTGCGAGGTGGTGAGGTGAGAGAAAAGAAAGTTGAGAGTGAAAACTGAAAAAAAATCGTGCATGAACTGTTTGAAATTTTTTTTTTTTAGTTGCTGGAGCGTGTTAGTAGGTTAATCAGCCACTAACTTAAAAAGATATTAAATTTAAAAATTAAAATATTTCAAGGAAACCGGTTTTACTTAGAAATAGTCTTCTATGTCACAACAAGAAGAATATATACATACATTATAAGATTATATTGAAAAAAATTGAATTAAAAATTAAAAATATTTCAAGGAAACCGGTTTTACATAGAAGTAGTCTCCTATTTCACGACAATTTTTTTATTAAGTGAAATAGTTCAACTTAAGAGACCGGTTTTGGATAATCAACGGTTTTCTATATCTAAGAAATGGGTTAGTAATCTCAACCAGTCTCTTATGGGTAGTCTCTTTGGCCTTTTTTGTAGTAGTGGATTTTTCAGTAATTATTGGAAGAAAATATGTTGAAAGAAAAAAAAATGGTTAAAATTATAGTGTGAAAGTCCAAAATGAAAAGAATGATGAAGAAGTTGTGAAGAGTAAATCTGAAAAATTGAAAAAAAGAAAAGAAAGAAGTGAAAAAAGATTGAATAAAAGGTGAAATAATGTTTGTCGAAGTTGATAAGGATGGGTAATATCTTGATTATTGGCAATGTGTTGTTGTACTTCTAGTAGAAAATTTTATGGCGTTTGCATCGAATGGTCAGAGATGTTAAAGTGTTATTTCCGCCACTAGTTGGCTTTTAGCACCACATTCCCATATATTTTCCTACCCTTACCTTAGCCACACTACAACCCTTTGTAAGTTCTCATGATCTATCTGCATGTTTTCGCCAGTTTTAAGTGGAGAATGAGACGATAGTCAAGTTTGAAGAAAAACACTTCATTTGAGTCGACTTGGTATATGTTTGAGTGGAAATTTCATAACCTATAAACACATGAGAGAAAGCGTGCTCGACTAAAGTGAGGTTTATCGAGTTTAATTGAGTCTAACTTGGGGGAAGATTGTGGTTCGCCATGGTGAGTCAATTACATAAATTTATATGAGGTGTGATTTATGGTCTACCTTAGTCTAATATTATATTTTTCATATGCCCGAATTTCATATCATGGAAATTGAATAGTTGAACGTATAAATTTTGTACAAAAGTTCATTTCACTCTTGTGAATTGGTTTGGTTTACTGGAGGACAAGAAAATGTTTAGCTTGGGGAAGTTTGATAAGTACATATTCTAACATTATTTAGTTGCATATTAGGGTGCATTTTCATGTAGCATTAGAGCATTTACATTGCATTTATGCATATTTAGGTCGCTTTTTATAAGCTACAATGCTTTCACGAGCTGTTTGGTGTTTTGATGTAATTGCAGGTACTTTGGACTCTTTTGTGAGGACATGATGATTAAGGCACTAGTTTCACCTTCAAAACCATATATCATGTGCTCAAAACAGATTGAAATTGAAGAAAATAGAAAGGACTTTGTGTACTTATGCGATATATGACACCTCTACCCCATTATACAAAAATGATAATGAGGTGACTTTAATGGGGCTTGGAAACTAGACTTGAAGAGATTTGCAACGATATATTACATGCACCAAAGAGAGATCCATATCAAAAGTTATAGTTATTCGAAATTGAGTTGGGGAATCTGACGGTTATAGGGCAACACGTCTGTGTCACTTTCGACAAGTCTGTGTCACTCTGATTTCTTCAAGCCAACAGATTATTTTCGTATATCAAATTTTATGGTTACAGGTCAACACGTCTGTGTCGTTATTGACACGTCCATGTTGGTCTGCTCCATGACACGTTTTGCGAAGTCGATTTTATTAGAAAGTTATAAATACTCTTTTATAGGTTTAATCACGGGGGAGTATATTGTATATACTTTTTTATGGTTTCTAGAGAGAAGTTAGAGAGAGAAACTTGTAGATTTTCATTGTTCTCCAAGACTCTACCTTTCTTCCATTTATTCAAGTACTTATTTCTTCTTCTTTTCTCTTTGTTTTCTATTATGAACATAAATTATTGTTCTCTAGTTTGTTTGTTTGTTTATTTTAATTATGCTTGAGTAATTACTTTTATCTATGGTTAAGTCGAACCCTATTATGATTAAATTCATGATTATTATTCCGATAAATTTTTATATTAATTGTTAGTTGTTCTTGCTTAATTGATTCCTACTCCAATACTAGATTAGGGATAATTAATATTGTTACTATTCCATTGCCTTGATTACAACGGGAGTTGGGTTTTGACGAATTTTGGTATTTCAATTAAGGACATGATATTCTCCATGGGAGTAGGAAGAATGGATTGTTAGGAGGTTAGAGTGTTTTGCGGTTTGCGGTTTTAGTTTACAAAAATTAAAACCTAACCCAAACCGCAAACAGCGGTTTGCTAGAAATCATAACCCAAACCGCAAACCAACCCAACCGCTAAAAGAAGGGTTTGGGTTGCGGTTTTTGGTGCGGTCCAGACCGCACTCTGAATAGCCCTACATGATAGTGGGAATGCTCAAATGTAGAGTATATATTGATTAGTATAGTTCATTCGACCACTATTGTTAATGTTAACATCCTTTTGTCTTATCATTATTTAATGGCTAATCATAGAACAAATTTCTCTATGTGGGATGGACTTTGACTTACCTACTATACAGTTAGAAGGTTAGTTGGGTTATTTATTTTTGCTAGGTGCACGACACACCTATCTCCTAACAGCATGAACACTGCGGGGGAAAAACTTTGATGAAGGGTATCCAACCCAACGTCCACCCATGTTCAATGAGAAGCACTACCCATATTGGAAGAACCGCATGGAGAATTTCATTAAAGCGAAAAACTGCCAAGTATGGAGGGTAATCGATCTTGGCGATTTTAAAGTTACAAAGATAAATGACAAAAGGAGAGCTGATTCCTAAACCCCTTGAATAATTTGTTAAAGAATATTTTGATAAAATGGATATGAATAATATGGCTAAAAAGCTACTACATTGTGGCCTTGGTCCTTATGAACATAACAGAGTAATGTGATGCAAGATTGCAAAGCAAATGTGAGAACTCCTTCAGATTACTCATGAATGAATTAATATTCGAGGTGAATAAAGATCGAATATAGATATGCTTATGAATAAGTATGAATTGTCTCAAATGAAACAAAAGGAGCCTGTTCAAGACATGCTCACTCACTTTCTGAACATCATAAACAAACTTGAGTCCCTTGGAAAAACCATTACTCCAGAGGAACAAGTTCGAAAAGTTCTAACGAATCTCCACAGGATGAGAAGTGAATGGTTAATGTTACAGCTCTATTGGAGACTATGGATTTCACCACATTTAATATGGAGCAACTGGTTGGTTCCTTGATGACCCACGAATTGCATCTAGGAACTCACAAGACCGAACCAGTGAGAAAGAAGGCTCTTGCTCTCAAGGTAGATGATCAAGAAGAGTCAGAGACATACGACGAAGAAGTCGTAATAATCGTGCGAAGATTCAAGAAGTTCTTTAACAAGAACTACAAGGGGAAGGTCACAAGGAATACCAAATTAAGTTGTCAAAAGTGTGAAAGTCCAGATCACTTTATCAAGGATTTTCCTCAATTGAAAACCGAGAAAGGTAAGGAAAAATTCAAGGAAAGGAACAAGGATTAGCAAGAACCTTTTTCAAAACCAGACATGAAGCGAGCCATGGTTGTTGCAAGGGGAGAATCTGATTCTGACTAGGAGCAAGAACAAACAGAAGAAGAAACTGTCCATATATGCCTCATGGCTGAAACTGAAGATGAAGGAGAATCGTCAAACACTAAGGTATGCTCTAACACTATAGAAGAAGAGCTTAGAGAACTTAACAAAAGTCAACTTATGAATTTTCTTCTAGAAACCTTAGACGACTACAAGGCTATTTGTGTAAAAAAGGAACAAGTAAAGAATGCCCTTAAAGTTACTAAGAAACATTCAAATTGGCTTTACTCAGTAAAATCTGATCTTTGACCTTTCTAATAAAAATCAAAGCATTCAAGAAGCATTTGAGAAGGTTAAAAATGAGAACTATTTTTTTAAGTATGAAATCGACAGAGTTGAAACTCGTTGTTATTGAAGGAACAAATCCTTCTACTAGTACTAGAATAGATTTCGAAATACTAAAACCTGATTATGAATATGTTCCAAGTGAAAACCCGATACTTCAGAAGGAATTGGATTCTTATAGGAACAAGCTTCATGATCCAGTGATTTGGACACAAAAGGATCAAAATAAAGGAAGAGATGGACGCGATTTCAACCACTAGAAGAAAAATAAAAAGAAAAAAAATATATTGATCTGCCAAGCAGTAAAATATGATCTTACTTTGGGAACAATGGACAGTCTCACTGTGCCACTAGGGAAGAATGTATCGAGATAAATACCTACATCATTAAGAAGGTATGGAAGGCTAAGAGCGATTTAAGTCCAATAAAGGAACCCAAGCAGGACTAGGTTCCTACCATTGACTATCTGCTTTGGATACAAGCTGAAGTGAAGGGGAACAACTTGTGGTTCCCCGATAGTGGTTGTTCTAAGCATATGACCGGCGATAACTCAAAGTTTCTCTCACTCTCAGCTTACCATGGAGGAACGGTGACCTTTGAGACAACTTTACATGTAATATAGTAGATGTTGGTAAGATTGGTATGTCTCCTTCACACTCCATAGATAATGTTTTTTAGTAAAGGGATTAAAGCATAATTTACTTAACATTTCTCAGTTTTGTGATAAGGGCAATATAGTGAAGTTTACTAACCAGTCATGTGTTGTCAGCAATGAAAGTACATGAACCAAGATCCTTGAAGGGACAATGAATATAATGGGAACACTTATATGGTTGACCTGAACCTTGTTCCTGGGAACAACTTTACTTGTTTGAGCGTGATTGAAGAAGATCCACTACTATGGCATAAGCATTGTGGTCATGCCATCTTGTTTCTATTACACAAACTATGTGGAAGAAACTTAGTAGTCGGGTTACCAATAATTAAGTATATGCACCACGGTGTTTGTGATCCCTGTGTAAAAGGCAAACAAGTAAGATCCTCCTTTAAATCTAAGAAAATGGTAAGCATATAAAGTCCAATGAAACTTTTTCATATGGACTTATGTGGCCTTGTACGTGTCCAAAGTAGACCAGGTAAGAAATATGTATGGGTTATTGTTGATGATTTCTCTAGATATACATGGGTTATCTTCTTCATAGTAAAGATGAAACCTTTGACGAGCGAGTTCTTAACTTTTGCTAAAAAGATTCAACGAACAAGTGATTTTAATTGAAACACTTAAGATCTGACCCTAGTAAGGAGTTTGAAAACTCCAAGTTTCATGAATTTTGCAGCAATGAAGGTGTAGATCACAATTTCTCTGCTCCAAGGACTCCATAACAAAACGGAGTAGTTGAAAGAAAGAACCGGACTCTGGAGGACATGACAAGAACGATGACTATTGCAAGCGGTCTTCGAAAGAGATTTTGGGCCGAGGCAAATAATACAACATGTTGAGGCCAATAACAATGAACTCGCCTTATGAACTCCTCAGAAGAACAAAACCCAATATTTGTTACTTTCGCATTTTTGGATGTAAACCCAACATGTTGATGGTAGAAGCGATGAAGCAATATTTTTAGGATATACTTCAAATAGCAAGGCATACAAAGTTTACAACAAGAGAACAATGTGTATAGAAGAGAGTGTCCATATAATTTTTGATGAAACTAATTATATGCAGGATCCGAGTTATGATGATAACTTTGTCATTCGATTGACTCGACCTGAAGAGTCAAACCACTATGATGAGGAACTAACCCCTGCACGTAAAGAAAAGAAGCATGCTCCTGAACATGAGAATCCTGTGCGTGATCCTCAAGGGGAACAAGCAGCAGGAGGAACTTAGGAAGAAGAAGGAACTCCTGAACCATAAGAAGATCAACACATTCAAATACTTATGAAGCTCTAGAATCAACCATGAGATTTGATCCAAAGCCTTAAAAATACCAAAATTCTCATCCCTTAGAATTAATTGTAAATCATATTGAAAAAGGAACTCAAACGAGATCCCAAATGAATTTTTTGTGCTTTTCATACTTTTCTATCTATGACAAAACCTAAGGATCATATGGAAGCATTAAAAGAGGCAGTTTGGATAAATGTTATGCAAGAGAAACTGAATGAGTTTCAGAAGAATTAGGTCTGGCATTTGGAACCCAAGCCAAAAAACAAGAAATTAATCCGACTCAATGGGTCTTCATGAATCAAACTTGATGAACATGGTACAATTGTGAGGACCAAGGTCAGACTTGTAGCCAAAGGGTACAATCAATAAGAAGGTATTGATTTCGATAAAACCTTTTCTCTCGTTGGTAGGATAGAAGCAATCAGAATTTTGATTACCTTTGCTGCATTTATGCACTAGTACAGAATCATTGATTTGTGTCTGGCCTTGGACCACCATTTGTGTCGAACATCGGTCCGATGTCGTAGGTCTCAAAGCAAATGACAGAGACATGATCTGCGTCGATCGGATAAGGAAACGACGCAGATGAAAGCTATTTGTGTCAAATGGTTGTTTTATAATTTTATGATGACAAATAGTTTGTTGTTTGTATAGTTTTTTTTTTTTGGAAAAATATAAAAATCTCAAAAATATTGTTTTACTTGTTACATAATATTGTTTTATCTTGTGAAGAAAGATTAATGAGTTTTAATCTAGTCAAGATATTATTTATTCCCATTGAATTTTATTATATGGTGTGGTTAATAAATCTAGTAATTGAGAATCTTTTGTTAAATTCAGAATTATATATATTCTAACTAATTTATTCCCATTGGAGATCTAGTAACTGCTTAGCTTTAATCTAGTCAAGATATTATTTATTCTTATTGGAGAACTTGTTCGATATAAATTACAACTTTCAAGCATTACAATTTCATAATTACTTTGAAAGTTTTTCTGTAATTTTCTTCTTCTCCTACAATACATATAATTGTAATATTCTTAGTGTTTGGGTGAGTGAGAAATTCAGAATATCTTTGTAACAAAGTGAGAGAAAGAAAGAGAGAAAAAGAGAAGACTTCGAGTGAAGTCAAGTGAGTATCATCAGTTCAGGGAAAATTGAGTGACTGGGAACAAGTTGCTAGAGGAACAAAGAAGGGTCCAGTAGTAGGTTGTAAAGAGAGTCTTTTGGCTTATTCTAATAAGAGAAGTATTGAGTTAAAATCCCTTGGGGTCAAGGTTTTTCTTCCTATTGAACCTACGAAATTTTCCTTATAAGTAAAATTTTGTGTGTGATTTTCCTTTCATTCTAAGTTCTTTTTATTACGCACATTTAAATTCGAAAATTTTGCCTCAACTACAATTCATTTTACCTCTTATAGTTGGTCTACTGTTCATACCAGAATAACAAAAGTGATTTTCGCAGCACTGTCGGACTTTCAAAATCAGAATGTACAAGACACAAATCAAGGAAGATTATGTAGGAATATAGGAAGCTACATTAGAACCAATGTGTTCTAATTTCCATACTTAATTGTAGAGATGGTCAATCAAATTCAAAAATAATGAAATTATTCATTAATATTAATAATTATATATATTTTAATTAATTTTAAAGGTTTTATGTAACAATAATAAATAATTATATAACTTTGAAAAAAATTCTCATGTCGGCCTGCTAGGCCCACAAACCGCCAGAACCGCTTCCCCAACCGTGAAAATCATTAACAGACCGGTGTAGGCCAAGATTTTTCAGCTCGTGGACCAGCCCACTTGAATCGTGAATTTCACAGTCCGATCGTGAGTCGTGAAATCTCAACCGGACCCACTAGGGTCCACGGATGAGCTCACCCAATCAGCACCAGTGTCTCTACTTAATTGCATCAACCATCCAATAGTCAAAAGGACCATAAAATTCAATTGCCAAATTTGGGATGGATTGGTATGGTTCTTTTATGCCTTAAACAGAAGAATATCTAAACATGAAATTTGTAAAACGCCATATCCGTTACTTGGAGTTGAACCCAATTTGATTATCTTAAATTTCTATTACGTATGTCCTAATTTATTTACATGATTAGATTAATAAAAACTTAGCTAAGAGCCTAAGATAGAGTAAGGTCTAGGGAGACGTCTAGATCACCTACTGTCCTAATTCTATATGAGGAGTTCCAATCCAAATTAACTGAAGCATTCAAGTGTTGGTCACCAGATGAAGATGATAATGACAATGATAATGATGTACATGCAGAGACTTCATCATTCTCTTTGCCGTCCTGCTACAAAAAATAATAAAGGAAGTGTCAAATTAAAAAAAAAAAAAAATCTAAGCGCTGAATGTAAGATCATGACCCAGTTATTTTTCTTCTACTAATTTTTTTAGTCGAACATTGGTATTTTTAATTGTGCATCAATTTATTACTTCATTCATTTGTTGTTCCTACTTGAAATCGAGGAATAATCCAATGCAACTAAAAAAAATGGACAAGATTCCACTATTTTAAATAAAGTTAAATTAACTAAAAATAAAGATTATAGTTATGTGAGTCATTTTATATTAAGCAACCAAATGATACAAAAAGTTTGAGGGGGATAAAAGAGTAAAATAACTACAAATTAGTGTAAACACATTTACTGCTCGAGTTATTTTATGTTAGACAACCAATTAGACAAAAGTTTAAGGGGTAAAAAGGTAAAGAATGACTACTCAATAGTGTGAAAACATTTATTATTGCAACTTAAAACTAATGAAAAATTTAATTCATAAATTATACTCCCTCCGTCCCATAATATAGTGCCTACTTTATTTTTACTGGGTCAAACTTTAAAATCTTGACCGAATATTCTCATTTGTATATATAAAAAAACATATTCATGTGGGATCTTGCTAGATTCGTCTCAATGTGTAGTTTCATAATATCAACTTTATATATTTTTTATTAATAAGGAATTGAAGATAATAAGATCAAAGTGACTGTAATACTCCGTATTTTTAGTAAGTTATTATTTATATTTTTATAAAAGTTTTCGTTTTTAAAAAGGTTTTATTTACTAAAAAGATTTACTATTTATTAGAAAGGCTTTTATAAGAAAGGTTTTGGTATTTAAAACAAATTTTAGCCCAAATGAGTTTTGGGCCTAACTTTCTTAAGTTTTAAATTCAAGTAGTTGGTTCAAAATAAAATTAATAATTTTTTAAAAACCATTCCAAAAATATTTACAAAAAGAAAAGAAAAAAAAAGAGATTTAAAGAAATTGCAAAAAAAAAAGATTTATAAAAAGAAAAAGAAAAAATTTAGCGGCAACTCACGCTAGTGAGTGAGTGACTTGATATGTTTGATAAGTTTTGTTTTTATTATCTTTAATTATTTTACCTTTTATAATTATGTATTATGAGATAAATTATATTTTTTTCTAATCTTAGTTGGATAAGCGTAAATATTAGTCATATCTTAGCTAGATTAGTTTATCCTTTTCACTATATTTATTTTTCAGTTTCCTATTCCCATTCCGATTCTACTTATCCAGCTAGTATAAATAGGGGTCTCCACCCATCATATTCTTCACACCAAATTTGAGAAATACATCTCTTTTCTCAAGTTTAAACTCTCTCTCTTAGCCTACCTTTCTCTTTCTCCTTCTCCCTAAGGCTATGTTCAGTTCACCTGAAATTTTCTGATCTGAACTTATCTGATCTGATCTGATCTGATCTGAACTTATTTTTTCTGATCTGATCTGATCTGAACTTATTTTTTCTGATCTGATCTGATCTGATCTGATCTGATCTGATCTGATCTGATCTGATCTGATCTGAACTGATCTGAACTTATTTTTTCAACAAGATCTTATCTTTTATAAAATATATTATTACTATTATATTATTACTTTGTAAATCATTATTATGCAATACATTATAAGATCTTCTTTATAGTGTTACTATTATTATCATTTTATTTCTATTACAACTTTTATACAACTTTTATTATTAATAATAATTATTATTATTATCATTATTATTAGAACAACAATCAATTATTATTATTACTAAAAATAATTATATAACTCAAGTCATTATTTTATAAGAGCCTTATACAATGTTTCACACTTTCCCTTAAAAAAAGTTTCACACTTGAGAAGTCGGCAAACTGAACTCTTTTTTTTCCATATAAAATAGAACAAGATATACAAACAACTATGATTGAGCAAAAAATAAATAAATATCGTGCAACTTCAAATAGCTAGAGAGATTTGGAATTCGGTAAGAAGAGGTATACCGAATCTAAATTTAATTTGTATGTCACACTTAGCTTATTTTGAAATGTAATCCAAATTAGTAGTTTCGTTGTCATGAATTTGAGATATCATATTTTATATATTTCTTATTTTTGCGTCAATCTTATGTTCTTAACAGTGGCTTTTAATTTTCTATTATTTAATAACAACAAAATAACTTAATATAATAATAGCAATGACATTTATAATGGTAACAACAAATTAATAATAATTACCAATATTAATAATTAATAAGTACAACAACAACAACAATAATAATTCTTTTGAACAAATGTACTAGTAAATAATAATACCCCTTTGTATTTTTTTATCTTTGTCACTTAGAATCTTGACACTATTCACAATTAGAGATAATCTTTTAGATTTTTCTTAATATATAAAAAAAAATATAGTCATGTGGGGTCTTGTTTGATTCGTCTCAATGAGTACTTTATTAATATTCAATTATTATAATTTTTATTAATATGTAGTGAAAGATATTTAATAATAATAATTTTTAAATATAAGCATGATATGATCTGAACTGAACTGATCTGATCTGATCTGATCTGGTCTGATCTGATCTGATCTGATTGATCTGAACTTATTTTTTCTGATCTGATCTGATCTGAACTTATTTTTTCTGATCTGATCTGATCTGATCTGATCTGATCTGATTAGATCTGAAATAAGCAAAAATAAGGTGAACTGAACATAGCCTAAGTAGTTATTACTCCATCCTTTTCCTAAAGATCTTCCCTCTTTCTGTTTAAGGATGTTTCCAAAAGATCTTCCCTCTTTTGCTTTATTCCTTATTTGGCAAAATAAATTTCCCTATTTACCCTCTCATGTCACTATCATATGGTCCACCATTACATTATTAATTCAATTTTACTCCCTTTCTCTCTCCTACTTTAACCCCTTTTTATTTGTTTATTTATCTTTACCCCTTTCTCTCTCCTACATTACTCACACTATGCCCCACCCAACTTGATTTTCCTTGGTATCTGTAGGAACAATAAGTGGGAAGATCTTTAGGAAACGGAGGGAGTAATTTTCAAGGTGCGTGTATTTGTAAATCTTTAATAATTGTTTTGCAAGTGTAGTATCATGTTTTAGGAAAATATTTTGGACTGAAATACATGTTTTTATGAGTTTTATTATGAACTGCATCTTTTTATATGAACATGTTTGAATGTTTAGAAATTTTATTTATGAACTTTGAATTATGTCTTTCGTTTAATATATTTATAAAGTTTGATCTTTGAATTTATATTCAAATATTTTAGAAGGAGTTTGATCTTTGAATTTATATTCAAATATTTTAGAAGGAGTTTGATCTTTTGATTCATGTTTAAATATTTAAAAAAGTAGTGTGTTTTTTAACTATTATTATTTTTCAAAGGTTACCCCTTGAGCAAGTTATTTAATTTATGCTTTAATATGGCTAAGTTTTAAGAATTATTATTCTTTTTGAAGGAGGATTATTTCAGAGGGATTTTTATTAGATATATGATCTTTTATGGTCGCATCATAAAGAGGCAACGACTTGTTATTTACTAGCAAAGACGGTAGCCATTATATTATTTACCCATGTACTTTTTGTATAAGTCATGTGGACAAGGTAGTAACCCCTCGTAATAGACTCGGTAAGGAATACTAAACTTAGGGAGTGTGCACACTTTAGGAAAGGTACCTAGGCAAGGAAAAATGATTTTTTTTTATCTAAGTTATATACTTTATATTATACAAGTATTATCAATTATTCAGAAAGGTTTTTCGAAATTAAATATTTCAAATGTTTAATTAAATAAAGTGTTTATATTTCACATATACAAGTACACAATATTTTTACTAATACACTTTTATTGTTTTTGTTTTATGGCTTTGTCCCTGTGATGACCCTATTTTGGCGAGCAGAATTTACAAGTTGATATGATGCATATTTCTTATTGGGGAGCTAGTGAAGAATCATAATTAGTCAAGGAGTTTTCTTTATTTTCATTGTTATATAGTTGTATAATAAAGTTTCTATTAATAAAGAGCAGTTATTTAAGTTATTTCCGTTGCATTAGTTCAATTTCAGTTAGTAGTTAGTATTAAAGCTTTTAACGTTATTACGTGGCGGTAATACTCTCAAGTTTCTCAAGTGTTTTATATTAAAATATATTTTCCAAAAGAGAGAAATTTGGGGTTGTTACAGTTACATCTTAGTGCACTATATTATGGGACGGAGGCATAAGAAAACTTCCAGAGACTGAAAATTGGGGATTTATATCCAGAAGCATAAATCCACACAATCACCCTGAAAATGGGGTTGGTGAGAATCGAACTCACGACCATGAGGTTGGGAGGTGGGAGCTCCAACCATTGGGTTCCCACATGATTCTCGGGAGTAATATATATGAAAAGATTCAAAATAGGAAAAATATATTAATTTTCCAATGAAGAATATAGAAACAACAACAAAAACAACCGAGGAAATTGACAAAAAAAAGGTGTAAAACAAAAAAAAAAAAAAAAAAAAAAAGGAAACGAAGGGAAAATCATAGCGATATGTTGGGCTTCATTGAAAGATCCACCAAATGAAAATTTTTGGCCTATAAAAGTCGAAGATGTAAAAGCAAGTCGGCCAGCTTCCTGGGTACTTTAATTCCAAGGTTGGTTGGGCCCTCTTTAAGCAAATTAGTTTAATTTCTTAATGTAGACATTAAAGAACGTTAGAAATTAAATAGTCTAGGATCTAATATCATTTCTTTTTAATATTTAATTGTTAGTAAGACCTCAACATGATCATAATAATTTTCCAACGATAGGAACTACTAATATGGAGCTCTAGAAATTTATCTTATATGGTTAGAGTACAACTTATTAATGCTGTATTGATGAGCATCCATTAATATTGGGTTCAGGTTTATTTTTTACCAAAGAAAATCTTGAATGAGATTGTAAAAGTGGGTAAATTATTTTTATGGAGTGGTCATTTTTACTCTCAAAAGCCTAGTTTGGTTGCCTGGAATGAACTTTGATGTTCTAAGAAGGTGGGTGGCTTGGGTTTCAGAGATATATTTATGTGGAATACTACCAATAGGGGCAGGTATATTTGGGCCCTTGCTGCCGAGAAAGATAATGCCTGGATAACGTGGGTTGATGTTGTTTACCTCCATGAGCAGACCTAGTGGGATTATGTTCCTAAACAAGGAGCATCGTGGTACTGGAAAAATTTGTGCAACAAGAGACAAATTGAAGCATCTGTTTCACAGTGAATGAACTGAAAGCTATGGATACTTACTCTGTCAAACTTGTTTATAGCAAGTTGATTCAATAGCATCAGCAGGTGACTTGGAACGGTTTCACCTGAAATAGGTTGACTATGCCTAAACATAAGTTTATTTGTTGGTTTGCTATGAAGAATAGGCTTCAAACAACAGAGAAGTCATGCAGGATTGGTGCTTGTATGAACGCTCAATGTCTTTAGTGTGGGAGTAATGTTGAGAGTCATACTCATTTGTTCTTTGAATGTGAATGTCACTTTTGTATAAGATGCTTGGTGGCTATTAAGGACTGGTTGCAGCTCAAGTGCACTACTACTGAGCTAGGGAGAATTATCAGATGGCTTAAGCATAGTAAGCTGTCAAATTTCAGGAAAGATGTTGCTGCTACTATTTCCGGTATCTGGCAGAGTAGAAATGAATGTCTCCGGTATCAAAAAGTTCTTGTGCTTCACGATGTAATTAGAAATTTACAATATGTAAGTAAAAGTAGAGTGATAGTTATTCTTATTGAGAAAATTTCTCACAGAGATAGAAATTGGATTCAAGAGCTAGCATAAGTGTATAGCTATACTTTTTGGCCTTGCTTAGGCTTGTTAGGTTGTAAATCTTGGTTGTGGTTATAATACTTCTACTCTTACTTAGCAAAAAAAAAAATATATGAACTACTAAATTAATTTTCTTAGTTAGGTGATAATAGGATCTCCATGTTATACTCCCTTTGTTTCTTTTTGTTCTTCCTATTTTGACTTCCACGTTTGCCGATGCACGTCTTTGACCTTAAACATCTTTCATTGTGTATTAGTAAAAATTATAATGATTAAACATTAATAAAGTACTCATTGAGACGAATCAAATAAGACTCCACATGACTATATTATTTTTATCATATGTTGAAATAATTTAGAAGATTCTCTTCAATCGTGAATAGTGTCAAGATTCTAAAAAAGAATAAAACAGAACGGAGGAAGTACATTGATATTATGAACCTCTATTCCATCAGCTAATTATTAATGGTTACACCATAACGGTGTATCTAATAATCTACCAAAAGTGATTAATGTCTGTTGTGATTCTAATTCAATGTTATTTTGATGATGATAAACACTATGATGATAAACATTATGCTTTATAATATGAATGATTGTAACAGTGGTTCAAGAAAGGTTATCAAGCTTCAAAGTAAATGAATAGACGAATGAAGGCTTTCAAGAAGTGAAGAATCAAGATTGTATTCCAAATTTAGTTACTATATTCAAAATGTAATATGTTAGAACTAGGTGATATATTGTGTGCCAAGTATAGAAATACTCCCTCCGTCTTTTATTAGTTTACCCCTTTTGACTTTTGACACTATTCACATACATGACTTTGACTATCTCTTGTAATTTGTATTTAAGGAAAAATAAAGTCATGTGAGATCTTGTTGGATTCGTCTCAATGTGTATTATCCAAATATCAACTTTTTGGAATTTTTGCTTATCGAAAATTAGAGATATTAAGGTTCAAATTAGTATCTCGGCAAATGTGCCCCAAAGAAAGGGGTAAACTAATAAGAGACGGAGGGAGTATGAGATTAGGATGATTATTATTTTCTTAGAGTTAAGGGAATAATAATCATGTTAATTTTATATGTCTAACTTAAAACAGAATTGTAATTCTAAGTTTAGAAAAATAGTTTTGATAAAGTTTTGGAAAAAACAATTTATAAAAAGATCTTATAAAAACCGAATTTAAAGAGTTTTCGAAAAAAAAAAACGGGTTACTGAGATAAAATAGTTTTATTAAAATTAGATTTTCATAAACTGTTTTCATAAAAAGGATTTCAAAATAAATGAGGAGTATGAGATAAAAAAGAAATCAATTTGGTTGTCAAGATTATGGATAAACATTGATTCAAATAAAACTTATCTTTTTAGAAATAAGGATAAAGATAAATAGGATAAAGTTTATTTTCTAAAAAAAAAAAAGGTTTTATCCCTTAAATTAAAGAGTAAAAAATAAACATATTTTGAGGGATTTTCGATCAGTCCATAAGGTATATAAGCATTTAATATTTAGTTTTACAACTTACATTTTCAAAGAGAAAAAATCGGAGATATTAAGAGCTGAAAACAGTTTCCTAAGGCACAGAGTATAGCAATGTTCTAGTCAGATTGAGTAACTATTCGAAGTTTGTAATTGTCCTTTATTTGCTTGAATAAGAATCACGCTTTTGAGGAATCATTCTTTATGTAATTTCAATATTATAGAGAGTGACAACACTTAGAGTTAAGTGTTGGGGAGCATTAGGTTAGTAGTGGAGAAATCTTATTGTATGAAGGATTTGATATTTTAGGATTCAAAGTAATAAAGAGTTTAGTTTGTGTGGACGTAGATCTCAGAAGTGAGATTGAACCACGTTATATCTTGTGTTTAAGTGTTGATTTCATATTGTTTTAAGTTTTATTTTTCGCAAAAACTCAAATCAGAGATTTACGAGCAAATCGCACAGTGTTTGGCACAATATCATAACCAATGTTTTGGGAAAATCGATTAGATTTAGTCACTCAATTCAACCCCTCACTTATTGAGTGTCACCTTGTGTTCCAACAATGTCATTTGAAACTTATGCTATAGATCAACAAGATCAATGTGAATAAATTATAAACTTTGTTTATACGAACTGAGCGACCAACTAATCGTGCATAAATTGATAGGTAGTACATATAAGAATTAAAGGTAATATAGGATTTAATAACTTCCTCAACTAAACTATATTACTATTTTTTTTTTCTTTAGTAGTTTTATTTTCACCTTTGCATTATTGATATACCTTGCTTTGACCATAATTTGCATATATGAACACAAATATAATTATGTAATACGGTATTGAATTTATCTCATTGCTTATATTTCATAATATCAATTTTGTGTTATTTTAGACTGTTATAGGTTATTAATGGTCAATGTTATGTGTTAGTGAACATTAAAGTCAACTTAAAACAAGAAAAGAAATACTCAGATATTAAAAAATTGCAAAAACTTACGAGCTTAGTGCAGCTTCGTAGGAGATCGTGGAAGACTATGTAGGCATGCGAATGTCGTAGTTTGTCACCTTGCTTGTAAGTTGTAGCATTGTCTTGAGGAGAAGCTAGCATGTTACAAGTAATTGGAAAATTATGATTATGGGGTGAAAAAATATCATGAACGAGTATGTTTTGATCACGCAAGGCCGTAAGTTTCTGAATCTTCGTTTTCCTGCGGTAAAATGGGCGTGAGGGAGTGGAATGAACGTCACTCTCCATATTTGTACTAACCTTCGTACCTTCCATTATATCTGCCAAAGGCAAACAAGTCATCAAATTGAGGAATCTGTGGCCGAATTTAAGAGTATGTGGCCTTGATTTTCAAAAAGTTCCAAAATAGTTTCGTGTTAGTTGAAAATTCATCCTACCCCCGGATTCTATAATATATAAAAATTATATGTGCATGCATGGATGATTAATCAATCATGCACTGATGAGTTCATTGACCTTAGCTTCTAAAGAAAGAGTGTTTCCTTCCAATTAATCATCATTAAAGTCTTATTATCAATTAGGTGGAGGTATTAAAAACATCTAATTACGTATCGGAGTTGTTTAGAAGTGATGTCAATATGTCGATGTTTTTAATACCTGTATTCTTTTTCTCGTTTGTAATATGGGATGATTGTAAGTGTCAATTGTCTTATTATCAATGAAATTATCCCTCACCTTTTCCACTAAAAAAATCATTAAAGTATAAGGAAAGGGGAAAAAATCAAACTTGTTAAAGGACCAATTCAACCAAAAGCTTATTCAACTTAAAAAGAAGGGGCAGATGAGATTTGAATATGTGACCTTTATGTCATGCTGGCTCCGATACCATGTCAAAGGATCAACTCAACCAAAAGCGTAAATTAATGATTGGAATTCCAGGAAATAGTTTTATACTCTATCAAAACTGTATATATTTTCTTTATACAACTTGTGTGAATTAGTCTAATATTATTTCACAGAATAACCCGAGAGAAGTGAGACCATAGCTTTTGGTATGTTCCGTGAAATTGATTATTTCATATATAAAACATGATCTTTAAGTTAAAATCATATCCTATTATAAGGCCTTGTTTGGTTGACAAAACAAATCATGGGAAATGCAAATTCCTAGGAAGTAGAATTATATGAAGTTGTTTGGCTGACAAAACCATGGAAATTTGCACTTCCTAGGAAGTTCTACTTCTTCCAAAATGGAGGAAGTTACTTACCTAGGTCCCCCTAGGTAAGTAGAGCTTCCCATAGGAAGTTCTACTTCCCATTAATCTATTATCAACCAAACACAATTTTACACTTCCTAGAAATTTCAAATACATGGAAAAAATAACTTTCTAGAAAGTATGACTTCCTATATACAACCAAACAAGGCCTAAGTATATTGTCTTGTCTGATTTAGTGTATCTCAAGAAATAAATCCATGCGTCCTAAAATTTGATTTGATTTAATTTTATGAATGTAATAAAAGTGAGTTTATTTTTGACAGGTCTTTTTGACGGGTTAAAATAGGACTATGAGGAAGAAGCTAGATTGGTTCAAACTATAAGCAAAAAAGGAGTTACGTTTGGCAAAGCCAGGTATCATTTTGATATGGCACTTTTCTTTTCTTTGTTTTTTTGATGGTAGCATTTTTCTATCTTAAAACTTCATAGTGGAATTTTTTTGTTGCTGGAAATTAATTGGACAACTTGGTACTAAATATCAGGTAAATTCCATAATCTCCCATGTTCAATACACGTGAAAACGTTTTATAGTCACACGTATTTATCTCCGTATTTGTCTCGTTTTAAACATCTATTTTTGTGCAAATAATTTAAAACATTTGTTGGGTCCAGTGAATTTCAGAGTTATTTAATGCCTGAAAATTCGGGTTCTAATTTGTTACCACAAGGAATCTTTGAACAAAAAACATTCCTCTCGTGTAAAAGAATTTGTCGTACGTATGACCTTTACGTAGGAGTTAGGACTCTCTAAATGAATTTAGTTGAGACGTTATCAAAGGTGGTACTTCCTCCGTTTCAAAATATAAGTTATTTAAGGTTTTTGCACATAGATTAAGAATTTAGTTAATTTTAGTTAGATTTACATGGATAATAAGAATTGACATTAAATATTGTATTGATAATACAAAATAACCTATAAGCTTATCTTGATAATATAAAGTTGCATTTAATCTTACATTGGTATTGTAGAATGCCTTATATTTTGAAACAAATTCTTTTAGCTAAAATACCTTATAATTTGAAACAGAGGGAGTAACAAACTAAGAGCAAGGTTCTAAAGCAAATTGACATGGTTTAGACGTTTAGTAAGTAATCCACCCACTAGGAATTAGGGCTGGCAATCAGGTCGGGTTGGGTCGATTTCAGGTTGACCTGATTTATATTTCAGGTCACTTACCCTTGACCCAAACCCGACCTGATTTATATTTCAGGTCGAAAACCTCAACCCAAACTTGACCTTATATTTTTCGGGTTGACCCGAAATCAACCCAAAATGACCTGAAATAAAAATCTAAATATTCAATGATAAAAAACTGGCAACTTAATTTAGAAAGGTATTGTACATGTAACATGTTTAAGTTTCAAGTTTCAAAGCCGGAATTTTCATGTTGAAGTGAGTTGGGCTTGGCCCAATATTATAACCTAACCGGCTAAGGGGTAAACTAACATAATATAAGTTATTTTTAAATCAGGTCATTTCGGGTTACTTTCAGGTTCAAAAGGTCAACCTGAACCTAACCCATTATATTTTCAGGTCGGGTTGGGTCGACCCAATTTTTTTTCAGGTCGAAAATCTCAACCCAAACCCGGAATTTTCAGGTCAATTTCAGGTCGGGTTATCAGGTTGGGTCCATTTTTGCCAGCTCTACTAGAAATGGATATTAATAATTATTAAAGTACAACTTAGTTTAATAACTTATTTTTTTTAGGAAAAAATATTTTTAATAAGTTAACATTTGTGCGTTCTTCTCAAAATAAGTCAACCTTTCTATTAACTATGAATAAGTTAATCTTGTATCTACTTTTGCTATAAATGAGTTTAATTACAATGTCAACCTATTAAAATGCGACACGTATCATAATTTCAACGTCATTAACTCATTTACAGTAGAACTAGATACAAGGTTAACTTATTATGAGATAATCAAAAGATTGACTTATTTTGAGAAGATCAACCAAAAGTTGACTTATTAAAAATAATTTTTCTTTTTTTTTATTGTCTATTCTTAGTGGGTAGATTTATCAATCTCTAGCTTCATGCTTAGTGAATGTCTACATTATTTCATAATGAACTCAAACACTAGCACATTACAGTATATGACACATGTCATCTTGATACTGGACCTTTCTTGCTTCCTTCCTAGACAATAAAAGCCTCTAAATTACCGAACATATAAACTTGAAGCAGCCCTTATCTTAAAAAGAGAGATGTTGATATATCACAAGCAAATGATAAATACACCAACTAATTAAACTAAACACTAAGATTTTTCTATATCTAATCTTTAATCATTAATATCTCACAAAATAACATGTACATCCTCCATTTCTTGTGGAAACGGAAAGTTTTTAGGTGTTTTCTAAAAACTCAACAATAGTAATTTTAGAAATCTACACTAATTTATGTTACTGGCAAGTGATGCAGATTTGAGCCATTTGTATTTTTAGAGTTTCTATTCATTAATATATTATTTTATATACATTGCCATGCTATATCAGTGTTCTTTAGAAAAAAGATGGTATTGGCTTAAAGTTTTTGCGTTAGCTACAAGATAACAATGATGCATGTAAATCCTATTTTCTCTCTCTCTAAAAATTACCCTCCAAAAAAAAAAAACAAATCCTAGAAAACTTTAGCCTTCCCCGTTGCCCTGTAGGCTCGCTGGTGACCCAGGGTCACCGGTGAGCCTGCATCGGATCCTATGTCGTCGTTGTGTCCCTCTCCTTACCCTCCCCTCCCAGTCGTCGCGTCCTTTTCTTCCTCCCCCCTCCCTGCCCTCGCATCACATCGCCGTCCTTGCTGCCGCGTCCAATCACCCCCTCCTTGCCAAATCACATCACCCCCTTCCCCGCTGTTGTAGCTGTTCATCCCACTCGTTCACCCCTGTTCATTAGTCATCTCCTCCCTGCCCCTTGTTCGTCCGTCGTAGCATCTCCTTCCCCTATTTTTCACTTCTTGGCCTCCCCTCCCCCACCCCTAGTTGTGCAATGGGTTTTCCCTCCTCCTCCCCTATTTTCCTTTGTTGGGCCTCTCCTTCCCCTTCCTCGTTTTTCGCTTGTTGGGCCTCCTATCCTCTTCCCCTGGTTGTGCATCAGGCTTCCCCTCCCCCTCCCCTGTATATCGCTAGTGGGGCCTCCCCCCCTCCCCTGTTTGTGTGTTTATGTTGATTCCCCTTTCCCCTTAGTTGGTCGAGTTTTGGTTTTCGGGCATCCCTTTCCCTAACACCCTAGCTGTTGGGCTTCCCTTTCCCCTCCCCCTAGCTATTAGGCTCCGCAACCGAACTATGTTAGCTATAATTATGTTGATTTTTTTCTTAGTATGTGTGGTAAGTCATCAAAGAGTTGGCGTAAGTTGTTTATTTCAAGTTGCTAAGGTCGTTGTTTGTAGTTGGTTATGCAATTATTAAATATTTGGTAGTTGCATAGGGATGGTGGTGTAATATTGCAGTAGTTTAATATGTAGTTCTTTTGGAATCTTTAATGAAAGAACAAGTGAATCAAGAGGTTCAGGAGTATAAGTGTGGTCGAGGCGATGAACGGTATCCATGGTTAGGACATATGTTTTCCGGTTTCAAAAGCCGTATGGGTGATCGAGATATCAAAATGTTTTGCTTTCTTGTTAGCTTGGCAATGATCTTAATGGTCCTTGCCTTTAAAAATTCAAATCTGTAGGCGACACCCCAATTGCATCTGGTGGATTTCAGCACGCTCCATTTCTCCAACTTCATGGAGGAACTTGAAATACTCTCGAGGGTCATGAGTCACCTAGGAATAACATGACTCTTCAACAAATCATGAGCCAAGAATCCCACGCAACAGACGTTTGTTAGGATTGCTCATGCGGCGAGATGCGAAGCTCGCCATTGGTTGTTGTTGTCTGGATTGGGAACAACATTCGCTTCTCCTACCACTTCCACCAGTCATCAGAGTTTTGACTCTACCAGCACAATTATCGACTAGCGGTGCCTTCCTTAATATGAGACTCTCTACTGGTTTTACTTGTTTTTGTCTTTTAGGGCATGTAAGAGATAATAAAGCACCTTTAGGTTTTACTTTATTTATGTTTGATTGTATTAGCAATAGGTTGTACTTCGTTGTTTAATTAATGTAAGTTCTCTCAATGTCAAAAAAAATGATAAAATACGACAATGGAAGGACTTGAAGAAGTTTTATAAGGAGAAGAAGTATAGCATCTAATATAAAACACCTCATAATAGAAAGTGTAGAATCTAATATGCAACGGAAATAGTAGAACTTTTAATATAAATAGAGGTTAATATAAAAACTCACAGGTTTATTGTAGCTTAAAATGGCTATAGCTAAGCTTATGCATTATTATTTCAATGAAGGAATTCCAAATGAATTACATATAATCTATATCCTTGATCTTTTGTGATATAATAGAAAATTATTATACAATTAAAATTTTGAAATATATATGCATTAAGACAAGCTTGTATCTCTCATAACTATAACTTCCTTATATATAGTACAAGTTACTAGATATTGCAACGGTTTAAAATTAAATGTTGTGACTTTAAAGAGAGATGATAAATTTTATTTACAAGAATGAGGTTTGGATACATTCACCTTGACAAAGTTAAAGTTGTATCCACTATTTAATGTTCCCTTTGTTCCATATTAATGTTCCTAGCTACTTGAAATTTTGACACTATTCGAGATGACATAAAATCTTCTACATTTTCTCAATATATAAGAAAAAAAAATATTTGTGTGGACTTTTGTTTGATTTGTTTCAATTAAGACTTTCACAATATCAAATTTTTATAATATTTAAAAATATGTAATAACAGGGTTTTATAGTAAAATATATATATTGGCAATTGTGCAAGCCAGACTGTAAAAAATCAATAAAGAACGGATAGATAGGATTAGTTACACGAGTTATGATTAGCAAACTAAACAGTTTTTAGAATTCAACTAAATGTAATTGATAGATGCTATTGCCATTACGTTAAGAAGAGAAGCCAAAATGATAGAGAATGGATTAGAGAAATATCCACTGAGGTGTGTAAGTAGTGTTGTAAGCAGAGTTGTTTGGAAGCTTGCTGTGTGTCCAATCTAGCTGATTGGCTCTTAGAAGCTTTGTTTGGTTGTAATGTTTGAGGTGATTAATATAATGATCTGGCTTGCTTACCAAAAAAAGAAAAAAACTAAACAGTTTTTTTAGCAAGTACCCTCGAATTTTCAGAAAGTTTACGAGATACCCCTCAACTTTTTAAAATACACAGGATACCCTTAAGTTTCATAATAAATACACTCAAATGCCTTAATGACTAATGTTAACCGCCATTAGTCATCAATCCTAATTTTCTGTTTTAAACCTGAAATAACCCCCTAATACTAACCCTAATTCTAACTCCTACCTCTAAACAAAACCCTAAACCCTAAACATAACCCAAACCATCCCTACCCGACCTCCCACCATCCTTGCAACCCCCTCCCACACCACCCTAGCAACCCTCCGTTCCCCCCATCCCCTGCAGTCGCCCCCTCCCCCACCATTTCAGTTGCCCATTCTCCCCCACACCTCGTACCCCCCCACTCGATTTTGAAACTTAGTAATATTCCGTATATTTTTGAAAAGTTGGAGGGTAACTCGTGAATTTTCTAAAAGCTCGAACTCGCAAATTAAATCAATCCCTGTCACAAAGAAATAGAAATTCCTATATTTATTTCTCTAAAGTTTGAGGTAGGAAGTATGAGTATTAATAATTTGAGGTCCTTACGTTGCACCGATCTTCTACATTGAATAGAACTCGCTTACATTTCTTTATCTTCACTTCATACATTAATAAGTAAAGAAGTTCTGAAACCCCCCCATGTATGTTTCCGATTTCAATGAGATGTGTTTCAGTGTGTGGGCAGGTGTTGTATTGAGAATTGTAAGTTCCACTCCTCAAAAGCAGGAGAGAAACCGAATCATCATAAATAACACTTCATCTTATTCAAAATACTTGACACACTTCTATCAACATGCTTATAAATATATATTTTTAAGAATTAATTATTCTAATTCTCTATAAGTAAAAATTATAATTTAATATTATCTCTATTATATAAGTCAAATGGGGGAGCTATTGTATCCCTTCTTAAAAATACTTATATACCTTTAAGCCCACAAAAAATAATAAAGAAAATATTTTCTGAATTCTTTCCTCATTTACACGTATGGGTAATAAAAAAAGTTTTACATTACCAAAAAGAATACATAAAAATGCGTAAAAGGAAAATCACTTTTGAAAATATAAATTGATAACTAAATCAATTTTCAAACAATTATAAAAAAAAAGATTCATAGAGATTTTACTATTTAAACTTTTCAGTTGCAATAACGATTTCAAATAACATGCATTAACAACCCATAAAAGAATTAATAAACTTAATTAGAGAATATTCATTTTAATAATTTTTTGGCGATTACAATTAGTTGGGATAATAATAATTAAAGATATAAACATACATCATCAGATAATATCAATTTATAACTTATTATTTTTATTGAAGTACTACTCACCATAATATGCCTAAAAATCTCTATTACCCAGTGAGATTAAATTGCACTACTACTCATAAAATATGCCTATAATATATATATATATGAATTTTGAAATAAATAAATAACATAATCTTGATCATTGTTTAAAAGGATAGTTGCTAGTTGAATATTCTACCAAATACAAGGTGACGTATCCTACATCGACTTAGTCCTTTCTGGAAAACACTACTCTTTACACTAGAAATGCAAATAAAAATCATAATGCTCTTCAATATTCACCATAAATATTACACTATTAAGTTAGTTTTTAACACTTTTTGATGTTACTATTAATATTAATATACTTTGCACGCATCACGTGCATATATTGCTAGTGAAAATATATGTCGAGACGAGTCTAACAAGATTTTAGAAGACTATATATTGTCTTATATAGAACTAGCAATTTATGCATGCGATGCCTGCCTCACTTTTTTAGAACGTAATTTATAACTTTTTTGGGCATGAACAAAGGTAAAAATTGAACATTAGACATGTTTTTTGGGCTAGCTTATTTTGTCGATTAAGCTTATATCACTTAACCAAATCCATCTTTTATTATTTATTTTATTTATACTTTCCTTAAGATCTTTAAAATCAAAACTTATGAGCAATAAAAGAATGTTATATAGATTTATTAAGTATTTTTTATATTTCTATCAACAAAGTATTTTGTTTTAATTAAATCATTCTACTTTGTTAATTAATTTTATTTTCCTTTTTGATTTACAACTTGATTGCGTATTGATTGATCAAATAGTTGATTGATATAATTTTCTTTAATAATTTTTTTATGCTATGTTTCAATTTGATTTTCTTTCATCTTTTTTTGGTAGAGTAGTTGATTTACTAAGGGGTAATTAAGTAAATTTATTGGAGAACACAGTCAATTAAGAATATGTGAATAGTGAAAAAGTAAAATATGTCAAGTATTTTGAAATTCAAGAAATATAAAATATATTTAAAAAAAAATATAAATCTAACATAATTTTTTTTTTTAAAATAATATATATCCAATATTCTAAAAGACTTTACTCGCTTTAACCCTTAATAGTGAAAAGGGCTTGCATTCTAGTAGTATAATTTATATCATACATGACTTGACCATTTGTTATATCATGTTTACCAATCTTTCAAGGAAATATCGAAAGCTATCAGACATTTACGCAACTTTGGCAACTATCTAATTCATCATCTACCACCATAAAGCATAGCAAATTTTCTTAATTATAACCAAAAAAATATACCATTTACTCATTTTGAAAAAAAAATTGTATTTTGTATGAATCATAAAATTGTTTTTTCTACATGTTAAAACTACATGTTAGATACTAGATCATGTAAATAGATAAATAGAAAGCCCATAAAAGCTGGAAAGATAAGCAATGGGATATACTTCTCCGTTTCAAAATAGTTGCATCGTTTGTTTTTTCACGTTTGCCAAAACGCTTTTTTAAATGTTAATAACTCTAATTACGCATGCGTAAAACTTATAAAAATTTGTTATTTGAAATCCTCGTATTGAGACGAATTTAACAAGATCACACTTGACTATATTTTTTCGTATATAATGGCGAGGGAAGGCTCGTCAAAGTTGGCTCATGAAAAGTGGCCGAATGCCAAATGGGGATTTTGAAACGGGTGAAGTATATATTATATGCCTCCTCTCTCCTTTTTTTTTTCTCTCCTCTCTCCTCTCCCACAAAACCCTAATTTTCAAAACTAGGGACTACCCACCACCCTTTTGGGCGATGGTAAGCCCCCTTCATCCTTTTGTTACTAGTTTTTCTATGTTAATGTTTCTAATAAACTTTTGTCTCTCTCTAATGCAGAGTTTTTCTATTCATATACTGGGTTATATCTACCCATATACTGGGTTTTTATCTTTCTCCATGTGAGAGTTTGGAGATGTTTTTGGTTTTTTGTGTAATTCAAAAGGTTGATTTGTTGATCGAAATTTATGCGGAGTTGCAACAAATGTCAGTAGTTCATTTACAATCACTTGAATTGAATCCAGCTCTACTTCAAAACTACAAAAGATCGGCAGACCTCCTTGTAAAAGGTTGCATCAGACAGCTATGTGAAAGACGAGTGCTTTCAGAACTGTTAGATCTACTCAACGATCGTGGTTTTGTCATATTAGAATTGTATTTATTTCTTTTTGATATGTTTGTTTAGTTTTGATTTCTATAGTAGATTTCGTATAACTTTGAATCAATGAATTAATTTTATTTTTAATTTCAAAAAGAATTGGAAAGATAAGCATGATATAAACAATAAAATACCTTTAATAATTTGCTCTTGCTTCATGCTTCTATACATCTGTTCCACACATGTTGAGAATGAAAATTCTTAGGATAATTTAAATACAAAAAAATTTAAGAAATTGGCTATATATATCTAAGTAGAGTACCTGAAGATGACTCTTCACGTGAGATAGAGTTATGCCTTTCACACCCATTATTTGCAGAATCATCTTGGGTGTGGCCCCTAATTTTGATGTTTGATTTGGAAGACAATAGAAGCATTTATAAGATAATTAGCCAGACAGTAGAAGAGGATTTCTCGTAAATTGATTTTAATTTCCAATATTTTTGGGATTATCTTTTACTTATAAAGTATCAATGTTACGGAAAACCATACAAAATGCAAAATTTACAGTCAATGTGACACCAGTAATGATTCACCATGGAGTCAGTGTCAATAGTGGCTATCATATTCATATACTTCCTCTGTTTTAAAATATAAGACATTCACGCTTTACGAAAATTTGCTTTGACCACAAATATCTCTCAAATGCAATAAATAAAAATTATAAAAATTATACCGTTGGATTCGTATTGAAAAATACTAAAATAATATTCTTTTTTAAAATTTTCTATCAACATGAATGGAGAGTAATCAACGGTCAAAGTTCGACTTCGAACATCGTGCGTGCCTTATATTGTGAAACGGAGGGAGTATATATATATATATACATATATACATATATACATATATACATATATACATATATATATATACATATATACATATATACATACATATATACATATATACATATATACATACATATATACATACATACATATATACATATATACATACATATATACATATATACATATATATATACATATATACATATATACATATATATATACATATATATATACATTAACTTATAATTTGATTAACTATATCGACTTCATTAGAGTATAATTTAATTAACTAATTGGACATATATATTAATTGATGTATGCAATTATGCATTGTAAACTCTCACAACTTATTTTCTGGTCAAAATATAAACATAAGTTTCACAAATAACAAAAAAACACCTATATCGGTAAACTATAGATATATTTCTAAGATAAATTATATGATATAACATATACGTATCAATTATAATGAGTCAGATTTTGAAGAGACAGTCCCATGTTAGTGTTAGCATGAGACCAGCTGATGTCATGCTAACATCACGTTCGTGCATCAAACCACCAACGAAATTGGTTTGGCGCTTGGATGATTACTTAAGTGCTGAAGTATATTAATTAAGCATTAAGGTATATTAGCTAAGCGGATGAAGTGTATTAGTTATATCACATAATCCCTATTATAATGCATTTTATTAATCTTAATTTCAAATGCACGCATAAATCATTCTCTATTTCTTCTCCAACGCATCACGATGTCCTAAAACCTACATTGCTTTCTTCCTCCATTCTCTGCCTATAACCACCTCAATTCGTTGTATTATTTGAATTATTTATCTCGAAAACTATAACTAATAACTTGAAAACTATAACTAATAACTTGTAAACAATTACTAATAACTGAAAATCATAATTGTTAAAACATAGTAATATAACCATCACCCATAACCTTAACTATAACTAATAACATGAAATCTATAACTAATAATGCGTAAGCAATTAGTAATCACTAAAACCATAACTATTAACCTTACAAATATAATTATTAACCCAGAACCAAACTATCTACCTGGAAGCAATAACTAATTACCAGAAAATCATAACTACTTACCCAAAACACATAGAAGATGAAATTTGTAACTATCTACCTAAAAATCATAACTCATAATACGAGATACATTAGAGTATAGATCCGTTAATAGAGGAAAACAATGAATTCTGAGAATTAAGGTTATACTTAATTTTGATTTGAGGGGAATTAAGAATATATATTTACTTGGTTTTGATGCAATAATATCGTCGTTTAAGCGGGATAAACTAAACTAAGCATCATCGAATTCTCATCATCAAGATTGAAGAAGAAGCGAAAACGAACGTTAAGTGAAAGTTTCAAATGTTCGAAAAAGAAAAGAAAGATATGTAGGTTTTAGAGTGTATTAAAAGTTGGGTGGTGGAGAGAATAATGGCATTACAAAGGATAGAGAAATAGGAGGGGTAGAGGAGAGGGGCATAGGAGAGAGAAATGAGGGTTGGCAAAGGAAAGAAAAATATAAATTGAGGGAAAATGTGATGGTTTTACTAGCATAACTAATAGGTCCAAACGCCTAAGTAATTTCACTATTAGAGCATGTACAATGGGTGGGTTGGTCTTATATGGTTTTTGAGTTTTTTTTTTCTCTGTCCTTTCCTCCTTGTTACACCTCACATCCCACTAAAACTCCCACCAACTCATCTTTTTTTTTCTCACAATGGTTTAGTTGGTCTTACTTGGTTTTTCTATTTCTCTCTCCTACTTTTACCAAACCCCATAATATTCTCTCTCTTCTTCTACTTGTATTTTTATATGAAATAGATAATTTCAATTAATAAAAGCTAATCAGATTACGTTAAATTAATTATGATAAATTAAATTACGTTACAAGTTAATTAGCTTACGTTAAATTAAATTAGCTAATTAGCTTACGTTAAATTAAATTACGTTAACTTGACATTATAAATTAAAAAACGAAACACGTACATAAGATAGAAAATTTTAAAAACATACATACATGAAATTTTAGTGAGATGCGAATTTTGTAGGTGTTTTGGAGTAATTAGGATTATTTGAATCCATAATATTGGCTTAGTATAAGTAATATAGGTAGGAGAGAGTAATTAGAAAATTAAGCTGGGAAGAAGTTTGATAAAATATATGAAATCTGGACTCAATTTATAGATAAAAATATTTTATAAGCGTTATTGTAATTTTTTAAAAAAAATAATGAGCTGATTTTTTTTATTAATATTACAAAATTTAGAACGTTGCAAATTAAAGGGAAGAGTGTTGTAGACAAAAATGCCAAGTGGCGCGCTACCATTAGAGAGTCATTGGTCTTGTGCACTCCATCCAAGGTGTTGTTGGTCTGGAAATCTAGACCAACCAACTCCAAGGGCTAATTGTCCCAATAGCAAAACTAAGTAAAGCTAGCTTTAGTTTTTGCTAGACCAACCTAAAACCAACCCATTATACATGCTCTTAGCATTACATTAGTTAGTCTCATATTAACACTAACCTGATAAATTGCTTTTCAAGAATTTGTGTATAACATATACCATTTTCTATACTAATCAACCTATATTTTCGGATATCATTAACTGCGGAATTCATCTTTTTAAAAGAAAAAACTTAAAGTTATTCACTAAACAAGGAAAAAAAATATCACTACTGTTAGCATTTAGGAAATGAAAATGGAGGTTACAAATAGGGCTTACTGTCTTCACCACCAAGTCTTTCAACTGCACGGACAAAGCTATGATGAAGGTCATCCGTCCATCGAAGCCGCGGCGAGTTTGATCGTACGTAAGGCCTAGCGCCTCTCTCCTTCATCTCCATCCTTCCTTGCACAAAAAGTCGGTATATCTTCTTCTTGTTTTCTCCAACTGGTTTCTTATTGTTGAATGTAAAAATTAGAAAATTGATGGTGAAGAATAGAACAAAAGAGAATAAATATACTACTGTCTACTGACAAACTAATAAGATAAGGAGAAGGGAGAGAGGGTGTTTTTCTGGGTTGTTTTTTTTTTTCTGGGTTGTCTTTATAGAGAAGCTTTGCTTTTATATGCTTGCGCACAAAATAGTCAGCTTTGTGTATGTATTTGCTTTAGTTTTGGAGGTTTTTTCTGCTTAAAATGCACAATATTCTTCACGGAATTCTAGACTTTTATTGTGAAAGTTCAATTTTGCTTTCATAATCTCGGAGAAAAAAGTGGGAAATGGCCTGGTAATTATAAGGACAGTGAAAGTTGAATTCCTTTAGGCTATCATACATGAGGACAAGTGATGACAACATACGTGCATAATATCGGTATTTATTACTACTTGAATTAAATTTTATTTTTAGATTGTCTAGACATGTCTTGTTTTATTTTCAGAATTGCAACACTTAAACCTTAAGTTTTTTTTTTTTTTTTTTTTTTTGCTTCTTGAGATTTTTAATACACCAAAATATCTCTCTAAATACAAGATTACTAATAAATATCATTAAAATATTAAAAACCTCATGATAAATTTCTAAATTTCATTATGGAGGTTATAATTTGTCTCTATACCATCTCAAATCTCTTCTTTACCAATAAATGAGAAGCTGGCTGCATGGGACGAAGGACGGTTGAGTTAGTGCAGACTCTTGCGCTTCGTGCATTACTAAATAGTTGTAAAAATGGTCAAGCTCTAGCCAAGAGAGCAACATGCATGGAGGCCTTATGCGCCATGCAAGTTTGCAATAACACCTACGACACATTTTTCAAAACCCTAATTCTGATTCTCAGTAGATAGCCTTACATATCTTCGTTTTTGAGGTAGTTCCGTGATATCTTATATTCGCATGGAAACTTTCTTACTCTCCTACTCATACTCTCTCAAACGCTTCCAAAATAAAACAAAACTCTCCCTAATTGAGTACTTAACATTTTCAAGGCTTAAAAGATTGCTCACTCCGAAGTCTAGAATTCATTAAGACCTCGGCGACAGCGGTATAATCTTTGAGGGTCCAATTTGATTCCAAATCATTTTTTCTGTTACTAACTTGACTTTTGATTTCCTAATGTAGTTCTTAATTAGTGATCGCTTGTATAAATTCTACAACTTTGTAATAATGTTTTTCTGTTTTATCTTTCAGGATGGTTTTATTATCTTAATTACAATTGCATGATCACCTTTTATATAAAACTGCAATAGTATATTACGCTTAAATAAATGATTCAGACAATCGGTTAGGTTCCCATTAATTTGTTTTTTTTTTTACAAAGTGATCACCAAAACTTGATCTTATATGATTAAAAAAATGACTTTAATATAGTTGACCTTTTATGCAATTAATTAATATTGTGTGCATATATTTACTTGCAATTAATATGCCATCAAATTAAGTAGAGAAGATGAATATTGGTACATGTGGTTCATGACCTAATTTGTAACCTTACTCTCGTATCCATAATTTCTTAAAATTTGTTTGTTATTTTTTCTTTAAATAATTGATTGGTGACTCTTTTCGAAAACACAAAATTTTGTAGGTAGAAAATTTTAATTCCTATAATTGGGAATCTATATATCTATATAAACCTAGAAAAATTAGCCTACGTATCTCAATATTAAGCTCTGACGCCATTTGGCATAATTCATCAACTCCTTAATTAATTCGAATGCCAAGTGTCATGTTTTCTCTTCGAATGATGATGTGTCGCTCAAATATTGAATGCAAAATTGTGTCATTACATTCATCACTATACATATAAGTAGGTAATCAATTACAGTCTCATTCAATTGGCAAGTTTTAAATATTTCAATTATAATCTCATTCAATCGGCAAATTTTAAATATTTGCTTCTATTACGCCTATCAATCAACTATACTTAATTGGAAATGATTTGTGCATCCAAAAATTTTAAAAAATTGACCATCTTAACATTAGCACACTACTATTCTATAAGTAGTGGTCACATACACAATTAAGATTATTATCGCAAGCCTTCAAATATCATAGCTAAAAAATGATCTTCATATCCTGCGTGAATAATTAAACGACTTTTGTCATATTATTTCAAAGATTTTCTTAATTACTTGATGTCTCATGGATCAAATTATGTGCTGCGAAAAATAGAAGCCCAAAAAAACGTTCATGTCTTGTGATTATAAACTATCTATAAAATATGTTCGTGATTACTTCATGTATTGGGAGATTCATCAAGCCACGGGTTAACTCTGTTCATGATTGTGAATTTGGAGATAAATCATTAATAGTTTCATAATCCTTATTTGCAAAACCATGATGTAAGTATGTTTAATAGGACTAAAGTTATATGTACATATACTAATACCATTATCATATTATAATATTATTATTTCTATAATTCTTTTGCTGTATTACAATTATGAATGACATTAGATGTATATTGTTATGCTATAACATACTGTAAAAAAACAGTAGCAAATGTTAAAAGTAATTGACAATTAGCAACAACTTATCTGAGAGAAATTGTAAATTACATTTCTATTAAATGCAAATTATATCAGTGGCAAATCCTACATGCAAGACTAAAAATGGATTCTTTCATATTTTCTCTATACCTTAATCCTTAATCTTAATAATTAAAAAAAAAATTACAGTTTTAGGGATAAACTTGGGACAAACATTAGAATTCCTCAACTATATCTGAATCATCAACATTCCTCCAACATAACCAACATGCATGCTATTGCTGATTAGTGTATCTTCATATTCTAAGGCTTCATGACTTCATTGGTAGAAAAATCGAAAAAACTCCATTAGTGGATGAACATAAAAATTCGAATTGAATGTGGATAAAAAGATTGTTTTTGTGAAACTCTTTTGGGCAATTTAGTTGTGTTGTTGTTGGAACATAGATCGATTTTTTTTTTATGAATAAGGAAATTGGTGGTAATGATAGGAATTGTTTGTATTTGCTAGATTATTTGTGTTGGAGAAAGAGTTGATATTTTTTTGAGATGAATTGTTGGAGATTAATAAAATCATTCTTATGAATGGATTGTGAAGAGAGAGAGTCAATGGAGAATATAAAAAAGTCATTTGTTCCAAAAGAGCATAACTACTTATGAAGGTGAATGGTCTATCACTAAAGTGATGATCTGGTAAAAATTAGATTATAAAGAATATAGCCAAGTTATCAAATTCACCATCTTTTAATATAGTTTGTCCAAATTTTTCCTTATATAAAGGTTTATATATAGATTATTTAATATGTTAAGGAATATGAAATTACATGAGAATGTACACTATTTCATTATTCAATTTTATAAATATTGGATATGTTACTTTTATGTGTTGATATATATAAGTATATCAATTTGATATATATATTGTTAATAATGTCCACTTTTTATTATAGTTGTGAATAATTGTGTATTAGGTGTAAAATTGCCATCAACAAGTAACCAAGTTTTGGTGGAGTGTAAAATGCCTTTGCCGAATATATCTAACAATAAGACAATTAATATTTTATGACAAATATACCAAATGGTTTGCGTCAGGTGTTAGATCATGGTAATGGAAAGCCAACGAGATTTGGAATTGGGCTCCCTATATGCCTTCTATTAGGGCTATAACATACTAAGTTATATGGAAGAGGATTTTAAGAATCCAGGTGTTAGCAATGGTTCCAGCTTTTACAATTCAGCCAAAGAAAAAATAGAGATGTCAAACATAAGTCTGACAGACAAATTACAGAATAAATTATGAGATTATGAAGAATTTACAAGAGTAGGGTTATATACCTAACAATAAATTGGAGGACAATGAAATTATTGATTTTGCGGAAATTATTTTGTGCTATAAGCATGGTGCCTAAAATATGTATTTTGTTCTCTTATTAGGATGCATGTGTAATGAATGTGTTCTTTAGCTGTATTAATGGTTTAGGATTTCCTCTGAAATTGTCTTTTGCTTTTGTTGTTTTTCCTGAAATTAGTGGTCATCAATCATCAGAGTATTTAGCTATGAGCTAGATAAACCAATTGCTTTAGCTCTTTGTGTTCTTTAGCTAATGTTAGTTACTGTAGAACTGGTTACTTTTCACCCCCGAGCTAATGTTTATTATGTTGCTTTATTCAACTTGGATCAATAGACACACTTATTTAGTGTTGCACAGGCATCATGGTAGCCAAACATATTTTATGTTTTGTGTAGTTAATGTATTGACATGTATCAACTACACATCACTCGATCAATAAAGTGTATTGCATTGATTTAGATTCGAATAGAATTTTATTTGCAAAGTGTTTCTTTTGCCCATTTATATAACTATGTTATTGCATTTGTGAAAGTACATTAGAAAATATAAAACATCCTATTAAGTAATGATTTCAAAGTTTTAGTATTTGAAACTATCGAACCATTATAATTCATAAATAGTTGAAATTTAGAATCATACGCATGTTTTGCTTCAGATTTTAATTTGTTTACAATGTCTATGTGTATTTCTTTTTAATAGAAGATACATTTCACTTTGGCATAATATAGAAGTATTTAGAGGCCATAATTAAGAAATTAACCTAGGACAAAAATACTAATAGGGGATAACAAAAATGTTTGGATTTTGATCTCTTTTTTGTTTCATTTCATTTAAGCCTTTGTTTTTTCAAAAAAAAAAAATCAGGTATTTCTTCACTATAATGAAAGCTTGGATTTGAGATAAAGAACTAAACCAACATGCAAAAAGATAATTTAGTGATCTTTAACCTCCAACAGAAAACTAGAGCAGGACTGTGGAATGGAGGAGGTGAAGTGGTTGCATGATTGAGTGCAAGTAGTGGTGTGAATTGTGTTTATATGAGCTTGCGAATGAAGCAATGGGCAGGGTGAATGCTTATTTCGTCAGCCATTTTTGTTTGAATCATAATAGTTATGGATTCAATAAATCTGGAATAAAACAATTGTTTAATAAACAAAACATTTTTCATGCATGATGTATGAGTACAAATCACATCCACATAAAACCTCCTGTGCATTATTGCACGAGTTAAAAACTAGTTGAAGAAGAAAGTCATTTGTTTTCAAAGGCTCTGTAAGGTTGTTGAAGACGGTAGCTCGTGACAGTAACCGTTGAGAAGCGGGAAGCTTGGTGTTTGAATACTCTTTATAGTGAAAATACAAGTTATAGTCTCAATAATCTAAAGTATATCCGAAGACAATTATATTTTCTATCAGTGATAACTGATAGTAGTACAACCTTGTTTCTCTAATTATGTTATTTTGATTTTTGAGACAAGTTTCTAAGAAATTCATGCGGCAAGTTTATGCTTGAACATAATCTCTTTACATGATCCAAATCCTCATTAATCTCCTATTAATAAAAAGTAAACTCATTCTCCATTTTGAAGATAGATAACTCGCTTATGTCTCATTTTAATGACTCATTTCTATAGTCATTGTATTTCAAAGGATGCAAAACATTGATTTATAGACTGATGATGAGGATATATATGGCTATTTAAATTATGTTTTGTGTACTACCATCTGATAGAAAATATGTGAGTATTCTCAATATATTTTGTTAACACCATTATAGAGATTTATTGTGTAAATATGGCAAGTATGTATTCTCATAGAATTAGGTTGTAATTCATTACCTATATATATTTAATTAATTAATGAGAATACTTCATCTATGAGAATACATACTTGCCATATTGACACAATAAATCTCTATAATGGTGTTAACCAAATATACCGAGAATATTCTAATAATCACCCCTTCTATCCAGTGCTCACATGGCAGCATTCTGGGCCCTTCTCGAGTCCTACGTCCTCCATATCAACCTCCCCAGTAGGCCTACTTCACGACCCCACAACAACCCTTTGGTCAGCTTTCACTCTTACTAAATTAGGTCAGGCCTACAACACCATTAGTTTCCAACCACCGGATGACATGTGGTATATGGACACAGGCCGAGGGCTACTTCTCATCTCACTCACAACTCTGGAAATCTCTCTAAACTGTTTAATTTAAGCACTCCTCAGTTTATTTATTTTGGTGATGGCAATTGCATTCCACTCAAGGGTTGTGGCTAAACCACCACTCCTTCCCCTTACTGTTCCTTTTCTCTCAAAAATGTCTTTGTAGCACTAAAAATCATAAAAAACTTAGTCTCTATCAGAAAATTTACTCGTGATAATTATGTTTCTGTTGAGTTTGATCCTCTTGATTTTTGTGTGAAGGACCTTTGTACGGGGACCCTCCTAGTGAGATGCAATAGTGTGGGTGATCTGTATCCCTTCTCATCCACTTCCTTTGCTCATCCTATTTCTCACCACGCACTCTCTAGCTATAATCTCTCCGTCCACTTGTCATAATAGACTTGGTCGCCTCGTCACACATATTTTTAATCATCTTGGTACTAAACAGTTAATTCAATGTAATACGGAGTATATACCTCCTCTTTGTCATTCTTGTCGTCTTGGAAAGCATGTTAAACTTCCTTTTTATTCTTCTACTAGTGTATCTTTCTTGCCTTTTGATATGATTCATGCTTGTATTTGGACTTCTCCTATTACAAGCAAGTTGGGTCACACATAATATTTAGTACTACTTGAAGATTTCTCATTTTTTTAGGGTGTTTACGTGAAAATATAAATCTCTAGTTTATTCCACCTTTCTCTCATTTCGGGCAATATGTTAAAATTCAATTTGAAAAGGACATCGAAACTTTTCAGTGTGATGATGGGCGTGAGTTTGATAACACTCCCTTTCATTAGTATCGTTCCACTCATGGAATGACATTTTGTTTTTCTTCTCCCTACACTTCATCTCAAAATGATAAGGCGGAGCATATGATACGTACTATCAATAATATGATTCGTACTCTTCTTTTTCATGCCTCTATTCCCCTTACCTTTTGGGTGTATGCATTGTATATGGTGCCACACCTTCTTAACTTATTGCCCACGAGTGTTCTTCAATATAAAACTCGCACTGAATTTTTTTTTCATCGCATTCTCATCTTATGATCATCTTCGAACTTTTGGGTGTGTGTTATCCCAATTTATCTTCCACCTTTTCACATAAGCTAGCTCCTCGCTTCACTCCATGGCTCTTCTTGGGTTTTTTCCGTTTAATCATAGTAGATATTTCTGTCTCAACCTATCATCTCATAAAAATATTATCTCCCGCCATGTCATAGTTCATGAAGATGTGTTTCCATATGCCAATATTCAAAAATTCCAAAATCAATCTTATGATTTTCTGGACCAGGATTGCATTTCCCATCTCATTTCTTCTCTCACTCAAACCAGCCCACAAAATGCAGCCCATCCCATTGACACACCAAACCAGCAACATTATATCCCTCCTTCCCTTGATGGGTGCGCGTCCCCTTTACCTACCAAGCTCGCTCTGACCTCTACACAACACCAGCCCAGCTCCTCTACTTCGGCATCCTCACCTGAGCCCAGCCCATCTCCTCTGAGCAGGTTCATATCCTACACAGATGCTGATTGGGGTGGTTGTCCAAGCACTCGTAGATCTACTTCTGGACACTATGTCTTTTTAGGTGATGATCTCATCTTTTGGCTTGCTAAACGGCAAGCTACCCGGCCTTTCTCGATCGAGTGCTAAGGCCGAATACAGTGGCGTTGCGAACGTCGTTGCCGAAACATTTTGGCTAATACGGAATCTTCTTCTAGAACTTCTTTGTCTGCGTAAGGCCACTCTTGTATACTGTGATGATGTATCTACTATATTTTTTAGCCGGCAACCCGGTGCATCACCAATGTACCAAGCACATTGAGATGGATATCCATTTTGTTCGTGAAAAGGTTGCATTGTGTCATGTTAGTCCTTCATGTCCCCGCAGCTGATCATTATGCAGATATCTTTACCAAAGGTCTTCTTTTGCAACTGTTCCTTTACTTCAGATCCAGTTTGATCGTCCGACCTTCTCTCGCTCCGACTGAAGGGGTGTGGTAGAGAATATGTGAATATTCTCAGTATACTTTGTTAACACCATTAAATAGATTTAAATATGGCAAGTATGTATTATCATAGAATTAGGTTGTAAATCATTTCCTACATATATTAAATTAACACCATCTTATAAGCTATAAGAAAACCATGATGCATAACAGTATATGGTAGACACTCGACAAAAATTGAGTTAGAAGGATGTTAGAGATTCCTTGATATCCCAAATAGATTTGTTAGACTATAGTGGTTGGTTGCTAAATCTTGCCATAGGTATTTATAAAGACGCTTTGGTGGTTAGACACATCTTTTAAATATGAGTGTTAATGAATCTCATATAAACAAAATTTGTAACTATTCTCATTAAAAGGCACATATATAAATATTGAGTGTTGGAATTTGAACATAAAAGACCAATCAAGGTTTAGCCGTGTAATAAACAATAGAAGGTTCCAATTAACACTAATTTTCATGGCGATGCTGCATGCACTTTGTCTCTAGGTTACAAGTTTTGAGGATTGGTTTCTACAATCTCCTTCAATTTATTGGTTTTCCTTTTAGGTTGTTTAACGAAGTGATAAACTATTTATTTTTGCAGAGGTTATGTTTTAGGTTATATTTGGTAATAAATTTTTCAGTCTTGGATAATAGTTATATCAAATAAGACCTTTTTTATCCTTAGTATGGTTTTTCTTAATTAAGGTAATGTTTATGTTTTGTTGTGAACATTTGAAATCTTAAAACTTTATTTGTAATGTAAATTCCTAGAGTTTCTTTTTTGATTGTGTTTGAGATAAAAAATATTGAGGATAGTTGAGTCTAATTATGCATCGTGTATGCTATAAGTATTTTGGGTATATCTTACAACTATAATCCCTATTTTTTCGGATCCAGTTCCTCCACCACCGCGAACCCGATTAGATATATATATAGGCATGACACACTATTCAATTATTGGAAGAAATCAAGTTCTCTCTTTCTAGGAAATAACTCTCATATATCTTTATTCTTTTTGGAATATAGAGTAGCGAAACAATCATCGTATTTAAATTGGAAGACCTAAATGATTTTTCAAAATGTATCATTTGTGGGTCCAATGGAATTTAGGTATAGGAAGAAGCTTATCAAATAGAGACTTTTTCTTTCGATCATATTTGAATTGGTAATATAATATATAAGGATACACTACTTATAATAGTCTGTATTTCTAAACCGTCTTGTTATTATAATTATTAGCCAAATTATATATTAAATACTCTTATTTTACATGAGTTGAAAAGTGAATATTATATTTACTAATGATTTATGTGTAAACTCAACTCATTTTAAACATGACATCTATACAAATATATTAAAAGGTGTGCAAATAAACAATGTCTATGCGCCACGTGGCATCCTCCTTCTGCCACTAGAATCTTGCCACGTGTCTATTAATCAACAACAAGTCAGTTGATCATTATTTAAAAAAGTATATATGCTAAAGATTGGGCTCGAACCCCTGACCTCATGTCAAAGACTCACCATCTCATCTAACATCTTTTAGTGATTCACATTTTCACAAAATTATAGAAATGTGTTGGAATTTAGAGTCTCACAAATGTTGCTTTCTCATAAATGTTTCTTTCTCACATCCATGTAAAGAGAAGTGGGAATTTTATTGCTCACAAACTAGCTAAAACGAGTAAGAACTTTGAAGAATTGAGGGTATGAATTGAGGAAGCTCTTTATGATGTTAATACTCTTGTAATGACGATTATGCCCTTGATTAATAATTTTATGGCTACTCTTTTCCGTCAAAAAAAATATTAAAAAAAGACTCTAAATGTTTATGTTTTTCTTGTTTTATTTTGTAAGTTCAAATATTAAAAGTATAAACGTAACCCTTCTTTTACTTTAAAAAAATCAGATATTTTAATGTTTAGTAACAATATATTTTAATGTTTAGTAACAATTATATTTACTTTTGTTATCTTGTAAACACCTTATACTCCCTTGGGTTATATTAAGTAGATCACGCGCAATATGATCTTAGACGTAAGGTGTTTTCTCAAAATGAAAACTAATAATTTATTCATAGTTTGCACAATGGCCCTTAAGTGGAAAAACTATTCCCTCGCAAATAGGTCCAAGAAGTTTTCACTCTATTCATAAAATTAGTAGTATACACATTTTGAATTAAGCAATGGAAGACAATATAGGTCAGGCAACTATTTTTATTGGTAAATTGATAAAATCATACCATACTTGAATAGGTTAGGTTATAATAATGTTCTCAAAAAAAAAAAAAAAAGGTTATTATAATGTTACAATCAATTTCCAACTAAGGGGACCAATTATAAACCCAACGCTTTATTGCCAAACATAGAATATATTCTTTTATATCTTCATAGGTTAAACGAGTACATGCGTATTATTATACCGCATAAATATGCTGTTACAGATTCCTTGTTGTTTGTCTCAGACGAGGCGACGAGAGGAGATGTTTTTAGCTTCAACATCATGCATGCATGCCTCTATAATATATTGGGTTCAGAATTGATCTGATTCTTTCCGTTTATAAAGGAGACAAAGCTTCTTATGGAAAATAATTCTGACCTTCTAGTGAAATATCACCCATGCAATCAAATATTCCATGTACTATAAGATTTAATACGCCCATTTGTTCCTTATCGATATATCATGCATAACCATATGATTATATTTTAACAAAAAATATTGATGATTTAATTACTCTAGTTCTATGGCAATTATCACTTATTGAGCCACCAACATTTTCTAGGGTTCCAATATGTCACTCCTCGCTCCTTAATTGTGGAACCATTTTTTTTGGCAGTCTTTCTAGTGAAGCATCCATGACATGCAGATATGTATTTTGACCCTCGTCTTCACAGTTTTTTTTGGGTCTTTTTTTTTTTTTTACCTCAAGATTGATAATCATGATATGCTATATAGAATTAAGGGATGTTACAAAAATTCAACTATTTTTTCTTTTAATTTTGTTTGTAATATCGTATTTGGATGCATTTTTTTCCTTATTTTTGGAGAAAATAAATCATTAACCGGGGGATTGAAATGTTTGGTTTATGTATCCCGTTAACTTGTGTTGTTCCATTTTTTACAAATGGTCAAAAAAAGAAAAGTCTTGGAATTGAGTTGAGTATTCGGCGTGGAGTTCAGTTATGAGTCGAAAGTTTGAGTTGAGCTTCGTCATTTAGCGATCCTCACGAATAGCGAACACAAATCCACGTGAGGTCCTGTTCTCCCCATTTTATTTTTAGTTCACTTCAATTCAGCTCAACTCCATTTTTTATAACCATTTTGTTAAATATTATTATTATGTTGGTCTAATTTATTTTACTAATTACTCTTATTATTATTATTATTTATTTATTTTTATATCATTATTATTAAGTATTATTATTATTATTATTATTATTATTATTATAATATATTATTTTGTTTATTATATCTTTACTCATTATTATTACTATTATTATTAGAAGGAACACGATTTAGGTAAAAAACACAAATAATCCACGTTTTTTTGCTCATAAACCAATCAAAATGCGTTAAAACGGTTTATGATACAATTTTGGGCGGTTCGACCCAATCATTATTTTTATTACTAAATATTATTATATTATTAAATCTAATTATTAAAATAGTAATATTAATTCACTTATTATATATTATTGATATAATCATCATCAATTATTAATATATTAATAAAAATAATATAAAATAATTATTATTAATTATCATTTATTATTATTATTATTATAAATTTATGATTATTTATATTATTTATTCATAACTATCATTTAAAAATATCCAAAATAGTATTTTTATTATTTGTTATTATACTTATCATTATAATTATTATTTAATATATATATAATTATTGTTTAAATATTATTTTTATATTTACTAGATTCAATTTAATTCAATTCAATTCACTTCAGTTCAGTTCAGCTCAGCTCAGCTCAGTTCAATTCAGTTCAGCTGTTTTATGCCGAAGATAACAGACCCTGAGTCAATTAGTTTTTTTTGTAGAGTCGAATAGAGTCTTGGGGACTGTTCTCTTCGGCATAAAACAGCTGAACTGAACTGACTTGAGTTGAACTGAATTGAACCGAACTAAACTGAACTAAACTGAATTGAATTAAATTGAATTGAATTGAATTCAATTGAATGTAATAAATATATAAATAATATTTAAATAATAATAATAATAATATTAAATAATAATTATAATGATAAGTAATAATAATGAATAATAATAATAATAATAATAGTATTTTTGATATTTTCATATGATAGTTATGAATAAATAATATTAATAATCATAAATTGATAATAATAATAATAATAATAATAATAATTGATGATAATAATGATAATATTAATTATTATTTTATATTATTTGTATTAATATATTAATACTTAATGATGATTATATAATAACAATAATATATAAAAAGTAAATTAATATTACTATTTTGATAATTAGATTTAATAATATAATAATATTTAGTAATAAAAATAATGATTGGTTCGGACCGTGCAAAATTGCATCATAAGCCGTTTTGACGCAATTTGATTGGTTTATGGGCTAAAAAACGTGGGTTTATTTGTGCTTTTGACCTAAATCGTGTTCCTTCTAATAATAATAGTAATAATAATGAGTAAAGCTATAATAAAAAAATAATATATAGAATTAGTTATAATAATAATACTACTTAATCATAATGATATAAAAATACTCCCTCCGTTTCCTAAAGATCTCCCCTCTTTCCATTTAAGTGTGTTTTCAAAAGATCTTCCCTCTTTTACTTTATTCCTTATTTGAAAATGTTTTTTCCCTTTTTACCCTCTCATGTCTCTATCATATGGCCCACTATTATATTATTAATTCAATATTACTCTTTTTCTCTCTCCTACTTTAACCCCTTTTATTTGTTTATTTATCTTAATCCCTTTCTCTCTCCTACTTTACCCACCCCATACCCCACACAAATGGATCATTCTTGGTATCTGTAAGAACAGTAACAAAGAAAATTTTTAGGAAATGGAGGTTGTAAATAATAATAATAATAATTATAATAATAATAATAATTATTATAATAATAATAATAATAATAAGAGTAATTAATAAAATAAATTAGACCAACATAATAATAATATTTAACAAAAGGGTTGTAAAAGAATGGAGCTGAACTAACCTGAACTGAACTGAAAATAAGGTGGGGAGAACAGGCCCTTGCTCGCGATCAACTCGCTCAATTAACACTTATAGGCACAACTATGTCAAAAAACAGAGAAAAAGGTGTGATAATACCATGAATTTATGGAAAATGACAAAAATTTTAGGAGTTATATATAAAAAGATAACAAAAATAAAGGAGAATGAATATTTGTATTTTGGGTGTATCGTTATGACCAGATAAGAAGTAAAAAAAACAAATCCATTTATAAAAAAATATATAATTAAAAAGACGGAGAGAGTGTACTCTAATTAAGAGACATAGTTTCCTAATTTTCTCCTTTGCCAACATGGTGTCCAAGCATTTTACTAATTTGTATTGCTCTTTACATTAATTGCAGTGTACTCTGGTTTCTTTTTTTTTTTTTTGAGAGGAGTGTACTCTGGTTTCTAAAACTCCTCCTATTTTCATTTTTCTCGTATGTGAATGTAAAATTTTGGACACTAATATAACTATGTATTTGTGAAAATTGTCGAAGGTAGATGCTTATGAAATACATATTAAGACGAATCTAACAAGATCCTACATGACTATATATTTTCTTATGTATAATCACGGGTAGTAAAAAGAATTAGAAAAAAATCACAAGAAGGGGTTCAACTATTATCCATTTTCTTTTATAAGTCACAACTATGGATTATTCCTGCAGGTCTCAAGTTTACTATCTTGTGATTTTTATAGATCCTGAGTTACTTATAACTGGTTTAGAAAGTAAGATTTTTAAACATTTATCATCTTCTAAATCTTCCAGTAAGTGACAGAAACCTATAAATTGAGACTAACGTTTTAAAATCTTACCTTTTATATTGGTTAGAAGTAACTCATGGCCTATCATAAAAATCATAAAATAGTAAATTTGAGACCAGATAAGAATAATCCATAATTGAAACTTATAAAAGAAAATGAGTAATAGTTAGACCCCACTTTTGAGAATTTCCTCTAATATTTAAGAACTACCACTATATGCACGCGTGCGATAGTATATTCACATCAAAAAGTGTTAAAAAACTAATTTAAGAGTTTAATATCTATACAAATATATCAAAAGACGTGCGAAAAAAAGCCTATGTGCCATGTGGCACTCTCCTCAATTTGTAAAGGAAATGTTTGATGTCTATGTGTAGACATCACTTTAAAAAAAATGTGTAAGTGCAAGGTATCGAACACGTGGCCTTTGAAATGAAAAGTAAGGGTTTAACCATCAATACACTATGACTTTAATGTCTAATATTTCAAATAAAATATGATGAAATCTTGTAATGATTATAATTACCTAAAAAGAGTGCATCTCTAACACTCTTATTACACTCATAATAAAATATTGATGTCATATTCTCTTACCACAATTCCTTTAAAGGTATTGTTTTCAAACTCAAATCTTTCAGTTTTTTTTCACTTATCACGTTGTGACGTGAATTTTTCAATTTCTTAATTGACAAAAACTACGAAAAGTAGCAAAATAAATTATGAAATTTTAAAATAATAGCATATTTATTTATTGTGACTAACCCGAGACATCGCTCGGGCAAAAATACTAGTTTATGGTAAATACTGATGAGCGTAATGATTTTTTATTTGCATCGCTCTAGTTTAAAAAGTTATATTTTTCATAAAGGATTATGTCTAGGTAGGATATGTTATCTTGTATTCCCTCTGTTTCAAAATATAAGTCATTTGCGTTTTACAAAAATTTGCTTTGACCACAAATATCTCTCAAATATGTTAAATAAAAATTATACCGTTGGATTTGTCTTGAAAAATACTATAATAATGTTATTTTTTAAATTTTTTATCAACATAAATTGAGAGTAATTAACGGTCAAAGTTCGACCTCAGATATCGTGCGTGCCTTATATTGTGAAACGGAGGGAGTATTTGATAAATAATTCAACAACTCTCCTTTTAAATAATTATCTAGGTTATATTTTTTTGTTTAAAAATACATACTCTCGCTGTTTTTTTTATCATTCTCACTTTCCTATGTGCATCTCCCAATGCACCTCTTTGAACTTAAATATCTTTCATTATATATTAGTAAAAATTATAATAATTGAATATTAATAATGAACTAATTTAGACGAATCAAACAAGACCCTGCATGACTATATTTTTTCTTATAAATTGAAAAAAATGGAGAATATTCTCTTTAAATATGAATAGTGCCAAGATTTCAAGTGAGAAAGATAAAAAAAAAAAACAGAGGGAGTACATTTTATAGGTGTATTTTATGAATAGTAGTTCAATTTAATTTCACTGGATAATTGAGGTTTTTAGGCATACTGTCGTGAATAGTTCTTCAATGAAAAACAATTATAAATTGATATTAACTAATGATGAATGTTTATCTCTTTAATTATATATTATCCCAACTAATTGTGAGCCCCAAAAAATAAAATAAGATGAATATTCTCTAAGCTCCTTAATTTTTGTATGGTCTTTTTTTTTAAAAAAAATTAATATTAATTCATTGATTCAAAGTCATACGACATCTACAATAAAAGTCAAAACTAAACAAATACATATCAAAATGAAATAAACACAATTCTAATATGATAAAACCACGATCGTTGAGTAGATCTAACACTTCTGAATACCCTTGTCTTTCACATCGATGTCTGATGTAGCCTTCTGCAAGGGGGTATGTCGATCTTTTGTAGTTTTGAAGTAGAACCGGATTCAATTCAAGTGATTGTAAACGAAGTCTTGACATATGTTGCAACTCCGCACAAATTTCGATCAACAAATCAATATCTTGAATTATGCAAAAACCCAAAAATAAATTCTCTAAACTCTCACATGGAAAGAGATAAAACCCAATATATGGGTAGACATAACCCAATATATGGGTAGAAAAATTTTCCATTAGAGAGATACTGAAATTTATTGGAAACAGAAACATACTCCCTCCGTTTCCTAAAGATCTTCCCTCTTCCGTTTAAGGGTGTTTCCAAAAGATCTTCCATCTTTTGCTTTATTCCTTATTTGGCAAAACAAATTTTCCTATTTACCCTCTCATGTCACTATCATATGGTCCACCATTACATTATTAATTCAATTTTACTCCTTTTCTCTCTCCTACTTTAACCCCTTTTTATTTGTTTATTTATCTTAACCCCTTTCTGTCTCCTACTTTACTCACATCATGCCCCACACAACTTGATTTTCCTTGGTATCTGTAACAGTAAGTGGGAAGATATTTAGGAAACAGAGGAAGTAAAAAACTAAAAATAAAACAAATAAAGGGGCTTACCAGCGCCCGAAAGGGTGGTGGTAGCCCTAAGGTTGAAAATTAGGGTTTTGTGGGAGAGGAGAGAGAAGAGAGAAAAAGAAGGAGAGGAGGCGGTTTTTGTATGGTCTGTTAATGCATGTTATTTGAATTTGTTATTACAAATGAGAGTTTAGATAGTCAAAATCTCTGTAAATATTTGTTTTTATAATTGTTTGAAAATTGATTAGTCATCAATTTATATTTTCAATTGTGAGTTTCCTCCTTTTACACATTTTTATGTATTTTTTTAGTAATGTATGTAGAACTTTCCTTACTACCCATATTTATAAATTAGGAAAGAATTAAGAAAATCTTTTATTTATTATTTTTTGTGAAATTAAAAATATATAAGTCTTTTTAAAAGGGGACACTATAACTCCCTTTAATTTATATAATCATAAAGAAAAATATCAATGAGGGAGGATCCAAATATATATATGTGTATGACTATGTTTATGGCAGTTGCAAAATTTGGGGATTTTTTTTCAACATTGGCTTTCAAGTTTTGGCGCTGATTAGTTTGACCTTGTAGTCGTAGCTAGTTATGGCCTGTGGCTTTGACAGTGGGAGTGCTTCCACTTGGCTTCATGTTTATTCCATGATTGACACCTAGCTCTTAGTACAGTCTTACATATACATCTTGGCCAAAACCAAAAGCTTTTAAACCATATAATTAAATAGCAAAACGAATCCTGCACTCTCCCCTTCATCAGTTGTCTTCCATCTGCTTTTATTTATGCTACATTTTTTAAAAAGGGTTGCTTTTCTCTATTTGCTACATTTTCTTATTAGGAGACTTGGCCCACCAAAAAATAATAGTATTATATTTATTTCCTCTCTTCTTCTACCAAGAAGTATTACTTTTTTCCTTTTTCCCATCCTATTTAAGGCCTGTTCTCCCCAGCTTATTTTCAATTCAGTTCAGTTCAGTTCAGTTCAATTCAGTTCAGTTCAATTCAGTTCAGTTCAGATCAGTTCAGTTCAGTTCAGACCAGTTCAGTTCAATTCAGTTCAGTTCATCTCTTGACAATACTTTTACTCTCACATATCACTATTCATTTCAGTTCAGTTCAGTTCAGATCAGTTCAGTTCAGTTCAGTTCTGTTCCATTCAGTTCAGTTCAGTTCAATTCAGTTCAGTTGTTTTATGCCGAAGAGAATAGACCCTTAATGCTAAAGGGGTCAAAAAATACACTAAAAAAGAATGAAAATGACATCTCCTAAATTTTTGTGTAAACCAAAGTGTAGCAAATAAATAAAAGCGGAGGGAGTAAGTTGCAACACTTCGAAAAAATATATCATCACTTACATATACTCAGGTTTTTTCTTTTTATCTTTCTCATTTGGAATCTTGACACTATTTATATTTAGAGAGAATTTATTTAATTTTTTTTCCTATTTATAAGAGAAAATATAGTCATGTGAGATCTTGTTTAATTTAATTCGTCTCAATTATACATTATTAATATTCAACTGTTATAATTTTTACAAATATATATATATATATATATATATATATATATATATTTGTTAATTAGTAAAATATATTGATATCAACATTACAACCTAAGTCCCAATATATAGCACACAACAAGAAGCACCAAAGAACTGGAGCAACAGAGAACAAACATAACTAGTACAAGCTATTCCACCAATTCAAAGCATCCCTAACCTTAATATGAATTCTAGTTTCCTTTCTTTTTTTCACAGTACTTTTAATTTCTAAAACAACTTTCTGTACAGTATGTATTTGAGCATTCCATAACGCATTATTCCTTTCTTGCCATATGTTGTAAACAGTGGCTAGAATGTTGGCTTTTAAAACCTGCTATTTGAATTTGCCACCTTTAGATCTCCTCTTTATCCATGTCAAAATATGAGGTAGAGTATTGGTCGTAGTGCAGATTCCTAACCATCTTTTTACTTCTTGAAGCACTTGCATGCTGAAACTGCAATTAAAGAACAAATGAGAGCTTTCCTCCTTCTCATTATTGTATATCAAGCATTGTTCAGATTGACTAATGCCAAGAGCATGAAGTCTATCCTTTGTCTGCAGTCTTTTCTTCATGGCTAGCCAACCAATAAAACTATGCTTTAGCACATTATGAGCATCCTAAATGTCCTTACACCAGTCTAGCTTCTGTCCAGGGTTGTGCAGAAGCTTATACATCACATAATTGTTATATTAAGTGTTGATCAGCCAAGATCTTCCACACATGGATGTAATATGAGCTCTGACCTTGCAAATGATCTTAACAGCCCAACTATTTGTCCTTCGAGCATCAAATGCTCCCAATTATGATTTTGAATATACATGATATGCACCCACTTAACCCAAAGGTTGTCAGCTTTCATAGCAATGTTCCATGCTTGTTTACCAATTATAACCATGTTCCATTGAGCCAATGATCTGAATCCTAGACCACCATTACTCTTAGGAATGCAGACATAATCCCAACTAACATACCCAGGTCTAGCAGAGTTGCAGATTCCAGTGCATAAATAAGATCTACAAATTGCATTAACTTGCTTCAAAACTTTCTGAGGCAATACGAAGATTTAGGACCAATAAACACATAGACTCGTAAGCACAAAATCGACAAGTTGTCTTCTGTCAGCAAACGAGATATTCCTAGTGCTCCAAACTCAAATCTTGTTCACCATCTTGTCAATTAGCTGATCATAATCAGCTGCTGAAAGCTTCTTATTGCTTATTGGAACTCCTTAACACTTGAATGGAATCCTTCCATGTTTAAACCCAGAACAATCAACAAGTCTTTGCATTTCATACCCATCTATCCCACAACCATAATTTTCAGATTTGTTAGGATTAGCCATCAAACCAGTTGTATCAGCAAACAACTTCATTCCCTGTAATAGCATTAGAACTGACTGGTCCTCCCCTTTACAAAAGATAAGCATGTAATCAGCAAAGCATAAATTATTCATTGCTAAGCTGCTGCATCTTGGATGAAATTTGAAAGCTACCTGCTTTCCCCACATACTTCATAACCCTTGTAAAATATTCCATACAGAGAACAAATGGCAAGGGTGACATTAGGTCACCTTGCCTTATCCCTCTTGTTAGTAGGAATTCCATTCAGCATCAAAGTAAAGGTGGGGGGTTGTCACACTTATCATGATCAACTTAATTATCTTAGAGGGAAATAAAAGAGCCTTCGTCCTTTTCTCTAAAAATTCCCATGAAATTGTATTATATGCCTTCTGAATATCAACCTTCATTAGACAAGCCTTTTGTTTTGGCTTGGATTGTACATTTTGACCAAATCTTGACAGAATAAACTGTTGTGCAGGATGCTTCTTCCAGATACAAAGGCTCCTTGAGTTTCTGCTACTATTGAAGGCAACACTAAGCTGAGTTGCTCATAGAGTAGCTTTGTGATGCATTTGTAAATGACAGAGCAACAAGCAATGTGCTTGTAGTCACTAACATTAGCAAGAATTTTCACTTTAGGTATCAAAGTGATTGAAGTCACATGAACACTCTTAAGTAGTTTCCCAGTCCTAAAAAAATCAAGTAAAGCATCACTAGTATCATCAATTATATCTCCCTTGTTTTCTTAAAGAAGAAACTATTGTACCCAAACCAGGAGCTTTCTCATTAGGAATGGACATTAACACCATCCTGACACCAGCCTTTATGAAATTACAATTTAGCTCCGCTGATTGTCATTTACCCTAGTCCCTTCATCGAAAATCAACTGCTTTACTTTACATCTATCATGCATTTGCTTCCCCAATAGGTTTGTATAGAACTTCACAAAAGCCTCATTCACTTTTTCTCTTGAGTTCACCCACTGGCCATTACTATCTTGAATAGAGTGTATTTTATTACTACACCTTCTAGCTTTAATAGATTGATGGAACAATCTTATGTTATCATCCCCTTTATCTATCCATTGAGCCTTGAATTTCTACCTCAAAAAACTCAAATAAAGGTCTTGCATTCTCCTATACTCATCAGCAACCAAAATTTTCCTCTCTACAATACTCCACATTTTTCGGATGATCATGCACAAGATCCGACAAATGAATACACTTCAAATAGGTTTGAGTAGCTCTAACTTGAACATCAGAAAAAGCCCTTCCTATTGAGCTTCCTCCATTCATCTTTCAAGTTCTATAACCTCTGAGTCATAGAATACATCATGCAACCATGCACAGACCTCTCCCACATTATTCTAACAATTTCAAGAAATATAGAGGACGTGATCCACATGTTAAAAAATCTAAAAGGTTTCTTCCCACTCATGCCATTAGTGTAAACACATAAAATAGTTGGGCAATGGTCATGTTCACCCTTAGGTAAAAAAGAAACTTCAGCATTTTCATCTCAATTCATCCATGCATCATTACCAAGTATTCTATGAATTTTTGAGAATACTCTACTCTCCCCCTCTTGTTTATTCGTCCATGTGTAAAGTCTTCCAGTATGCTTCACATCATACAATCAACTTGCATTGCATTACACAATCTTTGAAAGGTTGCAGTTCACTAATTCTAACTGGGGCACCAATTCGTTCATCAAGGTTCAAAATAGAAGTGAAGTCTCCCATCACAATCCATGGATCATTAGATTTCATAGCACCCCACTCATTCCATAAGTCTTCTCTAGCTTTCCTTTCATTGTGACCATAAACAAAGGTGCAAAGGAACCCTAGACTTGGCCCAGCTGGGTCAACTTTGCAATGAATTAATTGGGATGAAACCTAAAGCACATCAACAGAGAAAGCTTTAGGCCTCCATCCTACAACAATTCTCCCCTTGCCGACACAGTTGCTATTTGTAGTAAAGCACCATCCAAAACACAAATTTTGGTAAAGCATTCCCATTGTAGAAATTTTTACCTTGGTCTCCAAGAGACTGAATAGCTTTATATAATGAGTAGAAATGAGATTTCTAACCTCAACTTGTTTGCTAAGCTTATTCAGTCTCCCTAACATTCCATGTCATGATACTATCCATGATGGTCAACCCCTACATCTCATCATCCAGTTGTTGTCCCTCCTCATTAATCTGCTCTACCTCATAAAAGAGCTCTGTATAGGTGTACTACTACTCACCTTAGCGACCTATTTAGCACCTCCTGAAGTCACCTTGGTGAATTCTTTTTCAGCTGGTGGCTTGGATACCAACTTGACACTCTCATTCTTCTTTTGGCAACCCAGATCTTCTTCACCTGACCCTTCTTGACACATTTTGTCTTCTGGTGTCCATACCCATTGCAACTGGTGCATAGAATTATTAGTTTCTAGCCATCAACCACCCTTTGTTCCCTAACTTCTCCATACTCATTCTTAAATTGAATGACATCAGGAAAGGATTAGTTAATTTCAACCTCAACAAGGATCTTAGCAAAGTGTAATCTATCTCTATTCATGGTTTCTTGATCCACCTTAATGTACTTCCCAACTTTACTCAAAATCTTGATCAAACTTTTGTCACCCTAATATTTCAATTCAAGATCATGAAGTTCAATCCATATAGGAATGTTTTGGACATGTTTTGTGGATAGGTTCATATCTGATCTCCAAGCCTGAACAATAACATGTTTTCCATCGAAAAATGATACCCATCATTCAAGATTTTATCCCTATTATCCACAAAATCACATCTCACAATGAAAAATCCTTGACCAATGAAGCGACCTTATCTAACCCATATTTTTCCCAAATTCTCTTAAAGAAACCCTTTACCACCAGTATTGGCAGATTGGCCCCAAAGATGTAACAAACAATCGATGGTTCCAGAAAATTAATCTCCTCCTAAATATCATCAAATTCAATTTCAGGAAGTTCACATGAGATGTCACCATTTCCATTTCCAGCATTATTACAATTAACGAAATTGAACAAGAATTGAAGTTTCATTCACATTCAATTGTTCAGATTCAATTCTATTTCCATCATCATTTGTATTTTCAATTTTAGCAACCCATGAGACCTTTTTAGAAGGATTTGACCCACTATTAATCACATTCAACCATTGCGAGAATAGTTGTTAATCAGCAGATTTACGTTGCAATTCATGTAAAGAAGAATGAGGAGTGAGAATCTCACCTTCTTCTTCGCTTGACCTAGAAAGTTCGGAATTTCCAGCCTACTCACCCCCATGATTTCATCCATCGATTTCGAATTCTTCGCATTCGATGAAGATGGTTTTTTCACACTTCCTTTGCTCTTGGCAATGCTTTTGGAACTCTTGCACCCTCGAGGTCTACCCATGGCGACCAGCGAAATAGCTGGAGGAACCCGCGAAGAGAGAGAGTTTATGTTCAAATGTTCTTTTATGAAAGAAGCAAGAGAGTTAGTGGGAGTACAAACCTCCGATGAGTAATAGCTGGTATCATTTTTACTAATATATAATGAAAGATATTTAAGTTCAAAGAGGTGGATTAGGAGACGTGCACATGAAGTGAGAATGATAAAAAACAGAGGGAGTACCTCTAACAATATAATTACTAAAAAAGTTTAAGGAAAGATAGAGGAGTTCTGAAACAAGTATGGTACGGTATAGCTAATTCTGTTTTCATATATATATATATATATATATATATATATATATATATATATATATATATTATATATATATATATATATATATATATATATAGTCTATCTATTTCAGAATATGCAAAACACATTTACTTCTGATAAACTTAAGGAGAATGAAAATTCTAAGATGGTCTTTTTGATAAAAGACCATGGAAAATATGGGGTCACAATGAATGTGAGCCATCCACCTCAAATTTCTTTTAGCTTTTCAGAATGTGTAAAACACATTTACTTCTGATAATTAAACTTAAGGAGAATGAAAATCTAAGATGGTCATTTTGAAAAAATACCATGGAAAATATGGGGTCACAATGAATGTGAGCCATCCACCTCAGCTTTCTTTTACCTTTTCTTTTTTGCTTTGAAATGGTTTTAGAAAATACCAAAATCATTTATTCTAATTTTTGAACATGTTTTAAATAATTTCGAAAAATAAAAAATAAAAAAATCTGAAAAATTCTGGCAAATCCGAAAATTAGTTTCAGACAAAAATAATTTGGGGGAATTTTTTTACGCGGCTTTTCTCTTTCCTCTCCTCTACCCCTTCCTCCCTCAATTTTTTTCATTGATCTTCAATTCTTCTCGAATTTTCAGTAGATCTCTTCACTGGAACCTTCTCATTCCATGAAATGGTAAGAATTCATGAAGAAATCGTGAATTTGTGATGGAGAAGTTGTGAAATCGAAGTTTTATTTCCCGATTTTGAGGGAAAATTTTGGGGACGTTTTTTTTTGACTTTCTACTCTTTCATCTTTGTAGATTCATGAAATAGATGAATTTGTGATTGGATAGGTTTGGTAATGCCCAAAGCATGTTTAGTAATTACCTAAAAGCATATTATATGTGGTTAATTTGGGCTATTTAGTACAATGAATGATAACGGGGGCCCAAAACTCAAGTTAATGGGGTTTGGTGAGGTATTGGGCCTAATGAACCCAGTGGCATGATTATCTAATCTCCATATGATTGCTTTGATGAATAATGGGAATGGATTGATTGGATAGGTCTGGTAATGCCCAAAGCATGTTTGGTAATTATCTAAAATCATATGATATGTGGTTAATTTGGCTTTTTAGTACAAGGAAGGACAGTTAGGGCCCAAAATTCTAGTAAATGGGGTTTGGTGAGGTATTAGGCTAATGGACCAAGTGACATGATTTTCCAGTACACATCGGATTGCTTTGGTGAGTAATGATAAAAGATTATGATTAGAAGAACATTCTCCACTTAATAGGTTTGGTAATCCCAGAACATGTTTAGTAATTACCTAAAAGCATATAATTTAAGATTAATTTGAGCTTTTTAGTACAAGGAGTGACATAGGGGGCCAAAACTCAAGTAAATAGGGTTTGGTAAGTGTTGGGCCTAATGGACCTAGTGTCATGATTGTCCAATCCACATAGGATTGCTTTGATGAGTAATGATAAAGGATTCTGATTGAGAGAACATCCTCCACTTAGTAGGTTTGGTAATTCCCCAAACATGTTTGCTAATTATCGAAAAGCATATGATCTTAGATTAATTTGGGCTTTTTAATACAATGAGGGACAATGGGGCCCAAATCTCAAGTCATTGGGGTTTGGTGATGTATTGGGCCTAATTGACCCAGTAGCATGATTGTCCAATCCCATAAAAATTGGTTTGATAAGTAATAGGAATGGATTGTGCTTGGGAGAGCAACATCCACTTAGTAATTACCTAAATCCTGCAGTAACTTGCATAAAAACATGTTAAATTAATATCACTACATAGACATGATTCTTTTGAGAGATTCTTCGACCATTCCAATTCGTTGTTCATATAAACATTATATTGATGAACCTTTCATATCACCAAAATCATTCAATTCAATCATTTGAAACGAAATGAAAAAGGAAAAAAAAGTGTTTTACCGCGATGCAATCTTATCATATAAACCACATAAAACCTCATGGATTAGGTTATCAATAACCGTCATCAAATATGTTATAGTCACATGATTTGAAGCCATTGTCCAAGCCAATTATTATTTTAGATAATGTCATAAAAAGGTTAGTTAATGACCTAAACTATTTAGTAATACTCTAATCTAATTAGGTGATTATCTAACATATATAGTGGTTATGTTAGGTCATGACCAAAATAGCTTTAGTAATTACCTAAATGCTATAGTAACTTGCACCAAAAACTAGTGACATTCCACTATAATGGAGTGGATTCTTTTGAGAGATTGTTCGACTTTTCCAATGTAATGTTCACATAAACATTCTATCAATGAACCTTTTATATCACCAAAGTAAATCAATTCAATTACTTGAAAGCAAAATAAAAAGGAAAAAATGCAACATTTTACTCATATCTAATCTTATCATATATATAAACCACATAAAACCTCATGGATTAGATTTTCAATAACCAACATCTTAACCATACAATTCCCTCATCATATATGTTATATGCACATGATTTGAGGCCATTACCCAAGACAATTTTTAGTTTAGGTATTGTCGTAAAATGGGTTAGGTAATGACCTAAATTTTTGGTAATATCCTAATCTAATTAGGCAATTATATAACATATATAGTGGTTATGTTAGTTCATGACAAAAATATCTTTACTAATTATCAAAATCCTGCAGTTACTTGCGCTTGAAAACCAGTGCATTCCACTACAGTAGAGGTCCCGAACATGTTGTAATTTTTTTTCATCTAATTTCTAAACTAAAGTATGATCTAATCAGCAAATGTAACTCGATAAAAGTTTAAAGTGCATTGATTTGTTGCAATTATCTCACACACACCTTAATTTTATTTTTGCTCATGTCCAAAATATGTTTAGTAATTGCCAAATCTTTATGTTCGGTCAAGGCCAAAATATATTTAGAAATTACCAAAACACTATAGTACCTTAGACGAAAAACCAGCTCAACGTCCTATGGAGGTCTCGAAAAATCTAAAACTTTTTTCTTTGCATTTAATAACTAAACTAAAGTGTGAACTACTCAAATGTAACCACAAATTGCCGCATAAAAGTGTGAATTGCATTGATTTAGAGCAATTTAATCACTAACACCTTCAATCCATGAGTTTCTCTCCATGAGTGTTGAACGATAGCTTAGGTAACAAGCTAGCTATTTTCCAGCACTGATGGGCCATCGGAGAAAACCGTCGTAACCGCAACAGACTGTGATTAACTAGAAAGGAGATCAGGGAGATTCAAATGTAGGGAAATTGTCGCAATCCAATGTAGCATTAACTAGGGTTCGCCAAACCAAACTGCTATGATAGTTGATGCAATGAAAGCTGCGTTCAGGGCCAATCGATCTGAGGTGATTCCAGGAGTACATATCACAGTGGAGGGTGGGAAAACTCAAAGCAAAGTAGATAAGCAAGGGTCTGATCGAACTCCAGTTGAATAGAGGACTGAAGGTCCAGTGGTGCTAGAATCCGATAGGAATGATTATGTGATGATTGGAGGAGGATCAAGAGCCGCGCGATGCTTGGAAATACAACCATCTCCTCTCCCATGGGTAAAATTTACTGCGGATAAACCTCTAACTGCAAAGGGGACCATTCTGAAATATGTGGCTCCGGTTATGAAAGAAGGGAAACTGGTGTGTGGCTAAGCTTTACAAAGATGAGGTGAATTAATTAGCTGAGGTATGGGCTTCTGCTCTCATTGTCTATGTGGTTGGTCATACTCCCTCCATAGGTATGATCCTTCGCCATATAGAAAAATAGTCGTATACTGTTGCAAAACCATAGGTTTTCTTACATGAAAATGGTTATTTTGTGGTCAAATTCCAGAATATTGATGATAGAAATGAGATATTATACTCTGGCCCCCCTATGTTTAATCATCGACCAATGATTATCAAGGCTTGGACCCCTGAATTTAATTTCCATGATGAAATGTTGAGAGTTATTCCATTGTGGGTTAGGATGCCTAACCTACCTTTGAGCTACTGGAGCATTAACTCTCTTAGTCATATTGACAGTATGATAGGGGTACCTTTGTATGTTGATGAGTGTACTACCCATCAGAAGCGGATCTCCTTTGCTAGGATGCTTATAGAGGTGGATGTTACTAAACCTTTGCCATAGTATGTTCTGATTGCAGGGGAGTCAGGTAGAATGATTGAGCAAAAGATAAGCTTTGAATGGGCTCCATTATTCTGTAAGAAGTGTCAAGTTGTAGGCCATGATTGTGTTAAGAAAGTGGCTGGTTCCAAAGTGGGGAAAGTGGCTGATCCAAAACCAACTGAAAAGTGGGTGGCTAAACTTGTTATTGCCCAGCAACCAGATGCAATTGAGGTTGTCCCAGTAGTGTCTGAGCAAACTAAGCAGCAGGTAGAGCCTGAGCATGTTGGTGGGAGAGATGTTGAGGTGGCTACTGAAGTAAGGGAACAACCAAAGGCTGATAATGCAGGGGTAAATGAATTTGCAGAAATTAGGCCACCATGGAATATTGTAACAAGTGGGCAGAAAAGGAAGGAAATTGAGCATCTGAAGGGGCCTGGGGTAATAACACAAATACTGGATGAAGCTAGATCAAGTTCATTCACAATTTCACCAGGTTAATGATTATATATATGTTCCTGGAATATTAGGGGATTAAATAATCCTCTAAAGATAGGAGAAATAAAGAAGTTTGTTAGAGATAATAAAATCACTTATTTTGCTCTTTTCAAAGCAAGGGTAAAGACTCATAACAAAGTGAAGATACAGGGGAAGTTTGGCAATCAGTGGAAATGGGAGACTAACTGTGATAGCTATCTTAAGGGGAGGATTTGGCTTGCTTGGGATCTTAGCTGGCTCTCTTTACAGCTTTTGCAGAAAAGTGTCAGCTGATTCATTGTAATAATATTAAAGCTAAAAATAGTGGATTACATATTGGAATGACTGTAGTGTATGGGTTACATACTGTTGAAGATAGGAAAACTTTGTGGCCTGAGCTTTTAGCTATTGATAATTAGATGTCCTTGCCTTGGTGTGTTATGGGCGATTTTAATGCTGTTTTAGCTTCTGGTGACAGACTTAATGGCAATCCTGTATCTACTTATGAAACTCAAGATTTCATAAGACTTCTGGCTACTACTGAATTAGGGGAATATAAATCTTGTGGCCACTTTTACTCTTGGTCTAATAAAGGGTTGGGTGATGCTAGAATTGCCAGTAGGATTGATAGATGCCTTGTGAATTCATGCTGGTTGACTATGTTCCCAAGTCTCTCTGTTGAATATATGAACCCTGGTATCATACCACTCTCTATTGGTGTTGAGGTGTAGCACTGATGAGCCTAGGCAGGGTAGGCCATTTCAATTCTTCAATTACATGGCTGATTGAAGAACATTTTCAATTTGAATAAGAATGAACTATTGTTGTGATTTTGCCGTGAAGAAAGCATCATGTTGCCTACAAGTAGCTGAACATAGCTGTCCATACACACCATTATAACCATCCATTAATCACACTACATGCACCACAACTCCAATTTGAAATAGAAAAATAAAAGAGAGAAAGAATGGGAAAGAAGAATGTGTTTAGAAGCTGAAAAACATAAGAAAATGCTCACTATGGATCTCAAAAGGCCATAGTGGGAAAGAAAAGCCCTCTATGGGTCATAAATTTGATCTCTATGGATCACAAAAAAGGAAACTATGGGAAAATGATCAACTATGGGTCTCAAAATTCAATAATGAACCACTTTAGATCTCAAAAAACGATCACTATGGATCAATAAAAAATTACCTTCTTGGTCAAAAAAATGACCACTTTAGGTCTTGAAATGACCATCTATGGGCCTTTAATTTGACAATGACCATCTATTAATGAGCCTCAATAGGTCTCAAAGAATTGATCACAAAGGACCATTACAACTGATCACAAGATTGATCACCAAAAGACCAAAAAAACTGAAGACACATAATCCAAAATCAAATATCACAAGAAGCCACTTTCTGATCACCCAACATTGCAAAGCTGATCTTCACCAACATCATTATAAGCCAAAATCAAGTTGTCCAGCCTGATCACCCAACTCAACATGATATTGTGAACCAAAAGATTTAGCCGCTGACATTGCTCCATCATAGAGTAAATGTCATACCCAACACAACCCAACTTTCATCATTAACACCTCATCCATAACCTGATTTGCAGATCAACACAAACCATAAAAAAAAAGTTTAACCTCATAATGCAACCACAATACTAACCAATAACCCCATAATACCAATGATACCCAAATGATTCAGTTTGCAAGCTAATCCCAAAAACAATTGAAAGTTGTTGACATGAGAGAAGTGCCATTCAGTTATGTAATTCATCAATGAGATGGTGAGAAATTGAGCATGAATAATTATAGGTGAACAATTAGCCAAGTCATTAACACACTAACTAAAATGTTGAACATAACTGAACCTCGCAATTCAACCAGAAATTTCATTGAGTCATGTAAAATTTGCAGTGGGCACTCACAGTTTCAACCTAATCTACCTCAACATAATTCCAATTTCATTCATATTATATGGGGAAAAAAATAGGCAGACACCTCAACAAATTCACAACATATCCTCCAAACAAATGCAACAAAACTCAAGAGAACCATAAGATGCTCATAGGAAAAGAAACGGACATTCAACATTAATGAGTTGTGCCTAGAAAACTATTTCGACAAATCAACAACGAATCCAAAGAGGAGAAGGGAGTTGAAGAAATCAAACCAGAATCTCAATTTATGAGATGAAAACAAAAGAAAATGGCAACCCCAAAACCACAATCAAAACTCCAATCAACTCTGATCAAGTACCATTCACGGATACCCCAAACTTGCAAATCCATAAATTGCTCGTAAATCTTATTAAACCCAGTAGCACCATCTTCTTGACATATATGACAAAGTTTTCTTCATCCCTCGTAGATAATGAGCCTCAACATCTAAAAAAGAATCAAATCCGAAAGAAAAACTCGAAAGATCTTGAGAAAATCGACAGTGAAAGAACAAAGTGACCAAGAAATACAAACATAATCTTCAACCAACGATTTCCAGAATAACCCAACTACTATTAAAGTGAGGCACAAAAGTCTTTAAGAAATGAAAAAAAAAAACTTGAGCAATTTGAGCGAGAAAGTCGAACTAATCAGTAACAGCTATAAGAATGGAATTTAGGGATTCAAATTTTAAGAATTTCGGTAGAATGTGAGAGGGTTAATCGCACAATTGGATTTAGGGACTTCTTGATGGAATCAAGAATTAAGGAACAAGAAATTGCGAAAAATTTGGAAGTTTAAAAAAGAAAATCAGATGCAAATTTCTACGTAGCGAAATTGGAAGCCAATCAAAGAATGAATCAACCAAGAAAATCGATTTGGGAAAAAATTGAATGTCTAGGTCAGAAAATTGCAGTTGAGATTTAACTCAACTCTACGATTCAACAAAGATTCAACACCAATAATTTTGTGAGATGATATATATTCAAGAAAATCAAACAAGTAAATTTAACCAAATAATGAGAAACTGAAGTGAGTTGAAAGAAAATTTTTAGGAGAAGAATTGAAGAATATATTTGAATTGAAAAATGTGCGGAAGAAATTGAGTCAGGAATCGAATTTCCATTGTGATACCATGTTATAGTTTATGTTTTAGGGAGGAAGGAAAGTGAAAAGAGTGAAGTCAGCCATTAATGGCTTAGAGAGAGCTCGAAGAGTGTAGAGAGAAAGAGAAATGAAATGTGTATAATTCTGACGTAAGAAGTAAAAGTGATGTATTAGAATATTACAACCTACCTATTTATACTAATTATAATAGTAACCAAACTAATGTTAGAATTACATCGAACAAACTAATCAACAATACTACTAAACTCTTAACAACCTAACTAGCAACAATAAGCAAATCTAAACTCTAACACCTTTACCGATATAGAAGGAGGTGGAGGAGGGAGGTGGAGGAGGGATGTGGTCGTGATGGGTGTAGTGACAGGTGGAGCCAACCTTGTTGTGAAGGTTTGTGGCGGACCATGAAGCCCTAATGGGGTAGAGCCCATTGGCTAAAGCCCTTGTTTCCTTGTTTGATATAGCACTAATGTGCATGGTATTCGCCAACGGTGATAGAGTCCTAATTCCTTGACGATTGAGAATTCGTCTGATGGACCAGAGAATGGAGATGGCACCTTGGTGGAAGCGTTAATATGGTGTTTGAGTGAGGAGAAAGGTCGAAGTGTGGGAGATAATAGAGAATGAATACAACTAGTGTGGGAGAGAGAATGAAAAAAATAAGGGAAGTTAACAATTTTGTCACTTGAACCCGATCAGTTGACAAAAGAATGGGATTCGTTTTCGTCAACTGATCCAGTTCAAAATACCACTGAATCAGTTAATAATTCATCTCCCTTGCATGCCAGAACCTTGTGTCAAATGATCCGATTGTGGGAAGAATCGAATCCCTTCTTTAAAGACCATCTAATATGTAAGAATAGTGACTTGAATGGTGCCTTGAAGGTGTTTGGTAGAATACGTGAAGAAGGAATGACATAAGGATGACTTTGAATGGATATATCTCTCAATCTATAAATGATTTTTAGGTGATTCAAAGTGGAGGTGATAGCTTGTTCCAAGAGCTTTCCAGCGATAGTTCATATGCCCAATTCCGCTGAGAAACGAGAAAGTTATGACAGTTTTACGAAGTCGCCCAATGGCATTGGGCGAGGTCGCCCGATCAGGCGGCTGACTGAACAAAGTCCGGGCCAGCTTCGCCCGATCGGGCGCGCAACAAAACTGGAAAAAGGGAAATTACCGCCCGATCGGGCGGATGTCCCCCGATCGGACGGCTGACCGGGTAACGCGGAAACGCGTTTTCTGTTGTGGATATAAATATGTTATGTATATCTTAGGGTTTTAGACTACGAATTAGTCTCTATTCTCTCTGTAATCTGGTTTTCCTCACATAATAAAATATTCCCCCTCTCTCTACCGTGGATGTAGCCAAATTGGTGAACCACGTAAATCTGTTATCTGATTTTATCGCTTTTTGCATTCATAATTTGTTTCTCTCTCACATCCGTTATAACATAATCTTTTTACCACTAGTAATGATTTCCTTTATTGACAAATTATTTATTTATATTATTATATAAACTTCCCTAAAGGAAATATCTCTAACTCTAATTAATGGCGTCACAAATTTAACCGAAACGTAAAATAACAAAGATATGCTTAATATCACCTTTTCCAAAGCCAGTATACATATCAACATATGTGATAATAGAACGTAACAATAAAGAAAGTGCAAGGAAAAATTCTAGATAATGATAAAATAAGAGTTTGACTAATTTGGAGAACAATTCTCAAGCGAACAAATGAATGAGAATGGGGTAAATTCGATATATCCACATGGTTTCGGCCATACACCAATTTCTCATTTCTGTTCGCTGGACAATTAGATCTCCATTTAGCCTTGTAGCATAAATTAAAAACATAAAACTAGCAAATATATGTTAAGCTGAAAGTTCTAGTTTCCTTAACATAAGGCGCATGATAATCATTAAAGTGAGAGGGCTAGTGAGAGGTCTTCATTTGTAGGAATGACAGAACAACGGCAAATGTTGAGCTCAAGACTTGAATCCGAAGCAGCAGACTTGAAATTGCTTAGTAAATCTTTAGTACTAGTTGAAGGATCATCACAGTATATTATTTTCTCTTTTCCCTTGGCTGCATTTACCTGAACAATTAAATGGAAGGTATCAAGCTAAGAATTACTTTCGACTTAGCTTAATACTATTGTAGGTGAACATATATATACTAGAGCTGATCATGGATCGGATGCTCTTGAACGTGACCAAAAATACGGCTAGGCCAAGCAAGTGGACATAAGACCAAAATGGTCTAAAAATGGCCCGATTATCAGGAGAAAAGTTTATAATCTGATCTATCCGGGACATATTTGATCAGCTTAATGACATATTTAACATACCTGTGTAGCAGTAGAGATGGAATTTTTAACAAGATCACTAAACATCATATAGGCTTGATCGTTCATTTTAGCTTGTTGTTGACTATTCTTACGCGCAACACGTTTTGGTAGCGTCAGCGGTGGCAACGGTGGAAGTTGCGGCATTAGGACATCATTAGGAAAATGCTTGTCAAGGGCGTTTTTAATAAGTACACCCTTGATTCGTTGAAGGCGAGTTTGCCTACGAGTTACCGCACGAGAAGAGTGGTTGAGAAGTTCAGGTAGCTTAGAAATCAATTGCATGTCATTCCCACTTTTCTTAGCAGCATCTAGGGCATCTACATTAACAACAAAAACAATGTCAACACTAAAACATAGTAGAATAGCTAGCGCGTGTATTGATCTGGTATCACTTGCGTTTTTGCATCTTACATGGCCATCCGGTATTCCTACGCGTACTACTACAATTTACATGCACGAAAAAGTGATCCTCTAGCTTTGCATATGTTCTTCCTTACAAGATTAATTTTGATGTATATATATCTTTGCTTTTAAAATATAACATGTAAACCACTTTTATATAAATCTATCGATAATAAATTTGACATTCAAAATTGTATCGATAATACAAATCAATTTATAATCTTACTTTAATAATATAAAATGATATTTGATAGTACAATAACATTCCAAAATGTTTTATATTGTGAAATAAATCTTTTTAGTTAAAAGGCTTTATAATTAAAATTCAATGGAGTATATATTTATGTCTAATTACTAGAATTTTTGTTGAAAATGGTAATAAGGGCTCATATAGTTTATCCAAAAATGAAATTTACTAAATATAACAATTTACTATGAGTAATTAATGATGAGCTACATCAACACCTATGCGTGCACACTCGCTTGCACTCACATAACCATGTTGAGTCTCGAAGAAATGTTATGTCATAAATAACATGGCTCTCCGTCAACACTTAAAAAGGGAACTAGACATGACAGGTTGCAATTGTAGCCCATATTTTTTAATAATATATTTGGATTTTATGCTTCGAATAAGATTAAATCTATTCCTAATTAGGGATGATAAACATCTAACAGTTAGATGTGTTGGATATAAGTTTTTCGTGTAATAATTATTATTTGTGTATATAACAAATATTGTTTGGGTACGTAAAATATATTGTTTGTGTTATTTTTCTCTTATTTGTCATAAGAAAACCAAACAATATTTTTACGTATACAAACAATATTTATTATATACACAAACAACATTTGTTACACGAAAACTTATGTTAGATATATCTAACTGTTAGAAATTTATCAAACCTTATTTCTAATGGGGTTACTTCTACATAATACAAAAAAAAATTCTATTATGTAAGAATTTTGTTGTTTGTATGCTTTCAATATATATAGGCTTTTTTTGGTCAAGGGAGGTTTGGAACAAAATTAGTGATTTGAGCTCATATTAGAGGATTTGACTAGTCAATCCTCTAATTTGAGTGTTTGGTAAAAAGAGGTTTCAGTTAGCTTATTGAGCCTAAAAAGCTCTTTTTGAAAAACTTGAGGGAAGGAGCTTTTTGACATTAGAGGTTTGGGAATGAGTGAGCCAATTACATTTATATCCTAAAGTTGTTAAAAATTACATTAATAATAAAAGGTATAGCAAGATTATGCACATGTTTTTATTGGTCATTTTGCAAAATAATGTGGCAGTTAGCTAGCAGTTACTTACCAAAACACTTTTATACAAACAACTAATACATCAGTTAATCAAATCATCTAATACAATAAGCCAACAAATATTAGCCAATATAATCAGATAACAACTATTCGCTAATTTTCCAACAGTGCCATATTCTTTTTCGAAATATATTGTGGGGGTAAATTTCTTCCAAAGTGTCCCATGTATGTGATATTGTATTACAAAGATCAAGGTCATTAAAATATAACCTAACGTAGAGGTGTGTTATTCTATTCAACTTTTTTTTTTATATGAAGTTATTTAAATATAACTGAACATATCTGAATTAATTTTAACTTATTAGATCTAATTAGTTCTTATATAAATTTCTCTGAACTTATTAGACCTTATATTACCAAGGTGTCAAATATTATTTTTTGAACTAAACTTATTAGTCCTTAATTACTAGACCTTATCTGAACCACACATGATTATATGTGGCTAGCCACATAATGTGGGCACACACACGCGCATCCATTCATTTTTTAAAGGTCATGTCTCACTTGAATTTCATCGAAATTGAGCTTTTGACCATGCATTGGAAAGCTATCGAGCGAAAGTGTTATCTCCAAGTTGAATCTAGCCAAAATGTTGATTGTGTTGTGAGAAATGTTCATATGAAGTTGACCCAAGTGTTTCTAAGAGTAAATGATTAGTATTTCCTTTTGTTATAATTAAAAGTAACCTTACTTGTCTGTAAGCGTAATTCCTTTTATTGTTCATAATAATCTCATCAGTTAGAGATAACGATATTTAATCATACGAGTAACTTCATTCGTTCATAAGAGTAAGCTCATTAGTACCCTTTTGTTTATAAAAGTAATTAACCCCGTTATTTATAAGAGTAACCCCCTTCTGTTGTTATGCGTGACCTTTCAAATATTATATTATTAAGCTAAAAAAAATTTTAGAGGAACCTCATTTAATCATATGAGTAACCTTATTTAATCATATGAGTAACCTCATTTAATCTTATGAATAACCTTATTTATCATAAAAGAAATCTAATTTATTCATATGAGTAACCCCAAACATTGATCAAAGTTACCACATTTATTCATACTAGTAAAGAAATCAGTCATAAGAGTAAAGTGATTATTAGTGTTTCCTTTTGTTATAAAAGTTACTCCATTTGATTATAAGTGTAACTCTTTTATTGTTAATAGGAATCTCATCCATTATTGGTAACCACATTCAATCATACGACTAACTAAATTAATTATACGAGGACTGCATCCAATCATACGAGTAAGTAACTTCAATATATCACAAAAATAACATATTTAATTTATTCATACGAGTTACCTCGATCATTCGTTCATAAGAGTAAGCTAATTAGTACTCCCATTTTGTTGTAAAAGTATCCCCATTTTTAAGAGCAATCTCATTTGTCATAATAACCACATTTATTCATACTAGTAATTCCATTCGTTCATATGAGTAATTTCTTTTATTTCTTAGTAGTTTAGCTATCTTTCTAGAACTTAGTAATGCATCCTTTTGTGTTTTTATGTTTTATTTAGGTGTTGCCTCCAAGGTCATCATGCCACTCACTATATGTGCACATTTATATATCTAGGAAAGAATATGTAAAAAAAAGTTAAATGAGGAGAGTTTGTATGAATATTAATTATATTTTACAAAAGATATAAAGTAAACAAGAGAGAGAGGAAGATGAGTAAAAAAGTATATATATTTTGCATAAATAATAGTAATAAAGTAAAGTTAGCTATATCTAATTAATTAGTAGATTGAGAGAAAATGAAAGTGAGTAATTCTTCAATGAATGTATGGAGAATTTTAGCCATGCCTGATAAATGGAATGTTAGGTAACATAGGTTTTAAAGAAAAATAAATATGTTCTAGAACACACACATATATATATATAATAATTATTAGAGTGCATCACTGATGGAAATAAATATGAATATGAACGGCTTTCCGAAGTCTTATCAAGAAAATACGTGTATTTAAGAAAAGAACAAATATGTTGATCTGATACTTAAAATGTGGCAATTCTTCTTGTAAACAAGATTCTTATTTTAAAAAAAACAACCCATTAGATGATTATAAATTTTTTTTATTATATAAATTTAAATTACTATAATTATTTTTAGGTTATAAAAAAATTATCTTTAGGTTAAGCAAAATAAATTAGGATTATTTCTCGAATTGAGTGGGACCCATCTTTCAGTTAAAATTCTTGCATATATTGAGGAGAAAATAAACATGTTTTGTGTTAACATATAGCTATTATTTTCATGATTATGTATCACAAAACTATCATGTATTTTTTCAAAGGACGAGAGTATACATTCTTTCAAGAAAAAAATGTTTGTTTTTTTTTTTTTAATAAGATTGGGTATGTATATGTCATTCAAAATTTGCAAAACTTTTATGGTCGACGGGTATCTCTATTTTGTCTTTTATTATCGTTTATTAAAATTTAGTACACAATATATATTTCATCTAAAGTCCCTTTAATTCATTAACATATCTTAACATATACTTAAACTCAAAAGCCAAAACACTAAACATAAGAAAATATGAAAATGCATCTAACATATTTTTTTTATAAAAATAAAATTAAACTTTGTAAACAAGAATGATCGTAACTATATACTAACTATTTGTCAATCAATTCGAGCCCTACAAGATGACAAATAAGTAATTAAAAAGTCAGCCATGCAGAAAAATAAAAATAAACGGCTGATGATTTAATTTTTAGATGATTACCTTGAATCAACAAATCTTGACGCACACTTCGATACATCTGTTGTGTACATGAAGATTTAATCATCCACCCTCATGATATAATATTAGAAGATAATAATCAAACAACACATACATGAGGATGTATTTTTTTTTTTTAAGAAAAAATTATGCTTCATATATGAAAGATCAAGAGAGAAAGAACAATACTTGGAGATGACTCTTGACATGGGACACAGTAATTCCATCCACTCCCATCACATGCAAAATCATTTTAGGTGTAGCCCCTAAAAACACACCAAATCCATAGTTAAGTGAATTCTCTGGTACATTTTACCAAAAAAAATAATATATCATTACAACTCAAATTTGATGCACAAAATTCATGTACAAAAATTATAAATGAACATAACAGAAAATAATGTTAACTTATTATTTTATATGGTTAGTCCAAAATAATATTTTACGAAACAAAAATATTCTATGATACAAAACAATAATTCTTAGACTCATCCTAATTTCTTTGAACGTATAGCAAATAGATGTAATAGTTCTGTACCATCTAATAACATTGAAAACGATAGTATATACTTACTATCTTCACCACCAAGTCTAGCGACGGCACGGAGGAAGCAATAGTGGAGATCTTCGGTCCACCGAAGTCTTGGCTTCTTTGATCTTACATATGGTCTAACACCAAGGACATTAGGATTAAGATTATCATGAACACCAACTACATTCCTCAGAAAATTTCTTCTCTCCATATATATCTACTTTTTTTGTACTTAGGTATTGATAACTGAGGTAGGGAGAGAAAAAGGAGGAAGTTGAGATGGTGAGGGATGAAAAGAATGAAGCCAAAGAGGAGAATAAATAGGTGGTGAAGGACAAGTGAGAAGAAAAAGAGAGAGCGAGGGAGAGACTCGTGTGATTTTACTACACTTTGTCTTCTACTAGACAGGTTTCCGCATACTAGAGAAAGGTCAGTTATGTGTTTAATTGAAATATTAATTCATCATCACCAACAAAAGGCAAATAGTAGAGAACAAAGATGGAAAGAAATTCTCCAAGATTCTATAAAACTTGACAATTTTGACCTTTAATTTGTACAAAAGTGTCTTTAATAACGGAGGCTTAATTTTGAAATCTTAAATTATTAAGTTTCACTCACTTATCTAATACATAATGTTAACCATTAGTGTGCACCAGGTTGGTAATTGATATTAACGTCATATAGTGAATTTTATAAAGATATAGTGAACTTAGCTTATATACAATATAATGAATTTTATTAACGGAAAAACATATAGGGAAACTTATGCAATATAGTGGAGGATTCAATTTTAAAATTGTAACATGTAGGAAGGTGTAGGTTGTGTTGTGTATTGTGGCACATGCTTTAACATATAGAAAGATATTGTTTTGGATGATATAGTGAGTGTCTAAATATAGTTGATTGTTCAAAAATGATGTAGTTTTTGAATGATATAGTGAGTTTCTAAATAACATAGTGGATTTTTGAATGATATAGTGAAAGGTTTGAAAATAATGTAGTTATGCATCATATAGTGTGTTTATAAATGATATAGTAAGAATAAGGATGATATAGTGGCTTTGTATATGATATAGTGGGTTTTTAAATGATATCGTATATTGTTCAAAAACAATACATGCTTTTGGCATGGTGCACGCTAATGGTAACGTGAACCGGGTCCACGCAAGTCGGATTATAATATACTAGCTTTCAAAGCACGCGATGCGTGCGATAATAATTTTTCATTGTCATATTTCGTGATGTCGAGTAGCTAGTTTTACATACACACAATATATGCAACGACAACTCGTTATAGTAGTTTAAGATAATAATTTTTTTTTTTGAATAAATGATATGTTTTGGTCAACTTATTAGAAGTTATTTTCAGCAAAAAAATAATTTAGATAAGTTCAGATAAGCAAAAATAAGTCTAATAGAAGAGTACAAAAGTAGTTAAAGAAAGCATTCACTTCTATTTTATATTTTAAACATAATAATAAAAAATGTCCATAAGAATATTTCATACTCACCTCTTTTGTCTAGTTTATAAGTTGATTAGCAAATTAGTTCACAATCGCAATTATATTTATCTTTTCTATTTTTTGCTTTTTTAATCCTAATTTGATTCAAATATATGTTCTCCAAAATTGCAATGATTATCTTCATATATTTGTGCTTTTCTTTTGTCTTCTTTTATATTTTGATTTAGTTGTGAACTATTTTCAATTCTAGCTTTTATTTATCTATCATTGATAATATAGCTAAAACTTTAAATGAAGTATGACTTATCTTTTATTTAATTGACTTACCCAAATTGAAATTAAATAATCATATTCTTACATGACTATAATGTTGTGGAAGTATATTGCTAATTTTTCATTTTCAAAATTTTTCCTTTTATAATTTGATGGAAGATTTGGATATTCTTAAATGAATTTGTTATCTTTGTTTTTTTAAAAACTGTTTGTCTTTTCTTTTTTTTTAAACTAAATTATTTTAAATTATTCGAATTTTAGTTTTTTAAAATAGGAAATATTTTGATTGATTGATTACCTATTATTGTTTTAAAATTTTAAACAAAATTGATGTAATTAAGAAAAATAAGGGTATTTTAGTCATTTAATAGGGGAAACCATGCCTCCCCCCTTCACTTATATAATAGAGATATTAATATCTACAATAAAAAGGTTTATCTTCTATATAAATACACAAGAAAATTGATCTAACAGAATCTCATATACACCGCCAAACCATCTTATTTTCACAAATTCTTGGGTGTAACCGTTATACCATATTTTATGGTGTAACCACACACAAACCAACGCTTCTTTTGTAAAAAAAACACAAATGAAATGAAATAAAAGACATAATGACATGAGATTAATATCATTTTTTATATAGTCCATGTCATTCTTGTTGGAGTCTATATCATTATGCATGTAAGTTATTGTGTAATATGTTACACTAAGACGCACTCTCTTACATAACAAGTTACGGTGAAATATGTTATCCATCGCAACGCTTCCTATAACATTATTTTATTGTTTATTCTACATAAAATGAACTTAAATTATAATCTTTGTGCCATTTTTTATAAAGAGAACAAACTTAAACTAACACCCTAATATGGGGCTACGCTAAAACATTCTTGCGGATGATGGGGGAGAAATCATAAAATAAGGAGGAAACCAATATAACAGGAAAAGGTAGTCATGTGCCTTCCTAGCCAAAAAATTAGCAGTCCTGTTAGCTTCGTGAAACTAGTGACAAAACTGGCACACCTGTAACTAAAGAACATCCACACACCCGAATCTTTAACAACGTTTGAAATCTCCCAAGTAATAGCCAAGAACAATTCATGGAATTGATGAACTCTAAGTTATCGCCTTATATAATAAGATGAGTGATGTTAAGGAAAATGGCTCCTTTAATGCCTTCATTAAGAACCCAAGCCTCAACTTGAATAATAGATATATGAGAATTCAGAGACTTGACACCAACTAACAAAACATCACCACCACTATATCTAATCATAAAACCTAATAGATGTATTGCCATTGCTAAATTAAGAATCTTCAAAATTTAGCTTAGAAAAATTGATAGGAGGGGGACTAAATGAGATTAATACCCACTCGAAGGTTTAAGGAAGATTTCACTTGGGAGAAGAATACGAGGCCGAGGAGAAATCACCTTCCTTACTGTCCACTTTAGACCATTGAGTGAAAAAATTATTAATTTGAAAACTAGCATGGCGGGAGGAAATGCCTTCGTCATTGAAAATCACTCTATTTCTAAAGAACCAAATAAACCACCACACAAAAGATAGCTTCCTAATAACTTCCATAGAAAGCTCAGAATGATAAATCAATATCGAAAAGAAAACTGACTAAAAAAGTTGAACTATTGAGTGAGTTTTGGCTACGCACCACTGTCATGAAGACACTCAAACACATCTAAAGTGAAGGGACATCCAAAACAAAGGTGATAAAGAGATTCAGGAGCATTACAACATAAAATGCATTGCTGAGGAAGAAAGACCTTATATTTTTCAAGTCTATCTTTTTTAGGGATCATAGACCATCATGACAAGTTTTCCTTCATATAATCTTTGTGACAACCACAACTTTAAAAATTGATAAGAAGAAATCTTCTGGGCTGTCCTCGCAACCCCCCCCCTTTCCTTAAGAGCCCATTACAAATCAGGCACCCTCAATTCTATTCCCCCCTTAAATTTCAAGAAAATATTTGAGATAGAAATTAAACCCTAAACTTTAATGAGAGAGATGGGAAAACATATCACTTAAGCCAACCCAATTTCTTGGGCCAACCGCAAGTGCAACTATGAACTTAGGCTATGTTCAGTTCACCTTATTTTTGCTTATTTCAGATCTAATCAGATCAGATCAGATCAGATCAGAAAAAATAAGTTCAGATCAGATCAGATCAGAAAAAATAAGTTCAGATCAGATCAGATCAGATCAGATCAGACCAGATCAGATCAGATCAGATCAGATCAGATCAATTCAGATCATATCATGCTTATATTTAAAAACTCATTATTATTAAATATCTTTCACTACATATTAATAAAAATTATAATAATTGAATATTAATAAAGTACTCATTGAGACGAATCAAACAAGACCCCACATGACTATATTTTTTCTTATATATTGAGAAAAATCTAAAAGATTATCCCTAATTGTGAATAGTGTCAAGATTCTAAGTGAGAAAGATAAAAAAATACAAAGGGAGTATTATTATTTACTAGTACATTTGTTCAAAAGAATTATTATTGTTGTTGTACTTATTAATTATTAATATTGGTAATTATTATTAATCTTGTTGTTACCATTATAAATGTCATTGTTATTATTATATTAAGTTATTTTGTTGTTATTAAATAATAGAAAATTAAAAGCCACGTGTTAAGAACATAAGTTGATGCAAAAATAAGAAATATATAAAATATGATATCTCAAATTCATGACAACGAAACTACTAAGTTCGGATTACATTTCAAAATAAGCTAAGTGTGAGATACAAATTATAAATTTAGATTCGGTATACCTCTTCCTACCGAATTCCAAATCTCTCTAGCTATTTGAAGTTGCACGATATTTATTTATTTTTTGCTCAAGTCATAGTTGTTTGTATATCATATTCTATTTTATATGGAAAAAAAAGAGTTGAGTTTGCCGACTTCTCAAGTGTGAAACTTTTTTTTAAGGGAAAGTGTGAATGACATTGTATAAGTGCTCTTATAAAATAATGACTTGAGTTATATAATTATTTTTAGTAATAATAATAATTATGATTATAATTATTATTGATGTGCTTATAATAATGATAATAATAATAATAATTATTATTATTAATAAAAGTTGTGTAAAAGTTGTAATAGAAATAAAATGATAATAATAGTAATACTATAAAGAAGATCTTATAATGTATTGCATAATAATGATTTACAAAAAAATAATATAATAGTAATAATATATTTTATATAAGATAAGATCTTGTAAATCAGATCAGATCAGATCAGATCAGATCAGATCAGATCAGATCAGATCAGAAAAAATAAGTTCAGATCAGATCAGATCAGAAAAAATAAGTTCAGATCAGATCAGATAAGTTCAGATCAAAAAATTTCAGGTGAATCAAACATAGCCTTAGTTGTGGTACGCACTGCTGAGGGATTGATACTCTGACAATGCTATTAAGTTTGCTTTATTTGTATAGCAATTTGACTAGGTCTATAATCACAAATAAGTCTTTCCATAAGACATTCTCTGTTTACAAGATTAGTAAGTAAAACGAATTGGTTAAATTGTAATCAATGTATTATTAATTTATTATTCCTTAGCATCAAAACGAAAAAGAGCTATTATTCCAACTTGCTACCGTATATAACCGTTACAGCTAAGTTTTGTTCCGTGGTACAAAAAGGTAGCAAATAATAATTACTGATATTAAAGGTTTAGCTTTAACTTAATTTTTCTTCCCTTTTAGTAGTAGCAAAGTGATTAATTATGATATAATCCTCTAAGACTTTGTATAGTAGTGCAAAATTTGTTGGTAAACAATGTAAAAGTAAGAATAATAAATATTTGACTAAAAAAGTTGGTGGAAATCTCCACATTAAGACATAGGGTGAGAGATTGAGATCAAATAGCTAGATAATTTTGCTTTTTAAGCTAGGGAAAAGATGTTAGAGATACGAGATATAATCAGTATCGAAAAAATATATGTATGATAGATGAGTTTTATTAGACGGATAATTAGTTACGATTGCACATCATAAATAATTTTCTAGTACTATTTTATAAAGGTTGAGTGACTTAGATTGAGTAATGTTTTTATTTGTAGGTAAAACCACGTTTTAGTATGAATAAATGAGACAATTATAAAAAGACTATAACTTGTTATTTCTTAAAAAGAGTAGTAGTGATTATATTATTTACCCATGTCGTACTTCTTGTAGACGTAGTAAGTCAGGTGGATAAGGTAGTAACCCCTTGTCATAGACGCATTAGGGAATACTAAATTTGGGGGATGAGCACACTTTAAGAAATGTACCTAGGCAAGGAAAAAGTAGTTTTTATTAAAGTTGTGTAGTTTATATTATCTAAATATTACAAGTATCCAAGGAAGGTTTATGAAAATATTTTTATTGTTTGATTAAATAAAGTGTTTAATTTTCTGCATATACATACACTCTATATTTTTACAGACATGCTTATATATTTTCATAAATTATCTCATGTCATCTTAGAAGAGGCTATTATTGCCATTTTCAGCCTATATCAACAAATTTCATTGTTTTGTTATTAGTTCTAGAAAATTTGGTTCAAAGTAATATGAACTTTCACACACATGTGTAATATAAAATAATATGAAGTGAACTATTGGTATACTTAGCTTCTCCTGATTTTTTCTAAATTGAACATATTTGACCTCCCATCTTAACTAATTGGAAATTATTTAAGCTCATTTTATATAGTGCTAAAACTTATCAAAAACTGTCTTATTTTAATAAAAACTTAATATGATATTTACTCTTCATATGGTTCAAAAAACATTCCTGGATTTTATTTGATTATGATTTATTTCAATTGATTGTCTCAGCTTGAGCGAGTAATTTTTCTATGGTTGGATTTGTTGTCTCCCGTAGAAATCTCTTTGTTTACTGGGATGTACTATGAAATCTTAGCCCTAGGTCTTGTATATCTCTATACCGAAATTGTGGATATATATCTCCCTTTTAAAAAAATTCTTATAACAAACGTGATAAAGAAACAAATAATCGAATGTAAAAGAATGAAAAACGCACAACAAATTTACGTGATTCACCAATTTGGCTATGTCCATGGACATAGAGATAATCTTTTATTATGTGAGGAAAACCAAATTACAAAGAGAATTAGACTAAATTCGTAGTCTAAAACAGTTAGGTATATAACCTATTTATACCACCGTGTCGAAAACGCATATTCCACATAAACCGGGCCTCCGCCCGATCGGGTCAGGCGACATCCGCCCGACCGGGAAAAACTTTTCCCAAACACCAGACTCACGCGGGCCCAATCGGGTGACCTCGCCCGGTCGTTGTTCGCTAAGGTGCCCGATCGGGCGCTCTACTCCAACATAATGCTAAGACGTTTGTCTCGGGCCCGATCGGGTGACTCTGCCTAACCCGATCTAGCTGTACTCCAAATCAGCGATTTCGACGTATTTTGTCGAACACATTCAAGCCAATATTCTTACAAATCTCCACCTTGACTTGAATCCTCTCACAATAAACCAGAAAACAGATGCATTAATCACAACGCCCAGATTCTCCCTACGAACATATTTGTTCCAAAAGGCAACCAAACCACATTAGTCCCTAAGGACCCCAGAATTGCCCCAAGAGGGCAACTAATAATCACGAACATTGAGCAAATTCAAACAATGTTGAAACTTACTCTACCAAACTGGCTTGATGAACATATCAGCAGGATTATTAGTTGTAGCTACTTTCTTCACCTTAATTCTTGTCTCACTCCTTAAAAAATGATACCCGACATTTACATGTTTAGTCCTCTCATAATGGACTTGATGTAGCTATCAAACTTCTTTTACCACTGCCTCGGAGACCGCTTTAGCCCATATAAGGACTTCTTCAACTTGCAAACACAATTTTCCTTCCATGTAGCCTGGAAACCATCTGGTTGAGCCATGTATATCTCCTCCTCAAACTCCCATGCAGAAAAGTAGTTTTTACATCTAGCTGCTCAAGCTCAAAATCCTGATGTGCAACTATTGCTAGTAGTACCCTGATGGAAGTATGTCTACAAGTGAAAAAATATCATTGTAGTCTACACCCTCCCTTTGTGTGAATCCTCTTGCAACTAGTCGAGCCTTATACTTGACCTCCTTAGCAGGTGTTATCCCCCCCTTTTCATTAAAAACCCATTTACAAGTAACAATGCTTCTCGTTGGAGGCTTCGGCACATGCTCCCAAGTCTCGTTCTTATGAAGTGACTACATCTCGTCCCCCATTGCAGCAAGCCAATGGGTACCGTACATGCAACTGCTCCCTGTATGTGGATGGCTCATAGATATCCACCTCCATAGCAACCTGTAGTGCATAAGCCAACATATCTTCAAAATCATACATGTTTGGGGGTTTCCCAAAGTTTGTCCTTATGGGACATTCTCAAGCCAGGCTAGGCGCCTCTTCATTTGGTATTGAAGATGGTGGTGCTTCAGAAACAATGTGTTGATAATCATCACTCTAATCATGAGTGACTTGTTGATCCACCTGTTTATCAACACTACCACTGTTTGACACAACAATAGACTTCACAGGTAGGATTAAATATAGAATGTTCATCAAAGACAACATTTTTACTTAGTATAACCCTACCTTCAGAAGGAGACCAACCCTTTACTCCATCCCAATATCCTACAAACACTCCCTTTTTAGCCCTTTGATCCAACTTACCCTCATTTACATGATAGTAAACATTACAACCAAAAACTTGCATATTTGAGTAATCGGCATGCTTAACTGACCACATCTCATATGGTGTTTTGAGATTGATCCTAGAGTGAGGTCCACGGTTGATCAGATAACATGTACTAACGGTTTCTCACCAAAACCTTCTAGTCATCCGAGCATTAAAGAGCATGCACCAAGCTCTTTCCAGAAGTGTCTGATTCATTCGTTCTGCTACATCATTATGTTGCGGTGTATTTCTGACAATGTGATGCCTAGCAATCCCTTCATTCTTACAGAACTCTTCGAACTCAAACAAATAAAACTCCAAACCATTATCAGTTTGTAGCCTTTAGATCTTCTTCCCAGTTTGATTTTCCACCAATGCCTTCCATTGCTTGAAATTGTTGAAAGCCTCACCTTTTAACTTCATGAAAATTAACCAAGTCATTCTTGAAAGATCATCAATGAAAGATACAAAATACCTGTGACCTCCCAAGATTCCAGACGTGAAGGACCCCAACAACCGGAGTGGATATAATCTGGAGTATCTTTTGTTCTAGTAATGCCCTTAGGAAACTTGCTACGATGTAGTTTCCCAAAAACACAATGCTCACAAAACTCCAGGTTTATGACCTTATGGCCACCCACAATATCAGCCTTGCAGAGGATTTGCACCCTCTCTCACTCATATGTCCAAGTCTCATGTGTCATAGCTTGGTCATATCCTCCTTCTCAATTTCAGACGATACAACAATAGCTGAACCTGAGAGGGTAGAACCGTGCAAAACATACAAGGTACCACACTTGACCTTTTTAAATACATCCTTTGAACCCTTGCAGACATTCACAACTCCACCCCCACCTCTGAAACTGAACCCCTTACTGTCTAACAGACTAAGTGAAATCAGATTCTTGGTCATCTATGAAACATGCCTAACATTATTCAAAGTGCAGAATGTAACATTATGTGTCCAAATCTTGATAGAGCCTTTTCCAACTGTCTTACATACTACACTGTTAGCAATTCCCTAGTATGAAGAGATGTTCTAACCTCTTCTAGGGAAAAAAAATCTTTAACAACAATGAAAGATTACACAAAATTTTTATATGATAACGTTAAGAAATAAGCAGAATCAAAGCGACATCCTCATCCTCCACCTTAACATCAATATTTCACAATTCTAGCAAAATTGTATTTAATTGATCTAGGGGATCTCTAAGAGGTGTACTTATTTTTATTTTGCAGGCTGTTGATCAAAGATTTTATCATATACAAACTCTCTAATTTCAACCACAGACCAAATGCAGTTTCCTCCTCCGCGACTTTAGTGATTATGTCATCAGCTAGACGCAACATAATCGTTGAATGAGTCTTCTCCTCCAGAGTGGTCATTTAAGCGGTAACTGAATCTGTTGACTTCTTTGTCAACGGTGTCCACAAGCCCTGTTGCTTCAGTGAAGGCTGCATCTTGATTTGCTACAGATTGAAACTATTCCTCCCAGTGAATTTATCAATCTTCACATTCATCCCAGACATCTTTCTCACATAGATCGAACACAAAGCTCTGATACCAATTTGTAATAGCGGACGTGAGAAAGAAACAAATAATCTAATGTAAAACAATGAAAAACGCACAATAGATTTACGTGGTTCACCAATTTGGCTACATCCACAGGCAGAGAGAGAATATTTTATTATGTGAGAAAAACCATATTATAGAGATAATTAGACTAAATTCGTTGTCTAAAACAGTTAGGTAAATAACCTATTTATATCCCCTTGTCGAAAACGCGTATTCCGCATAAACCGGGCCTTCGCCCAATCGGGCGGAACTTTTCCCAAACCCCAGACTAACGCGGCTCCGATAAGGCGACCTCGCCCGGTCGTTGTGGAGGCGCTCGACGCCATCGATCGCCCTAATCCAACATACTGCTGAGACGTTTGTCTCGGGCCCGATCGGGCGACTCTTCCTGACCCGATCAGGCGGTACTCCAAATCAACAATTTCGACGCATATCGTCGAACACATTCAAGGCGTTATTCTTACAAAATTGGTGGACATCTATCTATAGAGATTATATTTTTGTCTTGTACTATCAATCATGCTCAGCTAGGGTATGTGTAGGAATTTAGCCGGAGACAAAGCCATTAAAAACATAGGAGCTCAAATGTATGTTAAATATGATTTAATTACAAAAACTATTATTGTGATTAAGTAGTGTTCATTTTGTGGAATTCAATTAATTTGGCTTGTTAAAATCTTGGAGGCAGTATCCAAAACCTATGGAATCAAATCCTATCTCCATCATTTTGCCATTATATTGTAACACCACTCTTTACACCAAAAGAAAAGTATTTATGTTGGTTTTCAATCTATATAATAATCACAAATTCTTGGGTGTAACGGCTTTACCATAATTTATGGTGTATCAACCCATGAACCACCACCTCTTTAATTTGTAAAAAGGAAAACTCAAATGACATGAAACAGATTACAAAATGACATGAGATTCATGTCATTTATTTGTATAGTCCATTTCATTCTTGTTAAAGTCTATGTCATTATGAATGTTACACAATAAGTTAGGGGAGGGTAAAAGAACATTGTATAAGCATAAGAACCCTGACAGTTTCAATTAGAAAAACCCCAAAACTCAATTAATGATATTCCTTTTGAGATTTTGATGTCTTTTTTGGAAATAAATTAACCATTTATAGTCATATATCTCATTGTACAAGTGAAAAGAATCAATTAATACCGGATTCCAAAATTTCAAATTGAGAAAATTATTACAAGACTTACACGAAAATATATTGATGGCTACTACTCCTTTCGTTTTTTTTTTCTTTAGCTGGTACATTTTGCTATTTAAGGGTATTTGATTTTAATTTGGACATGTGACCCTTGTTCAGTGTATATAGTAGGCCGGTTTACCATATCTCTTTTACTTTGCTCTCCTTCTTTCTATCTTTTTGACTTAGCTTATTCCTTACTTATGCTCTCCTCTTTCTCGTTTTCACTTTTTTCGTGGTCCATATGCAAAATAAAAAATTTCATTTTAAAAAAACGAATATAGTATAATCTAATAACCGTTGATATAAAAAAAAAAAGTATAAACAATGTCATATATAAGTATTATGTCATATAATTAATTTACATTGGGCTAAAAAGAAGGTGAGTTTTAAATTGATTAAAGTAGATATATTATAATGTTTTAATTTGGATAATAAAAGTATAGATTTAGTTCTTAATAAACTAACTAATAAATTAATAATGACTATTAAGTACAATTATTACTACACAATTCAAAATTTTACTTCTGTGAATAAAGATACATATATCAACTATAAAACATATAGAAACATATATCATACGTTTATATATCTGTCTTTTTCTTTTACTTTAGGTATTATCTAATTTGTATAGTAATTATAAAAAGTTATAGCTCGAATATGATACACATGCTCATACACACACATGGAATGTGTATTATTATGTGAAAAAAATTACAATTAACTTGAGACATAAAAAATACTCCCTCTAAAGATTTTCTTGCTTTTTATTTAAATATATTTTCAAAAGATCTTTCTATTTTTACTTTGGTTTTTTAAAATTTACTTCCATTCAATTATCATGTCATGGTGCTTAGATTATTAAAAAAGCATTAAGTAGTAATTGCGTAAGATGATGAATGGTGCGGGCATTAATGAGGAGCAAATATCTCGATCGAAAATTGTTTCGGATTATCTTTGGGCAAATTCAATTTTAATTTTCTTTTTGAAATATGTTCCCATCCATCAATTGAATGACTCAAAACTGGTCTCGTTTAAGTTTTCCCCTCTTCTTTTTTAGTTTTTTGGGGTTTAGTCACTTTTGAGGTTTAAGTCATTCCCTGTTCACAATTCGAATTGTCAGATTGACTTTTGGATTATTTTAGAGGTGATCATGGACCGGGTTCGAGTTGGGCCACACTTAAAAAATATGTCCGTTGGTCGGGCCGGACCAAAATTTGGGCCAAATTTTTGTGCTCAAAGGCCGCTATTCGGGCCAAAATGAGCGATCTTTTTGGGCTAAAAAATAGACTAAAAAGTCATTTTTGCCCGGTCCAAAGAAAAAAAATTGGGGCGGGCGCGACCGTGAGACAAAAAAAGTCTGCCCAAACCCGCCCAAAAGTCGGGCCGTTATTTTCAAGTCGGGTTAAATTTTGCTAGTATACAAGTAAGTCATAAGTAGGATTATACTACCTCCATACTTTTTTAGTTGCACCATTTGGTTTTGTGGCATTATTAATCAACCAACTTTGTTAAGCTATCTCGCATTATTATACTTCCTCCGTTTTTTTTTCTTGCAATACTTTTTTTTATCATCTCCAATGCAAAATTTGGGTAAGAGAGAGGTAGAGAGAAAAAAAGAAAGGGCCCCATTTAATTGGAGAGAGATGGAGAGAAAGGAAAAGCAAAAGTAGAAAGTGTTGCAAGTAATTAATTATTTATTTTTCTCCTAGGAAAGTATTGCAATTAAAAAAAAAAAAGGGGAAGTATAAGAAAAAAAAATATGGTCAAGCGGGGTCTTGTTAGATTCGTCTCAATGAGAGGATTCCAAATATCAAATTCTCATAATTTTTACTTACTCACAATAAGAGATATCAACATTCAAAGAATTGTCTCGACAAATGTGAAAAAGCAAATGGTGCAACTAAAAAAATACAAAGGTAGTATACGAAGAATTCGTATTGATTTCACCAACTTTTTCTTACTTTCTCCCCGATAAATCTCTGAATGATTTACATGTTCATTTGCTCATTTTCTTAGTTTAATTTTTTAGAATATTGCTGGATTCATTTTTGTTTGTAGTAATGTTTTCTAGTATTTCTTCCTCTCTTCTTCTTATTTTTCACTTATTTGTGCTTCACATAGTTTCTCTACCCACTATTAGATCAAAACTAGATTATATAGTTGACTTTTCTACATTAGGGGAAAAAATCTTATTTGTCACTTAGTAATATATTCGCTTTTTACAACATTGCATCCAAAAATCAATAAAAAAAATAAGAGGGAAAACTGGGCGGAAAATTTGATCTGGTCCTTTAGTAAACCAGATAAGATTGTAGAAATTGCTGCGATTTTCTAAGATCTGACCCGTTTCACAAGACTGGATCAGATTTTCTGTTATTTTTTTAAAAACAAAAACGAGCGTCTTTGTACAGGCTCAAAATAACTCGCGCCTTTGTACATGCCCAACGCATTGATCATCTCTCATTTACCAAGTGATCCTAATCTCTCTCCCCACTCATTAAAAAATCAAACTCTAATCTCTCCTCTCTACTCCTCC